>NC_133662.1:175763165-176422323 GCF_037893015.1 Macrotis lagotis | reverse complement strand
GTACTGCTGCTTTGAATGTACTTAAATACTTAAACAAACAACTTAAATACTTAAACAAAACCTTTTTTTTTGTCTTTAATATTTCTTCTGGGTCAGGGTTGGTCTAAATCTGATGGGATAGGGAAGGAAGATGAAACCAAAACTCAAACAAAATCTCACCTACCCCTAAATCTTGCATTTTTGGGCAAAACAAAGTTGTTTTTGTCTTGAATGTAGGCTATTCTTAATGGTTTATGCATATGGTATATGAAATAATACCAATTATAGGCATTATTTAGATTATATAAGTCAAAATTAGACCAATTTTCAAATGGATCTGTGATTTCATCAGAATGGGAATCCTAGATGAAGCACTTCCTCTACTAAGGCAGATTGGCACCTCAGAATTTAAAGTTTCAGAGAGTTGCCTGGGGTATGGAGCTATTAAGTGACTTGTTCAGGGTCATATATATCCGGAATTAAGTTTCTGAGGTTACATTTGAACTCAGGTCTTCTGGAGCTCTGAAGCCAGTACTCTAGCTGCTATAGACCAAGATGACATTTAACTCATTTTGGAGAAAGTGTAGAGTTTTTTGGGCTTTCCAAGGATTTTAAGTAGTGTTTTGATTCCCTTCTTGAAACATGGTAGAAAGTGATTTGCCCAGTATTACCTAGGATCAGTAAAAATAATAGAATTAGGTACTATATATATTATATATATATATACAGAGAGAGAGAGAGAGAGAGAGAGAGAGAGAGAGAGAGAGAGAGAGAGAGAGAGAGAGAGAGAGAGAGAGAGAGAGAGATTGCTTGAAATTGTGGGAAAGCACTGAATTTGACATTAGAAGACCTAAACTTGATTCTTTGATCCTGTCTTCCTGAATTTGTTACTGTGGGCAAACCAACTTCTCTTTATTTTTTTTAAATTTTTTTTAATTTAAGGCAATGGGATTAAGTGACTTGACCAAGGTCACACAGCTAGGTAATTATTAACTGTTTGAGGTTGGATTTGAACTCAGGTTCTCCTGACTCCATGGCCAGTGCTCTATCCACTGGGCCACCTAGCTGCCCCCAAACCAACTTCTCTAAGCCATGCTTTTCCTATCTTTAAAATGAGTCTAATATTTGTTTGTAGAGTTAATATTAGGAAATCGTTCTGTAAAATTTAATGTATTATATAAATGTGAGTCATTCATTCAGTTATTCAGATTAATGCACTAAGTTGTCCTCATAGTCAATGAGGGCTAATTTTAAAATCTGAAAATTTAAAAAATGAGAAACTCAGTTAAACAACTTTGAAAAGTATTCTACTCCATATTATTCTAATAGGATAAAGTAAAACAAGTAAACAGTTGACAACTAGAATGATTGTTAGATCAGGGTTGTAGCAATGTACAAATACCCAAAACAGCACTAATTTAAAGCAGCAATATGTTTTAAGTGGTTTTAATCTAGGATTCCACATCTGAATGTGAAAAAGCTGCATCCTGATTGAGTTCAGTTTTAAGCTTTTTCTTTTTAGAAACAGTTCTCGCTTTTTTCCCTTTATCTTTTCTGAGAGCAACCACCTTGACTTTTGGACTCCACATTCATGAAAATGTCACAGCTTCAACATGAAAAGTCTGGGACAACCTCTGACTCTAAAAATGGCAAGCTTCAAAGTTGTTCTCCCTCTTTTAGCCCTCTTCTTGGAGTCTCTATATGTTTTAGTAATTAAAAGGAAAACAAAATCCCTCCATTTCAGTCCTCAGAAGCGTATTTTCCTTGTTGGTTTCTGTCAGCCAGCCAAACACTGTGATGCCTTCTGGTCATTGGGGTCCTGTTCCACTTAGTTTAGGCTACAGTCACAGGCCAGTTTTCTCAAAAGAAATGGGGGAGGGAGTAATTTTATTATAAACTTAATAATCATATAAAAATATGGGATAAAATAATATGTAAAACCTTATTGATTCACATTTTAATAAAGGAGAATCAGACAAATTAAGCAAATTAATAGAAAAGATATGTTGTTTTATGTCTCCTTCAGGTCTATCTGAAGTTTCATTATTTTTGGCTTTGTTTTCCAATTTCTCTCCCTCTCTTTGTCACTCCTATCTCTGTCCATTTACCTCCCCCTCTCCAAGAGGAGCAGCAAAGGCATCCTGAGGAAGAAATAGGGGAGTATGTGACAGGCAGGTCAAGCCACTGATAACTATCACTATCTTTACTCAGACCCAATGGAGACAGCCCATGACCCTGCACCTAAAAGCTCTGAAATTGTTAATAGCTCTTATTTCAATAGCTTTGATTCCAGTCTGTCCTAAGCAGTCATTAAAGGGTCAGCTTTTGTGAAAAAGGCTGCCACCATCTGCCACCATCAACATCAGCCCCAACTTCTGACCAACTGTTGTTTGTTCCTCAAGAGGACCATGACATCAGGAAGGTGGTATCATAACTTGGGAGTAAATTGAATTTTAAGTGAGGCAGGGTCTAATGAGTCTAGTGGCAAGATATAGATCAGAACAATTGGAGCTCACCCTGGATTCAGAGACCTTGGTCTTTAAAAAAAAAGTCTGACCAACTACAACTTACCACCAAGGGCAGGTAGGTCCATGGGCTCTGGGTAAAGCAGAATTCTCTAGTCCAGTTCCTCTAGCCATCACAAGTTCTTGACAGTGTAAATGGATACTGAAAAATTACAATAATCTTATCATTTGCTTTGACCTTTCCTTTCCTCCTTCCTCCCTCCCTCGCCCCACTCTCCCTTCCCGCTCTCTGCCTTCTCTTTCTTCCTTCCTTCCTTCCTTCCTTCCCTTCCTTCCTTCCTTCCCTTCCTTCCTTCCTTTCCTTCCATTCCTTCCTTCCTTCCTTGCTCTCTCTCCCTTTTTCTGGTAGTCACATAATATGCAGTTGTAGAAATTTTCATTATTTTTGGCTTTTGGGTCCACTGAAATTTTCTCAAGAGAAAAGTGGGCTCCATACTTATGTACCAGAAATTATACTAATTGCTTAGAATACCTTTGCAACCAAAAAAAGATAGTCCCTTCCCCTCAAGTAACTTACACTCTAATGAAGGAGGATAATTCATAAAAGGGATCTATAAATGGAAGGTGCAGAGGATATGCCTCCAGTGAAGACCAGATGTAGAAATGTAAAGAATCCAAAGTTAGGAGATTGGGTTGACCTTGGCATTTTTCCAAATGGATGTCCTGGGCAGGATCTCACAAGTCAGAGGAGGGGGCTTCAGGGGAGAGAGGTACCTCCAGCTGAGAAAGCCCCTGGGACAGCATTCAAAGTCTGGCAGGCTCTCAGGAAGTGGAAATTAGAAATAGTGCTTTCAGAAAAGCTATAACCCTCTTGCCTTAGCCACAGGACAAACACCAGCCAGGTGTTTGGAAAAAATAAAAACCAAACCAAACCACAAAATCCTTTTTGGGTTTTTCCTTTATGAAGTGTTCAGTCTCTTCCTTACTGGCTACCCGGCTTCTCATCTCCAACTGGAGATGATTTGCACTAGACATCAAGTTCATGAGTACATAGGACAAGGAGCCAGCTAATGTCCTGAAGCTTAATCTTCTCTTTTCAGTCAACTTTATGGTGACTGGGTTTGGGTCTTGGTGGGCAACCTTTCAATTTTAGTTCTCTATGCTTGGTGTGCACTCTTTCCTTATTTTTGCCTTTTAGAATTTGGTGATTTCTTCAAGGTTCCAATTCAGCCAACCCCATGGTTCTCTCTAAGACTCTGATAATTGATAGCATGAAACATAAGGGAAGAGTTAATGGTTTTGCCACAGGTTGGCCCTGGGCCCTGGATACCTTTAATGAGACTCTGATGCACAGTCTTTGTTGACAGAGCCTTACCTGGCTAAGTCCTTATACTAAAAACTTTCCTCCTTATCCATTTTATCATTTTAGGCCTCACTTCTTTAGTCTTATTTTACCTCGTTGTCTTTCCTAATTACTCCTCAATGTAGTAAAAAAAATTTGTTAAAAACTATTTGAAATTCACATAAACTCCTTCCTGTTCACTCCCTTTATGTCCTCCCAGTAAAATATAATGGCCATAGGGGCAGCTAGGTGGCCGCAGTGGATAAAGCACTGGCCCTGGAGTCAGGAGTACCTGGGTTTCAAATCTGATCTCAGACATTTAATAATGACCTAGCTGTGTGGGCCTTGGGCAAGCCACTTAACCCCATTGCCTTGCAAAAACCTAAATATGTATATATATATAATATAATATATATATATTATATATATATATATATATCTATATATAAAATGGCCATAGCAAAGGGCTATAAAAACATTTCCTTTTTTTTGACATTCATTTCCTCTTGTTCCATCAAAAAATTTCTTAGTCCTTTTACCTTAAAAAATCAAATCATTCCATTTATATTTTTATATATCAATGTCTTTTGCTTTCCCCTTGGAGCAATATTTTGTCAGAAGACCTCTGAAGGTTCCCTGTAGTATACAAAAAGATTCCAGGAAACAAAGTGGAAATGATGCAGCTGGGCATGGCATAAGCAAGATCATTCATGATCAGAACCTCAAAGTAGCAATTAAATTTCTTTTTTAATGGGAGGAAAAACTTAGTTCTGCAGCAATTCAGAATATAATACCTGGCAAGATCAGTGAAATAGTTTGTGCTCATTGCCTGAATTAAATTTTAGAAGCCATTTGGGATCCAATGAAGATCTTGTAAATTCATATTATAAAAAAGTGCCTAGTGTTTATGTTTTTATCCCATAGAACTAATATAATACATATGGTTAAGTGACTGGACTATTATATTAGCATGTGGGGAGTTGAGCTTGATGATCTCCAAGGTTTCTTTTCAGCTTTTACATTCTACGAGTCTACTTAATATGTTTTTTTCAAAAAAGGTTTTATTGATGCCTCTTCCTTCCTTCCTTCCTTTCTTTAAATGGGACTAAATACACTTGCCCAGGGACACCCAGCTAGTAAGTCTGTGAGATCAGATATGAACTCAGATCTTTCTAACTCCATGGTTGATGTTCTATCCACTGCTTCAGTTAGCTACCCCTTCTTGCCCTGCTATTTTTGAATATATTTCCCCATCTGTCCTCAGCACTGATCTGTCCCTTATAATAAATAGAAAACAGTTAAGCAGAAACAGTTGATAACAATAGCAATAGCTTCTGAGAGTTGAAGCAACCTTCTGGTACCACAGCCCTTTTTCTATCTACTAAGAGAAGGGAGATTTTTTTTTCATGATCTAATCTTTGGGACCAAGATTGGTTGTTTAACATTGACTTAGTGTTCAGTTTCCTTTCAATGTTGTTTCTCTTTAATTACATAAATTGTTCAGTGAGTCCCTACTTGAAAGGCACCCACCCACTCAGTTTCTACTTTTTTTAAATCACAAAAAGTGCTGCTATTAATATTTTAGTATATCTTCCATACTTCCCTATCTTTGACCTCCTTTGGAATATATTCCCAGTAGTGGGCTGACTATCTGAGTGAAAGATGATCAACAGCATTGTGAAATTTCTTGCATAATTCTTGATTTTTGTACCTAAATGATTGGAACAATGCACAGTTCTATCCAGAGTGACTTAATAGTTTATTTATTTTATTTATTTAGTTTTTTCCAACACTGATGCTTTCATTTTTGCCATCTTTGATTAATCTGTGAATAATTTGTTAGGTGTGAAGCAAAGCTTTAGAGTTGTTAATTCTCTTATTAATTATTTGGAGCATTTTACCTTAAGTTGTTGATAATTTTTAATTCTTTCTTTAAAAACTTTTAAAAAATTGTTTATTCTTATTGATTCATCAATTTATTTATTGGCTAAGATGGTCTTATATTTGATCTTATATTTATAATTTTATATACATATTTGTAGCCATTCCTTATTACCTTGAATATCAGACTTACATTAGTAATATGTAATGCAAAGTTTTTTTTTTTACCTCTCTCAATGATTTCTTACTCTAGCCTCATTGGTTTTTTTTTGTGTGTGAAAAAGTTTTAGAATTTTATATTATTAAAATGATCAATTTTATCTTTTGTGATCTCCTCTATTCCTCATTTGGGTAAGGATTCTCTCCTTAACTGTCATTATGAAAGGAAACTCATTTTCTTTTACCCGTGTTTTTAATGATGTGATCTTTATTTACATAGTTCATAGAAGCACTGATGTAATAATAATGAAGCTATATAATAGGGAAAGGGAACTGAACCTATGACTTCTTTGTTATAGGGAGTTCCTCTGTTATGTAGGTTGTTATCTTTTCCTGCCTAGAAGTGGTCTAAAACATGAATAATTAACATATCTTGATCAAGGTCACAGAGGAGGACTTGAACTCAGGGATTTCCCGACTCTGGGACTGGCTCTCTGTTCACTACTATACAAACTTGAGAAAAAGAATTGAACCTCCCTGAGCCTGTTTCCTCTTCTGTCTAATACAGAGATTGGACTAGCTAACTTTAAGTTATCTGATCATAGACCTGGCTGATTAAACATTGAAGGGCTAGAGAGGTTTCACAGGGTAGCATTCACAGGGTCAGGATTCAAACTGAGTCCTCTGATTCTAGGTTCAATGGTATTTTCTATCAAACTAGCTTTTGGAACTCTGTTAAATGTGTAAGAACTCTTGGTGAATGTAAAGGCCCTGGCTCCATTTCCCATCATTCAATGGAAGGGCAGGCTTACATGAGGAAATAAAAAGCTGTTTTATAGTGAGTTGAGAGAAGGCCAGATTTTGGGTAAATAGTAGGAGTCCTGCACCCTTCTCCTTTCTGGCTGAGAAAAGACAATAAACAGAAATGACTTCCATCAGAAACTGAACAATAATTTTAAAAACATATCTGACTAATCAACAAGTCAATAAGTCACTATAGAATCATGGAAATTTAATTCTTATCATAAATATTAAAAAACAACCAGTATGTGTGAAACACGTTGTTAGATATTAATGACTGATTAGAATAGATGTATTGAGACTAGTTTATGAAACTTTAAAAAAGTGTTAAGGGATATAGTAGAATGGTATTTATATGTGGATTTATTTTCCTCTTGTATTTCTCTCTCACCCATAATTTGAGAAGAAAATAAAAATAATTTGTCTCATATAACCTCATCATTCTGTTTTTTATAGTTTTTATATATTAGCAGAGGTTTCTGTCAATGAAGCGAGTTATCCTTTCCAGAAAAAAATAAAGGGGAGGAGAACTGGCTACTTGCTACTAGCTGCAATTAAAGGAAAAGGAAAATTAGTTAGCACTTATTTCTCTAATCTATTTGACTGATCCTCACCCCTCACTCTGTTCCATTAAAGAGTTTTCCCATTTAGACCCAACTTGACCTTCTGTGTTCCTCTAACCCTTTCAACAGACACTTAAACACATGCACATACATATTTAATATATGCAATACTTACATATATAGCAGTAAGTTATACTTACTAGGTGTATGACCTTGGGCAAGTCACTTAACCCTATTGTCCTGATTCTTGATCCATATCTGGCCCCTGGACCCAGATGGCTCTGGAGGAGAAAGTGAGGCTGGTGACTTAGCACAGCACCCTCTCACTTAAATTCAATTCAGTTATGCTATCACCTCCCTGATGTCATGATATTCTTCTGGAATGAAGTACAAACAACAGCACCTAAAATTTTTACCCTCTCTCCCATTGGGCCCCTGCATATATTTATGGGACAGTATGTCTCAGATTTATATGGTTTTTTTGGAGGGGAGAAGGGGATATTTTTGTAATTACAATTATTCTAAGCCAATTAAGATGGATTGGTTATTACTGGGAAGCTCACTGTTTGGGCTTGTGAATGACGAGAATCCCAGCTCTTCAGGGTTAACCATAGAACCAACTCACTAATATTAATGGGAAGTAATAGCCCAGAGAGGGTTTTATACTTTTTTGAGATGTCATTTAATTAGAATAAAGGGAGCAGTGAGAAGTCTATTAGAATTGGAGAATACTGGCCAGGGATCAATGAGATGTAGACAACTATAGTCTATATCTTTGGTGTATACTGTATTTCCTCTTGTATAAGGCGTATCTTAATTTTGGAGCCTGAAATTTGAAAAAAAATTACATAAAGTTATTGAACTCAAGTTTTATTCATCATGAAATTCAAGGATCTTCTATTCATAGCTTTCATCTTTTGGGCAAGTCTGGTATGTGGACACACACTCAGTCCATTCCATTTCATGAATCTGAAGCACTAGTTGTGTCTTCTTGGAAATCAGTCACTTCTTTTTCATCAGCAATTCTTCTGACCCTCCGCTGACCCATCTTTGTGGACACAGAAATTCCACTTGCCCTTTGCTCTCAACCTATATCTTCTATTGCTTCTCTAACTCAGGCCATTTGGCTGACTCACCTCTCATGGTTTTCTTTTGCCAGGGAGTTTTCAGTGTGGTTTTTTTCTTCTTCCTATAGCCAGTTTCAGATTGTTTTCTCAGTTGGAGGAGGACCACACTGTAGTTCCATTCACTTTTGCTAACTGGATCACTTTGAACTTGAATTCAGCATTATATGAAAATCTTTCCTCAGTCATTTCTGGGCAAAATGTGACAAAATGTGACCTAATATCCAGTACCAAATGTGAAACAATGAGCCCAAAGACAAGTGTCAAAAAGCTGGAAATGCAAGTTAAAAAATCTACGAGACCCTCCCAGTTTTTAGACTCTAAATTTTTCGAAAAGGGGTGAGTCTTATACATGGGGAAAACACAGTATTTGCCAATGACCATCACTGAGGATTAGAAAGTCATGAGACCTAACTTTCCCTTAGAGTGAAATTTAGAGAACATATAACTACTGTTATGAGTAGATAACATATAGGACTCTATATCTAGAATCAGAAGTCCTTGCTCTGAAAGGCCTCTGAATTCTAAAGTCCTCCAGGTCTTATCATATTCCCTACTGTTGCACTTTTCAAATCACTTTCCCCTCCCCATCAATGTTATCTGGTCTTCTGACAAACTTTTGTGACCCTTGGGCCGTTTATCTGTAATGCTAATATTTCTTTTTTTTTTGGAGGGGGTTACAAGGCAGTGGGGTTAAGTGACTTGTCCAAGGTCACACAACTAGGTAATTAAGTGTCTGAGGCTGGATTTGAATTTGGGTCCTCCTGACTCCAAGACCAGTGTTCTAATCTCTATGCTGCTCAGCTTGCCCCTAATATTTTCATTTCTTTCCATCTGCTTTTTAATGGAAATCTCATTATGTTCTCTCCCCCATTTAGAGTGTGTGTCCCTTTACAGCAGGGACAGACAGACAGACAGACAGAGACAGAGAGAGAGACAGAGAAAGAGACAGAGACAGAGAGAGGACAGACAGACAGAGACAGAGAAAGACAGAGGCAGAGAGACAGAGATGAAAAAAAAAGATGAGAAACTAATGTCTTAGGCCCTACTCATTACTTCTGTTCTGGTCAGGCCATGTGCTCTTCATGTTCCTGTTTATTAGGAACTAGACCTCCTTAGTTCTACCCTTATCTAATATTTCTCAAGCTTTGCCAGATTAGAAAGTCGGTAGAAGTAGCAAATCCCTCACTCTCACCTTATTTACAAGAGATGTATTTTAATTGAGGGATCTTATCCTCTTTTTTATTTTAATTTTTTAATTTAATATTTATTCTCATTTTGTACAAATAATGTTTTTTATACATTAATAAAATATTCTTGTTTAAGAGTAAACAAAATACTCCCTCTCCCCAAAAAATATAGACTTGCTTGAGCAATAAAATAAAGGGGAGAGAGAAAAAAAATTAAAATTAAAATTAAAAAAATAATAGTAATAATTGTAAGTATGGCCAGGTGGCGCAGTGGATGGAGCACCAGCCTTGGAGCCAGGAGCACCTGAGCCCATATCCTGCCCTGTACGCCCAACAATCACCCAGCTGTGTGACATGCAAGCCACCCTAACCCCACTGCCTTGCAAAAAACCAAAAGAAGAAAAAAAAGACCCAAAATAAAATAAAATAGTAATAATAGTAGGGGCAGTTGGGTGGCAGACAGAGCACTGGCCCTTGATCCCAGAGTACCTGGGTCCAAATCTGGCCTGAGACACCCAATGGTCACCCTGCTATGCGGCCCCAGGCAGGCCACCCAGCCCCATTTGCCTTGTGCCCCCCAAAATAATAAGAATAAAAAATGTGCTTCGTTCTGTGTTCCAACACCAACTCTGTCACGGGTGGATCACATTCTTTATGATAAGTCCATCACAAAAGTTACTTCCATATTTTTCCATGGTTGCCATTGCCGATCACAACTCCCTCCTTTTGTATTTTTTCACTGCCATGTACTATATTTTCTCTCTCCTTTCACTCTGACTCTGCTGTAGGGTAGCTGAGGATCCCTGGCCCTGGGGCCAAGAGGCCCCAAGCCCCCCTACCACCCCTTAGGCCCAGCATCTACCTGGCCCTATGGTCCTGGACAGGCCATCCAGTCCCAGCCCCTTGCAAGAAGTAAAAAAGAAAATGTGTTATATCTGACCACTCTCCTCCCATGGTCCATCCTCTCCTCCATCATTCACATCCCCACCCCTTCCCCTTGTCCCCCTTCTCTCCTTCTTACTTCACATGTCTATACTCCATTGAGTATATATGCTGTTTCCTCTCCTAGCCACCTCTGATGAGAGTGAAGATTCCCTCATTCCCCCTCTTCCATATCATTGCAATAGCTCATTGTAATAAAGAAAAATCTTATTATATGAAATATCTTAGCCTATTTCTCCTCTCCTTTTTCTTTCTCCCATTACATTTCACTTTTATCTATTGATTCCGTTTTTATATCACAATATATCTTCAAATTGTTTTCTCCTGTGCTTCAACTATAAAAGCTCCCTCTACCTGCTCTATTAACTGAGAAGGTTCATATGAGTATTATCAGTGTCATTTTTCTATGCAGGAATACATGCATTTCATCATCATTAAGTCCCTCATATTTTCCCTTTTCCTCCAATCTCTATGCTTCACCTGAGTCCTGTATTTGAAGATAAAACCTTATGTTCAGCTCTGGCCATTCCAACAGGAACATTTGAAATTACCCTGGTTCATTGAAAGTCCTTCTTTTTCCCTGGAAGAGGACATTCAGTTTTGCTGGGTAGTTGATTCTTGGTTGCATTCCAGGCTCTTTTGCCTTCTGGTATATTATATTCCAAGCCCTACGAGCTTTTAATGAAGTTGCTGCTAAGTCCTGTGAGATCCTGATTGCAGCTCCATGGTATTTGAATTGTGTCCTTCTGGCTGCTTGTAATATTTTCTCTTTGACTTGGGAGTTCTGGAACTTGGCTATAATATTCCTGGGAGTTGGTTTTTTGGGATCTCTTTCTTGGGGAGATCGGTGGATTCTTTTCATTTCTATTTTGCCCTCTGCTTCTAGGATATCAGGGCAATTTTCCTGTAGTAATTCTTTGAAAATGATGTCAAGGCTCTTTTCCTGATCATGACTTTCAGGTATTCCAATAATTTTTAGATTATATTTCCTAAATCTGTTTTCCATATCAGTTGTTTTTTCATTTAGATATTTCACATTTTCTTCTAATTTTTCATTCTTTTGGTTTTGAAGTATTGAGTCCTGATTTCTCATAAATTCTTCAATCTCCCTGAGTTCTATTCTTTGTCTGAAGGATTTGTTTTCCTCAGAGAGCTTTCTCATCTCTTTTTCCATCTGGCCAATTCTGCTTTTTAAAGCATTCTTGTCCTCCTTTTTGAACTGTTTTTATCCATTTGACCTAAGCTGGTTTTTAGCATGCTATTTTCTTCAGCATTGTTTTGGATTTCCTTGACTAAGCTGCTGACTTCATTTTCATGTTTTTTCCTGCATCTCTCTCATTTCTTTTCCCAGTTTTTCTTCTATCTCCCTCATTTGATTTTCAAAGTCTTTTTTAAGCTCTGTCATAGCCTGAGACCAATTTCTGTTTTTCTTTTAGTCTTTAGATGCAGGAGCTTGTGCTTCCTCATCTTTAGACTGAGCATTTTGATCCTTCTTGGGCTCACAGGCAAAATATTTCTCAATGGTGTTCCTCTTGTTTCTCTGCTTGCTCATTTTCCCAGCCTAAGCCTGTTTTTGGGGTGCTTCCTGAGCTTTTGGGACACTCTCACAAGGGTCTCAGTGTGTGAGGCTCTGTTCTCCCTCCTGGTCTGTGAATGACCATAAGCGCCCCCCTCTGCCACGGGGCTGAGGTGGGGGGGCCCTGCTGTTCTATGGGGGCCTGGACTGCGATCAGGATCTGAATGTGGTCAGATCCCCAGCATCCTGTTCCAGGGGCAGAGGACAGAGCTGGGCAGTCTCTCTCTCTTCATTCCCCTCCCTCAGCTCAATGGGCTCATGCCCTGGGGGCTCCTGCTTACTGGCTCCGCCTGTTTCTGTTTCCTGGATCTGGACTACCTTGGCCAGGCTGCTTACTGTGTGCCCTGAGGGCTGGGCTTCAGGTGTTCTCTCTCTGGCAGAGGTCCCCCCACTGTTCCCCCAGGTTGTGCCCGGTGCTCCCTGGGGTGTAGCTCAGGAAATTCCCCTGCTACTGTGAGCCCCGGCTTCCAGTGCCCTGTGGGAGGCTGAAGTTCTTTTGTGGGCTACCCCTCTGGTGGGCCGCCCCTCCAACCCTGGGGAGCAGAGCCTTTCTGCTCTTTTCCAGGTTACCTTGAGTAGGAGAACTGCCTCACTGGGTCCCTCTGTGGGTTCTGTCTCTGGAAAATTTAGTTAAAGACCTTAGTTTATAAGTTTATGAGAGAGCACCTAAGAGAAGGTCCTCTCTTGTCACCATCTTGGCTCCACTCCTGATCTTATCCTCTTAATACCTTGATAAGAATAGGAAGAAATTGGTTAGGTCATCAATACAGTGAACATGACTCATTGGAGCTGAGAAGTTGAAGGGTGAGGTTATTTTGCATGCCATCCTAAATAGAAGCTAAGTAGGTATCATCTGTCCATTCGTGGTATGGCCAAGGATGAACAAGTAGTCAGGCTCCTTTGGACTCATATGGACTCCTATATGGACTCATATGCCAACTTTCTCATCTTTATGATACCTTTAGGAGAATGCACCTAGCACTTTACAAATATTACTTCATTTCATCTTCCAAACAACCCTGTGAGGTAGGTTCTATTATTTTCCCCATTTTATAATTATCCCCATTTTATAGTTGAGGAAATTGAGACAGATACAGGTTAAGGGACTTGCCCAGGGTTACAAGCTAATACATGTCTGGAGCTAGATTTGAACTTAGATTTTACTGACACTCTATTGACTGCACCACCTAATAAAAAATGAGGTTAAAGGTGGGCTTTTGAAATTATATTTTTATCACACTACATCTTTATAATGACACATAAGATAAAGGTGCAGAGAATACAAGATCCCACAATGTTTGTTGAATGACTATATTAAAAATCATACAATTTGGGGGTGGCTAGGTGGCGCAGTGGATAACGCACTGGCCCTGGAGTCAGGAGTACCTGGGTTCAAATCTGGTCTCAGACACTTAATAATTACCTAGCTGTGTGGCCTTGGGCAAGCCACTTAATCCCATTTGCCTTGCAAAAACCTAAAAAACAAAACAAAATAAAAACAAAAACAAAAAAAAAATCATACAATTTGGTAGCACAAAAAATAAAACTTAAGAGACCTTTCTTCTAATAAAGTGACTCCTATTCATGTATTAATATCATACAAAGACTTCTAAACTTCACATCTATCCAAAAGAATTCTATTCTTACAAATGAGGAATGGGGAAGAACCAAAAATAACATAAAAATTTCAGGATTATGGTGTCATCTCTATATGACTTCAAGCAGAGAGACATTTTGAAGACTGTCATGGAGAATATCTAATACAGAGTCTAAATGGAAGATGGTGAGTATTGCCAGGTGGTCCCATTTGCAGATGTCATTGTGGTGACTGAGTCTTGCCTCTAGAACATGACAAGGACTTCTAAACTTCTTGACCATTCAAAAGAATTCATCTTAAAAAATGAGGAAAGGAAAAGAAGCAAAGATAACACTAACATTTTATTAATTGGTAATTAGGAGGATTTTAGTGTTGGTTCCAGAAATAGATAATTTAGAAGGAAGTCTTGGTGGTATGTGAATAAAGATGCTAAGTTTCATTTTGGATAAGGATGACCATATGGTGGGGATGCTGTAGACATCTTGGTCAAGTACATTAATTAGCCTCTGAAGTCCTTTCCAATTCATGTATGCTATGAGATGCCAGTAGGATATCTAGGGATGTTGAGCAGGTTCTACTCAACAGCAGAGGACCAGTATCAAGAGTTAAGATAGAATTTAGACCTGGGAGTGAGATCCAGACTAGAAATTCATACTTAGGAGTTAACAACTATAGGAATGGATGAGACTGTTCAGGGTAAAATTTTATAGAGTAAAAAAGAATAGAACTGGTGTGAATACCAACATTAAATAGTTGATTATTCATTTCCATAAGCATTTGAGTGCCCACTATGTGGGCTGCCTTGTTTTCCTCCAGCTGTTTGGGACAGATTGAGTTATTTTTGCTTCAGATGCAACCAGGTACAGATGAGTAGGATGGTTGGTCTGGTCTCTGGGAGCAGGAATGCTAAATCCATTACTGTTTTTTTTTCTTTCCAGAGATGGAAAGAATTTAATTTAGTGAAATGGGGATGAACAAAGGAAAAATTCAGTTTTTGCATTCTGATATGTTTTTAGGTATTTAACGAGATTTTTAAGTCTAGAACTTTGCCATTCCTGTGTAGTGGCAGCTAGACTCATAACATTCAGGATATGCTAGTTATATAATCAGGGGTGTGCAGGACTCAGTTTTAACCAGTTTGTAGAAACTGATTGTTAAATTTTCAGTGTATTTGTTTACATATCAGAAATGAACAAATATTGTAAATATAGACTTGTTTATTTGCTTTGTGGATTGTTTAGACTTTAAGAAAGTGTTAATAATACAGAGAAAACTTAAAAGTGTGTATATACATCCTCCTTTTTGTTAAACATTTACTATACCACACCTGTATTGCTCTATAAACTTTGCTTGAATTTAGTGGGAAAGCAAAAGGTTAGAGAATGAAATCCTCACCATATTGGAGATCTGTTGATTTTAGGCTACAACTCACTGATCATGAAGATGATGATGATGATGATACTCACTGATCTTGATTATGATGATGATGATGATGATTGATGATAATTACTTGTATTTGTATGGAGTGTTCCAGTGCGAAGTGTTTAACATGCATTAACTCATTTATGTCTCACACCTTTTTTCTCTTAGTATAATAAAGGTCAGAATTAACCCCCTCTGCTCTTGTGGATTTTTTCCCCCCTCATTGCTTAAGGGAGAAACTGAGATACTAAAAGGCAGACTCAGTGTGTTAGTCATGCAGGGTTGCTGGGTGATGAATCAGCAAATGTGGAGGACAAGAATGGTTTATGACCTGGGCCTGGAGAGAGCCTCCCCTACTTTTGGGATAAGAAAGTTGAATTCCACTCTTTAGTAGAATTCCCAAATGCTCAGGAGAAAAAGTAGAGTCCAGTTCAATTCATTTATTAGGTGACTGTTACATATAAAATAAGTTCTCTGCTTTTTCAGAGAACCACCTCTGAGTCAGAAACTAGGTTCAAATCCCATACTTATGACTGTTTGACTTTGGGCAAGTTACTTAAACTTTCTAAACTCTGCTAGAGGACAGATACTGATCTCAGTAAAGAAAGTTCCTTCTCTAGCAGTTCCCTTCTTCAGTGAAATCATAACTTTGGATTAAAAAAAATTTGCAAGTATAATGTAGGGGTCAACTTAATGAATCAATCAATCTCTGCATCTCACTTGAAGTGATTATTTGAATTAGGTGTTAATCAATCAATTGATTAATTAATCAAAGGTGTTAAGGCTAGGTACAAAAAGTCTTCAATCATTTTTGAAGGAAAAAGAAACCATAGCCAATTTAAAACTAACTAGGATGTAATGGTTCTTATCTGAATTAGGCATTATAGTATCTATCTGTCTGTCTGTCTATCTATCTATCTATCTATCTATCTATCTATCTATCTATCTATCTATCTATCTGTCTATCTATCTATATCTTTTATCTCTTTCCCTGGACCTTTGCAGGTTCTGCCCTTTGCCTGGCATGCATCCCCTCCTCCAACTCTGCCAGCTTAAGATAATAACTAGCAAGTCACTTTACTTCTGTCTGCCCCAGTTTCCTCAATAGTAAAAGGGGTTTCATAATAGCATCTTCCTACCGGGTTTGTAAAATGATTAGCTCTGTGTTTGCTCATAGTAGAGCAATGGTTGTTCTCTTTCTTCTCATATCCTCCTCCATCCCATGAATTTTTAGTGATTGTCCCCATCTCCATGTGAAAAGCACTTTTCCTCTGCCTCCTGTTTTCCAGTTTACTTCAAGATTCAGCTCAAATTCATTTTTTTATAGCAGATTTTTTTCTGACCTCCTCTCCCTAACCAGGACCTTTTCTCTCAGATGATTTTTCTATTTGTCTTTATTCCTGTTGATTCTCCCATTGGAATGTGAGTTCCTTGAGGGTAGGGATCAGGTGTTTGGATTGAGCACCAGACTTGAAGTCAAGAGCCCGAGTTCAAATTCAGTCTCAGGCACTTGAGATTTACTAAGTCACAATGTTGGACAGGTCACTTAACCCTGATTGCCTCATATCTGGTCTCTGGAGGAGAAAGTGAGACTGGTGACTTAGCACAGCCTCCCCTCATTCAAATCCAGTTCATGTGCTTGTCATGGTATCACCTCTATGAAGAATGAAGGAAAACATCATCATCATCATCAATCTCTCCTTGCTATTCTCTGGAGCACTTACCACTTACCACTAGTCTAGCATACAGACTAATAATAATTATCATGCATGAGGTTCTCTGTATACTGTTGTTTGTGAATGATATTGATTTGATCCTCTCAATCTCCATAACACTAAGGGGTCTCCTTCATCATGAATACTAGAGATTGGCCTGCTACCTATAAAGAAAAAGCTCTATTACTATAGGCATTGCAGGTTTGGAGAAAAGGTTGAATTGAATTGCATCTGGGAAATTATGTTGTTCATTTAATAATCCCAGTACAAAGACCATTTCCCCCCTTACACAAATAGTCTTTCCATGGATAGAAAGTATTGGATCCAGAGGCAGCTAGGGGGCAACTAGGTGGTGCAGTGGATAGAGCACTGGTCCTGCCTGGAGTGAGAAGGACCTGAGTTCAAACCCTACCTCAGGCACTTAATAATTACCTAACTTGCCTTGGGCAAGTCATTTAACCCCATCGCCTTAAATAAATAAAAAAAAGAAAAAAAGAAAATATCGGACCATCACATTATCTGAGGAATTAAAATTAAGGGTAAGCAAAGATAAAGGGAGAGACACATGATGGCTGGGAGTAGATTACAATGTATTTCTAGACATAATTTAACTCATTAAGTAGTATAAAGATAGGATATAGCTGATGACTGGAAAAGGTGAAGAAGTGGATGATTTGAAAATCTGGTCATTTGGTGCAATGGAAAACAGTCTAAATCTTATATTTATATCCTGGAAATATATAAAAGACTTTGAAGAGGAACTCAAGCACATGGGATGGATTTGCAATGGAGGAGCTGTGAAAGAGAATATGATCAAGAATACTTCCATCATCAGATTGTACAAGATAGGAACAAGAAATGGCAGAACAGGAGAAGAAAGGCTTAGTTGGAGGAAATCCACACTTAGGAATTCATAGATCCACTTAAGTTGTGCATTCTATATCTTTCTAGAAAAATGTAACTTGAGGGCAAAGACTATTGATTATTTTTGTCTATTTCCTGGCATCCAGCAGCATGCTTTATAAATTATAGGGACTTAATAAATGTTGTCACTTAGTCTTAATCTCTTATCTGAAGGATGAGTTTTCTTTAATGGTCATCTACTACCTAAATAATAGAAGATTAACTAGAGGCAAAATTATGTGGTAAATGCAGCCCATACCCTAAAGTCATCATTTAATACTCTTTCCTTTGTTTCTTCTTTCCTTCTTCAACTCCATTTTAGGTGCTTTCAAATTAACTTGACTACTAATTGTGATATCTCACTGTTTGGATTAGTTAGCTAATAATTACTAAGAAACTAGTCTTCTAAAGAATGACAGTGACATTTAAAAAATATTTATTTATTTTTCCAACTACCTGAAAAGATAACTTTCAACAATCATTATCTTGGGGGTAAGGTTTTGAGATCCACATTTTTCTCCTTTCCTCCCTTCCTCCTCCCCCCACCCCCAGACAGAGAGAAACCCAATTTAGTGTAAACATATTTCCATATTAATCATGTTGTAAAAGAAGAACCAGTACAAGACAGTGATACTATTAATGATTGATAGAATGATGTTAATGAATGGTAGTGGTTTAATGTTCTAGGAACTCCCCTTCCTTTCACATTTGCATTTTAATTAGGAACTCTTGAATATAAAACTTCCTTGAACCTCTAAAGTAATGAATTGCTGATAACAGAGATTGTAGGCATTATGATAGGTCAGGGTTATAGTTATTTCTTGTTTGGGAGTGTACAATAGGCTTTCGGACACCATGAAAATTATGTTATCTACTCATTGTTGTTGCTCAATTATATTTTACTCTTCATAACTTTGTAGACCAAAACTTGCCAATATTGTCCACATGTTTTTCTTGACAAAGAGGTTGTTTACCATTTCCTTCTCCAGTGGATTAAAGAAAAAGAGGTTAACTGACTTGTCCAGGGTCACACACTAAGCATCTAAGGTCAGATTTGAACTTAGGTTTTCCTGCCTTTATGCCCAATGTTCCATCCACTGTACAACCTACTTTTCTTCTATACCTCATAAAATCATTCTTACCATTTCCTCAGAGAGAAGTTTCAGTGAAGTAGTTAATGTTTAAAAAGCCTTTTCAGTAATTTGGCTTAGATGAAATTTAATTAAATTTCATAAACATTTATTAATCACCACCTATTTATTAAGGATGTAGCTGCAAAGTACTAGGCTGGACATTGCAGATACCAAAATGAAGCAGCTTCTACTTGCTTTCAAGGAGATTAAGTTTTACTAAGGGTATTCATGTACACAAATGAATATAGAACAAGAATAATTTAGGAAGAAGCTTGTACTAACAATTGGGGGAACCAGGGCAAGTTTATTAAACAAGGGCATGTAAGCTGAGATTTGAGGAAAGAAAAGAATTTTGGGATGTGGAGATGAGGAGAGAGTTTATTCTATGAGTCAGAAATGATATGTGGAGGAAAGAGATGGAATATCAAGGAATATATGTGGAGTAGTGATGATTCCTGTGAATCAATAAGAATTTATTTTAATTAGCTTAAATGAAGAATATTTGACCACTCATCAATTCTTTTTTTTTTTTTTTTTTTTAGGTTTTTTGCTAGGCAGTGGGGTTAAGTGGCTTGCCCAAGGCCAAACAGCTAGGTAATTATTAAATGTCTGAGACTGGATTTGAACCCAGGTACTCCTGACTCCAGGGCCGCTGCTTTATCCACTGCACCACCTAGCTGCCCCCCCCCCCCCACTCATCAATTCTTAATCATTTTTTTGTGTGCCGAGGACTCTTTGACAATCTGGTAAAGCTTCTGGACCATTCTCAGAATGTTTTACAAATACATAAAATAAAATTCGTGGAACAACAAAGGGAACCAATTATATTGAAGTGTGGTTATCAAAATATTTTTTAAAGACCAAGTTCATGGATCCCAGGTTAAGAAATCCTTCTCTAGGAGTCAGGGGTCATCCTCTGGAATGTTCTAGAAACTTCATGTAATATAATTATGTGCTTGTAAAAATATTGTAATTATAGTTCTGCTATAATGTTCTTCTTTACCCACAAAAGAATCCTTGCTAATCTTAGGTGTTAAAAGCAGAAGCTTAGTAAGACAAAAATACAAAGTAAAATAAAAGTAAAACATCTTTTCTTTTACTATATTTTTAATTTTTTAGGAGGAAAGGAGGAGGAGGAGGAGGAAAAGGAGAAAAAGGATAAGTGTGAGAGGGAATGAGAGTGAGCAAGACTGAGAGACAGATAGAAAGATAAAGGGAGAACTTAAATGTGATAGGTAAGCAGCTACCTTCAAGACTATAGTGTAGAAGAAGAGACCTCTTGAGTCCCATGCTTTATTTTTACTGGTTAGGAGACAGTTCTTTTCCATTGGTTTATCCTACAGGGCATTTAATAAATGCTTTCCTTTTTTTTTTTCTTTTTTTTCTTTTCAGTTCTGAGTTTAGCCAAATGTATGCAGCAAAGCCAATTGTATTAATCTGGCCTGCCTGTTGAAGGGACCCTTTGGAAGGCTGGTTTGTGTCATATGGTAAAAGCTGTGGGGCTGTTCACTAGTCCAACCTTTTGCTCCTGCCAAGTTGGGTCTCCAACAACTTATAATCCATTCCAGCCCAATTGAAAACATGTGTTAAGTCCATATTAAAAATATAGCCTTTCAAGGTTCAGAATTTCTTATGATGCATTTTCCATACCATTTGATTTAGGCAGAAAGAATGACTATATTGTGTTCAACAAGCCTGTTTGTGTCTTTGTGTTTGTGTTTGTGAGTGTGTGGGTGTGTGTTTACATACAAATACATATATATATATATATATATATATATATATATATATATATTTTATATTGCTGATAATGGAGACAGGTGAGGAACCTTAGAAAAAAAGACTCAAAGCAATATATTGTGAGTGCAAAATCATGGGCTATGCTTTTACCATTTATTATTAATTCCAAATGTTCCAAGTCCCCAGTCTTGTTAGAAATGGTTGCTTTGTCTGAATTTGTTGTGTCTGATGGAGTGGAAAAAAAGGTCCGCACACTGAGCCTAGATTTCTCTGAGGCCTAGCTCCTGAGTGTGTTAGCCTGGCTTTAGGCCCACAATCTGCCTTGACCATCAGTTTCTTTGTGTTTCCTGCCTTCTGACTTTTGGTATAAGAGACAGCCATAAATCTGCATGGGGCATTGTAGTCAAAAAGGCACTTTTAACACCTATTAACTATGTGTGATCATGGGCAAGTCACTTTAACCACTGAGCCTCAGTTTCCTGATCTAAATATAGAGATAATAAAGCCTTCACTCTTTACCTTTCAATGTTGATATGCTTCTCAAATAAGACATTGTATTTTAAGCACTTTATAGAACTTAAAGGACTTTATATACATCAGCTATGGTTTTTTTCCTTCAATTATGGGTCAGGGTACTTATTTCCTACATATAAAAGAAATACTATACACACAATACTCAAAATATGTATTTGACAGGAATAAACTTAAGCATACAGTAGAACTATTGTTATTCTTTTCTGAGAGTTTGGTGCTTAAAACTATCTAAACAATAATTATCCATTATTATGATCATTCTCTTTGGTGGAGTTACTTCAGATACTGTTACCCTGATAATTCTTTGAAGGCATACTGCTTGACATGCTATAGTGACTTATTAAATGTTAGATGATTGACATATTTCTCTCTTTGGTCCCACCTGGGATTCAGGACAAGGGCAACACTGACTTGGGCACTGATGCTGGCTTGGTAGGTTAGTCAGTAAGAGGCTTATTGCTAAGGGGGCCAGGAGCAAGAAATAGAGTAATGAATTAGGTCAAAGGGTTGGGTATCATCAGGCAGTAGAGAAGACATAAGAATTGGATTGACTATGTGGTACATCAGGATCCAAAAGACAAAATGGGCAAGTATGGCCAGGTAGCAATGTAGGAGGTTCAGGATCCAAAGGACAAAACAGGCAAAGATGTCCTTTGGAGGATCAAACAAGAATTTAAAGGATTCTGTCATCCTGTATTTCTTTTTCCTTTTCTGGTTAAACTTCTTGAGAAGGCTAGCTACAATAAATGTTTCCACTTCCTTTTCTTTTACTCTTAATTGTCAAATCTAGTGCCTTTTTCTCAGTCCTCATCTTTCACGACCATTGACCCTCTTGTTGATACTGTTTTCTTTATGTTTTCATGATACTGCTCTCTGCTACTTGCTACTTTTTTCTTTTTTAGTTTTTTTTTGCTGTATCTTCATCCAGATCCTGTCTGCTCATTATGGGTATACCCTAAGGTTCTCTCTCCATAATAAGTTATTTGGTGATTTCATTAGTTCTCAAGGACTCTATTATCATTTCTATGCATATTTATTCTCATATTTATTTGTCCAGACCTAAATTTTTGCCTGACCTCTAGTCTTACTTCTCCAACTGCCTATTGGACATCTTGGATTGTATGTTTCTTAGACAACTGACCAAAACTGAACTCATCTTTCCCTCTCAATTTTCCCTTTTTCTTAACTTCCCTATTATTGTCAACAGTATTAACCTCACAGCCATCCAGATCTGCCATCTAAATATTATCCTTCTTCACTTTCTCTTGCCTGCCATATTCAATTTGTTGTTATATCCTGACTTTTATAACATCTTTCACATATGCCCCTTTCTTTTCTGACATTACTATTATACTGGTATGGGGTCTCACTACCTGGACGACTGCAAATATCCTGGTTCCATCATCCACTCAATTAGATAAACAAGTCTAACTATGTCACTCTCTCTTTTTTTTTGCAAGACAATGGGGTTAAGTGACTTGGCCAGGGTCATACAGCTAGGTAATTATTAAGTGTCTGAGATCACATTTGAACTCAGGTCCTCCTGACTCCAGGGCCAGTGCTCTATCCACTGCACCATCTAGCTGCCCCTATGTCACTCTCCAACACTCCTTCCCATGTCCTCATTCAATCAGTTCCAATTGCTTCTTGTTTCTAGGATCAAATATATAATCTTCTGTTTTGTTTTTAAATTCCTTTTTAAACTGACTCCTTTCTAGTTTTCCAGTCTTCTTGCACCTTATCTTTGTCCTCCCCCACCATCTATTGTACTATCCAGTAATACTGGTTTGTCATCCCTTGCAAAAGATTCGCTATTTCCTGACTTAAATTTTCATTGACTGTTCCTCATGTCTAGAACACACACTCTTTCCCTCTCCTTATCTTTGCCTTCTAATTTTCTTCAAGTTTCAGGTAACATTCTACATCCTACAAGAAACTTTCCCCAATCTTCTTGATCTTAGTCCCTTCCCTCTGAGATTGTCTTCAATTTATTCTGTGGTTCAATTTAGTCTGGTGGTCTGGAGTCGGGAAGACCTGAGTTCAAATTCAGTCTCAGATATTTACTAGAAGTGTGACCTTATGACTTGTCCCTTAACCTCTGTTTGCCTCAGTTTCCTTATCCATAAAATAAGGATGATAAGAGCACCTACCTCCCAGAGTTATTGTAAGAATCAATTAACCTAATATTTATAAAGCACTCAGTACAGGGACTGACACAGATTAGGCACTATAAAAATATTAGCTATTATTTTTATTACATAGTTATTTTCATATTATTTCCTCTATTAGAATGAGCTCCTTGAGAACAGAGCATTTTTTTCCTTCTTCTTCTCTTTGTCCCCAATTCTTAGAAGTGTCAGGAACTTAGAATCTTAGTAGGTTTTTTCCAAATGCTTGTTGACTGATCAACTCGCCCAATTCACCTTGACTTTCTGCCAAAGGCTAAGCTATGGTCTGGTCTCCACCAATGCTGGCAGCAACAACCACCCTGGAAACAGTGCTGTTTATGTTACAGCATACACCTTACAGGGCTGTTTCAAGGATCAAAGGGAGTGATCCATATGGAAGTACTTTCATTAAAATGGACACATATGTAAAATATGAAGTATTATGATGCTGGGCTATTTTCTTAGAGGAAGCTTCATTGGCATCCTTTAGCACATACAGTATTTTCAAAACAAGTTAAAAAATCTTGGAGCCCATCACATTTTCACTAGCTTAAATTTTTTTGATCATGCTCTTTCCTCTTCCCCATCCCTGTGGTCCCATGACCCAGTGCATTACTTTATTGATGTAGTTATCTTCATGATGAAAGAATTCTCTGCATCGGTGCAGTTCACAGCTCTTCCTCTATACCTTCCCCCTTTGTGTTTTTTTATGTCCATGTTCCCCCATCAAATGCTCTAGGGGACACATCCAATATGTCAAAAGTCTTTCTCCAGAGTTTTTAACATTTATGCTAGCTACCAGTGAAGTGCACACATAATTCCTTTGTTATTCTTGCCATGTGACTGACCAAATCAAGTCCTCTTCAGTTCCTCAGCAATATTTTCAAGAATAATATTGTCACTTGGTACAGAATCAAAGTTTGAAAGGTCCTAAGTGACAGACAGGTCCAACCCACTCATTTATTATTAAACTGAGATCTAGAGAAACTTATCACACAGTCGAATGTTATACACTTTAGTGATTGATACACTTTATGTGACATTTGTCACATAGACAGGAACTGTCAGAACTAACCAAAGTAATTTGGCTCAATATAACTTAGCATTTATATAATACTTTAAGATGCAAATCAACAGATATCTCATTTGATTCTTACAAGACTGGGAGTTGGTTGCTATTATCATTTCAATTTTAAAGAGCAGGAAATTAAGAGTAAATGACTTACCCAGAGTCATTTAGCTAGTAAATGTGTGAGGCAGGATTTGAATTCAGATCTTTCTGATTCAAAAGTCCATCATGTTAATCCCTTACTACCTAGCTAGTTCTTTGGTTCTAAATTAAATTCTCTTTCCACTAAACTAATTTCTTTACAACTCCTTCCACATAAATAAATATACCCCCCCAAACCAACACAATTATCTTCTTGAAAAGTTATTCAAATCCTTCCCCCCATTTTCTTCTTCCATAATTCTGATCCCTTTCTTCCACTCTCTGGTGCCTCAATTCAAAACAAGAAATATGGCACCATTGCTTTGACTGAATTTTTTGATTATAAATAAAAGTTTTATTTGTTTATTATGTCATCCTCTTTAAGTTGCTAGATCTGTGGGCTGGAGTTAGTATCCATAACTGCTTTAATAGGTTGCAACCATATCGCATCATATCAACAAACTGGCCAGAGATCATAGCCCTTTTGGTATTTGATCTATGGTGTTTAACCAGAAGTGGGGGAAAAACAACCTCTGAATATTATGGTGGCAAACCACCATTTTGTTTTATGTCTTGATACAATATTAAGTCAATTTGACTGTGTGGGTTGTTGGCCATGGCAATTCTTTGCTGAATCTCTAAATTAGCCAAGGATACTGAATCCAGTTATTCTTCAACAGAATAGGCCACCTTGGTTTTTCCTTTGGGTCTTTCACTAAGAAGCCACTAAGACAAATAGTAACAGTTAGAAAACACAAATCATGAAGAAGGTGGAGGGGCGAGGGGTGGGTTGAAGCCTGGCAAACAGCCAAAGACAAGTATGTGGTGAGGGAAACATTTGTTTTGATGGTGTTAGAGTATCTGAGTTTGAGTCTTGGTTTTATCATTTACTAGTTGCCAAATAATTAACATCTTTGAATCTCCATTTTATCACCTGTAAAATGGTCTATCTACCTCATAGAATTGGGCAGCAGGGATGGCTCATTAGATAGAATCCTAGGCCTTGAGTCAGTAATACCCATTTTACTGAGTTTAAAATCTGACCTCAGACACTTACTAGCTATTTAGCCCTAGATAAGTCTCAATGCAAATGAACCAGTAAAATGAACTGGAGAAGAAAATGGCAAAGCACTCCAGTAGCTTTACCAAGAAAACTCTAAATGGGGTCCTGAAGATCAGACATGATTGAAAATGACAGGAAAAACAACAATTTCATAGGATTGTTATATGGAACAACATAACCACAAGTTTCCTTTTTAATCATAAACACTATATACATATAAAAGTAAAGTTCAATATGCATAATGTAGAAGTTGGAGGTTGTCAGCAGCCTAGAACCTGGAGGATGGTGCCAGGTGATCACATGAATAGCAGAAACTGTTATATTCATGAAACAGCTTTCAAACAGTGGCAAATCCTGTCTCAAATAGGAAGCTTTTATATATATATATATATATATATATATATATATACATATATATGTATATATATATATATATATATATATATATATTTTTTTTTTACCAAAGCTGCAACAAACAACTGACTTAGAGGGCATAAAGAAGAAGAACCTGTGACTGGGGCAGCAGCTTTTATCACCTGGCAAATGTAATTTTCTCCCCAACCCTGCAAGACCAGGGTATGGTAGCAATCACATCAGAACATTACATTGTAGTAACTGAATTCTCGAGTATGATGGGTCCAGGATTGCAGAGGAAGCTTCTCAAGTGATGATACCCCTTAGCCCTTGTACTCCAGGATTGAGGATAGGATTTGGGTTTGGGGTGGGGTACAAGAACTGAAGGGAAGAATTTAGCAGTTATTAGGGCATTTTCCACGAGCAGTTTCATAGCTAGAAACAGATGCTCTGAGCTGTCTGCCAGCCAATAGTATAATGTAAAAAACATTTAAAAACATTTTTTGCTTTACTCCTCATTTCTCAGTAGCATCTCCCTCATGCTTGAAAAATGGAGAAGTCAGTTTCCTTCAATCCCACCTTTGGGAGTTTTAAAGGAACTTTTGGTAAAGCTATCTGAATATGTGTTCTGATTGGCCCATGGTGGGTACTTTTTGCTTGCTTTGTCTCTCTTGTCTGTTGCAAAACTGATTGTTACAACTGTGGAAAGGACCTCAAATATCTTTGGCATTTGGTGACATACTATATAATAATATATATATATATATATAATTATTTCCCAGTTGCCTTGTGATGGGAGTGGTGGCTAAAAAAGAAGTATGTGGGTACATGGGGAATTGGCATCTGTCATCCTCAACCCAGGCAATGGTGATTGACTGTTGTTGCAGGACTTGGATATGTGGTTTTTATAGGACCCATAATTGGTATTTAATTCAGAAGGGCACATAGGAAGAAATGGAGAATGACTGGCATTAGTGTCTTTTTTTTCTTTTCTAATTATTAAAGTTTGTCATTTAAGACTATATTTGGAATCATGAGATTTTAGAGATAGAAAGGGCTAGAGATTATCTAATTCATGAAAATGCAACTATAGAATAGAGATGAGTAAAGAGACATAGAAGGGTTAAATGCTTAAGGTCACCCAACTAAGGACTAGAATGTTTATCTCCTTCTTCTCTGTCCAGTATCTTTTCCACTGCTTCACTCTACTTTCGTAACACATCCTTCCTTCTGGATTAGTGAAAAGAATGGGTTCAGTTGCCCTTTCCAGTTCTTTTCAACCACTCTTAGGATCAGGATGCCAATCTCAGATCTCTATTTCTTGGTAGGTTACTCCAAGGGCCGGTCCTGGCTCCTCCCATTGTAAATTCCATTTTCTGTAACTTGATACACACTTCCCTTCAAACAAATATAGAAAGGATTTTGAAACTCCACAGAATATGGTTTTAGAGGTTACTGATTCTGGAAAATCTCAAGCTGATTTAGAGAAAAATCAGATATAAACCTCACAGACCCCCCACTCTGCCAGATAATAAAAACAAACCCATTTATTCTGTTATTTTAGCTGGAGTATGTTGTTTTGAGAATGCTGCCTGTGACTATTATCTCCATAAATATAGTTAGTATTTTCACAAATTACTAGAGTTTCTCTTTTAGATTTAAAGAGGCAACAGAATGTTTGACATGGAGTCAGTCTGAATCCTAATGCTACTACTGAGTAACTGTGACTTCAAGCAAATCACTTAAGTGTTGGTTTATTGATCTGTACAAGTTGACTGAACTCCACTAAAATGAGGAAGCTGGATTAAGTGATCTCACTTAAAGTTTCAGGTCTTAGCATTTTATGATACTGTTTAGGAAAGGTGGGCTTACTAATAATACCTAGGATTTACAAGCGTTTTAAGTTTTGTAAAGCCCCTCACAACAATCCTGAGAGATAAGTTCAATTATCCTCATTTTACAGAAGAGGAAACTGAGTCAGAGGTCAAGTGACTACAGACTTTATGAATGGTGCTCTATCCACTCTGTCACCTGATGATGATGTTTGTCCTTCCTTTTCAAAGACCATGGCATAAAGACGGTGATGCCTTGAAAAGCAAACAAATTGGGTTTGAGTGAGGGGGTTGCTTTCTCCTCTGGAGCCATCTGGGTCCAGATATGAATCAGGATGACTGGAGATAACCTCAAATTCAAGACAATCAGGGTTAAGTGACTTGCTCAAGGTCACACATTCAGCAAGTGTCTGAGGTGTTTAACTCAGTTCCTCCTGACTTCAGGGGAAGTACCTAACTGCTCACTAGAGGCATATTTTGCTTCATTCCCATGTCAATTCTTCTAAAGTGATAAAAACTTTTCCTACTACTTTCACTCCTTATCTTTGCTACTTAGCTAGGAGTACCTTAGTATTTTTTGGGAAAGTCAGTTTGAGTCTTCCTGACAGATTTGGGGTTTAGTTGTGGGATTAAAGTCTTGTGGTTTCCGTTGGTCTGATTGTCAGTTTTTTCAATGATTGATGTTTTTTGTTTTTACATGACCTTAATGTCTAAACATTAATGTCCTCCCCATTTTTTTCAGAGAATCATCCCTTGTAACAAAGGTTGAATGAGAATGTAGGAAAAATAAAAGCAAAAAGCAAAAAGCACTCCCCTGAGTGTAGTCCCCTGTCTTGTCAAAGAAGAGAGAGATGCATTTTCTCTTCTTTTATTTGTGGATAAAGTTTGATATTACTATTATAATACACCATTCACTGCTGTCTTTTCAATTTACATAATTGTAAACACTATATACATATAGATATAGTTTCTCTTTGCTTCACTTTGTATCAATTCATATACATGTTCTCTTGTTTCTATTTATGATTTCATATGGCAAAGTAATATTCCATTAATTTGTATACCACAATTTGTTTAGTGTCATCCATATTATTTCATTGTCTTTGCCACTACAAATAGTACTTCCATAAAAATTTTGGTGGATATTGAACCCTTCTTTGATCTTCTTTGAATTTAAAACTAGAAAGGGAATCTCTGAGCCAAAGGATATGGATATAATTCCACATCATTTTCCAGAATGGTTAAACAAACAGTTCTACTTCCCAACAGCTTAATAGGGTACCTGTCCTTTCATAAGCCCTCCAAAATAGACTATCCCCAACTATGTTCATCTTTGGCAGTTGGCTAGGTAGGAAGATAAAATCTTAGAGTTGTTTTAATCTTAATTTTCCTTATTAGAGATTTGGAGCAATGTTTCACATGGTTGTTAATAGTTTGCAACTCTTCTTTTGAGAACTGTTCAGATCTTCTGGTCATTTTTCCACTTGAGAATGGCTCTGACTCAAGTATTTTACCACTGATCATCCTCATTAACCTTGTCTACAGTGTTCTGCCTTTTCTATGATAGTATTTTCCCTTGTTAAGTAAGGTTAAGTAAGGTTTTGATGCATTCTTTGGTTGTTGCTTTTGGTTTACTCTTGATCCAAGAACAATGGTCTAAAGTATGGAGAAAATGATACACCAGACAAGATTTGATTATCCTGATTTATGGCCAAATTCAGAGGTTTAAATAATTTTGAGTAATGAAACCAGAATTGGAAGACTTCAACCACTGAAATCAAATCTTTGTTAGATATATAAAATAACCCAAGTCATCTGCTCAGGATTTTCTACTGTGTTCCCAAGTTAAAAATCAAAATTTTGCCTTCATATTTATTTTCTCCTTATTTTGCTAATTTAAAGAAAATTCTACATCTAGAGGTCTACATTTAGGAAAATCAATTCAACTTTTGTCACATAAGAGTGGTAGAGACGTGTCTGATAAATCTTTTTATAAATGGATCTCATACTTCTCCAAATGACTTTGGGATATAATTAGAACACATCAATAGAATCCTTGTTTGGATTGCCTCTGGAGTGGTAAGGATTAGGGGAAACTGGTTTCTCCTTGTTTTGTGAAAGTGTTAGTAAGCACATGACTTTTTACTAATTTTGATTGCTTCATGGTCAGATTTTTTTTTTTTTGCTAAATGAGCTTTATTGGTGCATTTTGTTTTTCCATTATTGTTATTTCTGTCTGGGTAGCTAGGTGGCACAGTCAATAGAATGACAGGCCAGAAGTGAGGAAGATCTGAGTTCAAATGTGATTTCAGGCACCCATGTGACCCTGTACTAGTCACTTAACCCTCTTTGCCTCAGTTTCCTCAGCAGTAAAATAAGCTGGAGAAGGAAATGGCAAACCACTATAGTTTCTTTGCCAAGAACATTGCAAATAGGGTCATGAAGAGTTGGATGCAACTGAAACAACTGGACAAGTAACAAATACATTAGCAGGGATACTATTTTTTTACAAATTAATTTGGAAAGTAAGTAGAGGCTTGTGGTGAGAGAAGAAAGGGCATTAAAAGACATTAAGAAACTTGAGTGATCTCTGAAAGGGACAGTTTTGAGTCATTTTGGACAAACTTTTGTCTGGGGGCTGCTGAATTTTTGCTTTAAAAATGATTTATTGGGTCCTCCTGACTATGTAACTTTGTTCAAACTGTTCCTCCAGTTTGAAATAAATTCCTTCTGTACTGATCCAAATCTTAGTTATTCTTCGAGGTTCAATTCAAATTCCATCTCTTCTATGAAGTTTTTTCCAAACTATGTCAGCCCTTGGTGACTTTTCCTTCCTCTGAATGGATAGCTTATCTCTTATTTGCCAACTAATCACATACTGTCTTGTGAAATTACTTCTATTTTTTGACATTTTTGGGAATTCTATTATTACTTAGGGCAGCCAGGCAATGCACTGTGTAGAGTATCAGACCTGGAATCAGAAGTCTCCTCTTCCTGAATTCCAATCTGGCCTCAGGTACTTATTACTAGCTATATGACCCTGGGAAAGTAATTTAATCCTATTATGACAGTTTCCTCCTCTGTAAAATGAGTTGGAGAAGGAAATGTCAAACCTCTTCAGTACTGTTATGAAGAAAATGCTAAATATGATTATGACAAATGAGACACAACTGAAAAATGATTCAACAACAATTATTATTTATCTTTTTGTTTGCATATCATCTTTTCTCCAGCTAGACTATAAGTTTCTAGGAGGCAGGGACTATTTGATTATTTATTTTTATTCCTCAAAGCATCTCACAATACTTTGCCTATAATAGATGGATACTCAATAAATATTTTATAAAAGATTGGTTGTACCAAAAGTATGGTCTCTGTCAAAAAAAAAAGGAAATTTTTGTTTTCCTTCTGAATAGGAAAAAAGTGGGCTAATTCAAGTTACTGATTATTTTGGAAACACAAAAGAGGCCAGAGGAAGCCTGCCTTTTCCAGTGCTTGTTGATGTGGGTACAGACATATCTATTGGCATCTACATTTTCTATGAGCTGTCAGGGCTGATGGCAGAGGGTTGAGACTTCACATTTTTATTGAGTGCTATATAAGCAATGAAAAAAAATTATCATAATGAAGAAGTGGGAGTAGAAGAAGGTAGAAGCAGTCATATGGGAGGCAGCTAAGAGCTGATTAGAATTAAGGCAAAGGACTGATTAGAAAGGCAGACTGACAATTGAAATACAGGGAAATAACTAAGCAGAACTATAAAGAAAGACATTGTGCTATTTTTCTTTACAAGTGAAAATCTAGAAAAAGGACAACTTTCTCTTGATTATGTTGGGGAAAAAAAAGAATGGAAATTTATTCATTTGGGGGATGGTTCCTAAGAATATTTCTAATTTTTTGTTTCTTTTTTTTGTTCCAAGTTTCAGTTTTTTTTTTTGATTCTATGATATTATTTGCTTGTTATCAGGTTAAGCACTGAATATTTAGGTCTAACTAGGCTTTAGATGTCTCTAGAGTCATACTTGGATAGGGATTTGAGCTACATGTGCTCTACTTATAAGAAAATACCTACTGTGAAAATGAACTGTAGTATATAAGGGATTAATGTTGGGTAGTTCACTGGCAACAATTAAGAGCAAATCTCAAATTTTTGGAGACTTTATGAAGGAATAATTTAATTTCAAATAAACAAATTAAAGGAAAAATGGGTAGAATGTGACAATTTTCATAGACTATAAATAGTAAATATGGTTTGGCTTCTTTGCCATAGTAGTAAAGAGTGGTTGGTTACTTTATATTTTAAAATATGCTCATTTTCAGTTACCCACAAAGGTGAAGAATTCCTTTTTATTTTCAGGACATCAATAGTTTATGACCCAAAGTTGTAGAGAGTACTTAGCTTTGTAAATTTAGACCTTAAATGGTATTCTAATCTCAATCATTGACCATTGCTTATGTCCCAGGGATTTCCCTTTATTCTCATCATGATAACTTTGAGCAATATTTCACTCATGTGTGTGGGCTTAAGTTTTATTTATCACTTTGCCTCTCTATCTTGATTGTAGTTATCTGATTTCCTATCCATTGTGCTGCTAAAAATTGCAGAATTCACCACAGGGGGGCTCTCAAATCCTGCTAAAGTGACCCTTGTTAAATGTCTGCTCACATGTTTTGTTTTTTTCCAATATTCTCCAGTGTTCAAAGATGAGAAAAAAAAGTTATTTTTCTTATTTCTCTACTTTCATTTGACTTCCCTGTTCTGTGGGAAAATCTCTGTTGGGAATACTTTCATTCACTTTGGTAATGCCTGCCCTTAGTTATTATTTAAGGAAAATTGCTACCCCCAGCATTTAGCACAGTGACTGTATATAGTACCATAAGAAATAGTATAATATGGAATGTAGACCATATATGTATATATACCAGTTAGTACAAATTTATCATATACTTGGGTTCATGTACTTAGAGAAGATATATAACCATACAAAGAGTCAGTGTTTAATAAATTTTTGTTGACTAATTGGGAAAAGATATCTAGTTAACTTTACTAGTACTAAATACTATATGATACTATACTATTAAGACTAATATAATAATACTAAAGATATGAAATTAGAGGATGTGGTTTTGTAGTTTGAGTCCTATCTGTATCACTTATTGTATGTGTGTGACTTCTACATAGTGTCTGGACCTGAGTTTCCTCATTTGTAATATCAAGGAATTTTATCAAAGATCTCTACAATTTCTTCTAGCTCTAAATTACATGATCAGGATTTCTTCCCGGAAGCTAGTATGTGTTTAAAGTTGGAGTGTTTGTAATGGCTAAAAAACCTTCCATTGAATTCTATGCCAGAGAAAGGACATAATTTATCCAATTATTTATCCAAAACCTATTTTCCCAATGACAACAAAAAACCTTCTCACCTCCCCCAATTTTTTTTTTTTAGGGTGACCTCATAGACTTTGATTGTCATAATAATGATACTTTTTAGGAGACAGTGAGCATTGAACTTTTAGGAGTTAGATAATATTGACCTTGGAGTCAGAAAATTTCTTCTTTTTTTTCCAGTAAGTCTTTCAAAATTATTCCTTAAGTACATTATTTGATGGAAGTTTGTTATATCTGGGGATATTCAGAAAGGCAAAAAAGAAAAGGCCCTACATTCAAATATTTGAATGGTTTTTAAAAAAAATTTATTTATTTAAGGCAGTGGGGTTAAGTGATTTGCTCAAGGTCACACAGCTAGGCAATTATTAAGTGTCTAAGGCCAGATTTGAACTCAGGTCCTCCTGACTCCAGGGTCTGTGCTCTATCCACTGTACCACCTAGCTGCCCCTAAATACTTGAATGTTAATGTAGCTGATAACATGTAAATCCTATTTGCTAGTTATGTAACTGTGGGCTAATCAAGAAGAAGCTTTAAAAATTGTAATTAATAATGATAATGATGATAGTACTAGTATGTATAGAGGACATTAAAGTTTGTAAAGTTCTTTACAAATATGATTTCATTTTATATTTAAAATAACTGAGAGGTAGGTGCTATTATTGTTTCCATTTTATAGATGACAAAACTGAGGCAATTGGAAGTTAAATGACTTGATCAGGATCACACAGCTAGTTAAGTGTCTGAGTCCAGTTCTGAATATGGTTCTTTCTTCATATCCAGTCTAGTTATTTAGCTCAAGGAAAAAACTCCTTCCACAACATATTTATAAAGCAATCTCTTTGCCTTGCTTTGAAGAGCTCAAAAGAGGAGAAACACACTAATTCCTGAGGTGGCTTACTCTATTTTTAAATAACTCTTATTGCTAAGTTTTCCTTTATATCAAACCTGAAATCCTACCTTCTACAGGAAGTCTTTCTCAGTCACTCTTTATTCTAGTACTTTCCCTCTATTGATTTTTCCCCCCCTAATTTATCCTTTGTATATCGTGGTATCCATAACTAAATAGCTATTCCTTATGATACCTAAGTTAGAATAAAGTCAATCTATGAAGTCCTGAGTCCTGAACTCTGCATCTTTTAATCAGTCCAAGAATGGCATTGACTTTTTTGACTGTGATGTCACAGTGTTGAATTATTCTTCTCAAAGTCCCTACCCCCCCCCCTTTTTGGCAAGGCAGTGGGGTTAAATGACTTGCCCAAGGTCACACAACTAAGTATTAAGTGTCTGAGACTGGATTTGAACTCAGGTCCTCCTGACACCAAGACTGATATCACCTAGTAGCTTCCCCCCACCAAATCTTTTTAGATGAATTGCTATTTTTCCTCCAGCCCTTCACACTTGTGAAGTTGTCTTTTGGTAGTAATTTATTCCTTCTAAATGACATCTTACTTGATCTATCCAAACGTTCTAACCTGTGTGAGATTTTCTTCAATCCTGATTATGTCATTTGGTATTTACCTGTCTCTCCTAGATTCATGTTATCCACAGATCTGAGAAGTATTTCATTTATATTTTTATCCAAGTCATTGATAAAAACTGTAAAGCAGTATAGGGTTAAGCATAGACTTAAGGCTATCCTTGGGATATCCCACTGGGGGCCTATCTCCACGATTATATGAAACTGGTAAAGACTGCTTTTGGTTCTGGTCATTCAACCAGTTGTGAATCCAAATTGAACCAAGAAAAGAAGTGTTAACTATCTTCAAATATTGGAAGGATTTATGTGGAAGAAGGATTCAATTTATTTGACTTGATCATAGTAGGAAGAAGTGGAATAAAAGGAGTAAATGTCAAAGGAAGGAAGGAAGATTTATTCTTGACATAAAGAAATGCCAAATTCAACAGGCATTAAGTAACTACTAAGCAGAGCTGTTCAAAGGTAAAAGGTAATGCAGTGGGTGGTAACTTTTCAGATCCAATAGGGTCCGCTTCTTGAATTTGTTATATAGGAGATGGATTCTTTTCCAGTTATGTATTGAAATAAATGTGTTCCGAGGTCATACTACTGTGAAGATCGAATATAATGATAGATATAGAAGTCTTTTGTAACTATATTTTTCAAATAAATATGATTTGTTACTATTAGTATTAATTATTAATCAATGAATCCTAGACTCAGTTAATCCCAGAATCAGTTAAATAAGTAGTTCAGAAAGTAGTTAGATAAAAATTTCTGAAAAAAAGCTCCCCCAGCCCTCTACTTCCTCTGGTGTCTGAAATGCCACAGGAGCTATTAAGTCTCTATTTCTATCTCTATCATTGCCTCTATCTTCTTCTTTTTTTTTTTAGGTTTTTGCAAGGCAAATGGGGTTAAGTGACTTGCCCAAGGCCACACAGCTAGGTAATTATTAAGTGTCTGAGACCGGATTTGAACCCAGGTACTCCTGACTCCAAGGCCGGTGCTTTATCCACTTCGCCACCTAGCCGCCCCGTTCTATCTTCTTTCTTGATCCTGATCTCAGTAGTCCCATGGGACTGACTATCTATCTATCTATCTATCTATCTATCTATCTATCTATCTATCTATCTATCTAGCTATCTAGCTATCTAGCTATCTAGCTATCTAGCTATCTAGCTATCTAGCTATCTAGCTATCTGTCTATTTGTTATACATATGCACACACCATATATATTTATATATTCCCATGGACATTACAATATGTACTACCAAATGATATGTATATTCCTCCACAAAGTCCCTTTTATTTATTTATACAACTTCCATTTTAATTCAAGTCCTTATCACTTCTTTCTTAGACCATTGGAATAGTCTCTTAATTGGACTCTGTGAAGTTTAATTCCTTCCCTTTCCAGTTTATCCTTCATACAGTTGTCAAATTTCTATTTTAAAAAAATGCATATATAACTTTATCACACTCCCCTAAAAACTCCCCCCCCCCCATTGATTTTTGCCTGTTACCTTTAGAACAAAATAGGAACTCCTCAGACTGGCAGTTAAAACCCTTTACAATCTGGTTCCTACTTACATTGTTTTTTTTTTTTTTTAATATTATTCCTCTTTGCTTACTCCTTTTCCCCAGACTTGCAATTTATTTTCTGTATGCAATACAGCATCTCCCATCCCTGTGTCTTTTCACAGGTGGCCTCTTATGTCTGGAGCTAAAGAGTGGACAACTACATGGATGTTAAGGACCATTTTATTGCTCTTAGGCCTAAATATGCTTTTAACTAAATTAGTTAATAAGGGTATTACTCTGTGATCCAATGAATATCTCTGTTGTCCTACCTTTTGTTGATATAGCTTTACCTTTGCACATCTCTTGTATGAGTTTCCCTTTCTCTATGCACACACTCATTTGAATTCACCTCTTCCATGGACTATTGCAATAGCATTCAAATGATCTCTCTGCCTTGACTCTCTCTCCATTCCAATTCATCCTCCACTAAATTATCAAAGTGATTTTCCTCAAGTGTAGGTCTAGGTTACTTTATTGTTCAAATTCCAGTGGCTCTCCATTACCACTAGGGTCAATTGTAAACTTTTTTTTTTTTGCAAGGCAATGGGGTTAAGTGACTTGCCCAAGGTCCCACAGCTAGGTAATTTGAACTCAGGTCCTCCTGATTCCAGAATCAGTGCTTTATACTCTGTGGCATCTAGCTGCCCCAATTGTAAACATTTTAAAGTCTTTTAAGACTGAAAATTTTTTACCTTTTTAGGTTTCTTAGATTGACTAATTTAGGCATTGAGCTGTGCCTGCTCATGTACCTGTTGGGTTAGAGAATATGGGTGGTGGAGATTCTGGGTTTTGTCTATGGGCTGTGACTTCTATAGTCATGTCAAAAACTTACCTTTGAAAAGGAATCAAACTAAAGACAGCTGAAACCTTTTCTCTCCCTCTGCCCAGGTCCTGCTAGTTACCCCCTTGGAAACTTCCCCCCCTTTTCTTTGGACCCCAGAGACATGGTAACTCCCTATGAAAATTAAATTTCTGTTCTTGCGATAACAAAAATGACCAAAAGTTTCAAGGAAAGAGTTACAATTTTGACACTTCATCTTATTCCTGGAGCAAGATTTACTACCCCAGGTAAAGGGCACAAGCCAAACATAAGCTTGGAAAATATAAAGTTAATGACTTTGTTGTTCCATACTCAGACAAATGAGCAGATGAATCAGAAACTGCTATAAACATGGAGAAGACCTGAAAATGGGTGGAACCATATAGCAGTATCCCAAACAGCAAGGTTTCTAAGGAGACTAGGGTTAACCTTTTTTTTTTTGCTAGAATTTTTCAATTTATCTTTTTTTTGGTTTTACTAACTCATTTGCAAGGGCAATAAGTTTCTGTGTGCTATGTGCTGCTAGTTGTCAAAAAGCATAGTGATATCTCTAATGGACATTGTAGAGGGGAGAGCTAAGACTGAAAGAGCAAACCTTTGAAATTTGTCATAGAAATTGATTTACTACCTTATAACTAAGACGTATTGATAAAAAATTTCAGAATTTATTTTAATCTAGAAATCCAAAGGATGTTAGGATTTGGAGTTGGTATTTATAATTTGGTAGAAGCAGGATTTAGTTATCAGATAGTATCTAACACAATACTGGAAATATATAGTAGAAGCTCATAAATACTAAGTCATTTAATTAACCATCACAAGAAGTATAGTCAGCCTTCCAGTTTCTAGACAAAATGTAGAACAAAGACTTTGGAAGAGACAATGGTCTCTATCTTTGAGTTCTTGAGTGGTGGTGGTGATTTTTTTAGGAGAATGTGATTTAGAAGGGTGGGAAGTTCCCAGGAATGTAAGTTCCATTGAGTCAGATTGGAAATTTATCTGTAATGTGTCTTAGAAAGTAGCTTGAGGCACTGAGAGGTTTAATGACTTGTCTAGGGTGACACAGTTAGAGGTTGGACATGTGCCTTTTTCCTGACTCCTAGGTTGGCTCTACATCATGCTGCCTTTCAACAACTTTTAAAATTATTAATGACTAAAACCTAGTTGGATTATAGGATTTAGAGAAGGAAAAAAATCTTGGAATATTGCTTTTTATAGAAGAGGTTCATCTTTATAAATTGAGTGGTGTTTGGGGTATTCAGGGAGGACATTTTTTATAGATGAAGGGCATGTAGGGTTTTCAGGGAGGACTAGCACCTGTAGTGTGAGGGCTTGCAGCTTAATCAGACATTGAAGATACCAAGGTCATCATCCACTGCGTCCCAGTCTCATTGCCAGTTGTCTTGACCTTTGTTTTTCCATTGGACTTCAATGACTCTGGAAGAGGGAGTGGTGCTGATAATTTTGTGCAACTCATTTAAACCCAATTCATGGTGAGTCAAAACATCACTCTGTGATATCATTAGTTGTCTTTAAAAAGAATGAAGAACAACAATATATGAGGAAACTGAGGCCAAGAGTTGGGAACTCGTATAAGGTCACACACCTAGTAACTAATGGAATTGGGAGTGGAACCTATATTTCCTCATTCTAAATTCAGTACTCTAGGCACTGAACTGTGATGCTTATGTGTGCTTAGAAAATATATTTTATCATAGAATTTGAATAGTTTAGTCTAACCTTTTTCACTTTTTACTTGAGGAAACTCATGTTTAGGGAAGTAAAGTTACTTGCAAAAATCACAGGAGAATTAGGATTTGAATTTAGTTTCTGACTCAAACAGTGATACTTTTAATTTCATCTCAGAATGATTGACAAAAGGGATTGGACACTTTCTTATACAATAAAAAGTAGAGTGACTTGGAACAGTCATTTATTTTATTTATTTATTATTTTTCTAATTTTTTTAAACATCCATTTTTAAAAAAAAAGTTGAGTTCTACATTCTCTCCTTCCGTTCAGCCCCTTACTCCATCCATTGAAAAGGCAAGCAATAGAATAATATTATTGTAAAGTCATGCATATTAGGTATGTTACCTTCCCATATTAGGTATGCTATCAAAAAAAGCAAGAAAAATAAATAAAATGAAAAAAAATTGCTTCAATCTGTACTATGAGTTCATTAGTTCTCTTTCTGAATGTGGATAGAGTTTTTTTTATCCTGCTTTCTTTGGAGTTGTGTTGGATCATTGTATTGTTCAGAGTAGTTAAATCTTTCACAGTTAAATATCACTACCATATTGTTGTTACTGTATACAATGTTCTGCTTACTTTATTTTCTATCAATTCTTAAAATTCTTCCAAGTTTTCTTAAACTACTTCCTTTGTTGTTTCTTACAGCATATTAAAGTTATGTTTTATTTAAAAACAAACAAACCCTAACTAAAAATCCCCAATGACAGGATTTATGGGATAAGGAGTTAGTGACAATTGGGAAGTTGTGAAGCTAAGTGATTGACAGTATGGTGATTTCCTAATCCAAAATAAGGAATTCAGAAGAGGGGTATTTTTTTTGGGGGGGGCAGATATGTGTGACTAAAAATAATAATAGATTATCAATGAATATATGGATTTGGAAATCACTTATTTAGAGGTGATAATTAAACCCATGAGTACTGATTAAATAACCAGATGAATAAATGGAAGAAGAATGTAGAGAGAAGAGGTACTAAAGCAACAGCTTAGGGTTCAATCAAATAGGATGTGTTATTTAGATCAAGACCCAGCAAAGGAAGACAGATAGAAGACCAGGAAAAAGCAGTGTCATGAAAATTCAGAGAGAAAAGGATATCCATGAAGAGAGGATGATCAACAGTTTCATACATTGCAGAGATTTCAAGAAGGATCAGAAAAGACAATCAGTTTGCTAATTAAGGGATCATTCATAACTTTGGAACAAACCGTTTCAGTTGAGTAGATGGGATCTGAAAGCAGATTGCAAAAAGTTAACAAAAAAATGAGGTGAAGGCAATGAGTGTAGTCAACTTTTCCTATGAAAATAGAATGAGGGGCAGCTAGGTGGCACAGTGGATAAAGCACTGGCCCTGGAGTCAGGAGTATCTGGGTTCAAATCCGGCCTCAGACACTTAATAATTACCTAGCTGTGTGACCTTGGGCAAGCCACTTAACCCCATTTACCTTGCAAAAATCTAAATATATATATATATATATATATATATATATATATATATATATATTGAAAGGGGCAGTTAGGTGGTGCAGTGGATAGAGCACCAGCTCAGGAGTCAGGAGGACCTGATTTCATATCTGACCTCAGACACTTAATAATTACCTGGATGTGTGACCTTGGTCAAGTCCCATTGCCTTGCAAAACAAACAAAATAAACAGCTTTGAAAATAGATGGAAGGGATGATGAATCTACTGCAGGATATGAGAGATTCCACATGTCTGAAAACAATAAGGAAGGAACCATTATATAGGGAGACAGTAAACATTAGAGAAAGGGGACGATGACTATGTGATTCACATTGATTGAGTGTGCTAAGAGAAGAATGCTTTTCTTTCTATTTCCATATAAAGGGTTATCAGACAAATACAAATATGAGAAACAATCAGGCTGATTCTGCTTGTCTAGTATGGTGGTTCATGTATGCAGGCCATGTGTATCTTCTTTGTCAAAATGTTTGCCAATATTAGTTGACCCGTCAAAATTAGTCAGTGAAGAAGCATTTATTAAACACCTCCTATGTGCCAGACACATGAAACAATCCCTACTCACCAGGAGCCTATATTTGTATTTACAAAAGGAAATCCAGGAACTGGAGGGTGGAACCATTTAGCATAGGATCAATGGAGAGAGAAACAGTTGTTGATAGCTATTTCCTCAACTGTAAATGGATGATACAGTGCTGACAGTGGAATGGTAGGAAAAAAGAAGATAGGAGGAAGCTATAAAACATGGTAGTTTTAGATATTCTATTAATATTAACTGTTATGAAGGTGAAGAGGAAAAAATTATGAAATGTACAAATGAAACAAAGGAGAAAAAGATTGACATTCTATATCAAGTCATGGGGCTAAAAGGAGCTCTAGTCTAGAGGTTAGAATGAAGACTGAATCTAAAAAAAGATGAAAGTAATAGTCTTATTCCTGAGATCAAAAAATGAATTACGTAAGTACAGGAAGAGGAAGGCCTAGCTAGAAAACAGTTTATATGAAGTTTTCAAACTTGGTATGGGCCAACAGTTAACAAGTCACCTATAAAATCTAAGATGACAGTCTGGAACTTTAAGGCATTAATAGTGTCCACATAAGTGAGGCAGAGATTGTCTTTTGATACTTATTCTTGACCAGATCACAAGTAGGTTCTTATGCTGTATTATATTTTGGAAAAAGCATTGATTGATTAGCTATTGTGTCCATAGAAGGGTTATATCAAGAACACTAAAGAAAATTCTATATGGAGATTGGTTGAGAGGAACATTTAGCCTGAAGAAGAGAATTTGGGGTTGGGAGTAGAAGTGGGGAATTATGACTGCCATCAAGTATTTGAAGGACTGTTCTGAGAAGAGGGATTCAGGTGAACTACAAAGTTGCTGAGAGACATAGATAGATATGAACACAAAATATGAAAGGCTTCCTAATAGTGCGGTTCCAAAGTGGAACAGGTCACCATAGGACTTAGTGAACTTTGCTTGAATAATGGTCACTTGTCAGGTAGATTGTAGTAGGTCACTTGGTCATTTGTCAAGTAGATTTGTTCAGTTATAGGCTGATTCAGTAGATAGAGTGTTGGAGCTGGAATAAGGCCATTCAAATCTAACTTCAGGCCCTTGTTCACCTGTATAAAGGCAATAGCAATATTTTTCAGGGTTTTTGTGAGGATACAATATCATATTTGTTAAATACTTTGTAAAGTTCAAAATGTATAGAAATCATCATCATCTGAGGGCCCTTCAGACTGAAATTCTACAGTTCTTTGAATGATGGCAATTATGAAATTACTGATCTCTCTTACTCCATTTGTCATTTGGTGATGTTTATCATATGGAATCTAAATTCAGTAGGTGAGGGAATATTTGGATGTACTTCCTTGATGATCTCAGAGGAAAAAAAAATCTATTTGTGGGGGTGAGAAGGAGGAGAATTTTCTTTGGGGGGTGGGGAGTTGGATTCTCTGATTTTATAGGTATTGGAAATTTCCAGCAAAAAAACTTCTTTCATTCCAACAAATTGCCATATTGTTGCCTGTCACATTGAAAAGTTCAGAGACCTACTTAGAGTTATGTAGCCAGCATCATCAGAGAGTAGAATATGCTTTCTATCTGTCTGATTTTCTACTATGCCACATTAAATCTTTATTTTGGGGAATATTTTTATGCCATTTGGGGGGAACATATTTGCTGCATTAAAGAAATGTCCCAGAAAGGAGACAGCATGCACAACTGAAATTCAAAAATAAGCCTGAAGTAACTGTCCCTTATGCTTATCTCTTTATACCTCCCTGCCCTTTACCAAGGATGCTCCTTTACAAAAAATTTTTATAAAGACAGACTTTTAAAATGGTTGGCTATTATACATTACAAAGAAACAAGGAGGTAGGGGTGGCTTGCAATATAAAGTTTATAAAGTTTAGATAGAAGTGTCAAACTTACTTCCCAAAGACTAGGGTTTGTAAAACTTCCTAGTGAGGTTGAACCAAATTAAACTGTTTTTAAGAAATATTTAACAAAGTAAATAAAAATGCTATTCATCATAGATAGGTAACTTTGTGATTTTGTTAGCCAATATGCTTTTGCAAGGATTAATTTCTATTTGAATTTGATACCACTGGTTTAGAAATTAATATTGACACTATATACTCACTTTGAGTAATGAAACCCTGTAGGAGAGAATGGGCACCAGATTGGAGCTAGTACCATTTCTTAAGTTGAACTAGTAGTATTGCCATTCTTTTTGCTTTTCTGTCATGTATTTCCTCTCAAGCATATGGGAAGTCATCTAATAGGACTACTTATAATGTTAAGATGCTGATATTGATAATGATGTTGGAATCCCTGAACTTGAGTGTCAGAAAAAAGTTAATTCAGCAAAAATGCCATGGTTGGACCTTGAAAGACAGTGACCGATTTCTTGATCTGCTACATTCCTCAAGAATATATTTTGGGGACATATGTAACTCCAAATAAAGTGCTACACCAAATGTAACCATTTAATAACAATATAGTTCTATTTACTATGCTATTGACCATCAAATAAGAAATAGCATAATCTCAGAAGAACCAAAATTGCAGCTGATTCAAGAAAAGTGCATGGTGGGTATAAGTAGACTGAAGTGTGTTTCTATAGATGACTTAAACTCACTAAGTACTGTAAAAGATATTACTGAAGACATTTATGACTAGAAAACCAAATACACTGAAGGAACAATAAAAGACACCATCTCGAAAGCTCAAGAGGTAATCAAGAAATAATTTAAAAAATGAACAAAGGAAAGATCTTTAATATATTGAATTTTTTCAATTAATAAACATTCTCCTTACAGACTTGCCCTCTAAGAAAAAAAAAAAGAAAAACAAAACTCATGTAACCAATTTGCATAGTCAAGCAAAATAAATTCTCACATTGACTGTGTCCAAAAATGTTTGTCACATTCTACATCTTGAATCCACCTCTCTGCCAGGAGGTGGTTGACTTAGGTGAACATGAATCCTTTGGAATTGTGATTGGTTATTTTTCTGATCAGACTTTAAGTCTTTCAAAGTTGTCTTTGTGCTATTGTTAGTGTGTAAATTATTCTTCTGGTTATGCTTACATCACTATGAATGTGTTCATATAAGTTTTATTGGATTTCACAAAACCCAAACCTTTTGTCATTTCAGCCATTCCCAAATTGATGGGTACCTTCTTTTTTTTTAAGTTTTTTTTTTTTTTTTGCAAGGCAATGGGGTTAAGTGGCCTGCCCAAGGCCACATAGCTAGGCAATAATTAAGTGTCTGAGGCTGAATTTGAACTCAGGTACTCCTGACTCCAGGGCTAGTGCTCTATCCACTGTGCCACCTAGCTGCCCCTATAGTCAAGTTTTTAAAACTGTTTTTACCCTCCATTGATTCTCTCTGGTTTATGAGATACTACTCCTAATAGTTGTCCAAAATTCTTTTTTTTTTGTGAAATTTTACAAACAATTTAATATCCTGATCTCATGTGCCTTTGGCCACCATCTATTTCCAAATGGCAAATAGTTCTAATGTTTGCTGATATTGGTATTTTTGGGGTTCTTTTGTTTTTTGTTATGGCAATTAATTTATATTCCTTAATCTTTGTTATGAAATCACAAATAGTATTGATATCATTTCTGTTGTTCATTGTCCATTTATGAATTTTAATTCTTTATGTAAATAATTTAGGACTGAATTGTTTCACTTGTTTCTCATTATAATTCTTCTTGCTTTTTATAATTCTATTCTTTTGTTCTAACAAGTTGATCAGACTGAATACAGACAGATGATTTGGATATAACTCTCACATAAATGATAAACCTTTTCCTGTGTATTAAAATAAAACCAATTATATTTTGGGGGTTCACCATGCCTAACACCTATAAATCTTTTCTTGTAGAAGATATTAATGATAAAAAGACAGGAAGTTTCTCTTTGGTCTTTGTCATTCTATTTTCTTAGAACATGCCTTCCCATCTGTTCTCCTTAGCCTTACCTCTTTTTCTTGTATTTTCATAGAAGTCACTAAGTATCAGGATATATGTTGATTAAATTTGAAAGATCTTTTTGAATTCTTAAAATAAATTTTCTATTTCTTTTTCCTTAGAAACTGAAATTGGTGAATAAGCTGTAATCATTTTCATGACAGTTTTTTCTGCAAACACATTTAATCAGTATTACAAAATGACCATATTCCATAAAATAATTCTTTTTTTTTGCCTTTGGGTATATGATAAAAACAACTTCACTTTCTCTTTTTTTGCCTCTCTAAGGAGATCTTGTCAGCCATCCTATTTAACTTTAACTTCTTTCTTTTGATTTCATTTCCACTCAATGGTTAATGAAAAAAGATTTCACATTTAAAATGTCATGACTCAATTAAAGTTTATAGAAGGTCGTAATTGTTTTGTTCTGTCCTCTTTCCTGTCACTGAGCTAACAACATCATTGCTGTTGCAGAGTGGGTTGAATTAACCTAAGATAAATTTTGTATTTTTTTTTTTTTGTGCTTCAAGGATTGCCATGATCAATGAATTCATCATTGAGGGTTTAGCTTACTTGGATGAACTTCTCCTATGTTTCAGAAAGTAGGTCTAGTCTGTTGCGAGGTCATACTCAAAGCCTGTTACACATCATAGAAACTGCCAGAACTTACACTCTGTTGGAATAAATCTGTAAACATGTCACATTCTCCTCTCCCACCCCATCCATTTTTTAGATATAAGCTCCTCGAGGGTAGTGACTTTCATTTTTTGTCTTTAAAATTTTGAAGGAGATGAAGTACCTATACCAGTGAGATAAAGAGATCCACCAAATCAGGTAAGGAAGTATATCTAGGGTGTATCATTCAACTATTAAGTTAAAATGGACAAGGAAACTATTACTTGATTTAATATTATTGCTAGTTCAAACAACTATAGTGCTTGACTTTCAAAGCATTTGTCCTGAAGTTTAGGGAAGACCTTGTAGGATATTTAGAAACTCTCAAACCAGACTTCAGAGTGGGTTGCTAACATAGAACCAAACGGATCATACCAATTTGAAATGAGTAGCTTCTGCAGGGTTGCATTGAGATCTGGTCAAAGTTTGTAATCAGTGAGCAACTGAATAAATAACACATACTCTAGATGTTCATATAAGTATCAATAAATTGTGGCTTCATGTTGAACACAGCATCTCATGAATATTTTCATTAGTTTGAACATATGTTCCATTCTGCCATTTCTTTTCAGATTTTTGTCATTGACCTCAAAATTTCATTAGTAATGTCTGACACTGCTATCTTTGCTATGATTAGAGCTATGCTATGATTGACTTCTGCCTTGGGATGAAATATTGGGGGAGTATAAACAATTCTGCAATTTTTAGTATCCAAATCAACCAAGGAGATGACATATAAGGCAGCCTCTCTAATGGTATTAAACAGGAAGTTGATGTAAATACCATTCTAGGTCTTACATTGTCAAACATCCTTTGGTTATTCCAGATAGAGTTGACTCAGGCATTTTTATATGTTTTGATTGCCTAAATTCTAAAAGAATTATTTCTCTCCCTTCCCCGAACTGCCATCAATAAGATGAAAAATTCAGGACATATGTCTGGATAAATATCTTGGATAGAAGGTGCCTTCACTTAGAATGGAAATGCTAAGCACCAAAGATTTATAACTTGTGGAATGATTTGTCCAATCCCATTATCTTGCAGGCGAGGAAACTGAGGGTCAGAAAGTTTAAGGGATTTGCCCAAAGCCACATAAGTAATTGTAAGTGATATGTTCACAATTTGAACCCAATTCCTTTGCCTTAAATGTAGTGCGCTTTCCACTATATCATGAAGGGATCAATTGAAATGAGTCCTGGCTCAATCCTAGTGATTAATTAGGAGGGGAGGCCCTCTGTAAATGGGTCATTGCAGGTGAAGAAAGCTTTTCTATAGTATACCCCACAATGTGATCTAGGGATGCAGGCAGAAGCAGGAACAAGTCATCTCAACAACTGGACAATAGAATTTGCAACTTCAAAATGCAGTAGATTTGCTTTAGATAATTTTACCCATTCTCTCTCTGGCAAGTTTGCTTTCAGTTAGAATCAGCTAAAAATGCAAGGCTGACTGGACTTGCTCAAGGTCTCTGCTCTGTGGAGGCCCCTGGAGACACAGGATTCCTTCAGAGAGTACTTAAAATTCTTCATCTTCATCATTACCAACTATTCTTTTTAAAGAAAATGCTGGTCAGTGATTCTTTTCCCCTTATTAATTCTTGCAGTTTGTGAAGGAAACTTTTTTTCATTTAGATAACATAAGTCCTCCTATTTCTATACTTTAGTTTAGTTAACTTCTCTTGCAAGTGAGGCAATTCTTTCACAGAGGATGTTGTAGCAAATGAGGACATGTAGCACATGTCCAACTAGAGTGGCCTGTTTATAGCAGTGTCAGCCCTGTAAAGGATTCAAATAGTTTCCACAGGGTGAGAGTAAGCAGTTAGTCAAATTGCCCTTTAAACCGCCAAAATCATATTCTATAGCTCAAGGAATGACTTTTTTTTTTAAAGGCAAGCACTTTCTGTGCTTTTTCCCAAATGACTTCATGTGGGTGGTAACAACAATTGGGAATAATAAATAACACCTTAGCAAAAGACCTGCCAGGCTCTGTGCTTTGTTTATCCTATTGGTTGGAAAGAAGGAAAAGAAGAGAGGGAGATTTTTCTTTGGAGCATATACTTTTCAAATTGAAATTATATTTTTTTAATTTCAAATTTTCTCTTGTATATTTGACACTCATCGTGGGCAGATGACAAAATATAACCCAGGAATTCTTTACCTTGTTTTTGGGACATGGATCCCTTTGGTGAAACTCATGAACCCCTTATAAGATTAATGTATTTAAATGCATAAAATAATACATATAGAACACAAAGGGTACTGATTATATTGAAATATATACATATTAAGTAAAGGCATATGTACAACATATATGTTATATTATACTTTGGTGGTATACTTTTCAGGGTTGTACACATTGATAATAAGGTTGACACATTCATTGCTAGAGCTAGCTCAGGGTTTGGGATACTCTGAAGGAAAATGTGGGAGGGAAGAGGTATTAGAATGACTATCAGACTGAAGATCCACAGAACCATTGTGATGATCTCATTGCTGTATGTCTGAGAAACCTGGACAGTGCCATGCCAGCAAACTGAATCATTTCCATTTGAATTATCTTAGGAAGATATTGAAGATTGGCTGGCAGAGTAAGGTATCAGATAATTAGATACCTTCTTGAATTAAACTGCCAAGTATTTAAACTCTACTGCAGATAGTAACTGATGAGCTGGTCATGTTGTCTGAATGCTAAATGTATGCTTGCCTAAAAAAAAAACAACCTAAAATTGTTATATGTAGAATTCACACAAGGCAAGCATTCACATAGTGGACAGGAGAAGCAATACAAGGACACTTTCAAGGTCTCTCTGAAGAACTTTGGAATTGATTGTGTGACAAGGGAGATGCTGACATGTATGACATATCTGTATCAAAGAAGGCACTGTGCTCTATGAGCAAATCAGAAGTGAAGTAGCTTAAAAGAAACTGGAGAAGCACAAATTTAGAAAATCCACCCCAAATGTTCACATGGACCATTTGTGTCCAACCTCTAGTAAAGCATTCCAAGCTTGTATTGGTTTGTTCAGTCAGTCAGAAACACTGTAACTTGATTTTAACATTGTGATGCCATTTTGGTCCCCTTTGAGAATGCAGGATAACAACCAACCAATGTTTCAATATAATTAGTATGCATATATTTGTATATACACATCTTTCTCTCTATAGAGATGCACATTATATAAATGTACATGTGTACATCTAAGTTCATGGAACCCTATCTTACCAAATTTGGTGATCCTTTCCATCCAAAGACTTGAGGAGATCTATGGTCCTTATAGAGGAAGATCTCTAAGTACTCTAATAACAGTTCTTTTGAGTATGGTATTGTGTATCTGAAGTGACACAGATTTAGATGGTTCTTAGCTTTACATATCTCTGCATAGGTTAGTCAGTTTTTTAAAAATTTTCTGTGCATATTAGAGAGAATTGGAGTTGATGAAGAACCATTAAAAAAAAATCAAAGTGACTATCTGGCCTGTACACCTGAAGTTTGGAGTGAAATCAGAGGCTTGTTTTTGAGAGGATACTGACTTTTGTAATAGGACCACAGGATTTAGAGATAGAAGGTCTATTTTAGAAACCACTTAATCAAAACAGAAACTGAAGACTTGCAAATTTAAATGACTTTCCTAAGAGTACAAATCAAGATCCTGCTCTCTTGGAAGATGCTAGCCCAGTCCAGATATGATAAGTTGAGTGAAGCACTAGATATTGCCAACATGGCATTCTTGGGGCACATAAACCTCAAGAATACCTTTCTCCCTTGATAAGTGCCCAGAATATCCATCTAAAGTAATTTCTGAGTAGTCTGGACAGGAACTAATCAGGTGACCAATGTTATGCTCTTCTGTGATAGGTAGTAGTGGCAATTAACATGTGTAGATTAAATTGTGTTTTTTTGTGTGATGTTGCTTTTACACTACTGTACACCTATGTGTGTGACAGCAAGTCTTCTGCAATGCCACTGACAGATGTTCATTTTCAGCAATGACCTTGGTCAATCCATATGTTTAGCTTTTTTCATCTTGCAAAGCCATAGAAGTTAAGAGTTCTAGGACATCTCTGCCTAGAATGACCCCTGATTTTCCCTGATATGCTCAAATTCTTGAGGTGCTGATAGTTTATTTTTTGAAGGAAGTTTACTTCCATGAAGCATTAGATGGTTGTGCTATTCTTGGGAGTGTTTTCATGACAATCCTCAGCTCCATATCCTTAAACCCAGTCACTTTTGTCTCTATATTCTTGAACCCAGAATTTTTGGTGATCTAGACTGACCAAAACCATATGTTTTGGGGACTAGATTTTTGTCTGGGAGAACTTGAGCAGAGTTTGAATTTCAAGCATTCATATTACCTCTGTTGGGTAAAGATGTATTATCAAGAATTATGCCCCAGCCCAAAATGGAAGAAAAATTTTGTTCGTTTAGACAACTTCATAGTTGTTATTTTTTTTTTTTTGTAATTGTTTTTTTTTTTTTTGCAAGGCAATGGGGTTAAGTGACTTGCCAAAGGTCACACAGCTAGGTAATTGTTAAGTGTCTGAGGCTGGATTTGATCTCAGGTCCTGACTCCAGGGTGGGTGCTCTATCCACTTCACCACCTAGATGCCCCATTTTTTTGGGTAAGTTTTAAAATTCATTTTAAACTTAAATACAAAATGAGGAAAAAGGAAAAAAAAACACATTCTCAGCAGAATATAGGATTCAATATAAAACAATACATTTCCATCCCATAATGACTATAATGTAATAAATACTTTATAATAGATACTACATATTGTTGTTTTCAAACCTGTTCATTTTTGCTTTGCTTCCTTGTAGATTTTCTTTTGTTCTCCGCTGTACACATTTTATTTTGTTTTTCCCCTTCCCTTCCCCCTGAGTATAGATACAACCAGAAATCTATAAACATTTACATATATATGCACATATATTTAAGACCATATTATACTTATTTCTGCGTGTCATGTTTCTCTAGTGATTAGTATCTTCCATCATGAGTCCAAATCTTTTCAATGTTTTTCTAAATCAACTAGTTCATCATTTCCTACATCACAGAATATTTTAGCCCAATTATATTCTATCTGAGAGATTGACTTTGAAATGTCACTCCCTCCCATTTTCTGCATTCTTCTATTCTTAGTTGTATAGGTTTTATTTGTCCAAGAAATTTTACTTTAAAATAATTTAAATTATTCATTTTATAATTTAACAATGTGCTCACTTATAATATAGTTTGAGTTGATTGAATCTGATTCCTTTATATCTTTTCCACCTCAACTCCAGTTTCTTTGAAATTCCTGACCTTTTATTCTTCCAAGTGAACTTGATATAATTTTTTTCTAACTCCATGAGATTTTTTTTTTAGTAATTTCATTGGGGTGACCTTATATAAGTAGATTAATTAGATAAAATTATCATTTAAAAATTATAATGGCTTTTTCTATTCATGAACAATAAATATTATTTAATTTTTTAGATCTTTAATTATTAATTATCTAGATTTAACTTTATTTGCATAAAGTATTTTATGATTATGTTTATATAACTCCTGTGTCTGTTTGGCAGGTATGCTCTCAGGTATTTTGTACTATTGAGTTATTTCAAATGATCTAAAACAACATAGAATAATATGACAGACACATACATAGTGTAGTTTCCCTAATTTTTTTGATTAAGTCCATTATAGCTTTATAACTTTGTCTGAGATCATGATTACTACCCCATTTTATATAATAGATTCTACTTCTGACCTTTTTTATGTTTATATATATCTCCCATTTTTATAGCATTTCCTGAAAGCAATATATTGTTGAATTCAAATTTTAAAATTTGCTATTAATTTCCATTTTATGAGTAAATTCATTCATTTTACATTCTAAGGTATAATTACTTGTATATTTTCCTCCTATTTTTTCCTATCTTTCTCACCCTATTCCTCTTTCTGCTTTACTTCTGCCTACTACCTTGTCTTCGTCCTATTCCTTAATCTACCTGTCCCTCCAAGAGTTTCTCCCTTATTCTCTCCCCAATCCTCATAGCCCTCTTATTTCTTTCTGAATTTAGAAAACTTTTATACACTTCTAGATTCATATGTTGTTCTTCCTTTACTCATTCCCAATGTAAGGTTTTAGTGCTACCTGCTCTTCCCCCTACTAGTTTCCCCTGTATCAGTTTTTCCTTTTATACTTCATTTGTATGAGATAATTGCTCCTTTTAAATCTTTCCCTACCTTTTTTTTATACAATCACCCTAAGTGGATTAGGTATTGGATAGGGACTTATTTCCTGTATCATAAAAATAGTTAAAATTTAAAAAATTCATAAACTTGCATTGACAAATACTTAAGTCATGAAATATTAACTTAAAATTACACAATGAGAGAAGATTGTATCAAATTGCCCTGGAGAGTAAATTATCTACTCACAGAGTCATTCTCTAGTGTGACTGACTTTCTGTTTAATACCTTTAATATCATATTCAGGTCATTTGTTTTTCAGTTGTGTGCAACTAACTATTCATGATCCCATTTTTGGAGAGTTTTCTTGGCAAAGATAGTGAAATACTTTGCTATTTCCTTTTGCAGTTCATTTTATAGATGAGGAAACTGAGATGAGTAGAGTTATATGATTTGCCCAGAATCGCATAGCTAGAAAGTATCTGAGGACAGATTTGAACTTGCTAAGAGGAGTCTTCCTGTCCCCAAGCATGATACTCTACGACACCTCCCATGATATCATGTTGCTCCATAAAATTAAATTTATTACTCAACATAGGAACATACATTGTGAGGTTGGAGGTGCTCTAGTTCAGCACCATCATTTTATAGGTGAGACAACAGAGACCCAGAAAAGTTAAATGAACTGCTCATGATCACACTGGTAACAAGTGACAGAGCCTACTCCTCTGACTTTAAATCCAGGACACTTTTTTGACCCAACCCTTTCCCCAACATCATAGGATCTATCCCCTGTAAAAAATGTAAATACTCCCAAGGGTTTGGCAAAGGATGCGTTCCCTAAAATCACCCCATATTATTAGTTACCAGTCATTTCAAGTATTTTCCTTAGAGAAATAGTAGCATGTTATACAATATTCCTTTAACTCATAATGATTTTTTAAAGTTCAATCACTTTATATTATCCCAAACAGACATAGAGGAGACTTTTATGCTTTCAGGTCAAGTTCAGTCTCAGAAATCTTCCAAGAATCCCATTTCCTCTTTATGTATTCCTTCTCCCCACAATGCATAGGAGATCTAGAAAATTATGTTGATGGAAGAAGCCTGGGTTGCCCTTTAGTTTATTTTGTTAATCTCATTTATATTAACAGATGAAGAATGACACTAATGGCACATTTTTGAGTAATGGGAAGATTTCATTTAAATCAACATATTTAAGTCCTGATTTATATTAGGTGGTGAGTCTCCATCTGTGTTGAAAAAATCTATGTTGACTGCAGAACTTTGTATCCAGAATGTATGTTAATACGCTTCTCATGGGCAAAATATCTGTTCTTTAAATGCCTAAGAAATAAACAGTTAAGGAAGTTATTGATGTTATTTCTCAGTAGTTCAATTAACAACTAATGTTGCACTATATTCTCTTGATTCCTTTCCTAATCCTCTCAGCTATTAGTATTTGCCTTCTTTGGAAATTGCTTCCTAATTCCCTGTTGTTTCATCCAGATAATGGGAGCTCCTAAGGGCAGGAACTGTTTTGCTTTTGTTTTTATATATTTCCAATGCTTAGAATGATGCTTTATACATAGGCGCTTTCCTTCAAATCTGAATTAAAAATCCCATCTTTTCTAGGAAGACTTTCTCAATATCCCTTACTTTTAGTGCCTTTTCTTTGATATTATTTTTTTATTTATTCTGCATATAGCATATTTGCTTGCATGTTTTCCCCCCAATTAGATCATTATCTCCTTGAGAGCAATGACTATCTTTTGTCTCTTTTAGTATCCCCTTCAACACTAAGCACAGTGCTCAGTACATAGGAGGCACTCAACAAATGTTTATTGATTGTTCAATTAATAACAGTTTTATTGAATTGAATTCATTTAAGTGAAAATCAGTTAATCAACAAGCATTTTTTTAGTCTTACTGGGGATAAAATGACAAAAATAAAAATTTTCTGCCTTCAGCATGCTTGTATTTTATCAAATAATCATGTAGATAAAATTATTTAGATACAACTATATAGAGACTAAATATATAGATACAACTAATAGGTACAAGACATGATACAATTATATAGAGACAAAAATATATAAATATAAAACATATGGTACAATTGTATAGAAGCAAAATATAGATACAGCTATATAGAAATAAAAATAGGACAGCTAGGTGATGCAGTGGATAGAGCACAGGCCTAGAGTCAGGAGGGCCTGAGTTCAAATCCTGTCTCAGACACTTAATAATTACCTAGCTGTGTGATCTTGGGCAAGTCACTTAACCCCACTGCCGTGCAACACCCTTCCAAAAGAAATAAAAAATAGATACAACTCATACAATCATATGGAGACAAAAACATATAGTTATAGTTATGATTATATAGATACAAAAGATATGATACAATTATTTAGAGACAAAACATTATACAATTGCATAGAGACAAAAATATATAGATACAACCTATTGATATAAAATATATGATACAATTATTTAGAGACAAAGACATATAGATACAACTATATAGATATAAACTTTATATAAGATTTTCTTGGGTCAAGATGGTGGAAAGAAGCCAGTCACTGTCCTAAGGTTTCCTGGCTTTCCCTCAGAACCAAGATGTATCAAGCCTCTTAACAGAAATTGGATCCACAAAACCCAGAAAAAGAACCTAGGAGAACATCTACCAACAAGGTCTGTCTCAGGGGAGTGTGAATGAGCCAGGGACAGAGAGCAGAGAGCCAGTGCAGGGGTGGCAGGGTGAGACCCAGGACTAACCTGAGAACAGCCACAGAAACTTTGACTGTGTTGAGCAGTGGGTGAGAAAGTTCCAGCAAGGCTGGAGGGAGAGTTTCTGGGTGTGGCTAGATATCTAGTCAGCTTGACTGGTCTGGAAGACCAGGGCCTTGAACCTCATATTTTCAATGGAGTACCTATGTTTCCAGTTGAGTCCCCTCCCCTACATCCCTATGGGAGAAAGTGGCTCTTCCCAGAACAAGCATAGTAATAGCACCCCACCCCCAGACTCAGGTGTGGGTAGCAGATCTGTGTACTGAGTGAAGAATAAGGAGATTAACTATATAGCTCGAGGACCCAGTCCACATTGTTTGAGGATAATCCAGACCCTACTGCCTCCCCCCTCCCCAAGCAACCAGTTTCCCCTTCTGGACAGTCCACTTGGAGTTACTAGGCCTAGTAAGCAAAACATCTAGGGATTTCAACATCAAATATCTGTGTACCACCCCCTCCTCCAACACAAGATCCTAGGAAAAGGAAGAAAAACCAATGGAAAGGTGGCTCCATCAAAAGCTATCTTGAACACAAAGATCCTAACTCAGAGAGAGCTAGAACTTCTGAGGAGAATATAAATTGGTCCCCAACCCAGAAAGACTTCTTAGAAGAGATCAGAAAGGAGTTTAAAAATCAACTGGAAAAATTGGGAAAAGAAATGCAAGAGAAAATTAACATCTTGTAAGAGACAATTAACACCTTGCAAGAAGAAAACAAATCTTTGGGAAATGCAACTGGATAAGTGCCAAAAAGAAAATAATTCTCTTGAAACCACAATTAGGTAAATGGAAAACTCCTTCAAAGATAGAATTGATCAATTGGAAAAGGAGTTGCAAAAGGGAAATGAAGAAAATCTCTAAAAAAAAGAATGGAATCTATAGAAACTAATGATGTCATGAGACAACAAGAATCTGTGAAACAAATCCAAAAAATTGAAAAAAATAGAAGAAAACTTCTGTGGCACAATGACTGACCTAGAAAATAGATCCAGGAGAGATACTTAATAACCATTGGACTTCCTGAATACATTGAGGAATTAAAAAAAAGCCAGGATGGATATTTTAGATTTAGTGAAGGAAAATTGCCCCGATATCATGGAACCAGAGGGCAAAGTAATGATTGAAAGAATACATCAATTCCCTCCTGAAAGGGATCCCAAAATAAAAACACCAAGGAATATTGTGACCAAATTCTAGAACTATCAGATAAAAGAGAAACTCCTGTAAACAGCTAGAAAGAAACAAATTTAGATAACAAGGAGACAAAGTAAGGATTACACAGGACCTGGTTCATCAACATTAAAGGATCAAAGGGCATGGAATATGATATTCCAAAGAACAAGAGATCTTGGAATGCAGTCAAGAATTCACTCTCTGGCAAAACTTAGCCTTCTCTTCCAGGAGAAAAGATGGAAATTTAATGAAATAGGAGACTTCCAACTTTTCCTGATGAAAAGACCCGAGCTAAATAGAAAATTTGGATTTAAAACAGGAGACTCAAGAGACGCATAAAAATGTAAAAAAAGGGAAAAGGAAAAAAAAACTATTATCCAATAAGAAGAAGCTGGATATATCCCCACTTGGGAGAAAGATTCTCATAACTTTTGAGAATTGTAACTCTATTAGAGAGAATATATACTTATCCAGAAGTAATGGACACTCATGACTTGTCTGTGACTCTGATAGAGTGATTTAAAAACTTTATCTCCTTAAAATGGGGGAACAGTAAAGAGATGGGAAGATGGAAGAGATTGAATGGGGTAAATCACATTACAAGAAGAGGTAAAAGGGGCCTATTGCAATAGAGGGTAAGAAGGGAGAAGGTGAGAATCTTTTGAATTTTTCTCTCATCAGATTTGGCTCAAAGAAGGATTAACACACACACACACACACACACACACACACACACACTTAAGTTAAGAAACTTACCTTACATCTCAAGTATTAAAAGGGAAAAGGGGGAGGGAGAGGAAAAGAGGAACTAACAGAAGGAAGGAAAGGAAGAAGGGAGAAAGGGAAAGGGATAAGAAAGGGGAGGAGGATGGATATAAAAGGGCAAACACACTGAAGGAGGTGGTATGCAAAAGCAAAATACTGGGGAATGTGGATAAAGTGAAAACTAAAAATAGAGGGAAGATAGCATGGAGGGCAATAAAGAGTTAGTAATTGTAACTTCCTTTGATCCAGCATTACCACTACAGCATCTATAGGATAAAAACATCATTTGTACAAAAATATTCATAGCAGCTGTCTTTATGGTAGCAAAGAATTGGAAATTGAATGAATGTCCATCAACTGGGGAATAGATGAACAAACTGTGGTATATGTATGTTATGGAACACTATAGTTCTATTAGAAACCAGGAGGAATGGGATTTCAGAGAAGCATGGAAAGACTTATATGAACTGATGCTGAGCAAGATGAGCAGAACCAGAAGAACATTGAACACACTAATAGCAACATGGGGATGATGATCAACCTTAAAGGACTTGCTCATTCCATCAGTGCAATAATCAGGGACAATTTTAGTGTATCTGCAATGGAGAATACCATCTGTATCCAGAGAAAGAATTGTAGAGTTTAAACAAAGACCAAAAACTATTACCTTCAATTCTTTTTTTTAAAAGTTATCTCTTGTACTACATAATTTTATCTCCAATATTTTAGTTTTTTCAAGAATATTATTTTTCTCTCATCACATTCAATTTTGATCAATGTATAGCATGGAAACAATTTCAAGATTATCAGACTGCCTTCTGTGGGGGGGTGGGGGGAGGGAAGGGAGGGTGGGGGAAAATTGTAAAATTCAAAACCTTACAAAAAGGATAGGTAGAAACTACTATTACATATAAATGGAAAACAAACAAAATATTTATATAAAATAAAAAAAAGATTTTCTTGGGAGTAGGTAGGGGAAGGGAGGTACTAGCAGCTGAGGGCAAAGACCTTCTGTAGGAAATGGTGCAAGCTTGAGCTAAGCATTAAAGGATCTTAGGAATTCTAAGAGTTGGACCTGAGGAAGGAGTGCATTATTGCATGCATACAGATAGGAGATAGAATGCAATATGTAACAAATCATAAGAAGCCAGTTCAGTAGGACCAAAGAATCAATTGATTGAATGGAATCAAGTGATGAATGGAAGTAAAATGAAAAGATTTGAATGCTAGGAGAGGAGTAGACATTTGATCTTAGAGGTTATTGAGAACCATTAGAATTAACTGAGCAGGGAGTTGACAGCAAAATAGCATACTAAAAACATGGGAGCAAGGACACATCCTTGTTTCACTTCATTGGTGAGCAAGGACTCTTGAGAGCATCTTCTACTCTCCAGAACCTGGACAAGTGTGCTATCAGTAAATTGATGTGCAATACTGATGAATTTCTCAGATAACCAGATTCTGACATAATTTTCCATAAACCCTCACGAGTGATAGTATCAAAGATGTTATATACGGATGTATACAAGTGTGTATACAGATCTCTGTTTTGCTCCTGGCATTTTTCCTGAAATTGTTGGGCAGCAAACACCATATTGACTGTTCTTTGACCTTTCTGGAGCCACATTGGTTCCCTGAGAGGTGACCATCTTCCAAGTGAAGGATCAGTCTATTGTGAAGTACTCTGGGAAAAAATCTTACCATCAAATGACTATGATTGTGACAGGACAATCTATTCCTTTTACCTGTATAGAGATGGATGATGGCAGCATCCTTGAATTCTTGGGGGATTACCTCCTCATGCCATATAACCTGGGAAACTTCAGTCAGATTTTGAATGAATAATGGACCCTCACCTTGTAGATATCAACTGGGATAGAATCAGCACCAGGTGCTTTGCCACTTGAAAGGCATCTGAAGTTATTCAAAACCTCTTCTTCATTTGGAACTTCAGCTAGGATCTGATTGACTTCAATTTGAGGTAAACATTCAATGGCTCCTGCATTGATTAATGATGGTCTGTTAAGAACATTATGACAGTACTCAGGCTATCTCTTTAGAATCATGTCCCTATCATTAATCAATGTGGATCCATCAGCACTGAGTAGTTGAGATGCAACAAAAGTCTTTGGCCATAAATAGCCTTCAGGGCATCAAAAAGCATTTTGGTTTGCTATTGTCTGCATAAAACTGAATTTCATCTGTCTTCTTACTGAGTCAAGAGTCCTGCATCTCTAAGCTTCTCTTGTACTTTATTTTTGATGGAATTAAATGCTGCTGAAATGCTGAAATGGATGAACTATCCTGCTGGGAAACTCTTGGAGTTCTTGTTTTTCATTTAGAAGCTTCATTTTCATCAAACCAGTCTTGATGCTTGCTAATGTTCTGGCCCAGATGAGCAAATGCAGTGCTGTACACCAGATCTCTGAAAGTTTCCTACTCCTTTTCTGATTCCACTATTGTCAACTGTATGTTGGCTCAGTTTCCCCTCCAAATTAGCAATAAACTGTTCCTGCTCAGAGAGACACTTTAATCTCTCTTAATGTTAATTCTTCTAGTATTCATTTTGTTTTGGGGCTGCACTTTGGTTGAATGTGAATACTTAGCTTAGAGAGGATGAGTCTGTGATTAGTACAAAACTCTGCACAATACATTGCTTTTGCCACTCTCACAGCCTGTCTGTCTTTTCCTGTGGCCACATAGTCTAATAGATGCCAACATTTGCTATGAGTGAGCATCCAGAAAGTTTTATTACATTTAGGTAAATGGAAGACAGTGTTTGTAATGAGAAGCTCATGAGATGTGCAAGTCTTCAGTAGTAGGTGACCATTGCTGTTGTTGTTTCCAATTCCATTCCTCCCAAGGATTCCTTGCTATGTCTGATAATCTGAGCCTACTCTAGCATTAAAGTCTCCCAGAATTATAAGCTTATCCTCTTGGTACACTGATGATAAAGGGTCTCCAGGTCTTCATAAATTTTTTCTTTAACTTCATCAGTGTTCATCATTGTAGGAGCCTAGGCACTGATGATGGTTACATGACATTCTTCTGGAAGTGGCAATGTCATTGCCATGAGCCTGTCATTCACTCCTTTTGGTAGGCATTCAAGAATGTTGGCTAGATTAATTTTGTTAGTTTGTTTTTTTTTCTTTTTGCAAGGCAATGGGGTTCAGTGACTTGCCCAAGGTCCTGCAGCTAGGTAATTATTAAGTATCTGAAGTCAAATTTGAACTCAGGTCCTCCTGACTCCAGGGCCAGTATTCATTTGCCAGCTTTGTTTTACTTAGGGCTGCTATTTGGATATGATACCTCCTGAGTTATCTCACAAGAGTTGTTCGTCTTTCAGGTATATTGGATCTTATGTTGTCTATGAGTGAGTGCACATTCCATGCACCAATGGAGAGTGAAATCTTCTTTGAAGAAATATTCATAGATATTTGTGTGTGTGTGTGTGTGTGGGTGTCTTGACAGAACTGTGGGATCCCAGTCTGCCATGGTAATCAGGTTAGGGTTGGGTAAGCACCTCACCTCAGAAGATGAGCAGTATGATCCTTAAAAGGACTGCTCAGTCACCCAAGGGGCTGCTGAATCTCACTTCTGCTTTCAGTACTGAAATGACTCTATGGTTTGGGCTGCTTATGTGTAGGTTTGTGACTACAGTTCCCATTGTATCTGCACCTGCTACTTCATCACTTGCTGTCACCACAGGACTTGGAGGAATGATAAAATTCCTCAAAGGAATATAGGAATGGGGTATAGTGTTCATTCAAGGAAGATTAGAACCTTTGGTATGAGGGCTGCTGAGCCCTTTTCAGGGCTCCTTTCCACTTTGATGTTCATCTGAGACAACTAATTCTCACCTGTGGCTCCAAGAAATTGTAGCATGCACAGTGACCACACTCTGGTAAACTGTTTCTGTAGGCAGCCTAAACCAGGTTGGTAGCTGAGAGAGTCTCAGACTCAATGGTGAGTCGTGAGAGAGAGTGTCTACCCCAAGTATGTGAAGTCTTCCACTGGTGTAATGGGCAGATGAGAACACTTCATTCCAATGATCATGAAGTCAACTGAAGCAGGTGCTGTGGGTCACTTAGAGCTTACTTAGACATGGAAGACTCCAAGATCATCCACTACATCTAGAGCCATCACCAGTTGTCCTGACTCTGTCTTGCCATGCTGGATCATGATGACTTTGGAAGAGAGAGTGAGGTGGATGATTTCATGCAACAATACCTTACTTAAAATCTAATTTAAGCATGCATCAAAAGATACCCATATTTTACCATTTTACCATTTTACCAATTCAAAGGATAACCAAAGGAAGACAACTGGCTGACAGCAAAGTCTTGACACTGAAAGTTAAACACAGGTAGGGATAGGTTTAATCAAAAAGCTTTGCTCCAGTGGTGTCACCACAGACATTGTTGAATAAGCATCCGTTTATTGGAAGAAAGGGGAAAGTCTTAGGTGGTACTGAAGTCAAATGCTGAATCCAAATTATAAGTTTTCATAGGACCTGCTTATAGGGGATAGTAAGATTCATCAAAAGAAGAAGGAAATCTACAAATTGTACAAAACCTTCACACAACTGCCAAATGGATTAAAGTAGAACTCTTATGTCATTCACCTTTTTAAGATACTTTAGTGGTTCCATATTTCCACTTATATTAAATGCAAATTTTTCTATTTCACATTGAAAGCTTTCAAATTTAGCTCTGACTGGTCTTTCAAAACTATTTTTACATTTCTTCTCCTCATGCATTATAATTTTTCATTTAAACCTGTCTGTTTGATACACACTTCATTGCATCTCTCATCTCTGTGCACATACTATTCTTTTTTTTAAAAAAAATTTTTATTTAAGGCAACGGGGTTCAATGACTTGCCCAAGGTCACACAACTATGCAATTATCAAGTGTCTGAGGCCAGATTTGAACTCAGGTCCTTCAGACTTCAGGGCCAGTGCTCTATCTACTGTGCCACCTAACCACCCCACATGCTGTTCTTAAGTTCTTCTTTTTTATCTTTATCTTTTGGAAACTATAGTTTCATTTAAGACAGTTCAAGTGCTATGTCCCATTTGAGGACTTTCCCAGTCCTCCAGTTATTCATATTCTTCCTCTTTTCCCCACCTGTCAGTTATTAGTTCTCATCTTCAAAAAAAAAATCTAAAAATTCATTTTGTGTAAATTCTATACTTATTTCTTTGGATGCATGTTGTTTCTCTCAAGAACATTTCCAGGGGGCAGGGAAAGAATCCAGGAGGGCATTTCATTTTTTTCTCTGTATCTCAGCACTCAACATAGTGCCAGACATATGGTGGTTAATTAATAAATGTTTGTTGAATTATTTAGGTTACACTAGTAAACAGCATGATAACAAAGCAAGAATTTCCTGAAAACAGGACTTGAAGAGTATATAGATTCTCAGAGTCAAGAATATGTAGTGAAAACAGTACATCAAACCTCATTTACTCATTCATGGGGCCTGTCCAAGATGAGATCATTAAGAGAGTATGAGGTAAGTGAGGATTTGCTCCAGAGTAACAGATGGACTTTTTGAGGTCTCTCAACATTCTTTCAGTGTCAGATCCTGTATAGGCTCAAGTAGTGGTCAGAAAGTATGAACATTTCCCTTTATTTCTTTTTCCATTTCATTGTCATTGATCTGTATAGGTTTTTAACTGATTATTCACACTGATTCTGAAATATTCATATTTTACTTTTCTATCTCTTTCCTTCTCTCTTCTTCCCATCCAGCACCCATTTATGATGTTTACTCTTTCTCTCTTTTTTCCACCTTTCAGTACTCTTCTTGTCAAATGTTCAGTAAAAATAATATTTCAGAAGATGAATGGAATGAGAAGAGTTAGGGCCCAGAAGAATTGTGTGGTCTAATGGAAAAGGCACTGGATGAGGAATCAGGAGGCCTGATTCATATCTTAGCTCTGGTGCTCATGGACAGTGTGATCTTGGGAAAATTACTTCTCAGCCTCAAAGATTCTTCATCTATCAAATAGGGGTTGGGAGTGATCTCTATACTACTAATACTTCATGATTATGTTCCTTATATCTCTGATATTATTATTCTATGGATTCTTTTAAATAATTCTTTTAAAAACTATGAACTTAAGCATCAATAAATGTATACATTTCAGTATAAAAGAACAGAAAAGAGGATTGTATAAGACACTGAATGTCTCTTATGTATAGCTTTAAAAAATATATTATTTTAACAAAAGCATGTCAAACCTTTCTGACTTCCCTTTGTCTTATTTTGAACTTCCTTCTCTATCCTATTTCTAAGTATTTCCTTGACATTCTTTTCTTTCCTTCATTTTTTTACAATATCACCCTGATTTATTGTCCTCTTCAAAATTCCCCCCAAAAGTTATCCATTATAAAAAATTAAATATAATTAAGCAAAACAAACCTATATATTGACAATGTTTGAAAATGTATTTTTCACTCTAAACTTCTGGGCCATCACCTCTCTACCAAAAGTCAGGAAGCATATATTATCACTGGCCATCTGGAATCAGATTGATCAATTGCATTTATCATATTTCTTAAACTTTTTTAAAAAGTTATTTTACTTTATATTATTGTAATCATTGTTTAAATTGTTTCCATGCTGCTGTATATAGTAATTCATGCAAGTCTTATCAGGTTTCTCTGTTTCTCATTTCTTATGGAGCATACAGTGTAATATTACTATTCCTTTAGAAATTATGAAGAGGATGGATTCAGAGAAACCTGTTGAATTTTTCTCTTCTTTCATTAATTTACTGAGACATACTGGGAATAAATTTCTGTTATGTGCCAAGTACTATGTCAGGACCTAGGAAAACCACTAAGAAGAAGTAGACAAGATAGGCTGTGGGAGGTCCTTGAATAAATACCAGGATCAAGAATTTTTACTTATGTAGATGATGATGTTTTGTCCTTCATTCTTTTTTTTTAGGTTTTTTTTTTTCTTGCAAAGCCAAATAGGGTTAAGTGGCTTGCCCAAGGCCACACAGATAGGTAATTATTAAGTGTCTGAGGCCAGATTTGAAATCAGGTACTCCTGACTCCAGGGCCAGTGCTCTATCCACTGTGCCACCTAGCTTCCCCTTGTCCTTCATTCTTGAAGAAGACCGTGACATCAAGGAAGGTGATACTTTGACAAGCACATGAATTGGATTTGAGTGAGGGGGAGCTGTGCTTAGTCACCAGCCTCACTTTCTCATCCAGAACCATTAGGGTCCAGGGGCCAGATATGAATCAGGATGACTGAAGATAGCTCTGGATAATAGGGAACAATTGAGAATATTTGAGTGGAGCAGTGCATTAGGAAGATTACTCAAGAAGTTGTGTGAGTTATGGACTGGAGAGGGAATACAATGGAACCAGGAAATCAAATTAGATTATTATTGCAATCATCTAGGTGAGCAGAGATGAGAGTCTGAACAGATATAAACTGTGAATGTTGATAGGAGAGGATGATTATAAGTGATATTGCAGAGGAACAATTGACATTATTTGGTAAATCTGTGGTAAGGAAATAGAGTCAAAGAGGACTTCATATTTATGAGTTTGGGTTACTAGTTGTAACTCAAAAGAAATGGAGGAATTATGGGAAAAGATTGGTTTTTGGAGAAAGACAATGAATTAAATTTTGTTCATATTGATATTGTATTATTAGTGGTGCATCCAGACAGAGATTCATTGACTAGTGAACCATTGTGTGTATATAGAACTGCATTTCTGGGAAAGGTTGGGATGGGTATAGACACTTGGTAGTCATATACCTAGGGATGATAACTAGTGCCACGGGAAAAGGTGAAATGACTAAGTGAGAGAAAAGACAGGAGGGTTAAGGATAGAACAAATTTAAAGAATGGGAGATGGATGAGGAACCCATAAAAGAGACAGTGGTATGTTTAGAAAGAGAATTGTGAGAATACAATATCATAGAATTCAAGGGAAGAGAAAAAACGGGATAGTCAATTATGTCATTTTTTATAGAGATTGGTGAGTTAAAAAGTTCATTGAATGTAATGATAAAGAAGTCTTTAGTAATCATGGAGAGAGTTGTTCCTATAGCTTTATGGGGAAAGAAACAAAGATGTTAAGGTCATTCATTGTATACTGGGCCATCACCAGTCATCCTGACTTTCACTGAACTTATATGACTCAGGAAGAAAGAGTGAAACTAGTGACTCTATGCAACTTTACCTCACATTCAATTCACTCACAAGTCAAGATATTCCTCAGGGATTGTCACTGGTTTTCTTTGAAGACCACCACCACCAACAACTTGCCTGGCATTGTGCTGGGTGCTGGATATACAAAGAAAGGCAAAAACACATTGCTTATCATTTAGGAACTCACATTCTAATGGAGGAGACCAAGTACGAAAAGTTTACCTATGAGATTTGTTCAGTGTAAATGAAAGTTAATCTCAGTGGAAAGGGATTGGGGAGGAGGAGGAAGAAAGTACTGGGAAAGGTCACCTTTGCAAGAGGTGGGATTTTAGATGTTACTTGAAGGGAGTCAGGGAAACCAGAAGGCAGAGATTAAGAGGAAAAAGGATTCCAGACATGAGATTGCCAGTAAAAATGCAGTTAGACCTGTTCAATGGAAAGAAAGGAGCTCAGTGTTACTGTATCACAGAGAAAGTGGAAGGGAGTAAGATTTAGGAAGATTGAAATGGTAGGAAGAGGTCAGGTTATGAAGAAATTTAAGTCAGAGAATATTATATTTGATCTTGAAGGCAATGGGGAGCTCCTGTTGTTCATTGATTAGTGTGGTGACATGGTCAGACATGTTCTATTTTATTGTTACTTGATTTCTCACAAAGTCATCATTCCCTTCCCTTAGCTCCATTTTGCATTTTAAGGAATTATTTTCTTCAGAGGGCTTTTGTATCTCCTTTTTCATTTGATCAATTCTGCTTTTTTAAGGCATTCTTCTCCTCATTGTCTTTCTTTTGGTTTTTTGTATCAGACCTGTTCTTTAAGGAAAAGCACTTTGGCAGCCTTCTTTGGAAGATGGATTATGGAGTGGGGAGAGTCTTGAGGTAGAGAGATTAACCTGTAGAATACTGTAACAATCCAGGTGTGTGGTGATACAGGTCTGCAACAGGTCGGTAGCTTTGAAAGTGAAGAGAAGGGGAGATATATTGGAGAAATATCATATGGCAAGAAGGGAGTAATTTATATTATAATTTCTCTTGCATTTGTTTTCTCTTTCCCTTGTAGGCTATATATTCCTTGAAGGCAATAACTTTTGTTTTTATGTTTCTAGGACCTATATATTTGCATATAGTATAAAGTTAATAGATATTTGCTGAATTAAAATGAACAAATTAGTAGCAGCAAGTTTCTAGATTCTTTTTGCCTTATTAGAAAAAGTTTTGATTTACTCACTCTTTGAACAATATTTTGGCTGCTCTTCTAAGCAATCACTTTAACATGAGTTAGATTACTGTTGGGCTTTATTGAGTCCACAGTCAGAAACAGAATTAAACAGATGTTTATAAAACTATGTTGACTGTTGTGGCAGTTCAGAAAAACCTCTGTCTTTTTGGATCAAGACTTTCTAGACATTCACTTTTTCCTTGCCGGGGCTCTCTATCTTTTCCCTTTTTTGACCTCTCCCTCTCCCCAATATCTGGCTAGAAACTTTAGTACTCTATATATCTTGTTATGGTATCTCTCTGCCTGTGATTGGTGAGAACCTAATCAGATGTGCCTGAGTGAGACCCTGCCTCATCCTCTAAAAATCTTCCTTTTGAATGCCTGAGCAGCACTGTTGTGTTGGATATGATCCAGATTTTCCAGTGTAAACTGAGAGGAGTTTGAAGAGACTGGCATAATCAGAGTCCTCTTCCTTCCCTTCCTCCTCCTCTGAATAGTGGATAAAAATCTTAAACTTGATTTGGGATTAAATCCTGTCTCAGACACTTAGCAATGTGACCCTGGACAAGTCATTTAACTTCTTTCAGGCTCAGTTTCCTCATCTGTAAAATGGAAATAATAGAAATATCTCACGGATTTTTTGTGGACACCAAATGAAATAAACTGTTTTACAAAACTTAAATTCCTACATAAATGCTAACTATTATAAGATCATCTTTTCTGAGACTCAAAGATGTAACCTGTCTCTTTGGAGACCTAGTTGTATCCTTTTTCCTCTGGTGACTATAATCCAAATTGATTCTTGCTTCTATCCCGTTATCCCAAACACCTCTAGCTATTTCATGTTAAGCCACAAATTTTTCTTGAATGCATAAAAATGTACCAAATAAAAGTCTGTTTATTTTATTTTATTTATTTTTAGTTTTTTCAAGGCATGGGGTTAAGTGGCTTGCCCAAGGCCACACAGCTAGGTAATTATTAAGTGTCTGAGGCTGAATTTGAACTCAGGTACTCCTGACTCCAGGGCTGGTGCTCTATCCACTGTGCCACCTAGAAGCCCCCAAATCTGCTGATTTTAGAATACCATTCTTCTCCTGTGAAAATCTCTTAAATTCCCTAAAGCAGATGTAATGGACTGATACAAATGATATTTATTGATAGTATTTCTAGTCTGTTCTTCACTATCATCAGGGAGTAGTAGTGTGGATAGTAGATAGTATTAAGAGAAAAAAAATTAAAAAATCATCACAGGGTCAGCAGGTGACACAAGTCCTTGGGTAAGTCACTCAACCCCATTGCCTTGCCAAAAAAAAGTTATCACAATTTACTTGGGAATAATAACTCACATTTGTATAGCACTTTCAAGTTTACAAAGTTGTATATATGACATATATAATAATGCATCATATGGTTCCTTTCATATACTTTTCTCAAAGATGCTCTCTACAAAGGTGAAAACTATTTTGGTGAAGGATTTCATCAACCTGAAAAAATAGACACTGTGTTGGTAGTTATTTTTACTTCTCATTCATTTTTTAGGAAGAAATAATTTCATTAATTTTTTAAAATGGTACACTTTTTTCAAATATTTTGAAAATTGATCCTTTAATGTCCTCAAAACATATGTTGGCTGGAACATGTGTGCACTTGGTTTGATATAGCTGCTCTTTCCTTCTTTCATGCCATCTCTACTTTTTCATAGTTGTATAGCACCTTGGGGCCTATGCTGTTGAAATCTCAATATGATGATACCATTGTTCATGAAAAAAAAAAACAGTTTGCTTCACAAATGATATTCTGTAGCAGACCATATTTTTATATGTAAATGACTGAAAGGTGCAAAGAATACAAACTTGTTTGTCTACTATAAAAAGTTGACAAATTTGATTTGGCTTAGCAAAATGCAACTTTCAAGGTGCTGCTCCAAGCCCAATTAAGATTATAAAAGATTTTGGGTGGCTAGGTGGCGCAGTGGATAGAGTACCAGCCCTGGAGTCAGGAGTACCTGAGTTCAAATTCGGTCTCAGACACTTAATAATTACCTGTCTGTGTGGCCTTGGGCAAACCACTTAACCCCATTGCTTTGCAGAAACTTAAAAAAAAATTATAAAAGCTTCTTTATTAGAAACAAGAGATATCTCTGTCCAGCCTCTAATTATTAATAGTAATTGAAACATAAACAGGAAGATGTGTATTAGTTATAAACATATGGGATTATTCTGCAGATACTTTTGGCATTGTATATGCTAATTGCATTGAACCCTGGAAAACTCCAATGTTTCCTACCTGAACCTCAGAAATTAAAAAGGAAAAACCAAGTGAATGAAGAATGCCTATTGTGATATTAGTTGGATAAATTGGTACATTATATAGAGTAAATTAGATCATTTAATCTTGAACAGTCAACTACTAGCTACCCAATGCATAGTGTGTGTGTGTGTGTGTGTGTGTGTGTGTGTGTGTATGTGTACTACATATATTATGTACCATAGCTCTAATATTATCTGTTTTCAGTAGATAGTGAGCAGGACCTATTTCATTTAACAAATTATAAAGTTTTTTCAGTGACCTCAAACTACTATTTAAACTAGAACCTTATCCCTTTAGCATAATTACTTTTCCAGTGATCCTCTACGACCAAAAATTGTGGGATGCCACAGTTTTCAAAGAATTAAAATTATGGATTGTCCAGAGGGCAGTGTAGACAAATATGGTGGCTGTGAATAGACAACATATAATCAATGACAAATTGTTCTGAGAAAATGGTATAAAAGATATCATTAATGAGATATGCATCTGGAAAGGACCAATGTGTAGCCCTTGATAGATTGAATTTCTCAGCACATTCAGTGACCCTCTGTGCAGATGTATAGAACAAGAGAAGACTCAGACAGGATGAGAAGGTAAAGATCTGCACTGTTGGAGAGAGTAACCACTTTGATGGTCATAAGTAAATAATCAAAGTTTTAGAGCTGGATGCAGGATTGCTGTGAGGTTCAAATGAGGGAATGGCTATAAAGCAATTTACAAACCTTAAAGAGCCTTATAGGTGACAGTTGTTGATGATATTGTTGTTATCCTGTAATGACCAAGTCTCCAGTCTAGTTGTGATTTCATGTTCTGAACCTTCTGTTGACCTTCTGTTGAGCTCAAACAAAGTTTATAGAGTTATACAGTCATATACTGGCAAATATTTAACAACCAGGATCTCTTGGGGGAAAATGTATGCATACATACTTTTGAGTGTAATCTGAATTATTAACATTTTCCTAAGTCTAGACAATTAACAAAACAATCAAGCCTTGATTTTTAATAGTTGTGATTTCTGAGATATGAATAAATACTCACACTGAACATTTAATAAACTAGTTAGAGTTGACTTCAGCACAACCTGGGTGGAATTGGTCTCAGAGGCTATTTAGTCTAAGCTCCAGTTTTTTATATATGTAAAAACTGAGGCTCAAGGAAGGTAAGTGACTTACCCAGGGTCCTACATGTAGTAGATGACAGAGGCAGAATTTGGACCTATAAACTCTGACTTTAGAGCTAATGTATCTTTCACTGGCCAAGTACAAATCCACTGGGTGCTGAAATCTAAAAAAATACTATTTCATATGCAAATATTAAAAGGATTTTCTTGAATTAATATTAAAACTTTGCAAATTATATAAGTAGCCATGGATTGAGAGTAAGAGAGAAATAGTCCTGGGACAAGGGAGAAAATCACAGGGAAACATATTTACTTTCAAAGTACTGTGAAATGGATTGTCCATAGTTCACTAATTAAGTTGATGGTGTACCTGTTGCAGATGAAGCCTAAAATTTAAGTCATTTTATATTGGTAAAGGTCTTTCCCAGCATGGTCAGCTTAACTCACCAGGGTCTGAAATAAATCTAAAAACTGATAACATAAATATCCCTTTAAAATAAGAAAGTGTTTTCCCCTTCATGTAAGATGTCATGAAGCATATGGTTCACAGGGCAGGAGATCAGAGAAAGTGCTATAAATTATCCAACAGTAAGAATGGTAATTTCCTGGGGCTGTTTTTCATTGACAATGCAGATGTTGGTCCCTGATTCTGCTGGTTCCAGCTGAAGCCATTATAATCATTGTAATGGGTGTGTGTGTATGTGTGTGTGTGTGTGTGTGTGTGTGATGATTTTACAATGTTGTGTCACCCTGTTATCTAGGGAATACCATCAACCCTTCAGACCCAAGTGAGATGCACAGACAGATTTATGGCTATCCTGTTCAGTCACATTGCATGCAATTCTGAGAAGATCACACCCTCAGATCAAGTAATGGAACATGGGGACTATCAGAACTTGAAAAGCAAAAATGAATGTAAATCTTGAGACTCTCCCCATACCTTGATTCTCTAAAGAGGATGTGAAACCCCCATCATATAGAAGATTATATATAAACACATGTATATACTATATAGATTATATTATATATGGAAGCTTTCTTAGAAAATTTTATGTATATATATATATATATTTATGTATACAGCTTATCATACTCCATACTCTGTTACATTAAGGACATTATTCTTATTGATCCCTCTCAGATAAGAATTTATAAGATCAACAGATATGGTAGCACAATCCCTGAAACTCTTAGATCACTTTAGTTTGGGGATCATAAGGTATAGTGGGACTAAAGTTAATTAGTTGCCCTTACTAAGATTGGCACCAATATGGTAAACCCTTAGGAGTTTCAAGAAGTGCCTTCTAAAAGGGAAATCTAGGAATAAAAACCAAACAATTAACTTTAAGGATCAGGGGGACACTAGGCTGTGTAATGAGGGTGAACCAGTCATGTCAGAAATGGAGAGGGTCAATGCTTCCATGATGATGCATTCATTCAACACAATCATTGCACACCTTTGTAGGAGGCATTATAGAAGTTGAAAAGAAGGATAAGAGTTTGGTCTTTGACCTCATGGTGCTTAAAATCTAATAGAAAAATCTAGATTTAGTTATCTTTCTATTTCTCAGAGGAGAATTTTGAATTTACCTTTTTGGTTCTAAAAACCAAAACTGTTATTTGAAGTTGGATTGGAGATTAGTGAAGGTAGACCTTTGAAATGAATCTTCATATGTGTCTCTTTTCTTAGCAGCAACGATGGCAGTCTGGTGAATCTCTTTCACTTGATCTAATACTCAAGGGCCTGAGAGATCCTGCTAGATTTGACTCTTGATTCATATCTTCTTCAACATTTGCAAACATCTATATGGGTACAATGAAAGACTGTTAAAGGTTTAAAAAATGACTTTCTGGAAAAAAATATCTATGACACACTTTCAAGTCTAATCTGCATTATTACCATTTTTGACTCTTTAAGTCAACAATCAGCTAAACAAAAAAATCAAGCCCTGATTTATGATGTTTTGCTGATTTCTGAGGTATAGATGCTTCATTTGAAAGCTTAGCAAATAACTTTCTGGGGCCTGGTACTACTTATACTGATATAGGTTACATCTCCTCATGGTTCTTCATTAAAGTACTGACCAAAGAACAACAACAACAACAATGATCTCTTTCTTACTAACCCTTTGATGAGTCAGGCTAAATCTTGAATGTCAGATATATTATTTATAGGCAAGTTGGGCAAAAAGAATCATTTCCCTTTCATTTTTCTTTAACCGTTAACTGGGAAAAGGAACTATTAGTATTAATAACTGACATTTAAAAAACATTGTAAAGCTCTAAAAGTATATATATTATATAATTATGCATTCATAAGTTATGTTGATATATTATTTTATTTATATATATATATTTAATTATTGATATATTTATTTTTATTGATATATTATTTTATATATATGCATACACACACATATATATATATAATCTTCTTTGAACTTCACAACAACTCTAAGGGATAGAGATATATGATACACATTTTATAGAAGAAGAAACTGAGTCTCAAAGAAGTTAAGTGACTTGCTTCAGCTAATAAATGTCTTGAGGTGATATTTGAATGCAGATAATCTTGATTCCATGTGTAGTGCTCTAGTTTTACCTCCTCCCAAGATTTAAATTCAGCTTAACATGTTGTGAAACAATGTACATTAAAAAGGACTAATTTAAACAACTTAAATATTTGTATGAATGAATAAGCATGTAAAAAAGAACATTTGTTTTCAAATTCCTTGGCAGAGCAAAAGTCATTTGTCTTTAGTTAGATTTAAGAAAATTCTTCATATGAATAGTGCTCTCTGTATTGGGGTATGAATTACATTGTCTGCCAGTGACTGCTATACCTGTGACAGTTTATTACCTACCTAGTTCCTGTCTTGGTTTCCCTGATGAGCTTACAACATGTGTCACTGTAACTTATGAGAGGAGTTGAGTGGAAAAGTTCTTCAAAAATGAGTCATTATGACTATTTGATTTTCCAAGATTTTAAAGTCAAGGCTGTTAAGTACTCAAGGAGCCAAGAAGGAGGGAGAAAAAAAAAAGATTTATGCCAGGCTGATGGAAAGATTGTGTGAACAGCAGTGGCAGTCTAATGATTTGCTCTGGAAAATGAATTAAGCTTAATGTTCACTTAAATATACACTATTTGTAGCTTAATTAAAGTGGAATTAATGCATGTTCTTTCAAAATAATGTGATGGCTATTCAGAGAGGAACAAGATAAAGAGGAGATGCCTTCCAAGTAATGGTGGTGTCATTAATAGAAAGGTTATTGGACCATGAGTCAGGAGACCTGGAGATGAATCTTGGATTTCTCTCACTAAGTAACTATGTGATCTTAGGCAAGTGACTAAACTAGGTGACTTGTAAGGTCTCCCCACTTGTCATTTTCTGTGAGCAAATTCAGATAAAGGAGAGGTTTGTGCAGACAAGTTTCTCTCTATTGCCACACTTCAAGAAAGAATTCAGGGATAAGTCTATTCCAGAAATCTTCTGGTTCAGAGGTCCTGAATTTTTAATTCTACAGAGGAAGCTCCCTTTGTCATCAGATTAAATTTCATAGACTTTAAAGAAATGTTATTCAGTGTGAAAATTTTTCTTCTTTATGTGTCCCACAGCCAGGATATGGAATCTAAGATGAGCTGAAGAGAATGAGGGATTCTTAGGGAATTGCAAAGACATTATTGAAAACTTTCAGGGTCCTTGGCCCTTATTCAGGAAGCCTTGAGCTGGAATGTTGGTAGCCAAATTACAGGAGGAAAGAGACCTTTTGCCACGTAACCTATTAGAAGTCTGAATCCAATTGCCTAATGTCACTTCCCCAAATTGCAGAAAGACTTTTATTCTGTTAGAACCATCTCTTCCCTGACCTTGGTCAGCTTGTTAAAATGGGTATGAATGCTGGGTAGAAAATAAATCTTCAGATAGTTGTTTGACTGATAACCTTTGGTAGGTTTACATGTTAAATAAGACTCAGATATTGGATTTGTTCTGAGCAGAGATTGTGATCATTAAGGGAGAGGATTGCTCCAGACCAAATGGGGATGATGCTTGCCAGGAATAGGAGTGGTCTTGGAAAAGACAGTTTATATTCATGTGATCTAAGAGTCAAAGCAATTTTTGAGTAGTATTTGTCAATTAGTAAGCATTTCTTAAGGCCCTACCATGTGCAAAGACATTATGCTAGGTTCTGGGTATGAACATAAAGAATGAAACAGTTCCTATTCCCATTTCCTTAAACTTCTTACATCCTATGATCTACTCTTTTTCCTGTACCTCATATTACCCACAAGTGACCCACTCGCTAATTAGAAACTTTGACATTCCCCATCTGATCCTTTCATCATTCCACTTTTCCTTATGCCTTGACCTTTCTAAATCTATTCTTTGCTTTTATCAAGACCTCCAGTTCCTCCACTCTTAAGTCCTATTTCCTGCTCTGACTTCACTTTCCTCTCCAATTTCAATCCCTAGTTGGCCATTTCAACTCTATACTGGCCTCTGCTCTTGAATTCTTGCCCCTATTCCGATTCACACTCACCTCTTGCCAAACCTCTGAGTGCTATTCCCACCACCAGTGCCTCCTCTGATCTTCATCACAAGCTGCTAAAATCAGCTAGGTTAAGTCTGAGTATATTAAAAATCATGTAATCCAATCTCAGTCATGTCTTTTGTGCAAAGTCATTTTATGCTATCTTGATTCCCTATCTCAATTTGCTAAGAAGTCATTCTAATCCTTCTCTTCCATACTCAGTGCATTGGTAGAGGGAATCTCCATACAGATAGTCAACATTAAAATCCAGCTCAAATATTTACTAGCTCTATGACCTTGGGCAAATCATTCCATCTTTGTTTACCTTAGTTTCCTCAACTATATTGATGGGGATAAATAGCACCTATCTTGCAAAGGTAGCTTTGAGGGACAAATGATGTATTATTTGTAAAGTGCTAAGTTTAGTTTCTATCACATAGACACCATATAAATGTTAGTTGTTATTGTTATTATTGTTATTTCTCTAGTCTACCTTCCTAATTTTACAGATGGGGAAAACTGATGCCTAGTGAAGTTACATGACTTACCCAAGGTCAATAGGTAGTAAGCCTTAGAGTTGGGAATTTGATCTACATCCCTTGTCTTCAGAATCAATGTTCTTTCCATTTTAATCTGCTGACATAATAGGTATTTAATAATTGTTTATGGAATTGTATTAGGTTGAGTTATGGTAGAAGGTGAAGGGTAGACAGGAAGAGAAAGAAAAGACCAATGGAAACCAGGGTAGCATCCCTACAATTAGTCAGACAATCATTCTAACCATCTGATACACTTTTTCTTTCAAAATCTTGGATTGGAATGAATTGGGTATTGTTTTGGGCAATTTGGGACTTTCCTATAGCTCAGAGTCGCTACATATAGAAGAAGAAGTGCTTTTCTCTTTGACTAATGGGCTCCATGCTCTTTTCCTTTTCTTTCTTTTTTAAAAAATATTTTTGTTGATCTGGCTAATATATTGCAGTGAAATGACTTAACATTGATGCCTGGCTGCAAAAGAGGATTGCTTTAGTTAGTGACATAATACAATATTAAGTTATCAAACCTGGAAGGAATTTATGACATTAACAATGATGGGAAAAGAAAAAAATGCTTTAAGTCCCTGTTCCTCTTATGAAGTTGTAAATGGTTACTTGTACAGGGCCCAAATATTTATAGTACATACTGAAGAACTATAACAATAATGTATTCCAAGCTGGAATTTATGAATTTTATTTGTCTTGGGAAGACCTTGGGGTGATAGGAATAGAAGGACAGGAACATTTAATTTCAGTTGCTTTCAAGCACATATTTTAGAGACTCTTCCGCTTGGAGAGCAGTGCTGAAAATTGAAAGGGGGAGTGGGAAAGAGATCAAATCAATGACATCAACTGCTTAGAATAAAGCTGTAGTCATTCCTGCCTGGAGTTCTCCCAGTTACATACAAGTGTACTTCTGAATTGTTCTTTTTTTTTTTTTTTGCCATATATCAAAATGACTTTAGGCTATTCAGTTTCCACAATAACAAATAAACTGAGTGTTCTAAATTCATGAGTTTATGTTCAAGGCCCTGTTCACATATCATCACTCACAATTTCAAATTAACAATAACAAACTTGGAATGGAATTTCAAGTGGACCTAAGTACATTCCTTTCTAGATTTGTGTAACAATGGTTAAAACCATTAAACAGTATATCAGTAATCACTAAACATACCCTAGAAAGGAGGGGGGTACTTCTCTCCTTTGCTTGTAGGTTTGAAAGAAAAGTTAGAAAAACTAGAGACTGGAGTTTCTGGGGGCTGTCCTACACTCACAAAATGAAGGAGAGGATTGAGTCATTTATTTTGATGATCTAAACTGAAAAAGACATTTATTTGAATTATTAATATAATTGCTTGAATATTCCATTTGACTATGAGCAGACTGATTTATTCTGAGACAGGAAAGTCAGACTTGAATTACCACTCTTGTATTTTTCACTAAGTGTTTGGTTTACCTCTCCCAGAAAGTCATACCTTTTAACAAAGTTTTTTTTTTTCAAAGAAAAAATACGAGAATATAGTTCAGCAAAACTGTCAAAATATTAAAAAACCAACAGAAAATCCACTTGATACATATGAATGTTCCATATTCAAGGATCTCTCACTTTTGTACAGGAATTGGGGTAGGTCTCTTCTCATATTCTTTCCATTTAAATGTCATCTTACCTCTCAACTTCAGTTTACTCTTCTGTAAAATGGGATAATTCTTCTCCCACCCACCCTAAAAATAATGTAGTTAAATTCAGGGTAACCAATTCAGGTGCAATGGAGAGAGTGTTAGGTCTGGAGTCAAGAAGACCCCTTTTCCTGATCTCAAATCTGGTCTCACTAGATGTGTGACCCAAAGGTCACTTAATCCTGTTTGCCTCAGTTTCCTCATCTGTAAAATGAACTGGAGAAAGAAATGGCAAAGTATTCTGGGGGTCACTGGACATGGAGTCACAAAGAATTGGTATGACTGGAAAAATAACAAGAAGCTAAATACAAGTGAGGGAGAATACCGTCATTTGCTGAGACCAGAAAAAGTTCCAAGCAGATGATAATGCTTGAGCTGTATCTTAAAGGAAGAGATATAACATGAAGGAGTAAATGTATTCTAGATGTGGGTGACCATCAGGGCAAAGGCACAGAGATCAGAGAAGAACTTTTTTTTTTTGGTGAAGAACACAAAGATGACCAGTTGGCTAGATTACAGAGTGTAGAAGGGGAAGTATTGTTCAGTCATATTAAAAAGATAAAGTGGGGCTAGGTTATATAGGGCTTTAAAAGCTAAATGAAGAAATTTATATTTGCTCCTAAGGGCAATAGAAAGTCATTGATACTGAGTCACTTGATCAGAATGGGGATTAATGAAACATTACTTTAGCACAGTATGTAACCTAGGAATAGAATGAGAAATATCAATGCCTATAAGATATTCTAACCATTCTGGATAAGAAAAATGGGGAGGATAATACTGACATTCATTAAAAAGGCAGATTCAGCCATGTTAAACTTGTTAAGCTCATGTGTCCATTTCTCCCCTCTAGTAAACGTCTCTAAGATTTGTACTTGTTTGGCTAATGACTGGAAATGACTTGAAAGGTATACTCTTTCATCAGAGAATTATTAGTCACATAAATCTAGAATTTAAATGCCTTAGCATTCTCCTCCCAAACTTTAACAACTTACTTAGTGCCCAGGGAAGGATTACTGAATCCAATATTTCTAGCATGTAGAAGGGTCCACCCCCTGAAACCTTAATTGCTCATAAAAAGGTCTACTAATTCCATACAAATATATTCCCCACCAAAGTCCAAATGCCCACTAAAATGTTTTGTGTTAAGAGATTTTAGATGCTAATAACCATAATTGTCAAATTGAATATGTTCTATTTTTATATAAGAATATAGTTTGAGGTTTTACAGAGTATAGAAAGATTCACATAGATAGATATTCAGTTTTTCCATTACATTCGTCCTTGGAAAAGGATTTCTTTCTGTGACTTGTGATAATATTTGAGAACTTGGTCATATGTCACATTATAAGATGAATCCCAGGAGAGAGTATTTGGGAAAAGAAACTGACCTTTTTCAGGTGTAGAGAAAATCTCATTCAGATTGTGACCAAAGTAGTTTTCCTAAGTCTTTTTTGTTTCTTTAGTTTTTGTAAGGCAATGGAGTTAAGTGGCTTGCCCAAGGCCACACAGCTAGGTAATTATTAAGTGTCTGAGGTTAGCTTTGAACTCAGGGACTTCTGACTCCAGGGCTGGTACTCTATCCACTGCACCACCTAGCTGCCCCTCTAAGTTTTTTCAACAATGAACCTTTCCCTCCACTCTTCATATCACCAGATAAAGAAATATGGAGAGGAATATTTAGGCAGCCTCAGGCTGATTTTGGGAATTTAAAGAGCACCCAAGTTTCATTTAATTCCAAAAGGATTGCTAACTTTTTATGAGAAAGGGGTTGGGGATTATTTCCAGGGGAATATTTTTTGGCTTGGTCCACAAGTATCATAAAGCATTCCTGAAATGATGATTTCTACTTTGGTTATGTTCCAATGATTTAAACTCTCTGCTAACTCCTGAGATGGATGACATCTACTTGAGTGGCCTAATAAAATATAATCCATGTGACTCAATTAAAACGATATGTTCATCTGAAGGCCAAAATATCATTATATATCTTATCCTAACATTATGCTCATTTTTAAAAGGCCTGTCCTGTAAACCTGCATATTTATTGATGTATGTGTGTACTTTGTCTGGCAGGTGATTAATTTTTGGACACTGGAAACTCATTAAACTATCTACTAAGGGAAGAAGAATTTGGGAATCTACTATTGGTGGGAACACCCACATGGACAAGATGATAGGTCCTCAAATCATGAACTGATTCTATGTGTGTGTATGTGTGTATGTTTACAGAATCATAGAATTTTAGATTTTTAGATCTTAGAAAGTTTAGCAGCTTCCTTTTACAGATCAGGAATTGGTGACCTAGAAAAATCACATAAATTTTGAGTAAGGTTATTTGCATGACAGAGATGAGATTTGAAGTGAAATTTTTTGACTCCAAATCCATTTAATTTTTCCACACTACAAATATATATATAGGAGGTCTTTATTTTCAAAGGCCAGGTGGTACCTGAAAAAAAGCTACTTAAAGAATCCACTAAAGATATTTTTTCATTGTTTCATTGTAAATACTGAAAAATGATTTGGCTAGGATCTTGTAAAATGAAGCTAAAATTATTAAAATAAATTTATTTTATATTTAACAAAATCAGGTTATGATTATAGTAATGCAAGTCATCACATTAAAAACATGAAAACAACTTGATTTCAGGTATAATTTTTAGAGAAATTATATATCATGAGATATCTTCATTTCCATATGTAAAAATAATGCAAGATTTCATCAATTTTCCCAAGAATTTCTTGTGAACCTTTGATATTAAAATAATTATGCAATCAATGAGAGATTGACCCATAGTTATAGACCTTGACAGATGAGTAGAGAAGGATTTTTAGTATTAAAAATGGCAAAGGATGTTTGAATGGGATCTAAATTTATAAGAAGTTTGTTCATAAGTACTTTCCTGTTAAGAAGGCTTTTTATTCCCCATGCAACTGTGTTAGGAAGCAGTTTGGTTTACTTTATAGAGAATAGGTTTCAGAGGCAGGACTCAAGTCTTGCCTCTGACACATACTTGCCATGTGGTTCTGCACAAGACCTTCAACATCTCAGTACCCCAGACAAATCTCTGTCTATAAATTACAGATAAATAATTCCAGGGTTGCACAGGTCCTTGCAAAGGTCTAGACCAAAGCAAAATGCAATCTTAAAACTATGGAGATTTAGATAATGAATTCTCATATAATTAGAACTGTGTGTGTGTGTGTGTGTGTGTGTGTGTGTGTGTGTGTGTGTGTGTGTATGTGCATAAATATGCACAATTCTGTATAACGTGGAGCTCAAACTGGAGAATTTTAAGGTCACATTAGTGAGAGATATTTCTCTGTATGTATTTAATGACTCAAAATCAATGAGAAGTTATTATTTTCTACAGATAAGCACTAACAATTAAAGAATTAAAATTCATTAAAATTCTGCTTATTGCTTTATTCTAAAGAATAATCTTTTGTTGATTTAAATAAAACTCTATAACTTCATTTTGTAAAAACACTTTTTGCCAGAGTTCAATCTGAAGGAAATTCTAACCTATCTTCATATCTTCAAATCCAGTTTTCTCCATTGGCAGGGTTGTTCATTATTTATAATGTGGATTGTAGGCTTTATTTCAAACAAACAAATGGTTAGAATTGATTACAGAAGTTTAAACATGACCCTAACTATATCTATTGCTTGAACTTTCCTTCCTGAGGGAGTAGAAGGGAGAAAGCCATTTGGTTGAGAGATTAGAGATAGAGTGTAATATGGAGATGGGGCAGAATCTACACACTGAGAATGAAAAAAAATTACACATTTGGCTACAGAGAGCAGATGTATTCTGGGAAGAAATGAAATAAAAAATTGAATAAAAAAGTCTAGGAAGAACCAGAAGAAGACTTTGTGGAAGAAAAAAATTCACTCAGCACATTGGCAGAACACATACAAGTATAGAACAGATATCCTTCTTGTAGAATATTGAGCAAGTTTATATTGTGTTTCCCCTAATGGGTCCTTGAGATTTATCTAGTGCAAACCAGTGCACAATGCCATTTTAAAGTATAGTTGTTAATCTGTGATTTCTGAGTAGGGCAGGAGATAAGATTCCAAAGACATTTTAAAAAATTGAGGCATTCATTTTCATAGCCACTGAGACTGTCCATGGTTCTGAAGTTAAAAAAAAAAGTCAATTTGGTGGTATATCATTGTGAACATTTAACCTTTGAAGTGGTACTTATTTGTGAAGTATTAAGAGTATTTTCCTCCTCTTATCTAATTTCATAAGAACACTAGTAACCCATTAAATAAGAAAAGATTGATTATAGTATCCTTCTTTTATAGATGCAGAAAATGAGGCAATGGGCTATTATTAAATGATATCTAATTTGATAACAGGCATGTATGATTATATATTTTGCATATTTCACACATTTCTACATATTTTACAGTAAAATCTCTCCATTAATTCTACCTCATATCTGTGAAGAAAAGCTGTATTTAAAAGGAAGACTTCATTGAAGGAATTTTGTCAAGCAATGTGACCTTTACAATTGAAGAATATAAAGCAATTTTATGATAAATATAAAATTTTTTTTAAAAAAGAGCATATTTTGCTGTTGTGGATGATTAGATTATAACATAAATTTCCTCATTCTGACATCCATAAAAACCTTTCAAAATTCTTGGTTCTTTGGGTGAGAGAAATTGAGAGAAAATGTCCTGTAGCGAATAGAGAAGCAGTTCTAGGAAAGTCTGGGTTCAAGTTGTGCCTATAATCCTCATATTTATGTGACTGTGTGACCCTGAAAAAGTAGCTTCTCCAAACAACCTTTTAAGAATCAAGGAATATTGGTGAGCTCTACTGCAAATAATGATCTGTATTGGTAGAAGGAATTTTTTCACTTGAAGTTCCCTACACTAGTGAAATCATAGGTGTAGCAAACAAAAAAAATCTCTTCAGTGCTTGGTGGATGGTAGGTGTCTAATAAAGATTTGTTGAGATAAAATGGAATTCAAGGAACTATGACAGGATTAAAGATGAGAGTTTTCAGGAAGGAAATTTAATAGAATGTAGCTTTGAAAACTGCAAAATGTCAGTATGGAAAATATGTTAGAAATTATTGGCCTTCACAGTGTTGCAAATTGTATTTAGGTAATTAAGCAAAAAGAAAGGAGAGATTAGAAGATCTGGAGAGAGATGTCTGGGAATTAGCTATAATTTGCATTCAAGCTTGGAGCTAAGTTAGAGAGACATTCTTGCTGAATTTGCTTTTGTCTTCAGTCCAGATAAGTATTAATGATACTTCTGACACATGAGGTGGTCTTTTTCTCTGGCATGAATCATGACTCATCTGCTATTGATCATATAGTTTCAAATGCAGCAGTGATTGCAGAGGTTTTCTAAGTTTATTCTCTCTTGATCCCTGACTGGGTATTAAATGCCTATTTGGTGTCCTTAAATAACTCTGAAAACATCCATCTCTGTCTCTCCACAATTTGGAACCAGTTTACAAATGCCCCATGAACATTGTTCAGTATAGACTTAATGTTCTGGGTCTTTTCTATAGTATTTTTCTTTCTGTATTTGTTCTTTTTGTTAAGTGTTTTTTTTTTTTTTTGGCAAGGCAATAGAGTTAAGTGACTTTCCCAAGGTCATACAGCTGGGTAATTATTAAATGTCTGAGGTCACATTTGAACTCAGGTCCTCCTGACTCCAGGGCTAGTGCTCTATCCACTGTACCACCTATACTTGTTCTTTTTTTTTAAAATAATTTATTAATTTTGAATTTTACAATTGTCCCCTCTAATCTTGCTTCCCCCCCCCCCAGAAGGCAGTCTGTTAGTCTTTACATTGTTTCCATGGGGAATGTGATGAGAAAGAAATCATGTCCTTTAGGAAAAATATAAAGTATAAGATATAGCAACATTAAATAATAAGATAATATTTTTTTTAAATTAAAAGTATTAGTTTTTGGTCTTTGTTCAAACTCCACAATTCCTTATCTGGATAAGATGCTATTTTCCATCACAGACACCCCCAAATTGTGCCTGATTGTTGTACTGATGGAATGAGCAAGCCCATTAAGGTTGTTCATCACCCTCATGGTGTTGTTAGGGTGTACAATGTTCTTCTGGTTCTACTCATCTCGTTCAGCATCAGATCATGCAAATCCTTCCAGGCTTCCCTGAATTCCCATTCCTCCTGGTTTCTAATAGAACAATAGTGTTCCATAACATACATATACCACAATTTGTTCAGCCATTCCCCAATTGATGCACATGCACTCAATTTCCAATTCTTTGCTACCACAAACAGGGCTGCTATGAATATTTTTGCCCTGCACTTGTTCTTACAGAAGAATAATGAGAATTTTGCTATATGGCTTTCTCTGTCACTGTTAGTCTTACTATTTACAATGGCTTAACCTACAACCACTGTTAAAGCATCATCCTTTGCTGAATGCCTCTAGTCATGTTCATTTGAGACCAAGTTGGAGTAAGCCCCATTAATAATATTAACTATCATTTATATAATGTTTCAATGTTTGCAAACCACTTTACAAATACTATCTTATTATGTCTTCACAACAACCTGGAAGGTAAGTGCTATTCTTATCATCCTCACTTTACAGATAGAGGTAAGTGACTTGCCCAGGGCCGCACAGTCATTAAGTGTCAGAGGCTGATTTTGAATTAAGGTATTCCTCATTCCAGGTCTACTGTTCTATCCACAATATCAAATAACTACTTCTAATAAAGAAGCAGGACCTATGTGGAGTGATAATATAATATTGAATAGGAATGGTCCTACATTATTTCCCACACTGGCCCCTTCCTATTTTATTTTCAATACCATCAACTGCTCCAACAGAAAATCTCCCAACAGAGGTTTTCAGTACCACCCTCTGGCACTCTATTAATAACTCCTCTTAGAATTATTCTGAGCTTTTCTTTCCTCCCTTTCCAAGCTACCCTTCACACAGTCTCTAATAAACCAATGATTTTTGAATACTTGAATTGAATTATTCTTATAATCAAAAATCTTTAGTCATTCCTTATTGCCTTATTATTAAATAGGGTTTCAACTATTTTGGGTTTAAGGCACTCTACAATTTGGTAATACCCTACCATTCTAGTTTTATCTCATAGTTTTTGCTATATTCTCTATACTGCTTCCAACCAAGATTTATTTTTTTGTCCCCCAAATATACTCTGCATTTCCCCCACTCCTTTGTCTCTATTTATGTCATTCTCTCTGCCCATCTTTTATTTTATTTTATTTTATTTTATTTTATTTTAGGTTTTGCAAGGCAAATGGGGTTAAGTGGCTTGCCCAAGGCCACACGGCTAGGGAATTATTAAGTGTCTGAGACTAGATTTGAACCCAGGTACTCCTGACTCCAGGGCCGGTGCTTTATCCACTGCACCACCTAGCTGCCCCTCTGCCCATCTTTTAAATTACAACCCTTATGACCCCTCCTCCATGATTCTCCATTTTTTGTTAATATTTTCCTTTGAAATACATGTAATACTTTGGTTTTACATCTTTAATGCACTTATCACATACTGTTTTGTATTTGTATATGCCCCCTACTGGATTGAAAACTCCTCCAGGATAAAGACTACATTTTAACCTTGACTCTTCTTCACTGTGTAGCATAGTACTATGTATACTTTTTGGAAATAAGTAATATTCATTGAATTAATTTTTAGAAATATGACCATGTGTAGGATAAGCCCACAAAAGGTGGGTGTTGCCATTGATCCAACTTGAACAGTGATGGATCTGCACCCACAAATAATTGGTGTGACTAGTTTGTTTATCCAAATGAATGGTTCAATTTGGCAGTTTTTTATCTGTTCAGTCTCCTAGTATTCAATTATTATGATGGTAGAAATATATTACTAGCTAACATTTATATAATTCTTCAAGGACTGCAAAAAACTTTATACATAACACCTCATGTAGCCCCAGAAAAGAGCTTTTATATATAGTGTTGCCTCTCTCAACTAGAATGTTAGCTTTTTGCCAAGGATTGTATTGATTTTCTATTTGCCTCCCTGTGCTTTCTATATTTGCATCATCTCTTTATAAGCCCCTTCTCTCCCTTGACACTACTATTGTCTTGGCCTCATCCCTTCATACTTAGACTATTGAAATAGCCTGTTGGTTGATTTCCTTGCCTCAAATCTTACCAACCTCCAGTTCATCCTCTACTTATCTTTCATGTTTGTTTTACTAAAGCATCAATCTGACCATATCACTCCTTCTCATTTCTACCTCCTGGGTTCCCTTGATTCCTTCAAGTCTCTTACTTTTGGCAAGAAGTAACCTTTCCTTATCTTCCTTCATCTTAATGTATTCCTACTGAGACTACCCCTGATTTATTCCATATATATTTTGTTAGACCATTGTTATTTGAATCTTGATTATCTTTTTTTTACATTTATTTATTTTTAGAACAAACATCTACATAATGTAATATGAAAATACGATTATGTATGAAAATCTATTATGTACATTTTGCTATTCCTTTTAAATATGTAATAAAGGTATCATGTAGATTTATTTTTTCCCTCTTTTCCCCTTCCTCCTCAGCCCCCTCTCCACCCCACTGGAGAGATGGCTTTCATTGGTTCTTGATCTTCATTATCAAAGAAGACCAAAATGACATCTTTAATAAAGATGTCATTTGTTAGAGACAAATTACAATGCGTCCAACTGTGATTGATCAGACCAATACAAATTCAGAATGCTCTACCACAGGTCTGGCACAAATAGTCTGTGTGAACACCTGGAGTGGGCACTCTAAACTGATGGTTACCATTAGACAGAAATAAATATATATGTGTAAAATTATTCTATACAAATTTCTATTTCTCAATTCTTTCTCTTTTTTGGAGATAGTGTCTTCATAGGTCTTTTATAGTTAATTGGATATTTACATTCTATTCTGTTTTGACAAGGTAATTAGATTATCTGTTTAGTGCAATGCTATAATAATAATAATGACTGGCCTTTATATAGTACTGACTGCCAGATATTGTGCTAAGCACTTTATAGATATTATCTTATTTGTGTATTTGTGAGAGGTATGTGCTTTTACAATCAAGGAAATTTACTTGCTCAAGGTCAAACAGCTAATAAGAATCTGAGGTCAAATTAGAACTTAGATCTTCCTGACTCCAGGCTTCATGCACTATTCACTGTACCACCTAGTTTAGCTACCTAGATTTAAGTGAAACAGCAGAAAAAATTTTTCATGTTATCCTTGTAGAGAAGGCTAGATGATATCTTAGGTAGATTTGGAACTGGTTGTATGACCAGACCCATTAATAGGTGAATGACAAGTAGGAGAGAGGTCCCTGGGGGATTGCCTAAGGTATCTGATCTTACTATTGTGCTATTCAATACTTTCCCTTTCTTTGGATGAAGTCATAAAAGACAAGCCAGCAAGAATTTATAAAATGATTACTATATGTCAGTCATTCTGTCAGAGGTAAAGAACACCATTTCTGTGAATGCAATATTATTAGGACATTCATGAAATTTGAGAGGATTCATTGATGTGTCCCATAGCACTGACTGAGGCATCTTTCAGATTCCCAGTCCCTCTCTCAGCAGTCCCTCTCAACCTGAAAAGGAATGAAGACAAGGCTGGGCTGGGCCTCCTCCTTAAAACAGTGGATCCAAGAAGAACCAACCAATCAGAGGAAGAGACTGCAAGGATGGGATGTTACTTCTTTTTTTTTTTCAGAGAGCAGGAAAGGGTCTTTTATTTTTCTTTGAAGAAAAGGAGCATTGCAAAGTAGTATCAGCCAGGGATTGTAAAAGATAGAAGCTCACAGGCCTCTTTTTATAATAATAATAATAATAATAATAATAATAATAATAATAATAAATAATAATTCTACCTCTAAATTCTGTCTTATCCCACCATTGACTGGATAAGACAAGCTCACAATTTTTTTAATATTTAATATTTATTTATTCTCATTTTGTACAAATTTTTTATACATTAATAAAATATTCTTGTTTAAGAGTAAACAAAATACCCCCTCCCCCCAGAAAATATAGACTCACTTGAGCGATAAAGTAAAGAGGATGTTACTTCTTATATGAGAATTAGTTCACAGGTAGACTGGGTTTCCAGGGTGAAAATGTTTCTATGATGTGATAGAGAAACTCATACAATGAATCTTCACAGCATTTTGGAGACAAATAGAACTGGAAAAGAGCTAACCATCAATTGGATGACAGATTTGGGTTCCCGAAGATTTCAATAGATTAGAACAATGGGCTGAACTTAATAAAAGTTGATAGAGATGAATGTAAAGTTCTACATTTGAGTTCAAAAAGTTAATCACAGTTTGGTAGAAGCACGTTTAGAAACTACTGCTTTGCAAAAAATAATCTGGAAGTTTTAGTGAATGGCAAACTTAATGTCAACAATATCACTTGGTGACCACAAATCCTGATCTGATTCTGGACTGAAATTATAGGCCTTGGTTCAGAAAAAGGAAATCCTATTGTTCTTTACCCTGATAAGCTTATTTTGAGTACCAGATCAGCATTGGGAGTTCAGTTTTAGGGAGGTGATACACTAACAGGATATCTTCAGCGGAGAGTGAAAAACATGGCGAGAGCACAGAATGACATGCGACATGTAATTAGTTGCAGGAACTGAGGATGTATCTCTGGAAGAAGAGAAGCTGCACAGGAGCAGGATAGTTATTTCCAAGTATTCAAAGGGAAGGAGGATTAGATTTGCTTTTTCTTGACCTCAGAGGGGGAATTAGTAGCAAATGAGAGGAAGTTGTACAGAGGCATTTATAGACAATGACAAGAAAGTTTCCCAACAATTAGAGCTATCTCCAAGTGAAATGGATTGTCTTGCGTGAGATTTGGTTTTTTTCCCCTGGAAGTCTTCAAGAGAGTCTAGATGATCACTTTGTGGGAATATTGCTGGTGGGTATAGTTTGGATTAAATGGCTCCTGAGATTCCTCCAACTCATATATTCTATAATTCTAGGATACTAAATAGTATTTAACCTATACAATTATATAGTAATTATAGAATGAAGTTTAATATAAATCATATCTAGGAGAAGGGTATCACTTGTATCAATGTGTTTATAATATAATCTAATAAATAAGATAATAAATAATCTATACCATATATTATATAATTATATATTATATAAATTATACTGTATGTTATTATGAAAAATGTATAATGTATTACATATTATATAATATAATATATACTTATTATATATAATATTACATTAAAATTATATCTATGTAAAATTGCTAGCATTGATTAACTGGTGGTACAGAGAGGAAAAAGTGCTGGGCCAGACATCAGGAATACTCATCTTTCTGAGTTTAAGTCCAGATTCAGACCTTAGGCAAGTCATTTAACCCTGTTTTCCTCAGGATCTTCTTCAATGAAATGAGCTGGAGAAGGAAATGAAAAACCACTCTAGCATCTTTTTGCCAACATAACCCCAAATGGAATCACAAAAAATCAGACATGTCTGAAAAATGCCTTAACTAAACCATTGTATTTAATAAAAGACACTATAGTATAATGGATAGAAAGCTAGCTTAGTAGATGTCCTGGGTTCAAGCTCATTCTCTGACAGATACTAGCTGTGTGATTTTAGGGGAGTATTCTCTAGGAGTATAAAATTCAAAACAGGTGCATATATACATTGATAGAGTGTGTTTATTAAGTGGGAACTGGTTTCCTTTAGGAGTGAAATGACAAGACTGGTTAAAAAAAAGAAGCTAGTAATCAGTGTCTTATTTGCATTTTTTAAGGCATAGACTTACTTTTTCTTCTATTAAACAGGATGAAATATTTTAGTTGTGAAATTAAAAAAACACCTTATATGAATTTATCTGTATCATAGCACCCTTCACAGCTCTGATTTGACCTACTGATTGTATAATAGATTTTGTGGTGGTATTGGGGGTCATGTAGGAATGGGTCAGTAGGAGAAATTGAAGAAAATGTGACATCTTTCACCTTTCAACATTACAGGAGAATTTCTGTCAAATAACTTTCAAGATCAGTTTTGTGAGTAATATAATGTAAATGAGAGAGAGGGGTAGGGGTGCTGATGGTAGGAACCTGTAGGATGCCTGAGAGGATGCTATGGGATGCTTCAGGGAATCCTCTAGAATATCAAGAATGTGCCACTGCTATCACATTCGTAGGGTTGATCTTTACCTCTGACAGTATCCTCAGCTTATCTTCACACTAAATTCCAATCTCTAGACTAATTGAACTTGAATTTTGAGGGGTATTGAGATGCTTTAGAGACAGCTTGGCTTGGCAGACCTGGCTCTCTGCCATAGCCATTTTCATCCTTCTTTTGAAAACTAAGCTTGATTTATGGTTCATTCATGCCATTGAATCAGTGCATTCTCTAATGACATAACTGTGGTTATTACTTACAAGTTGTGATCTTTTTTATTATAATGTATCATCATTCATTTCCTTTATTGAGGGCTTTCATTTTACTACAGAGAATCTGGGTTTTATTCTAGGAGATCTAAGGGGAGAAATTCATCCAATTGCCATTTTTCCATAGATGGCATTCTGTGTCTTTTCTTCAGACTCTCATATGACTGGAATGTTTTCCCTCCTCAGTTTAAGAGCCACTTTTTCTGGATCCTCCTGTTAGTGTTTCCCCCCATCCTGAAATTACTGTTGATATTTCCTACCTCTCTGGTTTCCTTTAAGTTCTAATTAAAATTCCATCTTCTACAGGAAACTTTTCTCAACCCCTTATTAATTCATATTTCTTCCTTCTGTTAATTATTTCCCTTTATCCTGTCTTGAATGTTCACAATATTGTAGATAAGTTCACTTATCTTGCCAGTATACTTTCCAGGGAGTCACACATTGATAATGAGGAAACTCATTGCCAGAACTATTTCAGTATTACACTGACCACCAAACTGCAGATCTCCAGAGCACTTATGCTGACATCATTGCTGTATGCCAGTGAAATCTGGACAGTCTACCAGTGCCATGTCAGGAAACTAAATTATTTTCATTTAAATTGTCTTAGGAAGATTCTGAAGGTCACCTGGCAGGAGAAGACACCAGGAACTGAGGTCTTTTCTCAACCTAAAGTGCAATCATCCAAATGTTTCTACAGAGAGTACAACTCTGATGGGCTAGTCATGTTGGTTGAATGCCAAACACACACACTTGACAAAATGTCTATTTTATGAAGAATCACAAAGGGCAGGCATTCACAGAGGGATCAGAAGGAGTAATACAAGGACACTGAAGGCTTCTCTTAAGAACCTTAGTATTGATTGTGTAGCATGGGAGACACTGGCACAAGACCACCCAGAGTAGTGTTAGAAAAGTTGTTGTGCTCTATGATTGAGACAGAGTGGAAGCAACTCAAAGGAAACATGAGATTACAAGTCCATCCCAGGCGTTCACATGGACAATTTGTGCCCAACCTGTGGTAGAGCATTCCAAGTTCATAGTCTGATAAATCATAGATGGACACACTGTAACTCATCTCTAACATAGTCAAGTCATTTTAGTCTTCTTTGATAAAATTATGGACAAGAAATGATCCTGTCTATGCCTTGCTTTGTAGATATTTGTTTGAAAATTGTCTCCCTCACTAGATGGCAAGCTCTTTGAGGACAGGTGCTTTCCTTTGTCTTGTTATTTGTCCCTAATGCTTAGCACAGCGCCTGGACATAGAAGACACCTAATAAATGCTTATTGATTGATATACATTATGTTGTATTATTGAGACAAAATGGAGTGGTGACACAGACATATAAGCTCTGAATTTAAGTCCTACCTCTGACACAAATTGGCCATATGACCCTTGGTGATCTCTAAATCTCTCAGGGCTATAGCCACTCCTTCCATCATTGAAGATTTCTGTGCCTGCTCTTCAATTTGCATTCTTCCAGAAGAGTATTTAAAGGCACTGAGGATGACAGATCTAAGGTTAGAGTCAGCACATCATACAAATAGAATTTTAGTCCAAGTCTTTCCTAAGTCCTCCTCTAAAACTATAAATTGATCTTTACTGGTGGATGAAGTTTGTATCTGGTACCAAAGTTGTCAAACTCTTGATAGACAAAACTCCTGAGTGTACCCTGAACCAGAGTAAAATAGAATTGGGAAAGGTTCAACAAAATAGACAAAACTATAACAAAACATAGATAATGTTAATTTGTGGGTTTCTAAGTTATGCAACCTGCCAGAATCCAGGTTTGTTTGAGTTTGAAAACATTGCTTGTATCAGTGAAATCATAGATTCACCCTTCTCCTCCTGGTCTCCTGCAGTTGTATCACTCAATGCTGACTGAACTATAGTGAGACATATATGAGCTAATATATGTAAAGCAGCTACAAACACAAAATATTATATAAATTCTGATTATTGTTATTGGATCTAACCTGTGATTTCATAGTGAAGGGAGCTCTTCTGATGAGTAAACTTCCTTCTACAACGCAAATTGAAAATGATCCAAAAAAGAGCTCATAGACTAATGGGAGAGACAACATGAAAACTACTATGTATGTACAAGATAGGAGTAGGATAAATTGGAGATAATAAAAAGGAGACATTATCATTAAGGGAGGTCTTAAAAAACTTCCAGTAGATGTTGGAACTTGATGGAAACTAGCAGATAGAGATAAGGAAGGAGAGAACTCCAGATACGTGGAACAATCAGTGAAAATGTCCCCAGTGTTACATTAGACAATGATCTTCTTGAGAACAAGAATTATTTTTGTTTGTCTTTCTTTTATTCTCAAGATTGATCAAAATGTTTGGTATCTAGAAGGTGTTCCATAATTGTTCTCCGACTTGACTGAAGAAATTCATAAAAATTAACAAGATGTGATCTTTTTCTCTTTTTAGTTTTTTTGGTCAATGGGGTTAAATGACTTGCCCAAGGTCACACAGCTAGATAATTATTAAGTGTCTGAGGTCAGAGTGAGCTCAGGTCCTCCTGACTCTAAGTCTGGTGCTCTATTCACTGTGCCACCTAGCTGCCCGTGATGTGTTCTTTCTAAAGTAATTATTGACATTTTGACTATTCAATGATCAGGAAGGCATCATCTGAAAGAAATTAATTGATTTGTTGGAGGAGACTTTGGTCCAGGCAGGATTATCAGACTTCATATGACAGTACTTAGATGTAGCTGTCTTTTAAGCTAGACTGGGGTGGGGAAAAGGTAGATTTAGTGAGCTGAGTGGAAGGGAAGTTTCCTTTCATAAGCTTTGGTCAGCATGCACTCAAAGCCAGGGCCAGTGAAGTAAACCAAGATTGTTGGTGATTGAAATAGGGAAGGGGTGGAATGAATTTGTAAATACAAATGAAAACATAGCCTTGGTAACTAAACAAGTTGGCTGCAGTCACAGAGTAATCATTCCTTTTCTAGAGAGTTCCCCTTTGAAAATAAAAATAATGACACCTGGCAATGTCCCACACAGTTGAGACTTGTCTTCTGGGGACAGCACCTTTTATGTGTGTTTCATAAACAAGGTCATACACAAAGATGTCTAGAGTTCCGATAGAATCTATGTTCTTTATCATGGCATTCCAATTCATAAAAATTTATTTCCAATTTATCTTTCTGGTCATTTCTTATGCAATATCCTTTATATATTTTTCATTCCAGTCAAGTTGGACTGGCTCTTTGCCACTTCATGTCCCTTTCACATCACCATACCTTTGCTTACATTGTCTTGAATGTATGGAATGATCTTTCATACCTATCCCCAAATTTCTACTAGTATAAGTCTTTCCTTTCTTTTAATTCCCAACTCAAGAATCAAAATATATAAGATAATTACATAGGTAAACTGAGGCAAAGAAAGGTTGTGAATTGTCCAGAGTCAAATAGGTTGTATGTAACAGAGGTAAGATTTGAATCTGGGTCTTCTGAATTCAAATTCAGTTCTTTTTTCCATGACACCATATTGCCTTTCACCCTGAAGCCATACATGTTTCCCTTCCCCTGTCAATACTTCCTTCTCTCCTACAAGCTGGATGATGCCTGGACTTTTCCTTTGTATTTAACACACTCTGTCTTCATAATTATTTGCCTTTTCTCCCCACTCTGGGAATCTCTTCCTCTGTTCTGTAACCTCTCTGGGAACAGAGTCTACCTCATCTCTACTTCCCCCTCCCCAATGAGTTCCTAGTCAACACTTTGCATACTTTGTTGGTTAGTCATTTTTGGTTATGTTTGATTCTTCCTTTTGGGGTTTTCTTGGCAAAGATGATGGAATGGTTTGCCATTTTCTTCTACAACTCATTTTATAGATGAGGAAACTGAGGCAAACAAGGTTAAGTGACTTGCCCAGGGTCACATGGCATGCATGTAGCAGGGATTTAATAAACATTCTTATGAGGGATGATGATTCAATCAGGTTAATAATCATGTATTTAATTAAATTGATTGAAACTGAAGTTAAGGATGGATAGCTCCAAATTGAGTGTGGGGTAGTTATGCAAGGTGCTTTATAAAATCCATGGGAGAGAGATTCCTGACTGGATGAATCATTGTCTGTTTCAGTTGGAAAGTATTACTGAAAATTCAGATGTAAGTATATATATATATATATATATATATATATATACACATATATATTACATATCATATAAATTATATATTAATTATTTATATATATTATATGTTATATAAATTACATATATTATTATACATATATATAATATATATTATAATATACATATATATTTTTTAGTTTTTGCTAGGCAATGGGGTTAAGTGTCTTGCCCAAGGCCACACAGCTAGGTAATTATTAAGTGTCTGAGTCTGAATTTGAACTCAGGTACTCCTGACTCCAGGCCAGTGCTCTATCTACTGTGCCACCTAGCTGCCCTGTAAGTATACTTTTAGCAAGAATTGATTATGCAACTATATGGTGCTATACAGAAATAGCTGCATATCAATTCCTGCTAAAAAGCATGTTTACACCTGAATTTTCAGTAATATATCCATTATTAGCTATATTTTCACAAAATAAAGTATATAGCTGATGCATTCTAACAAATCTGGGTGTATTCCCCAAAGGTTTAAGGAATCAAAGAGCCTTTGAGGTTATTTCAACTAAGCCATATCTGAACAGATGTGTGGGTGTATGTGTCTTTTTCTTTTTTAGGTTTTTTGCAAGGCATTTGGGGTTAAATAATTTGCCCAAGGCCACACAGCTAGGTAATTATTAAGTGTCCAAGGGTGGATTTGAACTCAGGTCCTCCTGACTACAGGGCCAGTGCTCTATTCACTGCTCTACCTGTAGCTGTGTGTGTCTTTTACATAAGTGGTCATTTTATCTCCACTTGAAGTCTTAAGGGAGGGCAAACCTCTCCCCACCAAAGCTGTACATTTCACTTTGGTATAACTTTTCTCATTAAGTTTTTTCTTACTGCGAGACCAAATATGCCTTTATACTACTTCCATTCTTTGCTCCTAGTTGGACCCTCTGAAGTCAAGCATGATTGTTTAATCCTTTTTCCAGTAAGACCCTTCAAACAATTAAAGGCAATATCCCTAAGATTTTTTCTTTTCCAAGTTCAAGATCCCTAGTTTCTTCACCTTCCTTATATGGCATCATCTCATATCTCCCCCACCATCCCAGCCTCCTACCTCCAAACAAAACATGATGCCAAGAATTGAAGATAATCCTTCAGAAATGGCCAGTCCAGGACTATCACCTCCTTTATTGGGGCTGTATACGTAGATGAAGTGGAATATAGTTGGGAAGAGTAATACTCTCTCATTCCTTCCTGGGTGGGGCACTGGAGGGGCTGGTGCTTAAACTTCCCATAGCTTAACTCATCTCACCTTCTAATCTTCTCTTGAAGACTCCTCACGTGGAAATAGGCCTGCTTTTGGAGGAAGACACAAGTTTTCCCCAGCACACAGTCTTCCTCATTTCTCCCAAGAGAGTTCACTTCTTTAGAATGTTCTGTTTGTACTTTTTTATTTCTACAAATAGTCTTTCTCCTCCTTAGTTTGTCATCACTAGTCATAAATTGACCTCAATGAACTTGAATCACACATCCCCTTGGGTTTAATTCTTGGAACCTATTGAATAGGCCAATTAGAATATTGAGTACTTCACAAACAATGGTGCTCACTGCCTTTGTAGCAGAAAACACCTCATAAGTAATTCAATAATAATGTTTATGTTTGTTTCTGGTGAGATATATCTGAGATCATGTTGGATAGTGTTTTGATGTTGGGAAACATTTTCAACTCAATTGAGTGACTTGGGGTTCCCAGAACAACTATTTTGTTCTGTTTATAATCTGGTGTGGATTCAATGCCAACTTATTTTGGAGATTGTCTCTTTTCCCAAATAACCAAGATTATCTGGGGCTTCCTATTTTATCTATCTGGAGACAATGTTATCTGAAGGTAATCAGAATCTTTAGGTATGCCTCTCTTTCTTGGTACCAGAGTTTAGGGTTGGGCCACCTCAAAATCTGAATTCATATTTAACAGACATTTCTTAAGTACCCATTGTGTGCAAAGCACTGGACATTTGGAAAGAAAAATGAAATAACTCCTGCTTTCAAAAAGCTTATATTCTATACTCAAGGTGTGAAAGAAAGAGGAAATGAAAAAGAGAGATAGAGATAGATAGATAGATAGATAGAGAGAGAGAGAGAGAGAGAGAGAGAGAGAGAGACAGAGTGAGTCAGAGAGCCAGAGCCAGAGAGAGCCTGAGGGAAGTGGAATGACAGACAGGCAGATAGGTAGTCAGGGGGAAAGACAGAGACATGCACAGAGAGGAGAGAAATAGAACAAATATTAACAATTGAGGAGATTAAGGAAGGCTTCCAGGAGGAGGTGTCCTTATGCTAAGGTTATCTGAGAGGTAGAATGAGTATATTTCTGGCAATGGTCAGGGGAATGGGAAACAACTAAGTATTTCATTTTGATTGGAACATAGAGTACATGAAGGAATTTGAAATATTACTGGAAACATTAATGGGAGCCAGATTGTGTAGGGCTTTAAAAAGTCAGGCTGATGAGTTTGTATTGTTTTTTTCCTAAAGTCAATAGGAAGTCACTGAAGGTTTTTGAGCAGGGGAATGACATGAACAGACTTACCTTAGAAAGATTATTTTGCATTTGTGTCAAGGGTGAATTAGAGAGAGATGAGGTGAGGAGTCTGGAGATCAAACTGGAGTCTATTTTGTATTGGTCCTGGTGAGAGGAGTTGAGGGTTTGAACTAGAGTACTGATGATAGATGTGTAGATTTTGTGCAGTGAAGATGAGTAGAACTTAGTGATTGAATGTGTGTGAGTGTGTGTGTGTGTGTGTGTGTGTGTGTGTGTGTGTGTGTGTGTGTGTGTATGCATACAGGTGGGGAAGCTGTAGAGGTGGGAATGAAGAAGAAAGAATCCAAAATGAGTCCTTGGGATGGGTTTCACAAACTTGACCAAGCAAATTTTTTCACAGAATTTCCAAGGGTAGTAAGTTCTGACTAAAATCTCCTCTACCTTATAAAACGGTGACAGGTATGGTTCACCCCACAGACCACCAAGCAAATATTTGATTATTCTGGGGTTTGTTTATCCCTGCCAATTGACCTGAAGTAATATGACTGCTGCTTTCCTCATTTGTGTTAGGTAGTAGCAGTAGTAGCAATGATAAATTAAATTATAATGTCTGACTTTAAGGTTACTTGATTTTCCTGATCCTCAATTTTTTCATTTATAGAATGAGTTAAGGTCTCTTATAGTTCTGGAAATAATCCTATGATGCCCCACTGGTTAGTTACCTTGCTTAATTCATTCAGTAATCCACAGTTTAAAAGATACTGGTTATTGTTCAATTATGTCCAATGCTTGTACTTAAATAAGATTTTAATTTTTTCCAATTATATGTCAAGATAATTTTTAGCATTCTTTTTTTATACAAGATTTTCAGTTCCAAGTTTTCTCCCTCCCTCCCTTCCCTCCCTTCCCTCCCTTCTTCTCTTCCTAAAATGGTAGGCAATTTGATAAAGGTTATATATGAGCAATTTTGCAAAACAGGTTTCCATATTGGTCACAGTTGTGAAAAAAGAAAAAGCTCAAAAGGGAAAATACATACACACAAAAATAAAGTGAGTCAAAAAAAAATGTTTCAATCTGTGATCAGAGTCCATCAGTTCTTAAGCTGGATGTGGATAGAATATGTGTCCTTTGTATTTGTCTTGGATCATTGTGTTACTGAAAAGAGCTAAGTTTATTATAGATGATCACCCCCAGTGTTGCTGATATTGTATACTATGTTTTCCTGGTTTTGTTCATTTCCTTTTGCATCAGTTCAAATAAATCATTCCAGATTTTTGCGAAACCTGACTGCTCAACATTTCTCATAGCACAACAAAATTACATTATAATAAAATACTACAAGTTGTTCAATCATTAATTGGTGAATGGTAATTAATGGACAACACCTCAATTTCCAATATTTTATTTTCACAAGAAGGGCAGTATATATTTTTGCATATGTGGATCCTTTATTTATGATTCCTTTGGGATATAGACCTAATAGTATTATTACTGGATCAAAGAATATGCACAGTTGGTTGCCCTTTGGAAGTAATTCCCAATTGCTCTTTGAAATGTTTGAATAAGTTCACAATTCCACCAATCATCAGTGTTCCAATTTTCCCCATTCTCTCTAACATTTATGATTTTCCTTTTTTGTCATGTTAGTTAATCTGTTTGGTATGAAAGTGGTCCCTCAGAATTGTTTTAATTTGCATTTCTTTAATCAAAAACTTTAATTTTTTATCTGAAAACTGCCTGTCAATTTATCAATTGAGGAATAGTTTGCATTCTTTTAAATTTGATTCAGTTCTCTATATATTTGAGAAATGAGGCCTTCCTCAGAGACACTTATTATAAAAATTGCTTCCCAATTTGCTGCTTTCCTTCTAATCTTGGTTGTATTGGTCTTGTTTGTGCAAAAGTTTTTTAATTTAATATCATCAAATTGTCTATTTTATAATTTAAATGGACCTCTATTTTTTTTTGGTCATGAATTCATCCTTTCTCCATAAATTTGACAGGCAGATTATTCTTTGCTTTACTAATTTGTTTATCCTGTCACTCTTTATGTCTAAATCAAATGCCCATTTCGACTTTATCTTGATATATGCTATGAGATGTTGGTCCTTACCTAGTTTGTGCCCTATTTTTTTTCCAGTTTTCATTTTGAACTCTTTGTGATCCCATTTGAGATTTTCTTGGCAAAGATATTACAGTGACTTGCCATTTCCTTCTCCAGCTCATTTTTCAGATGAAGAAACTGAGGCAAGCAGGGTTAAGTGACTTGCTCAGGGTCACATAGCTAGTAAGTGTCTGACACTGGATTTGAACTTAGGTCTTCCTGATTCCAGGGCTTATACTCTATCCATTGTATCACTTAGCTGCCCCCTTAGATAATTGCTCAGTGTATATTGAATTTAATTTAAATTCTAGGTAGAGAGTAAGAAATATGGTTTTATAATACAAGATATCATATGATAATTACTGTTAGCATAAAAGAAAATAATTCAAGGAAATAAGGTACACAGATGGGACCCAATATCATAGAAAGTAATTGGTACAGTAATTCACCATTTACCTTATATACTACTTCTCCATTATCTTTGTATATAAAAAAATAAAATGAAACAGAAAAATCCCCCAAATTGGTTACTGTATCCAAACAAACCTTCTGTAGTGACAAATGGAGAGAACATTTGAAAAAACATTTGAGTAAGTTTTGGAAATGGCTTCTGATGTATATTTAAATTGCCTTAGATGTGGTGATCAGTAGAGTATATGGGGGAAATGGAGTTAGACAACCAGGTGAGGCTCATGAGAAGTGGTGCATTACTGTGGTTTGCATATATATGATGTGGGACAAAGCATATGTAATACCCTTCTCAGATATTCCTTGGTTCATCATGTTGCTTTGGAATAATAACTATTCCATCCTAGGGTTATGCCTCCATCTTCAGTGTATTATGCTTCGGTAGACATACCGGATCCATATTAAGTCCAATAGGAAAAGCATTTCATCAAAACATGAAATAATATAAAAACAAGGAAATGGTTCAAGTAGAAAAGTACCCTTGGCCCTTATATGTAAAGGGGCATAAATCTCTTACAACTCCAGGGGAATTCTAATCAAAATCCCCTTTAATCCCACTACTTTAGCCTAGCAGGAGAATCCAGTCATTTTGCACACATAGGATGATAGATGGACTCTTGGCTTGTCTTCTGCTACTTCAGCAGTCTGAAGAATGGCTGACAACCCTTTCCTTTACCTTTTGGTTGTCCCCATATTCTAGACATGGGGTTCATAGGAGTGTAGTATAATTGGTTTGATTGTGGGTTTTGGGGTCTTGTAGTCCAAGACAGGCAGCATTATTTTTCTTATTCAGAGACTACCAGAGTTCTAATCTAGGCATGTCTGTGTGAGTACTGTGATGAGGTACATATCCACCATGTCCAGGAGTTTTTTGAATTTAGTATATCGCAGGTGGAAGAACAGCTGACTGTGACAGCAATGACAATAATTACAGCAGATTTCAGTAGAGTTACTTTTCCTAATTTATTTTTAAGTGCTTGAAATTTCTTTTGCTGGTGGATAAATCTGGTCAATCCAACTATCCTTAATTATTTTCCCTTATTTGTGAACCAGGGTTGTGCAGCAGGGAAGGAACACTGTTTTCTGTATTAGTATTCACACATAGGGAAATGATCAGAATTTGAGATGTGGTCTCTAGAAGTTCCATTCATTCTTCTGACTGGAGGAATTTGGAAGAGTATCTAATGCTTTTGATGTATTGGTATTTAAAAAAAATTCACAAAAGATGGAACTTAACTGAGTGTAAATTTTCTTCTCTTTGCTCTAGGCTAAAAAAGATAAATCAGAGTGCCATTTTGTTCTGTGGGACAAGACTGGGCTCCTTCTTCCTTCTTCTCTTGCATGTACAGTCTCTCTGCAAGTAGAGTCAAGGGACATAACTAGGAGACTAGAATTGCCCTAAAGGAGGAAAGGTATCAGATTAGCAAAGAGCACATTTCAAAGGAAAGGGTCAGAGGAAGGAATATTTTTTTCCATTTGGTTTTGTCTTCTATTTCAATCTATATCCAGAAAATCATAGAATCCTACAACAGGGTCATAGATTTAGAGTTAGAAAGTATCTTGGAGACCAATTCATTCAAATCTCTTATTTTATAGATGAGAAGCTAAAGCCAAGAGCGGTTAAGTGACCTATCTAAAGAAAGTCACACAGTAAGTGAATTCAGGATCTGATGACCAGCAAGTGAATGGTCATTTTCTCCCCAACAACAAATCCAATTTGACCATCACTCTCCACACTGACCCAGGCATTGTGGGAATTTAAGTACATGGATAATATTTAAGAAACAAAAATAAAATGAAGCATCTATTTCTTTTGTTGTTTTTATGAAAGTTGTTTGGGCAATTTAGAGTTTTGGCATGTCACTTCAAAAAAAGGAGAGAACTAAGTTCTGATGAAGCTTTGATTGTAATATAAGCCTAGGTTCTTTTATCTGATTATATGGGCTTAAACTCTCTTCCATCCCCCTGGAAAAAGTGTGTGACAATCTGGATACTAGGCCAGGCCATAAATAATATAAACAAAATGCTTTAGTGTTTAGAGGAGGAATGCAAAACATGGTTGGGGAGCCAAGTCTTCTTACCTTACTTTAAAACTCACTTCCTCTATTGAACTTCACCCATCAGTTATTTTTTTCTTTTGCCTCATAGTTTGTACAAAATGTCAGAGGAAGGGTTCTTCTTCTTCATAGTATTTTTGACCTCTCCATTATACATCTTTTCTTTCTGTTTTATATTAAAGTTACTTGTTCTACATCAAATTTCTTCTTTAGATTGTAAGTCTTTTGTGGCTGGTACAGGATCTTATTTCTTAGTTGTATCTCAAGGCTTCACATAATGTGTTGCATATAATACTTAATAAATATTTGTCTAGTTGAATTGTGTAGGAAGGAAAGAAATTTAATAAAAAAAGTTAAAAATGATCAAAGGTATATATGTTATCATGTATTAAGGTACTAGTTAATACACTGATCATTAATGAATGAGGGAAAATAGTTATTAATTGAAGACTGACATACACATATATGGTATTATTATATATACACACAAACAAGCATACACACACACAGACACACATATATACACGTATACACATAGCCTGACAGATTGATTAATGGACATATTTTTCAAAGTACTGTAAAATTTTTTCTTTAAGGTGATTCTTCCCCTTTTTGGTTCTTTTTATATTGGTAGAGAGAACTTGAAAGCCACATACTCTTGTGTGTCATGGGAGCATAATTTTAATCTTATTTCAGGGGTCAAAATAATTCTCCTAAACATCCAGGAATTCATTTGTGTGACCACTCTGGCCACTGATCGAGACTCCAACACTTATAAGACTTAAGAAGACAGGTCTTATTTTATTCAATTCTATAAACATTTGTTGAGTACCTAATATGTGCTTGGTATTGTGTTAGGTACTGGGTACAAGTATTATCTCATTTGTCCTCATAATAATAGTAATGATGATAGTTAATCTTCATATGATACTTGCTGTGTTGCCAGGCTCTCTGTTTCAAGTGCTTTACAATTATTATCTCATTTGATCCTTCCAATAACCTGTAAGGTAGGTGCCATTATCATCCATTTTACAGTTGAGGAAAAGAAAGATAAAGCAGCCTTTGTTCTCAGGGAGTTCAGTCAAATGGAAGGAAATAAGTAAATAACTAGGCATATGCTAGACATATGCAGAAAAAATGTAAGGTCATCTCAGAGTGGATACTAGCAACATGAATACATAAATATATTATAAATATATTTATGTTTATATATATTTAAAATAAATACAAGATAATTGTGAGTAGAGAACACAGTGGTGCTGCAGCTTAACCTTGAAGAGATATGAAGATCTCAAGAGATGGAGATACAAGCAAGGAAGATGGTGAACTAGTTGAACACAAAGCTCCTGTTCTAGTTGCAGTGGGATTGAGTCCATAAGTGATATCTGCACTTCTAGTCTGGATGAGATGGGATAACCAGTATCAAAACTTAACCCAAATCCAACTCAAAATGTTGGCATAAGGCAATTAAATTGTCCATTCTTGAATTGTCTGCCTTAAGTTCTTGAGTATGAGGAACTGCATCTGACCTCAAATCTGGAAACCTCAGTGTGACCAGCACAACCTCTGTTCTTAATGACACTCAATAGGTTTTTATTGATGCAGTGGAAAGATCAGATGGCGGGTGGGAATCCTGATGAAGAGAGAGTTTATCTCTGGATTTGATGCCATACAGGGAATCCACAAGGATAAATTCCTGAGACAGTTAGTCACTCAGGAGATGAAGGGGAAATTTCTTACCCATACTCTATAGTACAGCTGAAGTGTCTATATATAGGTAGAAGATTGTTTATGTATTCACTTTTATTGAATTGAGAGAGAGAGACAGACAGACAGAGACAGAGAGGGAAATAAATGCAATTTCTCCAAACAAAAAAAAACTTTTTAAATTAGAAACATTGGTAGATGCACCTGAAAGGATGTAGGATTTCCTACAAGACTTTATTTTATCCTATGGATCAGAGTTGATGGAATTCCTTAGGAGGAAAAAGGAAGCAGGAAAAGGAGGATAGGAAACTAGAACAATCTCTAAAAACATGGGAATTCCAAAAGGCTCCCATCAAAGGATAAGTATGATTGAGCGTCAGGGTCAAATATAGCTCTCCCTTGCATGTAGTCAACTTTGGACCCTCATACTTTGTGTTTGGAGTATTGGTCCCCCATCTCATCCTGCCCTCTTTCATTTCTCTGCATTCACACAGGCCCTACCTCAAGTCTGGAATGAACTCTCCCTAAATTCTTGTATGTTAAAATTCTATTCTTCCTTCAAGGTACAAGTCATGTCCTAATTCTTCCATGAACTTTCATTCCCCTTAAATTAAAAGTGATTTCTTCCTCCTCAAATACTTTAGTCTTTTTCTGTTAGCATTGACTACTAAAATCTCCTCATTTCTAACTATTGCTATCTCTTTGAACTTCACATATATTTATGATATTTTAAGATTGGAGAAGCAGCCTGTGATATTTGTTGTCATTCAGTTGTTTTCAGCTCTTCATGACTCCATTTGGGATTTTCTTGGCAAAGATATTAATTTTCCATTTCCTTCTCTAGTTCATTTTATAATTGAGAAAACAAAGGCAAACAGGGTTAAGTGACTTGACCAGGATCACACAACTAGTAAGTTTATGAGACTTGATTTGAATTTAGGAATATGAGTCTTTCTGACCCCAGACCCAGTACTCCATGCCCTATGGCACCAACCAGCTTCCCCAGTGTGTGTGGTGGTATATATAGCAAATTGGCATATAATCCAGGAATAACTGTAGTCAAGTCCCACTTCTGATACATATTGTCCGTTTGACGCTGGGCATGTCACTTAACTTCTCAGTGCTCTAGGCAATTCTTAAAGATTATAATTACAGATGATGTACAGACCTGCATAATTAAAAGGATTTTCCTCATTTGGTAATTCTCCATTTCATTGAAATTACAAATAGAATCCCTATCCCAGTCTCTATTCATGTAAAGTTTAAAAATAATTTTAAAAACTTATCAAAAATATATTCTCTTTCCTACTTTTTCCTTTACCTATTGAAAAGAGAAAAAGCAAACCAAAACTTTTGTAACAAATATGCATAGACAAGCAAGACAAATCCTCACATTGACTTTATCCAAAAAATATGTCTTATCCTGTACCCAGCATGCATCACCTCTGTGCCATGAGATGGGTAGCACACTACATCACTAGTCCTCTGGTATCATGCTTGATCATTGCATTCATCAGATTTTTGTAGCTTTCAAAATTGTTTGTCTTCTCCTGGTTCTTCTCACTTCAATCTGCATCAATAAGTCTTTCCAGGCACAAAATACTTTACTCATAGCAATTTTTGTTATGTAGGAGTATAAGTATCATTATCATTGGGTCATTAAATGATTTTCTTATGAACATATAATGATATGACCAAAATTAAGGTAAATTGAGGCACAAATTTCTGAGCACTTTCATTTTATAGGTAAGACTAACAGTTACCAATAAAAAGGGTCTTTGACTCTTTAGTAAGCAAAAAGACCCTAAATGAATGCAAAAAGATTAAAAATATAGACAAAAGGAATATCCAAAAGCTAAAAGACAGTATCATAGATGTGAAAGCAATATGATTGGTTACAAAACCTGTAACATTATAGATAGGAAAACAATATGATTGAATAGAAGTTTGGAATATAGGACTAGCAACAACTCTTATTTCCACTTTGTCACTATGGAAAGCTCATTGCATGACTACTTAGTGTAACACTGATAACAGATCAGTCTTTCCTGAAGTTCAGTGTTGCAGAGATAACAGACCAGACTCTGGCATACACCAACATCCTTCAAAGGATAACATTTCCTTGACACAAGAATAGAATAGTGATTAGTAGGAAAATAGAACTTCTAAACTTAATTGGAGAGGAAAGTTGAGCTTCTGAACTTAGCCCAGAGAAAAAGAAATGTGGCTTAGTCAGTATGCAAAAATGTCAGCAGTGTTACAAAATGAAATCAGTTACAGAATAAATCAATTTGATTTTCTCAATTTTCAATAGTATCAGAACCAGATTTTGGACTCAGGCATTCTAACTCCAAGCCCAGTCCTTTTTCCATCCCAAATGTTGTACCATGAATAAACCTTATTGAAATAAAAAATTCTTGAGTACATAGAAGACTACCTGGAGTTTTGTGAGCTGAGATGGATTAGAAACCATGTCTTATTGTTTAATGGAACTTGGAATGATTGTAGCTATAGGAGAAAAGATATGCATGATGACTGTCTCCCAGTATTTGGAGGTGTTTCATGTGGAAGAGGGGAATATATTTTACTTATGCTCCCAGGTAGGAATAGGAACAATGGACTGAAATTTCAGAAAGGTAGCCTTCATTTTGATGTAAATTAGCAATTAGAGCTATCCAAAAGTGGAATTGGGTTGCCTTGGAAGGGAATAGATTCTCCATCCCTGGTGGTCTTCAACTAAAGATTGGAAGTCCATTTGTCAAGGACCTTGTAGAAGAGATCGTTGTCCAAATATAGGTTGACTTAGACTACTGAGATCTCTCCTAATAATCAGAATCATAATAAATAGCATTTTAAGAGTATTTTAAAATTTGAACAGATTTTTACATCTTATCTCACTTGAGTCTTCTAATCACTCAGAGAGGTAGTTGCTACTATTATCCCATTTTATAGATGAGGAAACTGAAGTTAGAAAAGGTTAAAGGACTTAGGTTCATACTGCTAGTAAGAATCTAAGGCAGGATTTGAACATAGATCTTCTTGACTTGAAGTCCAACATTCTATCTCCTGTGCAACCTCACTGCTGTAACTAATTTTGAAATATTCTTGTTACCAAGGCAAACTTTGAAAAATTTCTTCTAATTTGTTGTGTTTTCTGCTCCCACCTATCTGACTGACTCTCTTCAATTTCTGTTATGATTTCTCAATACTCTCTCTCTTTCTCCATATATATATATATATATATAATATATATAATATATATATATATATATATATATATATATATATAATCTTATGAGACAGTTGAAAGATTTCCTTGTTCCCATCTCCTGTACTCCTTTAATTTGGTTTTAGTTTTAGACAATGCAGCTATAAGACTGTGAGCTCTTCAGATAGGATCCAAGTCTTCTATGTTTTTATTCTCACAAAGTTTGCTGTGAGATAGCATCAAGAGCAACATTCCCTATTTACTCAGTGAATGTGCCTTCATCTGAATACTCTGATATTCTCTTTGCCATGTCTTTATCTTCTTTGCATATTTCCTTGGTTTCTTTCTTTCTTCTGTTTCTCCTAATTTTCTTTTCAGTATTTGTCTCCCTCTTCATTTCTCTTTTTCCTCTTTCCTCCATGTTAATTCAGATGACACAGAAATGGGCCTTTTTTGCAACTAGCAACCAAAAATTGTAATAAGAATTTCCCAAGGGGAGTAGGGGTTGAAGAATCATATCTACTCATGTTTCAAAGACTTATGGGCTTGTGAGATGGCATAGAACAGAGGAGAATGTGAAGTGATCTGTCCTATTCTCTTGTAAGAGTCTAAAGTAATTATTTGAATTCAGGTCTTTTTATCCCATTTATCTTTTATTTTACTTTTAAAAAAAATTTTAACCCCCCCTCCAGCTACATGCAAAAGCAAATTTCAACATTTATTTCCAAAACCTTGAGTTCCAAATTTTCTCCCTTCCTACCACCCTACTACCTCCAGTGAGAAAGCAAGTTAATTGATATAGGGTAAAAATATGTAAACATCAGTTCATGAATTGATGCTGAGTGAGATGAGCAGAACCAGAAGAACATTGTACACCCTAACAGCAACATGGGAGTGATGATCAACCTTAATGGACTTGCTCATACCAACAGGGCAACAATCAGGCACAATTTTAGGATATCTGTGATGGAGAATGCCATCTATATCTTGACAAAGAATTGTAGAGTTTGAACAAAGATCAAAGGCTTTCTATGTACCTTTAACTAAAAAAAATTGTCTTATGTAATTCTGCTATATCTCATATTATATGTTTCTTCCTTAAGGATATGATTTCTCTCTCATCACATTCAGCTTAGATCAATGCATACTTTGGATGGGCATGATGTAAAGACTAACAAACTGCCTTCTGTGGGGGGGGGGGAAGCAAGATTGGGGAAAATTGTAAAACTCACAATAAATGAAACCTTTCTAAAATTTAAAAAACAAAACAAAACAATAAGCCCTTGTTGAGTATGGACGTTGTGCTTAAAACTGCTAATATCTGTGGGTTAAGAAGAAAGCAACAGAACAGTGTATCTAGAAAGGCAATGTAGTATAATGGAAAGACATCAAACCTAGAATAAAGAGTTTCAGATTCAAATTAAAAAAAATATGTAACCATGAAAAACATTACAAAGTCATGTTGTAAAAATAAACATAACCTCCTCCCCCAAAGAAAGAGAAGCCTCAAGAAAAATAAAGTGAGGGGAAATAAAGAGATTGCTTCATTCCGTATTGACACCATTAGTTCTGTCTTTGGGATGGAAAGCATTCTTTATCATAAGTTCATCAGAGAAATTGCTTTAACATTCTTTTCTCCAAAGTTGCTATTGCTAGCTGTATTTCCCTCAATCCTATTCCCCCCACTTCCATTTATTCTGTTTTCTCTCTCCTTTCACCCTGTCACTTCTCACAAGTGTGTTGCATCTGATTCCCTCCTCCCACAATCTTCCCTCTCTTCTATCATCTGCATCTCAGTCTCCTCTTCCACCCCCACCCCCCACTTTGTCCCCTTTCTCCGATCCATTTCCTCTACATAGAACAATGTCACAGGAGGGAGAAGAAACAGGAGGTAGAAACTGGCACAGTTAAGTTGCTTTATCTCCTGAGACTGGAAGCTTCTTATCAATATTTTCTTGATTATGCATCATCTATCATGTTAGCCAGCCATCCATACTTATGATGAAAAAATGTGCTGACAAAGAAAAAAAGGCAGCTGTGTTCTGGAAGGAATGCTAAATCTAGAGTCAAGAAATTTGGATTTTGAATTTCAACTCCATATAATATTGGGTAGATCATCTTTTGAAGCCTCAATTTCCTTATCTATAAAATGAACTAATAATGAACTATAAAATTGAACTAATAACTAATAATTCTACCTGCCATCGTATTTTCAAACAGACTGTTCTATAGGAATTTAATTTGCTGGAATCCATTTATAGGACATTTATTTTGCTGGCCAGCTCAATGTTTAGACATTCGGTCCTTTCTCTAACCCTTTTGTTCAGGTTAGGAACCATTGTGACCCAAGGAGAAGAAGACTAAAGTTTGAGTGAGCAACTCCATGATCTGATGTTGAGGGAAGGGAGTAGAACCAAGAGAACATTGAACACATTAACAGCAACACTTCGGGCTGGTCAACTGTGATGGATGCCACTCCTCTCCAAAAGTCAGAGCTCAAGGACAACCCTTGGCGACCTTAGGGAGATGTGCTGACAACACCCAGAAGTGAATGGAATTCATTGGTTGTGTATTAAGGTTGGCGACCATTGATTAGAGAAACAAGTAAGGAAATATTCAAACAGGTCTTTAGATCTACCTAAAGTATTTTTCGTGTGCAGATTGGGGCTACAACAGACCCATTTCTTTTTTTTTTTTCTTTAATTGATAATGTATTTTATTTTTCCAATTACATGCTAAGGTAGTTTTTCAACATTCATCCATTTGCAAATTTTATACATTTTTCTCCCACTCTCCCTTTCCCTCCCCTTGGTGGCAAACAGTAAAAGTACATATACATTTGTGTTTAACATATTTATGTATTAGTCATTTTGTGTAAGAGGAATTGGGAATAAGGGGAAAATAAGAAAACCATGAAGTAGAAGTGAAAATATAAGACAGGTTTTAAAAACATAGTATTCATTCAGATTCTGGGGTTCCTCCCCCCACTTCTGAATGTGGATGGCATTGTCCATAACAGGTCTCCTAGGGTTGTCCTTGATCTTTGAACTGCTGAGAGGAGCTGCATCCATCACAGTTGATCATCTCACAATGTTGTTGTTAGTGTGTACAATGTTCTCTTAGTTCTGCTCCCCCCCTCAGAATCAATTCCTGTAATTCTTTAAGGGACCCATTTCTAACCAAAGATCTAGAAATGTGCGAACTAGCTCCAGCTGTTTCATTTGTTGTTGTTCAGTCACTTTCAGTCATTTCCGACTCTTAAACCCAGGCATGAGGATGGATCTGGGAGCTGTTTTGTTCTTTTTTAGACCTAAGGATGACTCAAGGTCAGTTTCTATCCCCAGGGCTATGATGGGAATAGAATCCATTGAATGCACTCTGGGCTGTTCCAACATAAACATGGACTTTGAATTTCAGCCAGAGCCACATTACATTTGAAATTAGAAAGTCATCTAATTTAAATAAGACAGACACCAAGAGCTCAGCACTAAGCTGCTTTTCTTGTTCATTTTGCTACTTATGATACACATGTGCATGCACATGGAGGGTGGGATAGCCAAAAAATACTTGAATATATGGGAAAAGGACAGGTCTGGAGGACTGAAGATGAGACACACCACCCATCTGCGGTGAGGGAGGTGACAGATTTAAAATACTGAATGAGACATACTTTTTTGGACGTGGCCAATGCAGGGATTTGTTTTGCTAGACTATAAATATTCATTTTGAAGATTCCCCCCCCCCCCCCCCCTTTGTTTAATAGAGGAGAGGGCTGGAAAAGGGAGATAAAATAGATAAAAAAATGAAAAACAAAGATGTGAAGATGCCATTTATACATAGTATTTAATGATATTTTGATTTATGATAGTAATTTAAAAAATATTTATTTAAGGCAGTAGGGTTAAGTGACTTGCTCATGGTCACACAGCTAGGTAATTATTAAGTGTACCTGACACCAGGGCCAGTGTCTATCCATTGCACCACTTAGCTGTCCCTGATGATAGTAATGTTTAAAAAATAAGGTTTTTTGAGGTAGAGTTAAATGATTTACCCAGGGTCAATCAGCTAATAAATATCTAAGACTAGTTTGAACTTAAGTCCTCCCAATTCCAGGGCTGGTATTCTATCCACTGCACTACTTTGCTGCTTCAACAATGTAATTTTATTTTTTATTTTTTGCAAGGCAGTGGGGTTTAGTGGCTTGCCCAAGGCCACACAGCTAGGTAATTATTAAGTGTCTGAGGCTGGATTTGAACTCAGGTACTCTTGACTCCAGGGCCGGTGCAACAATGTAATTTTAAAAAGAATCTTAGATTTTTCCTAAAAAGGCAAAAATCACTTCCCAAAATCCATTATTTTTTCAAGGGTAAGTTAAATTTTTAGTTGTCTATTTTGGAACTTGCTTTAGGAAATATTTCTAAAAGGTCATTTAAACTCCTAATCCATAGTCTCATGCTTTAGTCTCATCTCAAATGTCCTCCCATTTATTACCAGTTTCCTTTTTTCTTTTTATTTCTGGGCATTAAATACCTGGATCATGCTGCTTAGCTGGGCATGATTTAAAGTATTTGCCACAGGCATAAAAATTCCTAATTATATCTTTGCCAGAGCAACTTCTGGGAATGGAATCTCTGGAAACAGCAAGGAGCAAACAGACAAGGGGAAATGCTTGGACACGTACTGAGAGGACAACTGGCTGATGGGATCTTGCGGGCCATGCACTACCAGAATTTAAATGATCTTTTATCCTGAATTTGGAGTTAAATCTCAAGCTTCACCCTAAAGCCAATGCTTAACATTAAACAACAAGACAGGACCACCAACAATGAGGTCCAAGGACACAGCCCTCAGAGAAGTGATGTATTCTGTGACCCAGCTTCACTAGCCAAGATGGGTTCAGAAGTTAATTAATAGCAGTATCCTGATTCATATCTCATATGGGGAGCTAAAGTGGAAGCAGCTACAGGTAGGATTGGTCAAACAACTATTATAAAGTCCTGGAGTACCCTAGGATTATGGAATTTTGAGAAAAAACAGGAGCAGTCAATCCAACACTGATCAGATGTTGGGAAGGTCTTTTTCATTAATGGTGTCCATGAGGATCATGAGGTGAGAGCTATTTTCTTATGGCTGAATATTTTAAGATACACATGGGGTGTTATTCAGTTATTTCAGTCATGTTTAACTTTTTGTGATTCCATTTGGGGATTTCTTGGCAAAGATATTGAAATACTTTGCCATTTCCTTCTCCAGTTCATTTTACAGATGAAGAAATTGAGGCAAGTAGGGTTAAATGATTTGTCTAGGGGTACACAAGTGGCTGAGGTCAGATTTGAATCCAAGTCTTCCGATTCCGACTCTATCTATTGAACCACCTCGCTTTTTCTAAGGTACACAAATAGAAAGTCAATTAACAAGAATTCAGGTTATAAAATTTCACTATTTGTTAATTCAGAATGTTTAAAAATTTTATTTATTTAACTGTTAAAAACTAACTTATTTTATATCCAATTGAAGTTTCAAAGTGAATGTTGTTGACTTTAAATCTTTTTTTTTTTTTTTTTTTTAGGTTTTCGTAAGGCAAACGGGGTTAAGTGGCTTGCCCAAGGCCACACAGCTAGGTAATTATTAAGTGTCTGAGACCGGATTTGAACCCAGGTACTACTGACTCCAGGGCCGGTGCTTTATCCACTACACCACCTAGCTGCCCCTGTTGTTGACTTTAAAACCTTTTCTGATCAAACCTCTGATTTTTAAAAGTTAAATTATTAATAAATCAATACAATTAATGATATTAATCATACTCCTTATACATTGTACTTAAAATAATTAAATTATTGTAGATAGCATCTTGTGAGGAATTTTATTCCACCAATGCAGACCTTCAGCTATACCACAATTTGTAATCTTAGTGAATTATCAGAGGCACTGACACCTTAAGTAACCAATCTAGGCTCACATGACCAGTATATGTCAGTAGGAGGGAACTGAACCCATGTCTTCCTGATTCTGGGACCAAATCTATATCTATTATGCCCTTGTTCTCTGAATTTAATAGATTTTTAAGCACTGATTGAAATCTTTCTTTGTAGTTGGGTAAAATCTAGTCTACTAAATTACAAATGGGCCAATTTTTTTGCACATGAACCTTAGTACTATTCTTTATAACTTTTCACATTCCTCTCCCTATCTGGAAGACAAAATGACTATTAGAAGGATGTCAAGAGATTAGAGTGTCTCTCTGAGTGGGAGCAGTTTGTTGTTAACTTGGAGGAAAAGCTGAGCCAATACACAGTTGGGAGCAGTGGAGCAGAAAAAGAGTGGGCAACTTTTATTGATCTGGTATATGGAATGCATTTGCTCATTGGGTCAGAACACTCACAAACATCAAAACTAGTTTGATGAAAATGATGGGGAAATATAGAAGTTGCTAAATAAAAAATAAGAACTCCACAGGACTTATCAGTATAGTTCATCCATTTTTTCCCCTTTAATCATCCATTTCTAAGAAGGCAGCATTTAATTCTGTCAAAGCAAAGCTTAGATGGATGTAGGACTCTTAGCTCAGTAAGAAGGCAGATGAAATTCAGTTTTATGTGGATAGTAACAATCCAAAGTGTATTTATGATGACCTGAAGGCTATTTATGGTGACATATGGTGTAACTCAACTACTCAGTTCTGATGGATCCAAAACCATAGTGTTCTTAACAGACCATCAATACAGAAACCATTGACTGTCTACCTCAAGTTGAAATCAATCTGTTCCCAACTGAAGTTCCAACTGCAGAAGAGGTTTTGAATTCATTAAACTTTTTTATTTTTATTTTTTATTTTTTTTGCAAGTGAACTTCAATTTATTATTACTATTATTACAATAATTTTGTTATAAAAGTAAACATAAACCCCCCTCCCCTCAAGAAGATGAGAAACCTCAAGAATAGTGAGAGAGAGAGAGAGAGAGAGAGAGAGAGAGAGAGAGAGAGAGAGAGATGTACTTCAGTCTTTGTTCAGATTCCAGTGGCTCTGTCTCTGGGGTGAGTTGCTTTCTTTATCATAAGTCCACAAGAGAAGTTGCTTCAACATTTTTCCCACAGTTGCTATTACTAGCTGTATCTCCACTCTGTTCCTCCCCACTCTCATTTTTTCTATTCTCTCTCTCCTTTCATCCTGGCCCTGTCCAAAAGTGTGTTGAATCTGAGTACCCTCTCCCTCGATCTTCCCTCTCTTCTATCACCTATTCCCCTCTTCCCTCTTCCCTTCCCCCATTCCCCCTCATCCCGTCCCTTTCCTCCCATCCTTCTCCAGGGCAAGATAGATTTCCTCACCCTATTAAGTGTGTATGCCATTTCCTCCCTGAGCCATTTCTGTTCAGAATGAAGGCTCACTCATTCCCCCTTGCCTTCCCCCACTCCACTCCATTGAAAAAGCTTTTTCTTGACTCTTATGTGAAATTTCTTAACTTCTTCATCTCCTTTCCCTTACTCCCAGTACTTTCCTTTATCACCCATTGACTCCATCTTTTTTACTATATTATACCATTATATTCTGCTCCTTCTTGTGTCCTGTCTATCTATGCTCCTTCTAACAGTTCTTATAAATGAGAAAGGTTATATGAGTTATCAATATCTTCTTCCCATGCAGGAATACAAACAGTTCAGTATCATTAAGTTCCTCATAGTTAGTTCTTCTTATCCACCCTCTCTATGGCTCACCAGAGTCCTTTGAGATCAAACTTTCTGTTCAGCTCTGGTTGTTTCAATAGGAAAGTTTGAAAGTCCTCTGTTTCATTTTAAGTCCATCTTTTCCCCTGAAAGAGGATGTTCAGCTTTGCTGGGTAGTTGATTCTTGGTTGTAAATCAAGATCTTTTGACTTCTGGAATATAATATTCCAAGGTCTACAAGCTCTTAATGTAGGTGCTGCCAGATCCTGTGTAATTCTGATTATAGAGCAACAGTAGTTGAATTGCTTGTTTCTAGAAGCTTTTAGTAGTTTATTTTTGACTTGGGAGTTTTGGAATTTGGTAAAAATATTCCTGGAAGTTTTTCTTTTGGGATCTCTTTCAGGGGGTGACTAGTAAATTCTCTCAATTTTTATTTTACCCTCTGCTTCTAGGATCTCAGGGAAATTTTGCTGTATTATTTCTTGAAAAATGAAGTCTAGGCTCTTCTGATCATGGCTTTCAGATAGCCCATAATTGTTAAATTATTTCTTCTGGATCTGTTTTTGAGGTTGGTTGTTATTCTAATGAGATATTTCACATTTTCTTCTAATTTTTGGCCTTTTTGGAAGAGTTTTATTTCTTCCTGATTTCTTGCGAAATCATCAGCTTCCTTTATTTCCATTCTGAATTTGAAGGAGTTATTTTCTTCGGAGAGCTTTTTTATCTCCTTTCCAGCTATCCAATTCTGCTTTTTAAGGCATTCTTCTCCTCATTTATTTTTTGTTTTGCTTTTTCCATTGGGCCTAAACTGGTTTTTAACATATTTTCTTCAGCATTTTTTGTATTTCTTTCACCAAGCTGTTGATTTGGTTTTCATGATATTTCTGAATCACTTTCATTTCTCCTCCCAATTTTTCCTTCACCTCCCTTAATTGCTTTTCAAAGTCTTTTTTGAGATCATCCATAGTCTGAGCCCATTTTCTATTTCTCTTGGAGGTTTTGGATATGGAAGCTTGGATTTTGTCATCATCTGAGTATGTGTTTTGATCGTCCATGGGACTAAGATAATTCTCTATGGTTAGATTCTTCTTTTTTTCTGTTGTTTACTCATTTCCTCAGCCCAAGACTAATTTACAGCACTTACAAGGCTTTGGGTTTTTTTTGGGGGGGACTCCACTGGGACTTTTATTCCTCCAAGGTCTTATGCTCTCTTGCCTGCACTTTGATATGTAGATGAACATACTTCCCTCTGCCCTGGAGCTGTAAGAAGGAGTCCTGCTTGACTACTTAGTATGGAAGCCCAAACTGCACCCTGGATCTGAGTGTGGGTAAACAGCAGAGTCCTACCCCAAGGGAGAGCAGAGAAATTTCTGCAGTCTTCCCTGACCCCCTTACTGTCTGTAGGCTATGCTCTGGAGGTGTAGGCTGCTTTCTCCAGATTCTCACTGCAGGTTCTGTGGCTGGTGCTCCCTCACTCCACACTCATTCTGGTGTAGCAGAATTCTTTCCCCACCCCTTCAAGCTGTTTCCCCACTGTGTGACCAGGGCTTTTTCCAACTCTTGGTCCTGGTGAAACACACCTTTCCTGCAGAACTTCAAAGTTATCTTGGACTGGGAAAATGTATCACTCAGTCTTTCTTTGGGTTCTGCATCTCTAAATTTTGGCTAGAGTCATAGTTTGTTGGCTTTTGGAGCTTTGGGGAGAAGTAATTCCCAGGAAATGCTGCCTTCACATGCTCCCTCCATTAAGCTTTCATGTGGCAAAGCATTTGGTGCTGATTCTATTCCAGCTGAGATCTGCAAGGTGTGTGGGGGGAGTCCATTGCTCATCCAAAAGCTAACTGAATTTTCCAGGTTATATGGCATGAAGAGGTGATTCCCCCAAGAATTCAAGGACATCTCCATCATCTATCTCTATAAAGGCAAAGGGAATAGATTATCCTTTGACAATCATAGGGGTATTCTTTTTTAGTCATTGCTAGTTAAGATTCTTGCCAGAGTCCTTCATCTGGAAGATGATCACCTCCCTGACAGCCAGTGTAGCTTCAGGATGTGTTGAGGAACAGTTAATATGGTGTTTTCTGCCTGAAAACACCAGGAAAATTGCCAGGAACAAAACAGAGGTCTGTATGTAATGTTTATGGATCTGAGTAAGGTTTTTGATACTGTCAGTCATGAGGGTTTATATCCAAATGTGGTTGCCCAGAGAAGATCATCAGTATTGTATGTCAGTTTCCTGCATGACCAGGTTCTGGATAGTGGACGATGCTCTTCAGATTTCTCAGTCTTCTATGGAGCGAAACAAGATATGTCCTTGCTCCCATGCTTTTTGGCATGTTTTCAGCCATCTTATCAAATTTCTTCACTGAGGATTATCATGGTCTCAAGGTCAGCTACCATACTGATGACAAATTCTTCAACTTGAAAAGACTACAAGGCAAGACCAAAAAGTGGAGGGAATGTTGACATGATCTCCGGTTTGCAGATGATTGTGCACTCAATGCAGTCTCTGTAGCTGAAATGCACCAAAGTATGAATCCATTCTCTGCTTCCTGTGCTAATTTTTGTCTAACAATTAACACCAAGAAAACACAGGTGCTCCATCAGCCAACAATGCTATCCAAGTGTTGAACCATTGGTTACAGCCAATAGAGACATTCTAAATGCTGTGCATAAGTTCATTTACCTTGGCAGTATCCTTTCCAGGGAGATACACATTGACAATGAGGTTGACACTTGCATTGTCAGAGCTAGCTCAGAAAGTGTGGTAGAGAAGAGGTATTAGCTTAACTACCAATCTGAACGTCTCCAGGGCTGTTGTGCTGACCTCATTGCTATATGCCTGTGAAACTTGGACAGTCTACCAGTGCCATGTCAGGAAACTGAATTGCTTCCATTTAAATTGTCTTAGGAAAATTCTGAAGACCACCTGGCAGGAGAAGATCCCAGACAATGATGTCCTTTCTTGAGCTAAACTGTCTAGCATTCAGACATTACTACAGAGAGCGCAACTACTATGGGCTGGCCACATTGTAAGAATGCCAGAAGTAAGTTTGCCAAAAAAGACTATTTTATGGAGAACTCACACAGGGCAAGTGCTCATAAGGGGGTCAGAAGAAGTGATACCAAGACACCCTGAAGGTCTCTCTCAAGAACTTTAGAATTGATTATGCAACATGGGAAACATTGGCATGGGACCACCCAGCATGATATGCCCCCATCATAGAGGGTGCTGTGCTCTATGACCTAGGTAGAAGCAGCTCAAAGGAAATGTGAGATGTGTAAGTTTAGAGTACCCATCCCAGGTGTTCACATGAACTATTGGTCTCCAACCTGGGGTAGAACATTCTGAGCTCATATCAGTTTGATCAGCTACAGTCAGACACACTGTAACTTATTTCTAACATAGTGTTGTTATTTTGATCTTCTTTGATAATGAAGGACAAGAACCAACAACCAATCCATCCCTTGCCTTATAGCCATAGTTACACCTACATCTTGTTGTTTGATAACGGGGTGGGTAATTATGGTATATTTTGACCTACTGCTTTGATACAGAAAAATTATACTTGTAAAGGTTATTTGATCTTGTTTTTAGCAAATAACATGCCCAGTTTTTTGACTTTAGATGTTTAGTCTGAAGACATCTGTCTTAAAGTATCTAAAGGATTACCACAAAGATGACAGTGTTGGTGGTTCTGCTTGGTCTCAGAGAGCAATTGGTGGAAGTTAGAGAGAGAGAGAGAGAGAGAGAGAGAGAGAGAGAGAGAGAGAGAGAGAGAGAGAGAAAGAAGAAGAAGAAGAAGAAGAAGAAGAAGAAGAAGGAGGAGGAGGAGGAGGAGGAGGAGGAGGAGGAGGAGGAGGAGGAGGAGGAAGAAGAAGAAGAAGAAAACAAGATAGAGATAGAGAAATAGAGACAGACAGAAATAGAGACAGAGAGACAAAGAAATAATGAAAGAGAGGGAGACAGATGGAGGAGAAAGAGAGAGGTTTATGTTTGATATAAGGAAAATCTTGATAATGATTAGAGCTGTCCCAAAACAAAACGGAATACCTAAAAGCAATCTGTTTTCTCCACTGGAGGTCTTCAAGCAAGAATCACTTATCATTATTCTTACAGAGGGATTCAAGTTTAGGTATGTGTAGGATGAGGATAATCATATCAGCTTACTTTTATTATCAGGCTCTAGATAGAAAGGACCTTTGAGAACATATAATTCAACTTCTTATTTTACAGATGGGACCACCGAGGCCTACAAAGGTTCTGTAAATTGTCCAAGATAGTATAAGTAATAAAGTGACAGAATTGGGATTTGTACCCAAAGCTTCTACTTCAGAGGACAGCTAGGTGGCCCCATAGTGCATAGAGAACTGGGTCTGGAGTCAGGAAGACTCATTTTCATAAGTTCAAATCTAACCTCAAATACTTACTAGCTGTGTGACCCTAAGCAAATCTTTTCACCTTGTTTACCTCAGTTTTCTCATCTGTAATATGAGCTCTGAAATCTTTGTCAAGAAAACCCTAAATAGGGTGACAAAGAGTTGTACATAACTAAACAGACTGAACAACAAACAACCTCTGATTCCAAAGTCAACAATATTTTCAAAATATACTGCCTCTTGGTGTCCTTTTCATCTATTTGAATATCTCTTCTCTTGAAAGCTGTAGAATATACTGGCAAGACCTTTGTTTTATGCAATGTGAAAAAGTTTACTGAAATTTACTTATATACATGAGAATCACCAGCAACAACAATGTTGAGGTAAGAAATTTGACATCATCTCCATTGTCATAGTTTTATGATCTAAGATTATAGACTTTATTAATGTATTTCAAAGAGATGAATCTGGCTCATCTAGCCTATCCTTCACTTTGCTTATAATCTATTTATTTATATTAAAAGTTATTTCCCCCAATTCATGTAAAAATAATTTTAAACATTTATTTTTTAATTTTTAATTTTTCCCAGTTACATGTGAAGATTGTTTTCAACATATAACCTTTTGCAGAATTTTTCCCCATGACCCTCCTTTCCCTCTTCCCTCCCCATAGCAGTAAGCAGTCTGATATTATTGTGTATGAGCAATTGTTTAACATTTATTTTTTAAATATTTGAGTTCCATCCCTCCTTCCCTCCATGTTCCCTCCCATAAACAGTAAGCAATTTGATATAGATTATACGTTTGCAACCATGCAAAATATATTTCCATATTAGTTATATTGCAAAAGAAAACAAAACACATGTCCATACATACAAAAAGGTGAAAAAAAGTATGCTTTAATCTGCATTCAGACTCTATTGATTCTTCTCTGAAGATGAACAGTATTTTTTCATCATGAATCCTTTGGAACTGTCTTGGATCATTGTATTGCTGAGAATAGTTAAGTCAGTCAGTGGATCATCATACAATATTGCCATTTACTCTATATACGCTGTTTTCCTGTTTCTGCTCACTTCACTTCATGTGAGTCTTTCCAGATTTTTTGGAAATCATCTTGCTGATCATTTCTAATAGCACAATTTAAGATGCATGATATTTTTGCTATTATATTTCCAGATTACACTGACCTTTAACATTCCTGGCTATTTAGTATATTGATTTATGTTCCTAGAAGGAAGATCCAAGGATAGAAAATGGGGAAGCTATATAATCAGGGATGCTCTGAGACTCAAAAGAGATAAGAGAAATTAAGCACTTGGCAAACATTAAAGTGTTACATAAATACTGGCTATCATCATCATCATCATCATCATCGTTGTCGTCATCATCGTTGTCGTCATCATCGTTGTCGTCATCATTGTTGTTACAATTAGCCCACAATCAGTAACTAGGTATTCATTTAGTGAACTGGAAATTTTACTCTAGATCTGATTCTTCCTAACAGGGAAGCTAGATTGCTGGTGTGAAATGATGGAAAGTTTCTGGGAAGGGATCCCTAGAGTTTATGATATGAAATGAGAAAACTTCAGTTCTTTCTGTTCACTTCTCACTTTGGTTCATCCAGCACTTCACTGGGAAAGAAGAGTAGCACTCAGTGATGGAGGGCCTTAAATATCTACTGCAAGAGTTTGACCTTTGCTAGGAGGCATTTGGGCAGTCACATAGAGGAAGACTATAGTCTAACCTGTGTATTTAGAAGATTTGACAGTTAAAGGAAAGATGGATTGGAGAGAGAAATGAGAAGTGTTATATATTCTCAAAGGCCTTCTTTCTAGAGGTTGATAATAAAAAGTAGCTAATATGATCAGCCCCAATTAGTCCTGTTAGACTAGCTGCTCAGGAAGTGTTAAGTTCCTGCTGGCTAGCTTATCTTTACCCAGGTGAATGTTGAAGGGGTGGGAGACAAGGGAGACAAGGATGACAAGTTCTCCTTAAAGTTCTCCAAAATCTCCAGGTCCTCCTAGTTCTCCAAGATCTCTTTTTATTAAACCAAATACAAGTGCTTAAATATCCTCCCCAGTTCCTGGTCCACTCCCACTCCCGTGGGACTCTACAATCAACCAGTAAAATAAAGGTCTGGTGCTAGAGGATACCAGGTGATGAAAGTTTTCAGTACTCCCATACACAACAGTCCCTTACAGAGAGGGTATTAGGAAGACCTGTTAGAAAGCAATTGAAATAGTCTAGCCAGGTTATCATGAAAGCAATGACTATGGGAGAATAAAGGAGGGAAATGATATGAAAATGTTATGGAACAGGAATCAGCAGACATTGGTGACTACTTGGGCTTTCAGAAGGAAGAAAAGGGAAATCATTAAAATTTGTAGCCACCTCCTGCAAGAAGTCTTTCTTGATTTCCCAGTTTTAATTTCTCTCTGCCAATCATTGTGCATTAAAAATAAATACCCTTTTCTTACTTATCTCTTCAGATGTTGCTGTTCCCTAGAAGACTATCAGCTCCTTGGGAGATTGGGAATTATCTCATTTTTGTATTTGTCATATCTAACAGAATAACTGGTGAATTAATAAATCTTGGTGCTTAATAAATCTTGATTGGTTGATTTTTGAACATAGATTTAGAGCTAGTAGGGACCTTAGTAGTCATCTGGTTCAACTTCTTTATATTGAAATGAAATGAGGAAATTGAGTACTATAGAGGCTGTATAACTTTTCTAGCCTCATAGAGGTAGTAAGAGGCAGGATTTGAAGCCATACCAACCAATCTCAAATCCAGTGCCAAACTAAATTAAAGTATCTTTCATGATATCTATTGTTTATAGGAAGGAGAAAAATGATCTGATGATCAATGGGTAGCTGGGAGACACAGTAGATAGAAACCTGGGCCTAAAGTCAGGAAGACCTGAGTTCAAATCCAGCCCCAGACATTTACTAGCTGTGTGGTCATGGGCAAGGCACTTAAACTGTATTTGCTTCAGTTTCTTTAACTGTAAAATGGGAAAAGGAATAGGACCTCTCTCCAAGAGTTGTGAGGATTAAATAAAATAATAATTATAAAGCACTTATTACAGTGCTTGTTAAATAATGATAATATTTGTCCTTCATTCTCGAAGAAGGCCATGAAATCAGAGAGGTGTCAAGTACATGAATTGGATTTTATTGGGGGGGGGCTCACTTTCTCCTCCAGAGCCATCTGGATCCAGTGACCAGATATGATTCAGGATGTCTAGAGATGGCCCTGGATGTGAGGCAATCAGGGCTAAGTGACTTGTCCAAGGTCACACAGCTAGTAAGTGACAAGTATCTAAGACTAAATTTGAACTCAGGTCCACCTGACTCCAGTGCTGGTACTCTATCTGCTGCACCATCTAACTCTTATAAATGTGATGATAATGATAAAATATAAATCTTGAAGCCCTATATAAATGCTAGATATTATTGTTAAATAAATGGCTCTCAGAAGTGATGATAACCTTTAGGTATGAGCCCCAATTAGTCCTATGTCCTAAATTTTTTGTGTTTTCTTCCCAAAAGAAGTGGTATCATGGATAGAGCACTGGGTCTGAAGTCAGAAAAACCCAAGTTCAAATCCAGTTTCAGATATTTACTAACTGTGTGACCTTGGACAAATCACTTAACCTCTCACTGCTTCAGTTTCCTCAACTGTAAAATGAGAATAATAATATGAGGGGATAGTGACTATTCCCAGGGTTTTTGTGAGGATAAAATGAAATAATATTTATGAAGCACTTAGCACATTTCATAGTAGATGATTAATAAATGCTTGTTTCTTTCTTACTTTTAGGGGGGAGAAATATAAATCTCTTCACGACAGTGAGGTTTTTAATTGCTGCTGTTTCCTTCAATGTGGAACTACAGACTCATCCAAATGTATGATGTCATTTTTCCAGAGGCAGCTGTTGCAAGTTGGTCACTCAGAGCCAAAAGTTCATGAAACAGTGGACCTCATCAGCCCTTCTCTGTCAGGTTTCAGCTTTCTGATATATATTTTATTAGGATTATTTGGAAGGAAAATGTCTCCCAAGCACAAGGCCTTTCTGTGATGTGCACGTGTCCACAAAGGGCTGTCTCTTGAAAATACAAGAGCAGACAGATGGGATTTCCATAGGAAAAGTATGTGTCATCTCAGGGCTCTGTGCTTGGGGTTTGTGTGAGGTATTGTCTGGTGAAAGTTAAGTCAACAGACAGCTCACCTTGGACAGTTAGGTCATCTCTAGTTGATGACTTTGCGGCATAGCCAATGTCTCTGCTAGGGACACATATTTTCGATAGTGTCTAATCCCAGGATGCCATTTTAAAAGAATAATCTTGCCAAGGGACCCAGAGCAGTACTGGCATCTTCTGTAACCTCCAGAAGTAGGTGTTCCCCCTCCCAGGATTGTGATGAGTGATCCAGGTTCCAAACTTGTTAAACATTAGGAGAATTTCTTAGGATGATAGAGCCAGAAGTGAAAGAAATCATTAAGGGAATCGAATCCAATCTCCTCATTCTAAAGAAAAGCAACAATAACAATAACTTGCATTTTTTGAGTTCTTTGAGGTTTACAAGGGACTTTATAAATATTTTCACATTTTATTCTAACAAAAACCGTGGGAGGTAGATGATGTTATTAGCTCCATTTTAGAGGTGAGGAAACTGAGGTAAATACTTTTCCAAAGTCACATAATTGGTGTCAGCTCTGGGAACTGGGTTATTGTTCAGTTACTACAGGGTTTGTCTCACCCTTAAATCCACAAGTCAATAAATATAATACATATTATTGTATGTTTGGGATTGGCCCTCAAGGAGCTTACATTTTAATGGTAGAAGACAGTACATAAAAAGGAACTCAAAAATAGGGTAAGGAATTTGGTCAGAGAGAAGGTGGGGGAGGAAGCAGGATTGGTGACAAAATTTGTAGAGTTAGGATTTGAGCCAGGAGAGGAGTGAAGGATGATTGATCTAGAACACATCCTCAGAATGAATCTGTATTGATGATGGAAACATTTATCATTGAAACATTAGTTGATTGATTGAAGTGGACATGGACAAATTTCTTAACTGCTTTGAGTTCAGTTTTTTTTAACATGAAATAAGAATGAGAGGCAGTATGGAGGTGGGGTAATGGAACCCGGAGACTTGTATTTGTGACTCAATAATCATTTAACTTGTCAGTCAATCAATGAACAAATTGTTCATCCTTCTCAAAAGAAGATCAATTAAAAGCATTTATTAAGTGCCTACTATAGTCCAGGGCCATGAATTCTGAGAATACAAAATGAGAAAAAAGACAATCTCTGCCCTCAAGGAGCTCACAATCTAATTTAATCATGTCTCAGTAACTCAGATATCTCTCTAAGACAGTAATATCATAGCTTCAAGTCCATCTCATTCCATGCAAAATTGGTATATTTATACTTTCACCTCTTACTTTAGAGGCTTCTTGTGAAGAAATCACCTTTTAAAACATGGGGTACCATATAAAGTAGCATGTTATTTTTATTTAGTTCAGACTTGGGATTTTGTTAGTTTAAACAATACTCATGGGCACCTATATTTTAGAGTCTTGGAGACTTGTAGAACCCTAGAGCATAGGTAACTTGCACCAGGTCACACAGACAATGACATCAAAATCCAATCTTATCCCAACCCATATAAAATTGGGGTGTTAATATTTGTACCACATACTTTATACTTACTATGAAGAGAACACTTTATTAACCGAAACATCATCAACATTTAATCTAGTCCAGAGGCAGAATTGAACCAAGGATTTCCTAACTTTAAGGCTGTCCTTCTATCCACTTCACTTAGTACTCTGCACAGTTAAGTAATTAATAGATACTATATAGATGATCTAGACAATGACAAATGATGATGGAAAATTGGAAAACACATCCTGAAATGGATAGTTATGATCCCTGGAGTTGGCTAATGTCAAAGATGATTGCTCCTTATTAGGAAAATCCTAGTTTGAATGAGGATCCCTTAACAGGCAGGAGGAGGGGATTCATACAGCCTTAACTGGGGTCTGCTTTAAAATCTTTCTCTTTTTGCTTCCAGGCCTTTCTCTGTGACTTTGGCAATACCATTGATACACAGTGTGAGAGTATTTGAGGATGAAGTAATGGTCAGACAGCCAGAACCTGTAATTAACTGGCCAGGGGAATAGATGTGGATAAAGCAGGAACTCACATAAGTTTCATTTATTCATTTTTTTTTCTTTAAAGGAAAAAAGAATAACTCAAGTGAATCTGGAACCATTTTGAATCTTTTCTAGGCTCTTTTCTGATGGAGAGAGCTGGCTCCTAGCCCTTGATTTCAGCATGGGGGCCAAGAAAACTGAAAAAAGAAAAAAAAGAATTGAGAGGTTTACAGACTGTTCAGACATTTTTCAGAGACATTTCCTTGTACATTTGCCCCCTGTGTATCCTACATCTGGATGTCCCCAAAAAGCTCCTGTTGTGTTCAGGCAGCCAATCTAAATCTCTATTTTTTAATGTTCCTGCTCTCCCCTGGTCGTAGGTCAAGGCTAGGTTGAGCAGGGCACCCTTTATTACAAAAAGGAAGTGTTTGAAGTCTTTGTCCTCAGAACACTGTGGGTGACAGCTGGCTTGGCAGGCTTGCTCCCAGACTTTGGGACTGCTGCAAATTCAATTGAGTTTATGTCATTTGTTGGCAGGAACACCCTGACCCCAGAAATAACCTGGAGTTAGGAGATACTATTGTTGTTCATTCTTATTGGTTCTTCTTCCACTGGGTTGATTTTTCTTACAACTTTCAAGTACACTGTGGTGGTCTGGGTTTTCTAGATCTTGCCAGTGATGTTTCCAGGCTTAGAAAAAGAAGGAATGTCAGAATCCACATTATATGCCTTATATTGTCTGGCTATATTCAAGGCCTTGGTTGACTGCTATCTACTTTAGGTCAAGGGTGGGGAACCTTTTTTTTGCCAAGAACCATTTGGGCATTTATTCATTATTTAAAAATTTTATTTATTTAACACAATGGGATTAAGTGACTTGCCCAAGGTCATACAGCTAAGCAATTGTTAAGTGTCTGAGACTGGATTTGAGCTCATGTCCTCCTGATTCCAGGGCCAGTGCCCTATTCACTGCCCCAGAACCACCTGGATATTTATGACATCATTCACTGTTATATTTGGTCAAACATTTAATTAATTCACCTCTAAAAAGTTCCTAGATCTATTGACTTTTGAGTTGCCTTGGCAGTGCCAGATCAAATGATTTCTTGGGCCTTGTATGGCCCACTGACCCAATATTCCCTGACTCTGCTTTAGATATATAAATTATTCCAAAGTAGTTATAACTTTCTTGAGGAGGTTGATACATAAATGACCCCAAAATAGAGCCTAGCACTAGCTTGAAGAGATAGATTTTTAAAAAAATATATTATTATTGAGGCATTCAGGTAGTACAGTGGATAAAGCAATAGACTTGAAGTCAGGAAGACCCAAGTTTGAATTCTGCATTAGATACTTTCTGCTGTGTAACCTCGGGTAAGACACTTTCCTTTTCAGTTTATGCCTCAGTTTCCTCATTGGTCAAATGAAACAGTTGTACTGAGCCTCCTAGGTTCTTTCTAGCTCTAAATCTATGATGCTATAAATTTCTATCAATGGAAGTGAGTAGACTCACTGAATAGGTGGCTGTTGGAGATGAGAGTGGAAATACATCTTGGGAATCTCAACAGCGGGGTGATAGGAAAAGAACCCCTCAAGATAAGGCTGCTGCTCTTACTTCTATGGGAATAAGGTGGGTGGAGAGGCAGTTCATTTCAGTGGAAAGGTCATCAAGTCTGGAGTCACAGGAACTGAGTTCAAGTCTGCCACTTATAAACTGTTGAGAGACCTTTGTCAAGTAACTTAACTTGTTAGGCCTCAGTTCGTTTATCAAAAAATTAGTGAGTTGGATAAGAGAGCTTCCAAGGTCCCTTCTAGTTCTATAAATTTACTTCTGGGGTCATGTTGTCAGCACCATCCGAATTTTCCACTGCCAGGTCTTAGTTATGCCTCTATTCAACATTCTAGATGCTGAGAGAGAGCGTGGTGTTATAGAAAGACCATCAGATCCAGATACCTGGGTTTGAGACCACATTCTATTGTTTACTATCACAGATGTATGTGATCTTTAAACAAGCACAACTTGACTGCTTGAGAAGTCACAGTGACTCCCATTTGCCTTTAAAAGTCTCTTCACAGTCTTCCCCCCAACTTCTTCACCTCGAATGATTTCATATCATTCTCCTTCATGTACTCTGCCTTCTATTCAAACTGACTTACTTATTGTTCCTCATGCATGTAATTCTAACTCTTGATTCTACAGACTATCATCCACTTATCCAATAATAGTAATAGTAATAATAATAATAATAATAATAATAATAATAATCTAGTCCTTATGGTGGTTTGTAATCTTTTATGAATAACATCTCATTCAATCTACAACCATCCTGGGAGGTACAAGCCATCATGTCCCCCAATTTGTAAATGAGGTAACTGAGGAAGACAGTAGTTAAGTGACTTACCCAGGGTCACAAAGCTACTGAATATTTGAACTCAGATCTTTCTGGGTCTAGGTTCAGTGGTCTTTCTGCCATACCAACCCAGCTGCCTATCTAGTTTTGTAATTCTTTTTCTCCTTGTTGTTGTTCAGTTGTTTTCAGTCATATCTTACTCTTCATGATTCTATTTGAAGTTTTTCTTGGAAAAGATACTGGAGTGGCTTGCCATTTCCTTCTCCGTCTCATTTTACAGATGAAGAAACTGAGGTAAACAGGTCTAAGTGACTTCCCAGGGTCACATAACAGGTAAATGTCTGAGGCCAGATTTAAACTCAGAGTCTTTCTGACTCCATGCCTAGCATTCTATCTACTGTATCATTTAGCTTCCCCCTTTTTCTACTTATCTTTGTATCTTAGAATTCCTCACCCTTGTCATGGCTTGGTTCACAGGCCAGATCCTGTAGGATACCTTTTCTAATTCCTTCATTTATTAATAATTCTTCCCCCTCCCCCAGCTAAAATGATCTCATTTATTTTTACCTGTTTTACTTAACTGTCTACATGCTATTTGCCCCTAGTAGAATGTAAATTCCATGAGTATAAGGATTGTTTCATTTTTTGACTTTGTATGTCCAATTCCAAGGGCTGATGTTCAGGTGCAGAATGGCTATTACATGGATGGTTAACTTGAAAAAGGTAACAATGAATTGTAAAAAACAGAAGGGCTTCATCAAAAGCAAGTCATGCTGATTGAACTCCATTACCTTTTCTAATAGAGGGTTACTGGACTGTTATATTTGTCTTTGTATCCACAGCACTGAACATACAGCCGATGTTTAATAAATGCTTGTCAATTTGAATTGAATTAATATATCTATATTTCAGTTTTCTAATTTGCAAAATTGAGAACAATAATAGGCCATATCACAGGGCTGTTGTGAACCACTTTATAAATGTAAATTTTTATTTAAAATAGTGAACAATGTCTATCAAATCTGTTTTGTGATGTGTCCATCACAGAGAGTTTATATGGTGTGATCTGAGAAACACTTATTTTTTTGCGTCCTACCTGACCAAATTCTGTTGCCATAGTAGCACTAACATTAGGAACCTGTTTTCTTCTCCATCAGTCAATCAATCAATCAATTAAATAATCATATATTAAATGCTGATATGTGACAGGCATTGAAATAGACTCCAGGCATACAATAATGAAACAAATAATTAAAACAATTCTACATGATGAGCTTGCATTCTAATAGAGAAGATGAGTACATGTCAAATAAATACAGTGCAAATACAATGTTTTCCCCCCAAAAGAACTAGCATTATTTTTTTCAGGATGCTTATAAAATAAGCCCCAGTTAAGATAATCAGGCAACAGACACATTTGATATGTCCATTGCAATACACACCAGTCATACTGAATGATAAAATAATATTAATATATAATTAAATGTTAATAAATAACATTATTGATATTAATCCCTGAAATAAATGATAATATAAATTTTAGTTAAATATTTGTAAATACTCAAGTGAACACCTTTGGACAAGAGATAAACACCTATGTAAATAGATGAACTCAAAACTTATTACCGATCGACCAATTGGAGTAAAGATACAGTGCACAAATAATGTGCACACTTGATAACATTTGAATGGAAAGAAAGCCCCACTTCTAATCATTACTAAGGACAAGAAAGATAAGATTGAATGTGTTTCAAGCATTTATTTTCTTGAGTAACACACACATCATTATAAGGAGGTGAGTATCAACCACCACTTATTTGCGAGGTCGCCAAAGAGGTCTGCTAGTCTGGGAATTAGTCAGTACTCACCACACCAAAGGCATGAAAAACTTTCTGGCAGAAAGAATAAATCAAATAATGATTCTCCAGGAATGACTGCCTCTCTCCAGTCATCCCCCTTGAAAATAAACCCTAATGCATCTTTTAGAGCAAAAATTAATATAAGACCTGGTCTTATTTTAGGGGAAATATGGTACAAGCTTATAAATATGATTTATACAAAATATATAAGTATACTGTGATTTGGGAAGGAGGGCACTAACAATTGGAGTAATTTTCCTTTTCTTCAAATATTCCTGGGAGGACACAAGGAATTAAATTATTCATGATGATCTGGTATTAATTCATTTATCAGATAACTTTACTATCTTGACTTCCACTATCTAGAGCCATGAGTAAGTCTTTTTGTATATTTTGATGTCACAGAATTGAATGGGAAGGGACCTCATGGTCACTAAAAGTCATCTTGTAAAACTCAGATGGAGTTGGCAACTACATTTTCAATATGTTCAAAAGTATTAAGTCATCTTTTGCTTAAAGACATCAGGTAAGGGGAAACCATCAACTCCCAAAGCACTTTTGGCCAATTCTTAATTGTTTAAAGAAGTTTTTCCTTATTCTGAGTCTAAATCAATCTCTCCGAGACTTCCAACTTTGCTTAGTACTGTCTCTTGGCTCCATGTAGAACAGAACGAAATAATTCCTTATTCTCAAGACAGCCCTTGAAAAGAGCTAACATTATTCCCTGAAGTCTTGTCTTCTCCAGGCTATTCATTCCTAGGTCCTTAAATCTACTTTTACAGAGCAAAGTTTCCACAACCTTCTCATCATCTTGGGCATCTTCTGGATTCACTATAGATTATCAATGGCTTTCTTAAAGTGTTCACAATTGTTCCTTCTTTCTCTTTCTTTCTTTCTTTCTTTTCTTTCATTCTGTTGGGGTAGGGAAGAGAAGGACAGATAGAATTTGGAACTCAAAACTTAAAAGAAATTCAAATGTTAAAAAATTGTTTTAGCATTAATTGGTGGGAAAAGTATTTTTTTTTTTAAGAAATGTGCTCAACAGAACTGAGTATGGTGTTCCTTATGTGGTCCTACCATGGTAGAGCTGAGTAGATCTATGACATCTGTTTGCTCTACTTCTTTTAATGCAGCCTATATAGTATTAACTTATTAAGTTGCCAATCAAAAGATATAGGTTTTAGCTTTGCTATTTTCAACTTAAATGAACTTGGGCCAATTGCTTAAGCCTTGTGGGTTTCAGTTTCCTCATTTATAAGTTGAAGAGATTGAATATCCTTAAATCCTTTCTAGTTCTAAATCATGTGATCCTGTTATTTTAGATTGACACTTTCAAATGGTGGTGGGAGTTAATGGTTGCTCAAAAGGGTACAAGTAAATGGGAAGGCTCTGAGGACAAGCTTTTCCTATTTTCCCCTTCCTTGACTTCTGTATAAGTATCTTAATTCTTTACTTGTTGGTCTGCTCCTTCATTTCTGATTCTACTTTTCTTCCTAAATATTAGCCTCATCTCAGGGATTTTCTCTCTCTATGCTTTCTCCATTGAAAAGCTCATCCACTTTTGTGGTGTCAGCTCTGTATGGTGATTCTCATATTATACGTTGTCATACTAACCCTTCTTCTGAACTGTATTCAGATGTCTGATCTGACCTTAAACCAAATCAACATAAAATAAAACATAAAATAACATTTTTCTCTACTAAACCTGTTTCCCCCCCTTTTCCACCATACTTCTGTATTTCTGTAAATGGAACTACCATTTTCCTAGGCTTCCTGGTTTGAGACAATACCATTACTATACTCAGATAGCCAGACGTTTTAGGACCTCCCTTATTGGAGGCAACTGGATCCTTGCCTTATTGGAGCAATGTGATGGTAGAAACCCTGGCCTTGCCTCATTGGAGGAATATGGTGGCAGACTGGACTGCTGACTCTCCTGTAGTGTAGAACACTGTGTCAGGAGGAGAAACAGGATTAGTGCACTGTGGTGGGAGTCACCTGGTGTGTAGTTATGACAGACAGGAAACAATTTCTTATAGTGTCCTATTTTAATGAGTTATTCTTGCTAACTACATAAGAGTTACCTAGCTAGACTGGTTTCATGCTGGAGAAATATTGCAAATATGGTAAACACTTTTTGACTTTCAGTACCATAGACAAAGCCCTGAATACCCTACCTTTGTTGCTCCTCTGCAGGAATGACTCTAACTAGATGATCATGGATGTTATTTTGCAGTTCGAAGAAATTTTAAGATTGATTTTTTTCCTTCTGCCTCTCCCAGTATCCAGTAACTCATTAAATCTTTTCAATTCTTCCTTCATAAAGTCTCTGGCTTCTATTCCTTCCTTCTCAATTGCGCTGCCAACATCCTAGTTTAGGTCTTATTATCTCATGTCCAAACTATTAACTAGTTTTTTCTAACTAGTCTTTCTGTCTCCAGTTTCTCTTGATGTTAATCCATTTTACACACTGCAGCCAGATTAATCTTCCTAAGTATTGCCTTCATGATGCCATTTCCTTGATTAAAAACCTTCAATAGACTCCACAGTCCATAGAACAAACTCTCACCTCTTTAAACAAGACCTGAAAAAATTATGCACTTCCTGTATGCATGTGAAGATAATGTCCTTGAAATAGTCCTGTTTGAAGATGAGATTGTGCTGGTTAATGAAGTCCCAGTCCATTGTTGAGCCTTATCCAAGAAATTGATAACCACTTAAACGAATCATTCTAACTTTTCAATTACAATAATTTAAAAGGATGAAGAATGCCTCTTACCAAGATTATGATGCATCTGAATGGACAACCTATATAGTTTGTCCATTAATAAATATATCTAGGACAGAAAGCACAGGTATATAATAGGGGAGTGGATTGAATTGATTTGGGGAATAGTAGAGCTCTATGGTGACTCCAAGCTTATCATGAAACAAAGGTTCTTCTTTTATAATCCAATATTCTACTGTTGTTGCTACATGGTTGCTCCACCCCCACCTCACCCCCACCCCACAACATGGGGAACTTATGGTTGGAAGTGGACAAAAGTTCCACAAAATGTCCAGGTATGGATAGGTTGTGATCTATGTTAGAGGTATCTTGCAGAATTCCACAACACCTGAGTACTGTCCAAATCAGGTTGAAATGTGATTGGGTAATGTTTAATAAAATAAATAAAAATATTTATAATGTTAATTTGTGGTTTCCTAAGTCAATCGCAGGGATCTTTTTTCAATTTGAGATTGATACTGTCCATCATCATCTTTGTTGAAAACTCCCAAATCAATGAGATCACAGATCCATTTGAGTATTTGAATATAAATCATATATCTTTCTATAGCTTCTTAGAATTTATAGGGTTTAATGATTTGCAGTCCTTTAGTCTTACCAGGAATATATTGGTAATATAGAGATGGATACAGTTAAGTTGCTAGATTGCGTTTGGGAAATTTATCTAGTTCCTCAATAATCCTAAACTATTCATTGTTTTTAACACCTATAACTTTAACATCAATAAATTATTCAAATTCTTTTAAAATATTTGGAGAAAAATAATTATGGAATCTTGCTTTTTCTCTCTCATAGTATTCTTCCCACCTTAAAAGGTTTGGTTCATCATTGTAACATCTTAAGAGGAAGGCTATGGGTTCAAAGAGTTATAACTGAACTTCAGAAGTAATTTATTCCAACTATTTCATTTTACAGATGAGGTAACAGAGACCAGGTAGCTCAGTAAGGAGCAGAGTTAGAGATTTAACTCATGCTGCATAGTTCTCAATGTCATATTTGTATCAAATTTACTATTGATAAATAGAAAATATTAAATTTTAGCAGATGAATAAATCAAGATCTTGGGATAGAAAGAATCTGAAAAACAATAAATTAGTCCATTGGATTAATGGGAGAGCAGGAAGTAGTATTCTCAGGCACAGTGGGTGGTATGTCATTAAATCTATTCTACAATTACATTTTTTTTTGCAAGGCAATGGGGTTAAGTGGCTTGCCGAAGAGCTAGGTAATTAAGTGTCTGAGGTCGAATCTGAACTCAGGTGCCTCCAGTGCTCTATCCACTGTACTACCTAGCTGTCCCCCAAATTACAGTTTAACCAAAAAAAGTTAAGTATGACTTTTTTTTGACTCTGTGGTTTATTCTGGAGTTCTTGACTCAAAAAAATAAGAAAAATCAGACAGTGAGCATTGTTATTGGTTATGTATGTGAGCATTTCACCCATGAGGGAAGATTTGAGCAAGATTTCATGCCAAGGCATCTAGAAGTGTTGTACTGTGGGTTGATGATGATAATGGTGTTCTTCATTTTCAAAGAAGACCATGACATCAGGGAGGTGATGCCACGACATGCATATGAATTGGATTTTGGGAGAGTTGCTGTGTCACCAGTCTCCAGAGTAATCTGAATCTAGAGGCCAGACATGTATCAGGATGACTGGAGATGGCCCTGGATTCGAGGCAGTCCCGGGTTAAGTGACTTGCTCCGGTTCATACAGCCAGTAAGTGTCAAGTGTCTGAGGCTGGATTTGAATTTAATGTCTCCTAACTCCAGGGCCAGCACTCTACCCACTGTATCATCTAGCTGTGGATGTTGTGGTACTTTCTTTATGGTCTTGCTCTTCTGCACTCACCTCACAGGTTGTTATAAGGATTAAATGAGATATTTGTAAAGTATTTAGTACAGTGCCTAGAACATGGAGGGTACTCTATAAATGTTTATTCCCTTTTCCATCCCTTCCCCTTTGGACAGTAGTTCAAATATGGTATTTATCAGAAAAGCCTAGAGATTTTTTCTTTTTTTTTGCAGAGAATATGGTATTCTTTATTAAAAGAATAAAAATGATGACATGTAAACTTGTGTGTACTGATCAAGAGTATCCAAAACTATCCAAACTTCTGCACACTGCAGTGTTCCATATAGGTCCATCTGTTAATATGAACAACATTAGGGAATGGTGTGGTCCATCCCTCTCTGTATTGCTTTCCCCATCATTAGCCTACCCGGTTTAGAGTGTGATAACTTAAGTTGGACAGTCATAGATATGAATTTCTTGGTCATCTCCAACGGACACAATTTTGGAGCCATGTGAATTGTATTTTACTCCCCAGACCTGATCCTGGTGGTCAAAAAATGTGTGGACACAAGTTCTGGTTCTGGCATCCCAAACTTTGACACTTTTGTCTGATGAACTGGAAACAAAGTGAATATGATCCAGACAAAATGCTACATTTAACACCCAGGATGCGTGGCCACTCAGTGTACCAGCCAAATTTGCATGCTGTACATCATAAATCTTAATGTAGCCATCATCTGAAGCCGTGACAAGGAGCTGAGAATCAGGGGAGAAGGTCAGAGAGCGGATGGGCATTGCATGGCCTTTGAGCGTATGGAGAAGCTTTCCAGTTGCGATATCAAAAATATTAATGATTCCATCTATGGCTCCACTGGCCAGATACTTCCCATCTGGACTATAGGCAATGCTGAGGATGAATTTCCCTCCTGTATCCAAAGAGTATTCCATTTTTCCAGTCTCGACACCAAAAATGTTTACTTTCCCCACATGGCTTCCTGTAGCCAAAAACTGGGAATCGGGTGAAAAAGCCAAGGACCAGGCATCCACGGGACCAGCATCAATAGCCTTCATCTGTTTGCCATTTTCTAAATCCCACAGATGAATGTGAGCATCAAGTGAACTGGAGGTGGCGATGGGTCCAGTGTGACTGATGTCCACAGAAACCACACCCAATTGATGGCCCTCCAAACTCCACTGTACCTCCAGTTTCTCGTTTTTCCATTGCCATACTTTGACTAGATCATCCAAGGATCCTGATACAATCATTTCAGAGTTATCTTTTTGATTCAACCCCCAGGTAACTGACCAGATGGCATCATCATGAGCTTGTTCTTGTTTGAAGAGAATGCTATACTGGACACTCATGGCTTCTGGCCGGGGTGAATGATTGCGTGGCGCCGGGCTCCTCGGCTCCGCCTCAGCCTCTTCCACTCGGCTTGAGATTTTTTTTTTCAATATGTGAGCATGATATAGATTCTTCAGAACTAGAAGGGTATTTGGCTAAACTGAGATCTAGGTTGACTGATTTGCTCAAGGATACAAAGATAGCAAGTGTCAGAAATGGTATTTGATCTCAAATCCAGTGTTCTTCCCCCTGTACCACACTGCCTCCCAAGTAGCTGGATTCTGAGATGGAGGGCATCTACTATAAAAGAAACCTTTTTTCCTTACCTAGAAGCTAGAAGATGAGATGCAGTAAACTTAAATTGTATATAGTCTTTTATGATTACTTTAATACTTCACATTGGATTCAAGAGTGTAGCTATTCCCTTGTACAGACTGAAGCCCTTCCAATGAGACTCCTGATGCTTAACTCTCTGGTGATGAATTGTGCCAAACTTCTGTTTCTCAGACAATAGCCAGCTCCATACCCAATAGAACCATCTTAGGTCATATAACAAGTATATAATAAATGCTTGTTATCTATCTGCCTACATGATTTCAGAGCTCATGCTTCACTGGCATAGCCAGGGTTACCTCCTTCCCTTAATGAGGCACCACAGTAAGACTTCAATTAAGGATAATCTCTTTGGGTGGTTCAAAATAGGAGGGAAAGATCAGACTTCATGTGTTGGCTCAAAAACAGATTTTTTGACTTTTCTTGATCTTGGGGAAAGCATTTTCTATAAAGACTTCTCCAGAGAAGCATTCTTCAGATTTGACATCATGCCTGGCCACTGCTTTTGTAGTTATTGTCCATTTCCATTTTAATACTCAGTTTTTGATGAATTTCACAGGATTATAAACTTCTAGATTTATAATGGAAAGGGACTTCAGGGATAATTTAGTCCAAACTCCTCATTTTGCATATAAAACTTGGAGTGGCTAAGTGATTTGCACAAGGAGTACATATATATATATATATATATATATATACATATACATATATATATGTATGTATATGTATATATGTATATATATATATACACACACACACACATATATATACACACATACACACACACACACATATATATACACACATACACACACACACACACACACACATATATATATATATATATGTATATATAGTGACGATAGAATTCTAACCCAGATCCTCCAATAGCAAATCCGTTGCTCAATTTTCTGTACTCTAGTACTTTCTGTCTAGCTATAATTGACACCGTGGTTGGGTTTTGCTCTATTCCATTATTGTAGTTATTGTGTATCTTGTTCCAACCCTGCCCTTCCCCACTTCTACCCTTTCTCCTTTTCAATTCTTCCTCCACATAGCTGCCAAAATAATTTAAAAACACAGATATGACCATGACAATTCCCTTCTCAGGGAACTACTGTGTGTCCTGTGCCTCTTTGACATTTGTAGCAGTGACAATCTGAGTCTACTCTTCCAGAATTCCACCTTATGCCCCTCTATATTTTCTGTGATCTGGCCAACTCTGATTATTCCTCTCTCACAACATTCATCTCCCATCACTTTCTGAAAATACAAATTTTAAAAGTAACCTTAAAAATATTGAAAAACCACTGAGCCCTTCTAGAATCTCTAACACTGTGAAGAAGATAAAATTGTACATTGCTTATCACACATGACATTGCTTCTTTAGTGGTAGAAATTGTTACAACCTATGTCTTCCTTCACACAAATTTAACTTCTTTATTCTCTTCATAAATTTAAATGTGGGGGCAGCTAGGTGGCGCAGTGGATAGAGCACCGGCCCTGGAGTCAGGAGGAGCTGAGTTCAAATGTAACCTCAGACACTTAATAATTACCTAGCTGTGTGGCCTTGGGCAAGCCACTTAAGCGCACTGCCTAGCAAAAACGAAAAAAAAAAAAAATTTAAATGTGGAAGAAAGGACATAAAACAAATGGTGACCATCATAGACAGAGGGACAAAAAATAATGGGTTTCAAATAAATCTAGGTTTTTTCCCATAAGTTGTTTTCCAAGGATCTTTTTCTTTTGATTCAAAGCTCAGTTCAAGTATCATCTCCTACATGAGATCTTTATGAATCTAATATAGTTTTAGTGCTCTTCCTGCTGCTTCCAGTTACAGTGAATATAGTCAGTCAACAAGAACTTTTTGAAGTACCATTATGTCAGACACTATGCTAAGTCTTGGGAGTATAAAGAAAGGCAAAACTATAGTCTGTTCTCAAGGAGCTCACAGACTAATGAGGGACATCATATGTAAACAAGAAACAAGCAAATGTTTGTAAAAATAAGATATATATGTGTATATGATAAATTAGAGATAGGGTTTAGGAAAGGTAGAAGATAAGGCTTGAAAACCCCTTCAAATACTAAAATTATAGCAACAAGATATTTACTAAATTCTCAAAGAGATGGGAGTCCCAGACCACCTTTTTTTTTTTTGATCTCCTGAGAAACCTGTAATTCAGGTCAACAAGCAACAGAACCAAACATGAAACAACTAATTGGTTTAAAATTGGAAAATGAGTATGACAAGGTTTTATATTGTCTCCCTATTTACTTAATATATATGCAGAGTACGTCATGAAAAAAATGCAAGGCTGGATGAATCAAAAATTAGAATTTAGGTTTCTGGGAGAAATATCAACAACAATCAGGTATGCAGATGATATAACTCTGATGGCAGAAAGTGAAGAGGAATTAAGAAGACTGTTGAGGGTAAAGAGGAAAGTGTAAAAGCTGGCTTAAAGTTAAACATAAAAATAAAGCTAAGATCTTGGAAAGTAGTTCCATCACTTCTGGCAAGTAGAGGGAGAAGAAATAGAATCAGTGTCAGATTTTATATTCTTGGGTTCAAAGATCACTGCAGATGGTGACTGCAGCCAAGAAATTAAAAGATGCTTACTCCTTGGAAGGAAAGTTATAGCAAATTTGGGTAACATACTAAAATGCAGAGACATCACCTTGCTGACAAAGGTCTGTATAGTCAAAGCTATGATTTTTTTCCAGTAGCAATTTATAGCTGTGAGAGTTGAATTATAAGGAAAACCTAGTGCCACACAATCGATGCTTTTGAATTGTAGTGTTGGAGAAGACTTTTGAGAATCCCTTGGACAGCAAGGAGATCAAATCAGTCAGGACTTAAATTAATTTACTGGAAGGTTAAATATTGAAACTGAAACCTAAATACTTTGATCACATAATGAGAAGATGGAACTCTGGGAAAGATCCTGATGTTGGGAAAGAATGAAGGCAAAAAGAAAAGGGGATCACAGAAGATGAACTGGATAAATGTCATGAAAGCAAGAAACATGAACTTTGAAGGATTTCAAGAGAGAGTGGAAGATAGAAGATTCTGGAATACTATGGTCTATGGGGTCACGAAGAATCCAACACGATTCAAGAACAACAACAATTTGGGAAGGCACTGTACTAGAAACTAGGAATTAGGCACTTTACCTGTGATTTTAATCTAGTAGGGGACTCCCTGGATGGGCATATTCCCTCTATCAAAAGCAAGTTAGCACATTCTTTGAAAGTTATAGTCTTAGGAAATTGCCTAGAACACTGATAAATTAAGTGATCTCTCCAGGATCACTGTCAGTAGGCATATGTCAGAGGCAAAACCTGAGATTAGGTCTTCCTGGCCAGGTCTCTATTCATATTTGTCTACATGTTGTGCCCACATCACCTCTAGTAGAAAACAATCTCCGTGAAGTTAGTGATTATTTCATTTTATTTTTCTTTGTACTCTCAGCGTCCAACACAGTGCGTTTCATGGAATAGTTGTTTAATAAATTCTTGTTAAGTTGAATTGCTCACCACATAGCTCCTAGCTTGGCTTGCAATAAGCACTTTTTATTGTTTCTGGCAGTTATCCCTGGTCTCCAGTCTTTCAGTTTCTCCTGGCTCCTTACTTTATTAGTTTTATAACCTTTGGAAAGCCCTCTCAACAACCAGACCCTCAGTTTCCTCAACTGTAAAATAAGAATTGTAATTCTGCTACATAACTCAAGAATGGTTTGAGGAAAATAATTTGTAAAGTAAAAATATGATAAAATTGATAATATTGTAAATATGATAAAACTATCTGGCACCTATGAAACTCATTGTACGAACTATTTTTGTTTGTTTTTTTGTTTTGTTTTGTTTTTTAGGTTTTTGCAAGGCAAATGGGGTTAAGTGGCTTGCCCAAGGCCACACAGCTAGGAAATTATTAAGTGTCTGAGGTCGGATTTGAACTCAGGTACTCCTGACTCCAGGGCCAGTGCTCTATTCACTGTGCCACCTAGCCACCCCCATAGGAACTATTTTTAAAAAATCAGATGTTATTGGACATTAAAGGTTTAAAGTGTTGTCCATGCAAAGTAATGTTTTCATTTTAACAAAGGGATGACCACTTTGATGGATCAGTACACCTTGTCAGTGATTCAGATCCATGCCTTCTTGGATAATTTTTGTTCCTGTTGTCCATCAATCAATCTTCCCCAGGGAGTCTTCTCAGTTTGGTTGGGACTTTCCGGTTGACACTGGATGCATACTAATGTAGCCCAGAGGCTGGATCTTGCTCTCAGCACATGACTGACTTGTTTCTGGTCATACATCTTTTTGATGAAATCTCTTACACCATTTCTTTCCAGCAATTATGTCTCAATAACTTTTTTTGAGTCTTGTCATGCCCACTCCTATACCTTTCCATTGCTCTTTGGGTGACCTTTAATCTCACTGCTTTGGCAACTATGTGGTATTTCATGACTAACATTCGCATGACATTATTGGAAGAACATTATTGTTAAAAAGATGGACTTTTGTTTTGAGGAGAAGCTGGGGGTCATTCAAAGCACTCTGCAATTTCCCAAAGGCAATCCAGCTCATTCTCCTCCTCCTCCTGTGCAGTTCTGAGCTCAGTTTATTAATTGTGTATGCTGAATGTCTGTCCAAAATCTGAGCTGATGGACCAACCCTATGGGTGTGGCTTAGGGAGTGACTAAAGGGGAGTTTTTTTCAGGCACAATGGCAGAAAAGTAGGGGCTTTATTTGGGGAGAGGGCAGACAGCTTGCCATTGTTTTATGCCTCAGCTCAATACTGTCACTTCTGGTTTAAAGTAAGGAGGAAAAGAGGGCAGTAAGGAAGAGTTGAAAGAGAGAAACTGGTTCATGATATGATAACATTTTATGAAATGATTTGAAAATCTCTAATGATGTCATGAATCCTTTTTTCTAGTTCCTTCCAATTACTAACTTGTCATTGATTTCTTTTTGTGTTTGTGTGTGTGTGTGTGTGTGTGTGTGTGTGTGTGTGTGTGTGTGTGTGAATGCTTGTGTGCTGAGCACATATGGGCTCATGAGTAATCAGATATCCAGGCTACTTTTGTCCTTCCAATAAATCATAGATTTGTCATTTTTAATTTTTTTCATAAATAGGACATTGTTTGCCACAGATTTGAGGGTTTTTTTGGTCAAAGAGTTATTTATTCTCCTTTGAAAGGAAATAATTGCTTTTTGTGGTCATTTGTAAGATTTAGGGCAACTAATTCTAGAGACTTTTTTTTAATTAAGAAGTCTAAGCATTGCATTTTGAGTTTTTCTTCTAATAAACACAGTTTTGTGGGATTTGAATCTTTTTATTTAAGAGAGTAACCTTGGTTCTTCTTTGGAATTTATTTCTTTTCTAAGAGTGAAGTTCAGAGATAGTGCCTAAGGGAGAAGGACCTGAGGTACTCAAGTTAGTCTGGTATCACCAGACTAGGAAATAGAAGACTTGGGGTCTTTTACCTTATGCCCTTAGGCAAGTCCCCTTGCTTTCCTGGTTCCAGGTTTCTAATCTATCAAAGGACATTGGCAGTTTGATATCCTTTAAGTCTTCTTTTCTAGTTCTAATATTTTGTACTTCCAGAGTATAGTGTCCATGGAGGATGTGAACATTTGCCTGCTTTTTTTTTTTTTTTTTGCAAGGCAATGGGGTTAAGTGGCTTGCCCAGCTAGGTAATTATTAAGTGTCTGAGGCAGGATTTGAACTCAGGTACTCCTGACTCCAGGGCCAGTGCTCTATCCACTGCACCACCTAGCTGCCCCTTTTGCCTGCTTTTTGATTGGGGAAAAAAGTGAAAGGAAGGGCAAGAAGTAACTATTTCCTGACCAAGTACTGACCAATTAAGCATTTTGAATCAATCAATTAAGAAACAACAGGCACTGGACTAGATTCTAGGAACACAAAGGCAGAAAAGGAGTTGGGGGGAGAGAGGAGGAACTTATATATCTCTATTTCTTATCTATCCATACACATATTCATACATATATATCTGTGTGTGTATATATGTATAGGAACATATATCCAAACAAGTAGATATGCATATATAAACACTGGTAATGAACATTCACATGTATGTAATATGTGTAACTATGTATAAGTGTAAAAAACAAAATGTGTAGACTTATACCATGTATATGCAATGCATTTGTTTATGTGTCATAGATGCATATGCTTGTATATGTATATATATATATCATATATATATATATATGTCATATGATATTCTAGATCCAGAGTGTAATGTTGTCGATTGCCTAATACCATACTCTGGAATATGTAATTTCTTTCTGCCTGCAGAAACATGCATGTGCAGTGTGCATGTGCATTCATGTCCCACATGAATATATGTAGGTGCAAGGTCTATATGAACACACAAACATATATGTGTCTATGTCTATATTTGTATATACACATTTTTTATCCCTCACAACACATCTCAACAAAAGAGCCCAAAGGGCATTTGATTATTATTTTAAACTTGGAAGCATCTTTCCATCTAAGCAGTACTTCCTCTTGCATGTGCTCTGGAGGGCCTCCCAGTTAATGTCATCATGCTGCATCACTCATCCGGCTTCCTTCTCTGAGGACATTCTTAGTCCACAGTGATTAAAGTGCTTTCTTGAAAAGATGGAAATAGCTGTCATTTGAGTGAGCACAGAGATAAAACAACTTTTGATCTTGTTTTTAGTTCAACACATGAAAAGATTAGGATTAACTCAGAAACTATTTAGAAGATGGCATATTTTAGAAAGAGTTATATGGAAATAAAGGATGGCACCAACTTTTTTTTTGCTTGTTTCTGTATGTGATCCAATTTGATTTGATATTCTTTCATTTCTTCCTCTTTCTCTCCTGTATCTCTCTCTCTCTCTCTCTCTCTCTCTCTCTCTCTCTCTCTCTCTCTCTCTCTCTCTCTCTCCCCCCCGGGGGGAGTGGGGGTGGAGGGTGGTTTGTAAGGTAATGGGGTTGTGTCCAAGGTCCCACAGCTAAGTAAATATGAAATGTCTAAGGTCAGATTTGAACTCAGGTTCTCCTGACTCCACAGTTGGTGCTGTATTCACTGTGCCATAAACTTGCCTTTCTCCCTTATCTCTTAAAGGGCTGCCACTGACCTTTACCCTGGTTACCCCTTACCTGGATTGAACTCCCTTCTCATCTCTCCTTTGCATGAGCTCTCTATTCTTTCAAGTGCAACTTTCTACATGAAGCCTCAATGGCTCCTGCCCTCTCTCTCAAAATACCTTGTATTTAATAATTTTATATTAATTTGAATGTGTACTCTGGCTCTATGTTCTCTCTCTCTCTCTCTCTCTCTCTCTCTCTCTCTCTCTCTATATATATATATATATATATAATTATATATGTATTTATCACATATGTGTATTTGTTTTCCCCATCAAAATGTAAACTCCTTGTGAGATGGTAATGCATATTTAATCGGATTTCCATTGAAAAAATTCCTATCTTTTTCTGATCTTTAACCTTTTTCTGATGCCTAAGATTGGCAAAGACAACATTATTTTCCCAATCTCATTCTCAGCTATGGCCACTGAGGAGACAAGGGTTGCAGGATCTGCAGCAGTGTTAGGTTGAATATCCATGTGGATTGTTCCCTTAGTTGGTGGAACTGCAGGCTCCTCTATTCCTGGGGTGCTTGGGCTCTGGCTCCTCCAAGGTCCAAGGGGAGGTAGTGGCTGAGGTGGAACTTTGACCCATCTGACAACCTACTTCTTCCAATCTCTTCCTCATGAAATCTTGCTGCTCTAGCTAGGCACACTTCCCTGCTCCATTTGAGTCTTGCTTATCCTATTCTTTTTTTTAAATTTTATTTAAGGCAATGGGGTTAAGGGACTTGCCCAAGGTCACGCAGGTAGCTAATTATTAAGTGTCTGAGGCTGCATTTGAACTTATATCCTCCTGACTCCAGGACCAATAATCTATCCACTGAGTCACCTAGCTGCCCCCTACACCATTCTTTATATCTAGAAAACTCTAGATGCAATGCATTGTACTAGACAATATAAGGGATGCAAAGTTGAATAAGAAATTACCCCTTGGGAGTCAGCATGATTCAGTGCAAAGAGAGGATCTAGATTAAAATCTTGCATCTAATACTTAGTACTGTGTGATGCTGGTCAAGTTATTTAACCTTTATGGATTTCAGCTCACTTTTCTGTAAAATAAAAGAATAGAATTAGGTGGTTTTTAAGGTTTCTTAAAATTCTAAATTTATAATCTTATGACTTGGGTTCAAATTATGCCTATTTCACTCATTGCCTATGTGACCTTGGTCTGTAAACACAGGGACTTGATAACTTCTAACTAAGGTGAATTCTAAATTTGCAATACTATAACTTTGCCCTTGGGAGGTTATAATCTAGTAGGGGAGGTTTGATTTGAATAATACAATATAAAGTATGATAAACAGAATATAAGCTGCTTGAAGACAAGGTTTGTTTTTCATTTTTATTTTTGTATTATCAGTTCTTAGATTATAAGTGCTTAATACATAAGAACATAACAGACGTACAAAGTACTTCTCTTTTCTGTTTTGGGAATTAAAAGGCTTTAACCTGAAAGTGGTATCAAGATAAATAGAACCTTCTAGGCAGACAGAATGGTTTGAGGAAAAACAAAGAGATGAAAAAGTTCAATGTGAGTCAAGGGTATGAAAAGATAATTATATTTATTTAGAGCAGAGAATCTGAGATGAGGAGTAGCATGAAAGTTGAAAATGTAGGTTGGAATCAGAATGTGGATGACCTTGAAACCAAGTGGTGGATCTTAGATTTTATTCAGGAGGCATTGGGACACCATATTAGTGAGAGAAGAGGAAGAGTGAAAAGAGAGCAAAGGGAAAATGAAAGGATTCAGTCTATTAGATTTTATGTGGCTGATAATGGAAAAAAATGGTCTCAAAGGATAGCTAGAAGGAAAAATGGATAGAATAATTGGCTTTGAATCAAGAAGATCCAGTTCAAATCCTGTCTCAGACATTTCCCAATTGTATGGTCCTGGGTCCTCAGTCTTAGTTTCCTCAGTTATAAAATGTGGATAATAATATCTTCAAATAATATCTTCAATAGCAGTTATGGGGGCCAAATGAGATAATTTTTGTAAACACTTTGAAAACCTTAAAGTGCTACAGAAATATGACCTATCCTTTTTTCCCCAGCTCCTTCTCTTTCAACATTATGCAAAAACTCTTAAACTCCTGTCTTTACCCCAAACTCATCTTTAGAACCTAGTTTCAAATCTCCAAGAGCTTACTTGATAGTTCTACTGATATGCATTGGATTATCTCAGTTCAACTTGTCCAAAACTGAGTCCATCATCTTTGTCTTCTCACCGTTCCCCATGCCCCAACCTGAACCTCTTTCTAACTTCTCTAATTGTGTTGATTCTGCCACCATTTTCCTAGTCCCTGAAGTTTTTAACATTGCATTCAGAATTACAGAATTTTAGAGATGCTTAGGTGGCCCAGTGAATAGTGTGCTAGACCTGAAGTCAGGAGGACCCTATTCAAATCTGGCCTTAGACACTTTTTTGCTGTGTGACCCTGGGCAAGTCACTTAAGCCCATTTCCCTCAGTTTCCTCATCATAAAATGAGTTGGAGAATAAAAAGTCAAAAACCAGTATCCTTGCCAAGAAAACCCCACCTGGCATCATGAAGAACTGGACACAACCAAATGACTGCTCCATAGTAAGAGCTAGAAGCAATCTTGGTGTCTAATTAGTCTAACTTCTACCCAAATGGAGTTACCACTATATTAATCCCAGTCTCTATATGAAGACTTTCACTGAAGTACCCACATCCTCTTGAGGTATTTCAAACTTACAATTGGATAACTCAAATTTAAGTTTTCTTGGGAGCATCTAGGTGGTGACCCTAAGGTCATTCCCCTTCAGAAGAGAGTCCAAATAATAAGGTTGGATGTTTGTGTATTTCTAAAGTAAGACTTAGGAATTTCTAGGGAAAGGGGATTGCCCTGTTAGGAACTCTTCCAAGGGGAATCCAGAGCACAGAGTAGTGCTGTGAGTATGAAGGACTTTAAAACCTTAGGGCAGGGAAGGGGAACATCCAATTCATTGGCAGCATAAGGCCCAAGGAAATTCAATAAATCTAGGAGCTTTTTAGGGATGAATTAACTAAATGTTTGACCAAATATAATAGGTTAATTTTTAAGTTTTGACTTCTGGCAGGAAAAAAAGGTCCCCCACTTTTGCTTTAGGGAAAGGTAGGATCATCTGGTGATGGAGGAGAATAGAATAGAGTCCTTTATTTGTTTTCCTTAATATGCCAGCACAGTACTTAACACATATTTGGTTGGTACATAAAAGATGTTTTCCTGTGGGATAGAGTAATGACTTTTCTATACTTGATATACACATTTGTTACCTTAAGTGTGGGATCTGGGGGGTGGCTAGGTGGCACAGTGATAGAGCACCAGCCCTGGAGTCAGGAGTACCTGAGTTCAAATCCGGCCTTAGACTCATAATAATTCCCTAGCTGTGTGGCCTTGGGCAAGCCACTTAACCCCATTGCCTTGTAAAAACTAAAAAAAAAGTGTGGGATCTGGGAAGGTGTTAACCAAGATTTGGGTTAACTTTGAGGATTTAGACACGAAATTTTTTTGATGTATATTTAGAGATTTCTCAGGATCAAGGTGATAAAATATAGAAAGAAAAGGAATGATTTTTGGCATAACCCATAACCATACAAACTGGATGTTGTCTATGTTAGCTCAGAATATGGGGTACTGGGTCATGAACTACATAAAAATGGAAAAGCAAAAGGAATTAGCAGGAAACTAGCAGGACAAATAGCATTAGCTTTTTTGAGAGAGTAGATGGGTGATAGATTAGATTGTAAACACTTTGAAGCAGGGAATATGATTGATTGATTCTTAGTATCTTCAGGAACTTATATTTGATAAATTTGAGCTACAGAATCACAGAATCTTAGAATTGGAAGAAACCTTGAGATCTTCTTGTCCAATCCATAGCTGAACAAGGCTTGCTAATACAACATTCCCAAAAAGTCATTCTCTGACCTTTACTTGAAGACTTCTATAAGCCATAACCAGTATGGTACCATGGAAAGGATATCTAATTTAGAGTGAGAGCATCTGGTTATATCTGTTGTCTCTGCCACTTACTACTTGTGTAGCCATGGGCAATTCACTTAACTTCTGTGGATCTCAGTTTCCTCATGTATAAAATGAAGTGGTTGGATTGGATGGCCTCTAAGGTGATTTCCATCCAGAAATCTATAATCCTATAAGCTCATGATATAGGAGTAGCTAGGTGACATAGTAAACAAGGGGGTTCAAGTCAGATTTCAAGAGTTTACTAGGAATGCAATTCTGTGTAGGTCACTTAATGTCTCCCTTTCTCAGTTTCATTATGAGAATAACAATAGCATCGTTGTCATAGGGTTATTGTGAAAAATTAGATAGTATTTGTAAAGTTCTTAGGACAGTGTTTGGCTCATTGTATGTGTTCAATAAAAACTCGTTCCCTTATTCCTTCTTTCCCTCTTTTCATGATCTGATGATCTATGAGAGATTTGGACACAAAAGTGATACCTGTTATTTCAATTTGCATACAAAGTCAGGAGAAATTAGTTAAGATTCCACATATTAGTGAACATATCTTGATAGCTGCCTCTCATGGTGCACATTTCTATCATACTTTTCAACTATAAAGTACTTTTTCATATCATATGATCCTTATAACAAACCCATGATATAGGCAGTGATGGTTTTCTTCATTCTGTTGATGAGGAAACTCTCAGAGAGTTGTCATATACTCAATAATAATACTACTAGCTAGTTAATAAAGGCTTTATGACTTATAAAAGCATTTTAAATTTTGTCTCATTTGAGGTTCACAAAAGCCCTGTGAAGTGGATGTTATTGCTATCTTCATTTTACAGGGAAGGAAACTGAGGCTAGTAGAGGTTGTGAGTTTCTTAGGCTCATATGACTATGAAATGTCTAAGGTTGGATTTGAATTCCTGACTCCAAGATCAGAACTTTATTCACTATGTCATCAGCTGACTTTGACAGAGGCTAAATGACTGGCCCAGGGTCAGTACATTTCTGAGGCAGGATTTGAACTTAGATCACAATTCTATCCACTGCACCACTCTGTTACCTTCAAGAGCACAAAGATGGCAAATGGCAGAACCAAGGACTTAACATAAGTTTTCCTATTCTCACTTCAATACTCTTCAGTATGTTCACCTTATACCATGTGTCTCTTATTTTTACTTTTAAATGGGATTTTATTTTTTCCAAATACATGTAAAGAGAATTTTAAACATTAATTTAAAAAAAATTGAGTTCCAAAATTTTTCCCTTTCTTTTTTTCTTTTCTCCTTCCTAAGTTGGTAAGCAGTTTGAGATAAATTATGTATGTGCAATCATATAGAACATATTAGTCATGTTGTTAAAGAAGTAGTATGTCTCTTATTTTATAGAAAAGTGAACAAAGGAACTAAATAAGTTTCTCAATATCACAGTAAGTCAGTGAAAGTTTTTGAAGATAAAAATGAGAAATGGAGATGCCTGTCAGTGAGATTCTGGCTTGTAATGGAAGACTCCAAACTGTAGGAGCTGTAGTGATTTGATATCAAATTCTCTAAGACTATGCAGCTATCATTGCTATTTGCTCTGGTTTCAGTCATGAGTCAGTTGGACTTTGAGAGAAACAAGATAATAGCAGAGTTGAATGCACTGGACCTTTTGGGGAGGTTAGAACACATGGTGAAAAGGATATGGTTTCTCAAAAGGCTTTTGGGCAACTTCAGCTACATATTCCCCTCACAATGAGGAACTGTCCTTCTACCAAATCAGATTGACCACTCTTTCCAGGATTATTGTGCTTGGGTTTTATCTTTGTTTCTTGGCATGAAGCAATTTATGAGACACCAAAAAAAAAGAGGTTAACTCTCTGGCAACATCTTGATAATAAGGTAATTAGACAGTAGTAATGAGATCTCCACATCCCTACTGCTGCCATAATTCCAAAATATCTGTCCAAGAGCAGCCGATCAGACCACTATCTCATCCTACATTGGCTACACAAAGTAGCCCCAGTGAACTTTAGGAGCTAGTAATACCACTCAGGAGTCCAGTTCAGGCCTATTACAGTTCAGGTCTGTTACATTACTTATAAAATACTTCTTTTCTGATTACGTATTTCTGGAAGGGGTTTTTAACCTGAGCACACCATTATTTCCTCATTAATTTTTCTGATGACTTTTTATTTATTGCACAGTGATGATGAAGTGGACGCTTAAAAGAAATGATAAAAGGGAACAAAAGAATAAATTTACAGGAGTACCATAATCGATGTAGCCCAAGAGATCCAAGAGATGTTTAAATCAGTGAGGGCTAGTTTACATGTCAGACTGGTATTTCCATATCCCAGTTGTCTCCTGCAACATATCATAATTGAAAGATGCCCAAACAGATGTTTTCTGTTATATGGTTTCAGTTCCAAAGTTTTCTTCATGTGAAGCTCATAGACAAATAATCCCCTAAGAACTACATGGGCCAATAATGTTAATGTTTGTTATTGCATGTGAAAATATTTTGAGTTGCTTGAGTGAGATTCATTTTGTTTCTAAATAGGTTTTTAAATATTGCATACTCTCACTTTGCCTTTATACTTGCAATTATAAATCCTCTTACCTCCGGTTAAAAGTTTTTTTGCTTACACTAGAAAATACTATCTATTTCTCACTGTGATTTAGAAGAATAGAAATGCTATTGCTAACTTCTCTCTTTGAACCAACATAGAGTACCCAAATAGTACATGTATGCATTCTCTTAAAAGAAAGATATTCAGGTGGTCTCCAATATGTACACTTTTCCAGTTAATATTACAATGTTCTCCCAGGTTCATAGATGTAGAGCTTGGAAGATCTTAGAAATCCAACTTTTCCATTTTAAGGAGACAGCTCATGGCCAGAGGGATGAAATGATTTGACCCAGTTTCACAGGGCCGGTACATATTGAGACAGGGTTTGAATACAGGGTTTATGACTCCAAAGCCAGGTTGTTCTTTCCACTACATTAAATCTTCTCCTTCCTGTTTGATTATCCTCAAAAAAAGGCAGTATTTTAAGAAAAAAAAGAATTGAAAGCCTGCTCCCACCAACAAGGCTGGAAAAAACATTGCAAGATTCCTATACTTAATTTTTTCCTCAAATCTCAAATCCTTCTTGCTTGAAAATCATTGCCCTGATGTTAAAGCTCATCAATGAATAGCAGTTCAAAACACAATTGATCTTCTCCAGAGATCTTATGCTTAACTCCAAAGAATTAAAATAGACAGTACCCTCTCCACATGAGAGAGAGCTGAAACAACAATCCTGGTGTGTATGGAACCCCTGAACACAACAGAACAGACAGATACAAAGGCTGCCAGCTAAGCCACACATATATGGAATGGGGAAAGAATGTAAGGTTTTCTGCTCCAAAGTATACAAACTTCAACTGAGTGAAAGGAAAATCTAGTTGGCCCTAAGTGAAATTAAGAAGCACATTTTTCATAGTAAAGCCAATAGAGGACAACTTAATCACAAACATCGGGTTGGACCCAGTAAGGAGAAGCCAATAACTTAAGCCTGACCGGAGTTCAGAGGAGACTTGTAAAGGGATCCATTAAAATGCAGAAGGGATTACTTTTATGGCAACTCGAGAGACAGGGAGGAAAGCTGGACATTTAGACTTACACATCTTCAGCATCCTCTGTCTATTTCTTTCTTCCCCTCCTAGGAAGTCCTGTTTTTCAGAGAGACTCTATTCATTTGCACCCTAGTAGGAATTTAATTTAATTTTCTCCTCTCAGGGATTATCCTGTTTATGGATCAAATTCTGTTTTCTGTTGAGAGAAATTAAGGGAAAAGGAAGAAGTATTATTTATATAGTACCTACCATAGACCAGACACTATGGTAAGCATTTTTCCAAATATTAACTCATTTGATCCTCACAACAAACTATCTGGGTATTCCCATTCTATAGATAAGGAAACTAAGGCAGAAAGAGATTAAGTGATTTGCCTGTGATGACAAAGCAAATAAGTGTCCAAGGCTAGGTTTGAACTCAGACAATGAAGTAACAGAGTGGATAGAACACTGCACCTGGAGTCAGGAAGATTTCTCTTTCTAGATTCAAATCTGGCTTCAGATACTTGCTAGCTGTATGACCCTGGAAGAGTCACTTTTCTCTGCTTAAGTTTCTTCATCTTTAAAATCACCTGGAGAGGGGCAGCTAGGTGGCACAGTGGATAGAGCACCAGCCCTGGAGTCAGGAGGACCTGAGTTCAAATTTGGCCTCAAACACTTAATAATGACCTAGCTGTGTGGCCTTGGGCAAGCTACTTAACCCCGTTGCCTTGCAAAAACTAAAAAAAAATCACCTGGAGAAGGAAATGGCAAAACCACTCAGAGTATTCTTGCTAAGGAAAACACGGGATTTGGGAAAACCCAAAGGGATCACAGAAAAATGTGTGCAAATGACCAAAAACAACCATGCCATTGCTGTGAGTTTCTGTTTTATCTAAGAAGCAATAGAGAACCAATATAGTTTCATGAGCATGGGATTGATATATATGTGTAAATGCCCATATTTGTATATATACAAATACTATGTGTGACAAGAGTTATTTACACACAAACAAACAAATAAATAAATGTGTAAGATTAGAGGTTATAAAGAGCTGAACTAGAGTAAGGGGATTTGAGTAGAGAGAAGAGGTTGAGTGAGAAATGTTAAGGAGGTAGAATTGACTTGGCAGCTCATTGGAAGGCAGCATTGAATACAAAGGAGGAATCATGATTCATCAATGATGAACTGAAGAATCAAGAGATGTTAAGGAGGAAGAATTGACAAGACTTGGCAGCTCATTGGAGGATAGGAGTGAAGGCAAAGGAAGGATCATGGAGCAAGTTGAGGTCATCCAACTTGGGGCTGACTTTCCTTGCCCTCCCTCCCAATCTCCTGTCATAGTTTCCAGATCTAATCAACTCTACCTCCTCAGTGTCTCTCATTCTCATCTTCTTCTCTTCTCCCAAATTGTCACCACCCTAATTAGTCCCGGTTCTCATCACTTTCACCTGGATGTTTATAACCTCTTAATCAGTCTCCCTGCCTCTAATCTGTCCCCTTTCCAATCTCATTACACAATTAACAAAATCATATTCCTAAGGAACAAATGTGACTATTCTACTCCTTAATTTAAAAAAAATCATTAGCTGCTCATGGAAAAAAATGATCTTTGTGGTTGAATGTTTATGACCTTCTATAATCTGGCTCCTACTTTACTTTCCAGTCTCATTTCATATTATTCTCCTTCATATATCTTGTGTGTTCCAACTGAAATGAGCTATAAGCTATTTCCTGAGCTACTGAACACTCCTACCTTTCTGTCTTCAGACAGGTCATCATCTATGCCTGGAATGTATTTCTTTTAGAATTTTTAATCATCTCTTAAGACGTGTATACCATCTTTTTCATAAAGCCTTCTTTAAACTTCCTAAGAGAGTTCTTTCTTATCTAAATTTTCCTAGATTCGTTTTGTTTGGATTTCTCCTTTGTCCAAACCATCTTTTTCTTTGCATTATACTTATCTAGGGATGTCTAGTTGGTACAGTAGATAAGAAAGTCAGGCCTGGAGGATGCTTTAGAAAGATGCTTCAGAACTAGCTGTGTGTTCCTAGGCAAATTTAACTTAGTTTCCTCATCTGTAAAATGAAGATAAAGACAGTATCTACCTCCCTGGGTTGTTGAGAAGATCAAATGAAATAATATTTGTAAAGAAGTGCCGGTCACATAGAAGATGCTAGAATAAGTGTTTGTTATTATCTTGATGATGATGATTATGATGATGATGATGATTATTAATCATCTGTGTAAGTACCTATTCTTTAGAACAGAAGCTTCTTTGAAGCAGGAATTCTGTGCTAAATTTTAGTCTAGTTTAGTGCTTGTATACAGTAGAGATATGCACCAGTTTATAAAGGGCTTTTGTGTAGATAAGGGATTAGATCTACTGACATATTTTATTTGACCCTAAAGGACAGAACTAGGGTAGTGGGTGAAAGTTGCAACAGGACATATTTAGAATCAGTATGTTTTGTTGTTCATTCTTTTTCCAGTTGTGTCTGACTCTTCATAAACTACATTTGGGGTTCTCTTATGGGTATAGCTTGCCATTTCCTTCTTCAGCTCACTTTACAGATGAGGAAACTGAGGCGAAAAGGGTGAAGTGACTTGCCCAGGGTCACATAGCTAGTAAATACCTGAATTTGGATTTGAACTCAGGAAGATAAGTCTTCCTGAGTCCAGGCTCAACATTCTATCCACTGTGCCCTCAATATTTAGGATCAATATATAGAAATACTTTTTAATGCTGAGTGATGTTTGAAAGTTGAATGGGCTATATTGTATATTTTCTGATAATGAAAGCTTTGATATTGCTCCTAAATGTTTGTTTCTCAGGGATGTTGCCAAAGATCAGAGAAGGAACTTCAGGGATTATCTATTTTGGCCTTCTCATTTTGCAGATGAGGAAACTGAGGACCAGAGAGGTTCAGTGATTTGCCCAGTAGCACCCAGGTAATATGATTCATTGGTGGAATTAGATCTAAGTCCTTAGATTCCAGATGTTTCTTAGAACATTCTTTTAAGCATTTTATTTTCTTTGGGCAACAAAGAGAAGAAGAAGAATAGAATAATAATTGCTCAAGCAAGTTATGTGTAAAAGTAGTTCATCCTTTCGGTTCAGATACACTTAAACATGTTTGAAAGGCAAGGATAAGGAGCACATAGAGGAGGAATGGAAGATGATGGAAAGGAAAAGAACATAATTCATAAATCAAAGTAATAATAATGATAATAATTGATATTTGTATTGTGATTATGTGGTGCCAGACACTGGGGTAAACGTTTTACAGATTTCATCTCATTGATTCTCACAAACTGGTAGTTAAGTACTTTTATCATCCCCTTTTTTCAGATGAGGAAACTGAGTCAAACAGGGGTTGAGTGACTTGCCCAGGGTCACACAGCTAACAAGCATTGGAGACCACATTTGAACTTGGGTCTTTCTGACTTCAGGTCTGATGTTCTATCTTCTATGTCTCCTAACTATTTTATGGAGGGAAAATTTCAGAAAGAAATCAAGTTTACAGATAGAGAAGTTTATATATAATTTTTTTGGTTCCAACTTTCTTATTTGATGCTACCTCTTTCTTTATGGTACCCTTTCCCTGTAAGCAGTGAAGTGCTCTCCCTTATATTTATTTCTTTTAAAAAAATCATAAATGCTGATATATTTTTTTCATCATATTCATTATTTCATTATACCTTTATCCTCTTCTTTTGTCCAGCAAACCATCCTGTATAACAAATATTTAAAAAGAAACAGAAATAAATCATTATAAGAAAACTAACCCAAAATTATCAAACATTCATTTTCCCCCTACTTTTCATCCCTCTCTAATCACTAGGGAAAAAAAGCAGAGGAAAACTAATGGAGTCCTTATGTTACATTGCTTAAAGTCAAGCAAAGCATTTTCCTGCATTGGTTCCATACAAAAATATATTTATTATTTTGCTTATAAATCCATCATCTCTCTGTCTTGAAATGGACATTCCTTTTTTTTTTACTCCTCAGGACTCATAACTGATCATTTAGTTGATCAGAATTCTTAAATTTTGCAAAATTGTTATTTGGTTTTTTAAAAATAATAATTGATGCTCTAGTTCAAATTTTTTTTGGTTTCACTTTGCATCAGTTAATTCAAGTCTAGTTTCTTTGAAGCTATCTTTTTCTTAATTTTTTTATAGCACAATAGTAGTCCATTACATTCATATGCTACAATATGTGGTATATAGTTGTGGTATATGAATTATGCTGCCTCCAATTAAAGAAAGTCAGTTATGTATTCATTGTCCATCCTTGTAATGTAATTCTGGACTTCCCTATCATGCCTCTGGACCAGGGACCTTTCCTCTCTCCACCCCCTCCATTGATTTTCTTATTTTTTAACATATTTTTTTATTTTAAGCTTAAATGCAGAATTAAAAAAATTGTCATGTGCACAACAAAAACATAAGAGAGGAATCATAATATAAAGCAATAAATTTCCATTTCAAGAAAGCCAAAAATAAATGCTGCAAGTTGTGTTCAAAATTATCCATCTTTGCTTCTTTGTAGGTTATCTTCTATTCTCTGCTGTGCACTGTTTACTTTTTCCCCCTTTCTTTTTTTCTCCCAATGGCTACAACTAAGTGTGGCTTTTATAAATACACACATACATATATTTATTTATATATACATACACACTTATACATATATATACTCACAAACACACACCCATATTTATGAATTATATATACATATATACTACACAAACACACCCATACACATACACACATATATATGTATATACATATATTCAAAGATATTTATATATTTCTCATTTTTATAACATTTCCTGAAAGTATTAATCCCTCCTCACTCATCTACTTTACTTCTTCTTGCTATCTTACCCTCCTATTTCTTAATCTTCTGCCTTTCTAAGTATCCTTCCCTTATACACACTTCTATATTCCCCTTTATCCTATTCCCTCACCCTTTCAGACTCTCCCTCTTCCTTTCTCTGATTTAAGAAGCTTTTATACACACATATATACATACATACATACTCATGCATATATACATAAACACATATATTCCCTCTTTGATCCATTCCCAATGACAATGTGTTTCCAGAGCTGCCAGTTCTCCATTCCCATCTAATTCCTCTATATCAGTTCTTCCTCTCACACTTCTTTTGTATAAGATGATAACTTTTTTCTCTTTTCCCACACCATGTTACTTTTAAGAATCCCATCCTGCTCAGCTCTACTCCAATCATTCCTTCGAACTACCCAATTATTAATAACATCCTTGGAATATGGTTTACATTTCCACATATAAATAATAAGCAATTTGCCCTTATTTTTCCTTGTAATTAGTCTTTGATGTTAACCTTATATTTTTCTTGGCTCTTGTATGTCAAATTTTCTATTAAGTCCGGGGCTTTTTGCAATAGAATCCTGAAAGTCTGGTAGTTCATTGAATGTCCATTTAGGATTATGCTTAACTTTGCTGTTATTATATTTTTGGTGGGAACCTCAGTTCTTTTGCTATTTGCTATGCAGTATTCCAAGATCTGTAGTCTTTTAAAGTAGTTGCTATTAGGTCTTGTGTAATTCTAATTGTGACTCTGCCATATTTGAATTTTTTTTCTTGGTACTTTTAATATTTTCTCTTTAACTTTGGGTTTTTGAAATTTAGCTATGATAATCCTGTCAGATTTCCTCCTAGAATTCCTTTCAGATAGTGATCAGTGAATTTTAATCTATTTCTCTTTTCCTGTCTTGTTCTAATACTTCAGGACAATTTTCTTTAATTATTTCTTGTATTATTGTATTGCTTCTTTTTTTGATAGTAACTTTCAGGTAGTTCAGTTATTTGTATATTTTTTCTTCTTGTCCTGTTCTCTAGATTGGTTGTTTTTCTAATGAGCTGTTTCACATTCTCTTTGATTTTTTCATTTTTTATATTTTGTTTTATTATTTCTTGATCTCTTAAAACTTTGCTGCCTTCCCTTTTCCCAATTCTAATTTCCAAAGAGTTATTTTCTTCTTTAAGATTCTGGATCTCCTTTTTCAGTTGACTTACTTTTTTTCATAATCTTCTTGCTTTTCTTGGATTGTTTTTATTTTCCTTTTTTTAGTTTTTCCTCAATCTCTCTTATTTGATTTTGAAAATCTTTTTTTGAGTTCTTCCATGAATTCTTTTTTATGCAAGTAATCATCTGACATTACTTTTTGAAGTAGGAAAAACTTTTGCTTCAATATCTTCCTCTGTAGATAAACTCCCATTTTTTCTATTCCCATAGAAACTATCTAAGATTGGGGATCTTTCTCCTTTGCCTCCTCATTTAAAAAAAAACCTTTTTCTTTTAAGCAGCTTATTGTTATGTTCACCTCTAGTTCTGTGGTGTGGGGAGTGGTGTTTCTGGTCTCAGGAGCTTAGTCCTGGATCCAGCCTTTGCACTCCTTTCCACCTCCAAATCATAGCTAGGGTACCTCAGTACACTGTGTTGGAAATGATCTTACTCCCTGAGATCTCTCCACTGGCTATAGCCCTCAATTCTCCCCTTTTCCTTGAAACTAAGACTAATAACTCAGTTCTTCTGAAAGTGTCCATAGGGGCAGCTAGGTGACACAGTGGATAGAGCACTGGTCCTGGAGTCAGGAGTACCTGAGTTCAAATCCCCCTCAGACACTTAATAATTACCTAGCTGTGTGGCCTTGGGCAAGCCACTTAACCCCGTTTGCCTTGCAAAAAAAAAAAAAACCACCCTAAAAAAAGTGTCCATAGTCAGCAGTTTCCTGCACCATTGCTTCTCTACTTATTGAGCATGGGCTGGTTCCTTCTTGCCCAGGACTGCATTTTGGCAGCACAGTTGGACCTGGCATCCCTTCTCATCAGGGGTTCATCTTTATTACTCAGAGACCTGAATCCCTACATGGTTTGGGAGGTGAGAATTCCTGGGGCTAAGGCAGTGGCTTCTTCCCACCCTGGCTGCCCCTAGGGCTCCCCTCTTGTTCTTTTAGTGAGCTAGCCTGGAGGTGATTACTCTTCACTTGGTTCAGCCTCTGTTAGTGGTTGGTCAGTTGTCCCAGGATTACCACAGTTCTACCTTAAACTTTTGTTTATTTTTGCCACTATATTCACTCTGAGGTACTATTTTTTGATTTGTTGTGAAGGAAATCTGAGAGCTTGGAATTTTCTGACCTACTCTGCTATCTTCTCAGAAGCATAATAATTACAAAGCATTTTAGATAAGAATCGTTAATCTGATATTAATTCTGGCTAAAATGTTCACAGAAAGACGGGGGTCTCAAAGGTTTTAGTGCAATTTTAAGCTATTAAAACTAAAAATTTAACACAGTTTAAGCCATTAAAATTTGAAACTGAACTAAGACTTTTGGAATATCCTGTTTTATATATATATATCATCCAGGTAAATAAATAACTAATTATACCTCTATTAAAAAAACGCAAAAATATCTCCTTTAAAATCAATGGTCCCTAAAAAACCACTTGCTCCCTTCTTAGCTGCAAAGAACCACTTTCATCTTGAGTTATATTTCTGTCTCTGACTTTTATTTATACCAAGTAGTCTCCCAGGATGCAAAACAGTAACAAATAGGGAAGCAAAGCCTTGGCTGCTTAATAGATTGGCCATTACACTTGAGGGAGTTAATAGGCAAGAAATTTATAGGGAAGCTAAAAAACAGACTGTTTGTAAAAGACTTTTCCAAGAAAATGTTCAATCATGAGAGAAGTTGATTTTCTATTCCCTTCTCTTTATTCTGTTATGAACACTGATCCAGGAATCCTATTCCCAGTCAATAATTCTTGGAATCTTTTAATCAAGTAGTTAATAGAATTTTGTGTTGAGTACTGAATCTTACTCAGTAAAATAGACACAATTCTTCATCATTCTGTTAGCAATGGTTGTAGCAGTAGGGGTAGGGGATGGGGAATGAAGATGGGAAAGGCATGGGAGTGATGGTTGTTACATTTGGATTATTAAGCACATAGAGCCTTCTTGCTAAATACAAACATATATATCAAAAATGACTTTAAGTTAGGAATATAATACTTAACAATAACCCTAAGTGAAGCAAACACACAAGTACTCCTTCAAGGGAATGGAATGAAATTATAAACTGGTAGCTTTCCAAGGCATTCACTGAGTTAAGTCTGCAAAAGGTTATGGGCTGTCTGTATGTTTTTTGCTGTTGCAAGGCAATGGGGTTAAAGTAATTTGCCCAAGATCACACAGTTAGGCAATTATTAAGTATCTGAGGCCTGATTTGAACTCAGTCTTCCCGACTGCAGGGCTGGTGCTCTATCCACTGTGCCACCTAGTTGCCCCTGGACTGTGTGTATGTTGACAGATAAAGGAAGAGAAAGATAGGAAGAAAGAGAGGAATAATGAAATAGAATAATAAAGTAAAGAAAAGAGATGCTTAGAGGGAAGGAGAGAGGGTGGAAGGAAAGAAGTTAAGAAGAGATGGAGATGGAGAAAGAGACAGAGAAAGAGGAAAAAAGTAGGAAAGAAAGAAATGGGACTGATTTTGCAGGAGATCAAAGATTACTATTTTTCTATTAGAAAAGAAAAAGACAGAGAAAGAAGATCCTGTTTGCATCTTCCTTATATAAACATCCCTACATCTTTTCTGGTCAAGTAGTATGTAATATTTATCTCTTGCCAGAGTCACAGCCTGCTTTTTAGATTATTCTAAATACTGGAGACAAATATTACACCTGTATTCAAAGTTCTAGGCTAGACCTATTGCTGTTGAAAGTAGTTTCTTGGACACTTCTAAAGCAAAATGGTTATTTGAGTAACTGTTGCGTAAAAAGTTGAGTAAAACTGTTATTAAACAGAGACTTGAAAATGCTCTACCTCCTACATTTCCTGTTCATCCTTCAATGCCTGCTGTCCCAACTCTGTTATGAAGCTTTCTGTGACTTCCATCTTTTGTTGTACCACTACTTGTCTGATTTCCAGCTTTTGTATCTGACCATCTGACCATGTGCTTTCTATCACATGTTGTCCTTGTCTGCAACCTAATCTCCAGCCTTCTCTAGGGAAAAAAGTAGTGCTTTCTACTCAGTGGTAAAATTTTTTTTTATCTGGTTATACATCCCAAGGATTCTGAATTTCAGTAAGTCATCAATAAGCCCCATTCTCCATTACTACTGCCCAATTTTATATTCTCATCACCCTCAACCCTTCCACCCCAAATGTCATAGGCCACAAACTTCCCTTCATCCTAAATCTTTCCTTTTCCTACTCCTTCCATCTTTTAGTTGTCACTGAAACCTGACTCCCCACAGGTGAGAGAGCCTCTCTGGGTACCCTTTCCTGTACTGACTGCACTTAGTTCACTGGTAGAGATGGGGGAGTAATTCCCAATGCCACTTCCAGATTCTCCTACTACCTTGATCACTCAGTAACTTTTCCTTATTTGAAAAATCATGCAATTCATATCTACCCCCAAGTCATTCCCCTTTCTTCCTCAATGAGTTTGGTACCTGGCTCACAATTTTGCTCTCTTTCCCAATTCCTGTCCTAATGCAAGGGGAACCTAATGTGTGTATTGACTCTCTTTCAAATACTCTAATGATTTATTTCCTCAATCTATTCACTTTCCTCTATCTGCTATATCACTTTTCACTTATTTCTCCATCTCACCTCAGCCATACACAAAGATAGTCTTACTCTGTTCTTGCCTTCACCTCAAAACATAGCACTTTCATGTTCAATCATTATAAACCAATCATTTTAAACATTATCTAATCATAAGATATTAGCTTTTCATCTCCCCCTCTGCCTTTCCTTATCAAAAATTATTCCACATCTTTCAAATCTTCAATTCTTTTCTAGGCACTCGCCACTCTCTCCTGTTTTCTCCATTTTGACCCCTTGGTAAATAGGTCAGCTCTATAGTGTCCTCTTCTCTAGAGTTCCTGCCCCCCTTATCAGAGCATCATTTGCAGCCTCTCAAGCCCTCACTGCTGTTCGTCAATCCTACTAATGCCTCCCTTAGTAAATTACTCTCACCCTTCATAGCAACTCCTCCAAACATCTTTATATCTCCATACATTTTCCCAATTCCTCACCCTCTCTCCTCTCAACTGAGAACTTTGTCTTATATTTTACAGAAAAAAATTGAGGTCATTCACTGTGTGTTCTCTCTGGTCCTTTCTTGTCCCTTCTTCTGCATCTCAAATCATTCATGTGGCCTTCCACCATTACATCCTCCTTCATTGAAGAGGCAACCTTACTCCTTAGAAAGGTTAATCCATCTACCTATGCAAGTGATCCCACTCTACTCCATCTCCTCCAGTAGACCCTCTCATCCCAATTCTCTTCTTTCCAATTTCTGTCTATTGACTCCTTCCCTATTATAAATATGACCTTGTCACTGTTGTCCTCAACTCTTGTTTGATCATTCCAATTCTGCTATTGTCATTTTATACCTTCTCTAAATTCTTTGAAAAAGCTATTTATAATAGATGCCTCCATTTTCTCTTCTCTCACTTTCTTCTTAATATCTTACATTCTAACTTCTGACTTCATCATTCCACCAAAACTGCTCTCTCTAAAGTTGTCAGTGATATACTTACTGCTAAATCCAATGTTTGGATCCATATCTTGCCTTCTATAGGTGTCCCACAGGGCTCTCTTCTCTCTATTTTTACTTCACTTGGTGATCTCATCAGCACCCATGGATTTAATTATTTCTAAGCTGATGATTCCTAAATCTACCTATTCTTTTCTAATCTTTCAGACCTTCAATCTTCTAACAATTGCCTTTTTTTTAAGGTTTTTGCAAGGCAAATGGGGTCAAGTGGCTTGCCCAAATCCACACAGCTAGGTAATTATTAAGTGTCTGAGACTGGATTTGAACCCAGGTACTCCTGACTCCAGGGCCAGTGCTTTATCCACTGTGCCACCTAGCTGCCCCTTAACAATGACATCTCAAACTGGATGTCCAGTAGACTCAACCTGTTCAAAATGGAGTTCATTATTTTCCCCTTTAAATCCTCCACTCCTACCTCCCCAATTAATGTAGAGGGCAACATCATATTCACAGATGCTTAGGCTCACACTCCTGACTATCTCTTACTCCCCTTTTTGTTTCCAATCTGTTGTCAATGCCTCTCAATTTTACCTTTGCAACATCTCTCAAATATGCCTTCTCTCTGACATTGCCACCATTTGGGTACAAGACTCTATCATGTCATGCCTGGGCTATTGTAATAGCCTATTGGTGGAACTTGCCTCAAATCTCTCTCCCCCTCCATTCTGTCACCAAAATGATTTTCCTGAAATTGCAGATCAACCCTCTTACTCAGTAAACTAGATGGCTCCTCAACATCTCCAGGATAAAATACAAAATGCTCTATTTCATATTTAAACCCTTTTATAACTTTGCCCCTTCTTGCTTTTCCATTCCTCTCACACCTTACTCCTCACCAAATACTCTACATTCTGTTTCACTGATCACTTGACTGTTCCATAAACAAGACTCTTCAGTTCATGGCGTCATTTTGAGCATTTTCTCTAACTGACTACCATACCTGGAATGTTCCCTTCTCAGCTTCTTTGGCTTCTTTTAATTCCCAAGTAAAACTCTATCTTCTACAGGAGGCATTTCTCAATCCTTAATTCTAGTGCCTTCCCTATTTTAATTATTTTTAATTTATCTTTTATATAACTTGCTTGATTATTTTTCATTAAATTGTAAGCTACTTGAGATGGGCTCCTAGATGGCACAGTGGGTAGAGCACCAGCCCTAAAGTCAGGAGGACCTGAGTTCAAATTTGACCTTGGACACTTATAATAGAGAAGGGGTCAATAGACAGAAATTGGAAAGAAGAGAATTGGGATGAGAGGATCTGCTGGAGGAGATGGAGTAGAGTGGGATCACTTGCATAGGTGATGGATTAACCTTGCTAAGGATTAAGGTTGCCTTGTCACATGAGATAAGACTGAAGGAGGATGTAATGGTGGAAGGCATATGAATGATTTGAGATGAAGAAGAAGGGACAAGTCAATTTACCTTGATCCTATCTGCCTCGCATCCAGGGCCATCTCCAGTTGTCCTGATTCACATCTGACAACTGGACCCAAATGTCTCTGGAGGAGAAAGTGAGCATCCCCTCACTCAAATCCAATCCATGTTCGTGTCATGGCATCACCTTCCTAAGGTCACGGTCTTCTTGGGGAACAAAAGACAAACATCATCATCATCATCATCACCTCTAGCACTTAGCACAGATTCTTAGTAAATGTTTATTGATTGCCTATTTGCCTGACTCTAGTCACAGCTGACCTCTCCCTTCTCTGGACTTCTACAGTACTTAGAGTCAGAACTCAGAGTTCAGCATTTAATTATTCTCTAAATGTTTCATATATATTATTCTTATTCCCTCAGTTTCTGTTCTCTAAGTATGGAGTCCCTCCAAGACTCTGTCCTTGGCTCTCATCTCTTCTATATTCTTTCCTTTGGTGATCTCATTTACTCCTGAGACTTCAGTAATCAAATCTATGATTTATACATCCATCTGTTCTCTCTCTGAGTTTCAGTTCTATATTTCCATTTGCCTCCTGTGTCTCTCTACCTTCACATCCTTTTGGTACTTCACACTTCATGTTCATTATTTCCCTCTCCCCAAACCTGTCCCTTTCTCAATTTCTAACTGATGTTGATATACCATGTTTTGTACACAGGATTAAAAAGTATTCTTCCCTCTCATTTGTTCCACTGTATCTAATCAAATTTCAATTTCTGTTGGTTCTATTTTGCCTATATTTCTTTAATCCATCCCCTCTTTTTTCAACTCACACAGCCACTTTGTCTAGGCTTTGATAATAGTCTCCTAATTGACAACCCTATCTCCAGACTATCTACCACAATGTTGTCAAAATAATCTTTCTAACTCTCAGTTATGATTGTGTCATATTTAGTCATGACCTTTTTCACTGGTATCCCATTAGGATAAAATACATACTCCTTAATTTAGCCTTTAAGGTCTTTTACCATCTGTTTTTAGCCTACCTATCCCACATTATTGCATTCTATTTTCCCCATATGTATTCTTCAGTATATTCTGGTTAAATTGGGCTATTGATTTTTCTTTAGTTCACTTGTTCTTTATTTATTCCTGACATTTTTTTCATTCATGCATTTCCTCTACCACTCTGCCTGAGGAATTAATGTCCTTTTTCAAGGACCAGGTGAAGTCTTACCTCTTTCATAGAATGTTCATGCTTTAGTTGAATAAGAATTCTTCCTAAAATTCTAATAGTACTTTGTCTCAATAGCTCCTTTGCCTTTATCATCATATCTGGTATCATTTATCTATGAATATGTAATAACCTATTCATTTGTCAACAAATACCTTAAAGATAGGAACTGATTGCATTGTTTTTCTCCCTCTCCCACTTCTTCCCCCTTTCCTCCCTCCCTTCCTTCTTCCTTCCTTCCTTCCTTCCTTCCTTCCTTCCTTCCTTCCTTCCTTCCTTCCTTCCCTTCCTACCTTTTTCCTTTCTTCTTTCCTTCCTTTCCCCTGCCTTTCTTATTTCCTTCCTTTTTTCTTTCTTTCTATCTCTTCCTTTCTTCCTCCTTTCTTTTATCCTCATCCCCCTTCCTTCTTTCCTACCTTCCTTTTTTCCCTTCCTTACTCTTCCTTTTTTCTTCCTTCCCCTTCTTTTTTCCTTCTTTCCTTCTTCTCTTCCTTCCTTCTTTTTTCTTTCCATTTCTTTTCTTCCTCTTTCCCTCTCTTCCTCCTTCCTTCATTCCTTCCTTTCTTTTTTGCTCATTTTTTGGTGTATTGCATACAGTTGTCATCAAAAATAATTTTTAAAAATTTCATAGAATTTTATTTTTTATAATTTTATTTTATTCAAAGTAACAAATTTTTATTATAAAAATATATTTTTAAAGTTTTTGCAAGGCAATGGGGTTAAGTGACTTGCTGAAGGTCACACAGCTTGGTAATTATTAAGTGTCTGAGTTCAGATTTGAACTCAGGTCCTCCTGACTCCAGAACCAGTGCTCTATCCATTGAGTTACCTAGCTGCCCCTATAAATATAATTTTAAAAAATTTAATTAAACTGATTTGAGAGCAGGGATCATGGCTTATACTTCTGTTTCATAGCTCCCAGCATAATATTAGGCACACAGTAGATTCCTAATAAAGATTAATTATTTGAAAGAAGAGAAAATGACAGCATATTTTTAAAGAAAAATAAACTTTTAAATTAATCTCGCTCTTGTTACCCACACCTCTTTAAGTATTAAAAGGCAGGTGGCAAAGATCATATTTCACGTTTGTTTTTCTAAGACTCAAAGACTCAAAGTAAATTCAGCAATATGTATCCCATGACAACTCTAAACTAAAGTATAAGTTTCCCAGAGAATGGTCACTACTAATGACCACATTGTCTTAGAAGTAGAGAGCTTAGGCACTAAGAGGAAACTTAGTGATGCCTAGTCTAGTTCTCTTATTCAAAAGGGAAACTAAGATCCAAAGAGGTTCCAAAAGCACCTTACTTCTTGCAACCTATCCTCTGGACTTGATTACCTTTCCAGAAGGCAAGGAGAGAAGTGAATTAAATCTGCAACTCTGAAGTATTAGAAAAGAAGCTGCTCTGCCACCCCAAAGTCTTTTTAAGGTCTTCTCTGATAAATCGATAATCCTCCAAAAGATGAAGTATTAAGATGGATGAGATAGAGCAGATGTTCCAATGGACATTCTGGGTTCCTAGAAAATGCAACATGCAAATATCTGAATTTACCAAGCAGATTAGCAAAGATGTGCTTATTTGCATTGTAGAAAGATTCTTGGCTTTAAAGAAGAATTTATTGTGAAATTCCTTTAAATAAGAAATTTCCCGAATACTCTTAAATACTTGATTTAAAAAAAATGATTGATGCTGTATTTTTCCAAAGCATATTTGTACAAAGGCAAAGTACATATACAAACATGTCTACCATGTTATTATGTTTACTGTTAGTAATTATTATTATTAATTAAGGAGACGTATAAGTCTAGCAGTCATCCTGGTTTTCTCACTATCTCTCCATATCCTCTTCATTTTCACACACTCCTCATATCTAGTCTGTTGCCAAGACCTTTGTATCTTTTGAATATACCTCATTTGATCCTCTAGCAATCCCTTAACTTTGATGCAAGCCCTCCACATCTCATGCCTGAACTATTGTAATAGTTGGCCAGTGTGTCTGCCTGCCTCAGTCCTTTCCCACTCCATTTCATACTTCATTTAGTCATCAAAGTGATTTTCCTAAAGTATAGATCTAATCATGTCACTCCCCACCCTCTCACTCAATAAACTCCAATGGCTTCTTACTTCTAAGATCAAATACAAAATGCTATTTGGTGTTCAAAGCCCTTTATAACCTAGAACCCTCCTACCTTTCCAATAATCTTATACCTTACTCCCCAACACTACCTTCTATTCAGTGGCACTGACCTTGCTGTTCCATGAACAATATGCTCCATCTCTATCTCTTGTGTCCAGTCGTTCTCTCTGACTGTCCCCCATGCCTGGATTTATCTTCTTTCTTCTCTTTGACCACTGATCTTCCTGGCTTTCCTAGTCCATCTAAAATCCCACCTTTTACAGAAAGCCTTTCCCAATCTCTCAATTCTAGTACCTTACTTGTATTGGTTATTTCCTATTTATCCTGAATATGACTTGTTGGTATATATTTGTTTGCTGTCTCCCCCAATTAGACTCTGAGTTTCTTGAGGATAGGAATTATCTTTTACCTCCTTTTGTAACTCCCAGTTATTACTTAACATAGTGTCTTTAGTGTCTATAGTAGGCTTTAATAAATGTTTATTGATTGACTGATTGATTGTGAGGCAAGATGGTAAGGTATGAAGAATGTTAGATTTGGAGTCAGAGAACTCAGATTTTGCTCCTGTCTCTGTCAAATATTACCTGTGATTTTGGGAAAGTGATTTAACCTCTCTGGACCTGTTTCCTCATATTCAAAATGAAAGCATTGCACTAAATGACCTCTAAGATCACATCTCTTCCAAGTTGTAAAATCATCATCATTATACATTGATAGTTATACCATTTCCTTCTCCCTCTTGCTTGGGAGTCTTTCTTATAATAATTTTTTTAAAAAGGAAGACAAAATTCCATACAACTAATCAGTATATTAGAAAAATCTTATATTATATACATAATTCCATGCCCATGGACACTTTCCTTTCCCTTCTCCCCCTCACTCTATTTCAACAAAGGAGAATTTTATGAGATTTTTGGATTTCTTTTTAATAAACTTTATGACATTCTTTCTAGAACATTTTGTTCACTGAAGCCTTTTTTCATTTTAATAATTTTGCCTTCATTTAATTAATGAAATGATGGTTTTAGGGAAGAGTTCTTCCTGAAATAAGATAGAGCATCCAGAAAAAATTTTAAATACTCCCAAAATAATTTTGCTAAATCTGTGGAAGAATTTCCCTGATGCTTATGATATGTGAATATCTTTCTCTCAATTAGTCCATTGTGACCTTTTAAAAATGTGATGTAATTTTTTAAGTGTTCTATTGATTCAGTCATGTTTGACTTTTTTTGTAACCCCCTTTGGATTTTCTTGGTGATGTTTGGTTTTACAGATGAGGAAACTGAGGCAAAAATGTTTAAGTGACTTGCAGAGTAGTAACATAGGTAGTAACTATCAGAATCTGGATTTGAACTCAGGTCTTCCTGACTCTAGACTTGGATCTCTATCCACTGTGTCACCTAGCAAGTGTAAGTGTAAGATTTTTCAAACACAAAAGTTTAAATTTATAACTCACTTTTTTGTTTTACTAATTTGTTTTTAATGTAGTTTGTTCAACCTTAATTGAAAAAAAGCATGTGACAATGAATCTGCATGCTTTTGTGACCCTTAAAGATTTTTATATGTTAAAAATTATTTCTCCAACTCTCAAGGTGTAAGTTTTCTTTATAAAAAGTCTCCTTAGAATGCTAATCTTTGTTCAGGGCTATTTTTCTGAATCTTGAACCTGTGCAAAATAAAACCTAAGTTTTTATCTCTATAATTTCTGCATTTTTTAGATTTATTTTGGCAGTAGTTACCTATCATAAGAATTCAATGAGGAAATATTTCTCCTATAACAGGAGATGGTTCTCTCAAATTTGTTCATCATAATTTCTCAGCATTCTATTTTTGTTACTGCTATTCTTTCCATTTACATTGTTTCAGTCATTGTGAATTTTGTTTACTTGGTTCTGTTTGTTTCATTTTGTATCACATACATATATGTTCATATACATATGTGTATGTGTTATTCACTTATTTTAGTTGTATCTAACTCTTTGTGATCCTATTTGGAGTTTTATTGGCAAAAAACTAAAGTGGTTGCCATTTCCTTCTCCATTTCATTTTGCAGATGAAGAAACTGAGGCAAATTAGGGTTAAGTGACTTGCCAGTGGTCACAGGTAGTAATTATCTGAGGTTGGATTTGAACCTGGATCTTCCTGACTCCACATCTGGTACTTTATTCACTGTGCCACTTGGCTGTTTATATGTCTCTATATATCTAAACATATATATATATATATATATATATACACATATATATAAATATCTTATAAATATTTATAAATATATACTATATATCACATATTATATATGTATATACTTCTCTTTTCATTGTAGAAGGCAACTTGCTTGATAGTAGATACTAGTTTTCCTTTTATCTTTTCATCCTTCAGTGTCTTTCACAGAATAGGTTTTTAAAACTTGATTAGATTGGAGTCTACTATTATAGCAAACCTTTCCACCATCTAGATTAATAGTCTTCTCAAAAAGACTTTGCTCTAAAAGATGGAACAGAAGAGCAGCCTGTTAATTGCAAGCAAGTCACAGGCCTGCCAGTATGCTAACTTATTTGTTTTTGTCCACAGTTACTAGCTATATTCACCTTATAGTAATAAGTCGATTATTTCTGGGAAAATTCTAAAATGAATCATTAAAGAGATGACTGCTGATCGTCTAGAAATGGAAGCAGTGATTACAAAGAGCAGGACATGATATGCTAATCTAATTTTCTTTTTAAAATAAGATTTCCAAATTAGTAGATGAGAGGAATATTTGTTTTTACTAAGAACTTTTTAGATTTTAGTAAAGCTAATGAAAAGGTGCCTCATACTATTCTTGTGGTTAAAAAAGGAAAGCTATGCATTAGATGACAATGCAATCAAATGGATTAAGAACTAATTGGATTGAATATGGTAAGCATTTTACATGTATAACCTATATTAGATTACTCATTATCATGGGGAGAGGGGAAGGAAGAGAAAAAGGTAGAAAAATATGACATTCAAAAGCTTACAAAATGATGAATGTTGAAAACTATCTTTGCATGTAATTGTAAAAAATAAAACAGCATTCAAAAGAAAAATAAGAACTAATTAGACTCAAAGAATCAGAGTAGTTGTTAAATGTTCATGATACTGTGGCAAAAGGTGTACAATGGAGTACCCCGGGGATCTATGCTTATTTGCTTGCTGTTTGACATTCTTATTAATGACCTGAATAAATACAAGGATAGTATACTCATCAAATTTTCAGTTGACCCAAAACAGGGTTGAAGCACTAATACACTAGATGATACAGTTAAGAGAACAAAACACCTTAACAGACTAGCAACAATGGGCTGAATCTAAAAACATTCAATTCAGTGGAGATAAATATATATCAAAAAATTTCACAAATATAATATAGGGAAGGAATGGGTTGATAGCAATTGTTTGAAAAAAAGATATGGTGATTTTAGTGACCTGAAAGCTCAATATGAATTATCATTGTAATATATCAACCAAGAAAAAGTGAATATATTTCAGACTGCATTAAGAGGGGCATGGCTTCCAGGAATAGGCAAGTTTTAGTCGCACTGTACTCTTCCCTAGGCTGAACTCATCTTTAGAATTAAGTTTAGAGTTTAAGAAGGACATTGTTCATATGGAGAGTCTTGTGGGGAAGCAGGATAGTGAAGAGCCTTGATTTTATGGCATATAAATTATATGAGGCATGTTTACTTTGGAGAAGTAAAGTCTGAAGGGATACATGATAGATGTCTTCAAGATTTGAAATCTAAGGATTAGACTCATTCTGTTTGACCCCAGAGAGCAGGATCAAGAATATGAGTAGTACAAGCAAAAAAATAATTTAGACTTCAATTAAGTAAGATTTTTCTAACAATGAGAGCTTTCCAAAAGTGAAATGGGCACGAGGGAGATCCTCTCCTTGAATGTTTTCAATATAATTCTGTAATTTTGTGATTTTAAGAATGTTGAAGTTTTAGCTTAATCTATATTTCCCTGTAGCATTCCAAATCTGGTCAAGAAGAATTTAAATCTAAAACATGGGGTAAGGAAAAAAAAAACTTCCTGTATTTATTGATTAATTAATCTTATGCCAAAGAGAGTACTAGGTTTATCATAGGAAGAAGACTAGTGGAGGAGAGAATCAATAATCATCAGACAATATCTAATAAGAGAACCATTAATAAACTTATCTCCCTATAACAAATGAACAAAATAGATAATAAACAGGGTGAGATAGAGAGTTCAGAGCAAGGAGTTCAATATATACTCAAATATCACTGAGACTTGGAGAATCACATGGCATATTAAGATTCAAGCTATTGAATTGACAATACAATTAAATAAAAGATTAATAATTACCTAGCTGTGTGGCCTTGGGAAAGCCACTTAACCCCATTTGCCTAGCCAAAAAAACCTAAAAAAAAACCCAATTAAATAAAAGATCCCAAGTTGTTGCCTAATACAATATTTTTTTTTCTCTAGTGATACTCTGTGGTTACCACTAGTGGAGCATTCCAATTGTGAAAGATTAAAAATGCAAATGACACAAAGAGTATCAAAAGATACAGATGGTTGGAAATAGGCTACAGCACATTATTAACAATTACTTACCTGTAATCTGTGACATAAAGCTTAATATCCTGAAAATGTATGATTGGAACATAGGGTAAGCAATTGTGTTTTGAGAGCAAGGAATAATAGAGATGCACAGATCAACTACTCTATCAATATCTATGGAATATTAGAAGTCCTAGAGGAAGGCATTCTAATGGGGAAAAACTCCACATGCCTCAGACAACTCTCTAGCACTCATTCAGTCATAGAGTGATTCTAATTTGAATTGGTAGAGGGAATTCTCACATTGAAACTTCCTGTAATAATGCCAATGACACTTCTCATTCATGAATTGAAATGTGGATAATACTTAATCATCTTATAATATTATTGTTCAGAACAATAATGATTTCAAAATGCTAATCCACCCTGTAGAATAAAAAAAAGTATTTGATTCATGCTTGGTTATTCTGATGTAGAATGATTATTATATCTTCTTTTTCTTTTTTGATAAGTGACTTGCCCATAGATTCAGATTATTATATTTTATTATAAGAATTAATAATCACTTTCATATAGAATTCTGGGCTTCCATATACCTTATTTGATTTATTTCTTACAGCATTTCTATAAAATAAGTGAAATACCACTTTAAAGATGAGAAAATGGAAAATTTTCAGAAGTTAAGTGATTTGTTTTTAGGTCACATGGTTAATAAATGGAAGAGCCAAATTTCTAATTCAAGTCTTCTGACTCTGAGTCATGAGAAGAATGGCAAATCTAGGGCTGAAAATGCCTTTAGAGGCCATCTTGTCTAGCTCCTTCTCTGTATAGCTGATGACTCTAAAGAAAAGAGTTTAAATGATTTACCTAAGTTGATGCAGATCCTAAGAGGCAGAAATAGGAGCCCCATGCTTTCAATTATTTTGCCTCGAGAAACATGTATATAATACATTGCCTCCTTCTTGCCTTAAACTTTGTTCCATTCTTTTTAGCTGTACTGTGCTGTTTAAATTTCAAATTCTCTCCATGTAACCACGTTGTTCAAGAAATAATCTGAAAGTGTGTCATAGCTTTCTTCCTTTGCTCTTGGAATGGTAAAAGCATTCATTTTTCTTGTAAAAACCATTGCGAATTTGTTGAATTGTTGGAAACATTCAGTACTCTTACTCTTGGTACTGCCTGAATATTCCCCCTTTGGAAAGAAGAAAAATGAATTGTTAAATCCTGTTCTTCTATTCATTTGTTTTTCAGTCATGTCTGACTCTTTGTAATCCCATTTGGGGTTTTCTTGGCAAAGAAATTGGTGTAGTTTGCCATTTCCTTCTCCATTTTTACAAATAAGCAACTGAGGCAAATGAATAGCCACGTGGCTTGCCCAAGAACACATAACTAGTGAATGTTTTGAGGCTAGATTTGAATTCGGGTTTTCCTGATCCCTGGCCCCAACTCCATGTTGCCTATCTGCACCACCTAGCTGCTTCAACCTCAATTGATATAGAAAGAAGAAAATCATTGTCATACACTAAAAGAAAATTTTTTTACAATGAATGCAGTAGGTGCTTAATAAAACATTTATTGATTGATTTTGCCTTTCTTTGTATCCCTCATCATTTGGCAGTGCCTGATATATAATGATTGCTCAATGAATGCCTGCTGACTGACTAACCCTAAGGGAAAACCTTTATGAAGGTTAAAACCTTCTGCAAATGTCAGTTGTGATTATCAATGTGATACCAACAGCTGCTTTTAAAAACCCTTTATTATGTGGGATACCTATGGCCAATCTACATCATTTTTCATGAAAGGAACAAGACAAAGATTTATAGGGTAATTGGTAAGGATGACTTTCCTTGTTTGAAACCTCCCTACCCTCAAGAAGGGGGAAAAAAGACCAGTGATTAATTGTATCTGGAGAGTGAAATGATGGAGTCATAATTTACTCATTCTGCTTAGGGTGGAAATCACTCCTTAGTCTTTCAAACTCCATGACTTCATGTGATTAATCCAGTCCGCATTATCCTTTGCTTCCAAAAGGTGGTGCTTCTTGGCCCTGACTTTGATCTTCCTTGACTCATTTTCTCATCTTCTCCTGTGTGCAATTCTACCTCACACCATCAGGTCAGTCCACAGGGGGGGAGGCCCAGAGGCCCCCTTAGAAAATGAGACAGTGTTTGTGTTCCTTTGTTTAATTGTGTTTGCTTAGCAACTGAGGAAGCTGGGCTGAGTATTCTAGAAAATCCACATGTGGGAAAGACTGAGCAAGAAGGATGAGTGCAGTCGGCCACAGGCCATGTGTTTAAAATATACTATCAGATGTGAGAACACATTTCTGAGGAGGTCTCCAGCAGCAACTTGGAAAGCTGGGCCCAGTGTGTTACATTTGTACACGGGATAAAGGAGGAAGAGGATGCCAGTCTAAAACCTTGTTCTCCCAGCTTCTCTTCAATGGAGAGAGGAGTTGCTTTGAGAGTGAGGTCTTTATTGCAAGGTCGCTCTTGGGTTGAGATCAGGAACCATCCTGGTTTTCTGGGTCTGTCTTTTTCTTTTTCTGTCCATTTACCTGTTCTATGTGCTAGTGTGAAGCTGGTATATAATTTTAGAGGAAATGAGAAGAGCTAATTGAAATTTGTATTTAGTAAAGAGCATTATTCATCAGAATATTTTTATTTTTTGGTTTTTGCATATCAATGGGGTTAAGTGACATGACCAAGATTACACAGTTGCTAAGTATCAAGTGTCTGAGGCTGGATTTGAACTCAGGTCCTCCTGACTCCAGGGATGGTGCACTTTATTCATTGTTGTCACCTAGCTGGCCCATCATCAGGAACAGTTTTGGAACAAGAAAGGAAGAACCCCAAATAGTCAACCCTGTTCACTATTCAACTCATTTTACAGATGAAGAGGGAATGATCTGTTCAAATCATCCCACATGGTAGTGAGAGAGCCAGCACTGGAATCTTGGTCTTCTGAATGTTGGACCACTCTTTCTACCACATCCTACTCATACTGCCTTCCAATGACCCATTGTCAAAATGTAATAGAACAATAAGAGATCAGTGGAGTCTTAGGAACCAAGGTCCAGACCTGATTTTTGTCAACTTTAATAACCCATTTTGGGTTGACTACCCCATTTCTACTACCTTCCAGTTTCCCAGGCTAGATGTGATTAACTATGCATTTATTTATTATATACCTACTATGTGCCAGATACTGCAAGGTGCTAGGGCTACAAAGATGATTAAAACAGTTCCATATCAACTAGCTCATATCCTAATGGGATATAATTAAACATGAACTGAAGATGGAAAGGGCATTAGTTACTAGAGAAAACAGGGAGGATTTCATGAAAGAAACTTTGAAATTTCACTTAATGAACATCTATTAGGTCCACTGTGTATAGAATATGGTGCTAGGTTACAATAATAGCTACCTGGCATATATCATCTCATTTGATTTTCCCAACAATCCTGGGGGTAGGTCCCATTATTATCCCCATTTTACAGATAAGTTAATAGAAGCAAACAGAAGTGAAGTGAAATGACTGGCCAAGGTCATACAGTTAGAAAGTGTCTGAAGTTGGAATTGGACTCAGGACTTCCTGACTCCAGATTCAGCATTCTATACACTTTACTATCTAGTTACTATATGATTATAAACACAGTTCCTACCTTCCTACCCTCAAGAAACTTACAATCTACAAGAAGATAAGACACAGTTGTGGATAACTATTCTATTCACAATATATGATAAATGTATCAGAAGGCCATAAAATTCTCTGCAAGGTTTAAGGAAGATGATTGCTGATTAGCTGATCATCGAAGATTTCATGTAGGAGTGGAGACGGTATTTAAGTTGAATTTTAATGATCTGTTTTTTAGTCTAGAATTGTGATTTCATTAGTTTAAGGAGCTTCCAGTGCCAGGAACTCCTACTAAAGCAAATTCCAACTGTGCAACAACTCCAAGTCTTAGAGAGTTGCCTAGGAATACCAAGAGGCTATAAGTTACCTGCCTGTGGTCATTCAACCTGTATGTAACAGAGATGGGTCATGAACCAATTCTTTCCTATTCCAAGGTTGTAAATTTAATAGCTGGGATAGTCTGAGAAAAGATATGGAACCAGGAAAAGACAAGGTATAGACCTGGGGAACAGAGTGGAATCTCATTAGGTTGGAGACAGATTATTTTCTGGAGATCATTATGAGGGCAAGTGAGGAAGTAGCAAAATAATGGAGAGCCTAAGAAGTCAGACAAGAGAATATGAAGTTTAATCAGTGGAATAAAAAGGAACCCCATCAGGTTCTTAACAAAGGCTTGCCATGACTAAGCCCATTCATAAGAGCTAGTATTCTAGAAGCAGAAAGAAGACTGGATTGGGGGGTGGTGAGACAAAGTGGGGAAGATTGTAAGGAGGTTAGACGATAATCAAGGTAGACACCAATGAACACCTGCTCTGGGGCAGGTGATATGGGATGAAGGAGAGTGAAGATAAAAATAACAGGGTTCTGGATATGGGAGTATGGCTGAAAGATGGTGTAACAAAAATAGTGGTGATATCTTGGATTTTTCCTTCATGCTCTACATATAATTTGTCACCATGAATTGTCATTTCTTCCTTTAAAGTGTCTCTCAATTTGACCTTTCCTAATGCTTCCACCTTAATCTGGGCTGTCATCAGTTCATGCCTGGATTACTGAACAATGTCTCCATGGCTTCCTTCTCTCCCTAATAAAAAATATGATACACATTTCTCCCAGATTAATCTGCCTAAAAAAAACAATTTTCATTACATCACTTCTTTTTCTCTATTTCATCCATTCCAAAATTCTTTGTCTGGTTTCCAACATTCTTTATAATCTTTATGTTAAATGTATAATTTTACTTATCAGAGCACTTCTGAATATAAACCTTATATTGAAAGTCAACTTCTTCACTTTTCTTCACCTATACCACGTGTATCACTCTTATCTTTGCTTTTTTTGCCTACTCTAGCAAAAAATTTGTATGAAAAGATATTTATAAGATCCCTACCTGTGCCAAACACTCTGCTAAGCAGAGGTTACTGTTAAAAACTGAAACAATCCTTGCCCTCAAATAGCTTACATTCTAATAGAAGTAGACAACGTATGTCGGAGGCTATGACAAGAGAAGTCACAGAGATATTGAGTGTAGCCAACAGGCAATAGATTGACATACCCCTTTCCAGAGCCAATGAAAGCCTTGATTTCTAAAGTCAATGAAGCTCTCAGGAGAGGGAGAAAAAAAGTGGGTTGTAGTTAGGCAGGGCGGAAAATGACCCAGGTAAAGATGAGAGACAGAGAATTCATAGTTCAGTGTCTGCTTCCAGAATGACCTGTGGATGTCTGGCTTGGGGGTTATGGTAGAAAATGACTGGGTTGAAGATGGAGTTTGAAAGCTCCAGGAATAGGTTCCTCTTTGTTTTGGATACTCTTCTCAGCCCTTGTTCTTCATCCATAGGTTGTCTCTCCTCACTTCCTTTTCTCTTTCAGTAGCAACATCATTCCCTCAGCCACCCAGACTTGAAACCTTACAGTATCTTTGTTTCTCTTCACTCCATTTTCCAAAGCCAATCATTAACCACATCTTGTCAATTCTATTTCCTAAAATCTTAACATGTACCCCCCTTTCAACTCATTTGAACATCATTCTAGTTTAGGGACTCATTACACTTTACCTAAACTATTTTAACAGCATCCTATGCTGCCAATCTCTTTTCCCACCAACCTATTCTCTGGTAGTAAATCATATTTGTAATACACAAGTCTGATATTATCCTTCCTCTGGTAAAACCAAACCTAACCAAAACAAACAAAATGCCCTTCAATGACTCCTCATTGCCTACTGGAAAACAATGAACTCCTTTGTATGCCATTTGAAGCCCTCCAAAATCTGGACTCTAAACTACATTTCCAATGGTACTCTACCTTCTTAGTTATAATCGTCTAAGGGAAAGAATTGTGTAGATGGTTATTTGTCTATTGCCTAACAGCTTATCATCTGCCTCAGATGTGCAGGAGTCATCCACAAAAATTTGTAGAGGTGGCAAGAAAATGTAGGCTGTTGTCTAATGAGCTGAAAGTCTGTGATATTTCTCTGGCTTTGGATGGATTCTTGGCTCTTCCTTCCATGGCCCATTCCCAGGGCTTAGTTCTTCATTGGAGCTTTCCCTGGATGCCAGATGCTCTCACTGGGCTTTGAAGCCTCAGGGAATAACCCCTGGTTCTTGCTAAGGAGGCCTGGGAGTTACTGAGAAAAACAGGACTGAACTTGTGGATTTACAGTGTGGGTTTGCTTCGTTTCCCCTTTGAAAATTCTGGGTGCCTTCTGCCAGAGTTAATCTCAATTCCCATAGGACTCCACCAATACCTCTGGCTTCCTGGAATTTCCCTTATCCTCCCCCCAGTACTGGGAGCTGCTGGTATGAGAAGGAGCCTGTTTTCTCCATTATGACTGGAAAGTTGTACTAGCCAACAAGGTGTCAAAAGAAACCATAATTATGAAAAATTCTCCAATACAGGGGAACAATCCTGTCTATCATCACTTCCTGCTGATCTGTCCTCTGCTATACCTTGCATATCTGCCTATTTCCACAGCTACAGACTTGTCTAGAACCTAATCCCCAGGAGTCAGTACTACTGTAAAAACCTCTTGGCCAGCTCTTTACCAGAGATCCTCCTATTATATTAACTATATATTCCCATCAGTTAAAAATTGGAACCTATTCCCTATATATATATATACATATATATATATATATATATGTGTGTGTGTGTGTGTGTGTATAGTTTGTTTATAAAATATTTATATATTCTATGTTATACATAATATAAATATTATGTTCATGTATTAATATATATTATAGATTCAAAAAATAAAATTTAAAGGATAAGATAAAGATAAACAATTTTTGAATTCATGGTACAAAAACTCAGAGAATATATGCATATTTCCTGGGGATGAAGCAGACATAAGTAATAATTATTAATTAATTATTAAATTAATTTGAACAGTAAAGTTAGCCAAGAAGGCATATTTTCTCCTTTTTTAAAAGATTCTTTTTTGGTGGAAAGATAACCAGTGCAAGAAGGGAGTTTTAGAATCATCTAGATGGTATAATGAAGACAGCACTGGACCTGGAGCCAGGAGGGCCTGTGATCAAATCTGGTCTCAGATATTTCAATAGAGGGTGGTGTTGTTATGTTTCTCTTTCATTCTCGAAGAAGATCATGACATCAGGGAAGTGATGCCATGATGAACAAGTGAATAAGATTTGAATGAAGGGGTGCTGTGCTAAGTCACCAGCCTCACTTTGTTCTTCAGAGCCTTCTGGTCCAATGCCAGATAGGAATCAGAAGGAGCTAGAGATGCCCCTGGATACAAGGCAATTTGGGTTAAGTAACTTGTCCAACCAAGGTCACACAGCTAATAATTGTATGGGTGTTTTATTGGAAACAAGTCCAATAAAAGGAGGATGAGATGTGATCCTTATTACCTTGGTAATAATTTTGTACTAGTCTTCCTTCTGTCTTAACTCATGTTTTCTTGTGTCGATTGGAAATCCAAGCTCTTAATCATTGGAAACCTTCTACCAAGTGTTCCCAAGTTCAGTTGAGGTTCTCTTCTGATGGGCCTTGGATTTTACTCTCTGCTTTCTAACTCTCATCGGGGCAGCTAGATGGCACAGTGGGTAGAGCACTAATCTTGGAACCAGGAAGATTCAAATCTAGCCTCAGACACTTATTAGTTATGTGACCTTGGGAAAGTCATCTAAACCTGTTTGCCTCAGTTTCTCATCTGTAAAATGAGATGAAGAAAGAAAGAGCAAACCACTCCAGTATCTATCTTTGCCAAAAAGGCTTCAAAGAGGGTCATGAAATGACTGAAAAACAGCAAACAAATTCTAATTCTTATATGATATGTGATTCTAAAAGTGTGATCTGAAGAACCCCCAAGGGTCTCCATTAATCTTTCAGGGTATACTTGAGGTAAAAATTATTTTAGTAATAATATTTAGATTTTAAATTTATAATATAGTTGTATAGATAGATATGCCCCATATAAAAAATTCATGGGGGAAAGTCCTCAATAATTTTTAAGAGTATAAAGAGATGGGGCAGCTAGGTGGTACAGATGGATAGAGCCCTGGTCCTGGACTCAGGAGAACCTGAGTTCAAATCCAACTTCAGACACTTAATAATAATTGCCTTAACCTCACTTAGCCTCATTGCCTTGCAACCCCCCCCAAAACAAAACAACCCCCCAAAAGAGTGTAAAGAGATTCTGACACCATAAAATTTTAGAACCACTGACTTCTGCCTCTGAACCTTCATCCAGAATGAAATTTCTCTATTTATAATCAAATTATGTTCCTCTTCTCTCTCAAAACTATCCTGTTCTATGAGTACTCCTATTTATGTCCATCTTGCCTACCTACTTCATGCCAAACAGTCAGTATACCTTAGCTTTATGCAGTAGTAATTTGTTGCAAATTGATTTCTATTAAGCCTGTTAAGCCTTCCTCTTTTAAACTTTTTAAACACTTTGGTTTAACCTCTTAGTAGCTTTCATACTCTGATAGCAACTATATTTATTTGTAAAATTGTCATATCTGCTGTTCCATGAACAAGACACTCCACCTCTCTAATCTGTAGTCTTCCATGCTTGAAATACTTTCCTTTCTCCACTCCAACAACTAACATCCTTGGCTTCCTTTAAGTCTTAACAAAAATCCTTTCTTTTGCCAGAAACTTTCCCCAACCCCACTTAATTCTAGTGTCTTATCTCTATTAATTATTTCTTATTTATCTTCTACATGACCTGTTGGTAAACAATATATGCATATATTGTTTGTCTGTTGTCTTCCCCTGTTAGAATAGAAGTTCCTTGAGGACAGGGACTGACATTTGTCACTTTTGTACTCCCGGCACTTAGCACATAGTAGATTAAAATTTTTTTTTATTTACTTAAGACAATGGGGTTAAGTGACTTGCCCAAGGTCATGCAGCTAGGTAATTATTAAGTGTCTGAGGCTGGATTTTAACTCAGGTCCTCCTGACCTCAGGACTGATGCTCTTCCACTTTGCCACCTAGCTGCCCCTCACATAGGAGATCTTTAAAAAATGTTTATTGATTGATTATTGACCTTTGAGGGCCGGAGTTATATTTTATTCATTTTTATCTCTCCAGCTCACCATAGTTCCTTGCATAAAGTTAGTATTCAGTAAATATGTGCAGAACTGATGTGTGCATATGTGGATGTGGATATATATATATATATATATATATATGTGTGTGTGTGTGTGTGTGTGTGTGTGTGTGTGTGTATGATGAAAATGTCTGGTCTTAAGTATTTTTAAAAGTCATATGGAAAATAATAAAGGAAAGATATGCAAACTTCCCTCCCTAAATGTATTGATAACTTTTTTTACATCACCTACATTTCCCAATTGATTTTTTAAAAACAATGAATAAAAAAATTTGCAAAACTAACCAGCAAGATGGATACTCTTTCCAGAATTCTGATGTGTATTTAAGTTGCATGGCTTCAGTAAGAGGGTTCTTCCCTAGATCTCAAGTCACTCCCAGAGAAGTAGAGTCATAGCCACCTTAGATATTCCTAATGGATATATCAATAACTTTCACATCTCTATTGGAACATGCTTCCCACTCATTGTCACCCTTCAAGTCTGGATGAGAAATATTTCTAGATCTGAGAAATGAAGGTGAATATATAATCTTGCAGGTCAATTCTCTTTACTTCTTTGCAGAAGAACACTCATTTTTGTTGGTCCAATGACGATAAGTCAAATTGAAAGCAAAGAGATTTATCAGCATACTAAGGAGCCTGCTCTTGCTGATACCAGATACATATTCCTGGTGTACAGATTTGATTTTTAAAACTTTCAGTTTTGCTTAGTGTATATTGCCAACCAACGGTATTCTACTGAAACTAAGGTAAGATAAGTAAAGTATTTCACAGGAAAGGGAAGGGTAGATAAAGACATAAACAAAGGGAGTTGGAACCTTGTGCAAATATACCAGTCTACATCAATCAAGTCCCAACCCCCTCCAAATAACACAAATAATGAGTTGATTAAATGAGGTTAAATATAGCAATAGGTAGAATTCCTTTGGTGACATGGATTCCTCAGTTATTCTTGTTTCTATGAACCTGCTCCCTTTCTTCTCTTTTAGAGTAAAATAGTTCAATCTAATCAGCCTGCACCACCCTTTTCCAGAGGAATTCATAGACTTGGCTAAATGGGCTAATTACATGATGGCAGTGTTGTGCTGTTAAGAGATTTTTAAGAATTAAGAATTTAAATGTAATTCTGAATTCAGAAAGGAACTTGAGAGAATGTAGAGTATTGAGGGTGAAGAACTAAGGAAAAAGCCTGATAAGGAAGGACACTGAGCCTAACCATAGTTATTCAGTTCTAAAGTCTAAAAGAGGGGTATGAGAAACAACCAGGGAGTACTAATGGAGATGTGACCTGTAGCATAAGGAAACTGAGATGCAGTGAAGTGTAGTGGAAGATTACTGGATTTGGAATCAGAGTGGGGTTCAAAATCTTTTTCTGCCACTGATATCGCAAATGATGTTGGCCAATAATGTTAAAACTAATATTAATAATAGCTGGGAAGCCAGATAGCATGAACAGCTAGGTGGTGCAATAGATAGAGCAATGGTCCTAGAGTAAGGAGGACCTGTGTTTAAATCCAGCCTTAGATACTTGATGCTAACTAGCTGTGTGACCTTGGACAAGTCACTTAATACCTATTGCCTCTCCAACAAATAATAGCTAACATTTATTATGTGTCAACCACTGTGCTGAATGTTTTACAGTTGTTATCTCATATAATCCTCACAACAACCTGAGAGCTAGGTAAAATGATTCCCAATTTATAAATGAGGAAAATGAAACAAACAGGTAAAGTGACAGGCACAAGGTCACATTAAGTGTCTAAGGTCAGGTCTTCCTGGCCCCTGCCCTGGCACTCAATCCATAGCATCACTTAGCTACCTAGATGAGATATTTAATTTCTTGGATCTGTTTCCTTATCTCAATCAATCAATAAACATTTATTGAGTATCTACTATGTGCCAATACCTCACTAAGCACTGGGGATGCAAAAAGAGACAAAAGACAGTCCCTGCCCTCGTGTAGTTTACAGTCTAGTGGGGAAAGGGAAGACAGCATGCAAACAGATTTTAATATATATTATATATATTATATATATAAATCTATATCTATCTATATATATATATATATAGATAAATAGATATATCTATATCTATCATCTATCTAGCAAGCTATATGCAGAATAAAGAGTAGATAATTAATAGAAGGCACTGGAATTATGAATGTTTGGGGAAGTTATCCTGTAGAAAATGAGATTTTAGTTGAGACTTAAAGGAAACCAAGGAAGTCAATAGTTGGAAGTGAGGAGAAAGTGTTCAAGCATGGGAGGCAGAGAGAAAACTGAGAGTCAAGAGATGGAGTGTTGTGATCAAAGTGATAAAATGGAAAGGATTGGAGATAGTATCTAAAGTTCCTTTCTCTTTTAGAGTCTATAATCTCATGCTTTTTTTGTCAGTCTTCTGTTCTCAAAGAAGACCATGGTTAGGAAATGATGTCATGACAGGTACTTGAATTGGATTTGAGGAAGGGGGGGTGCTGTGTCACTAGTCTCATTTTCTCCTCCAGAGCCATCTGGATTCAGTGACCAGATATGAATCAGGATGACTAGAGATGGCCCAGGATGTGAAGCAATAAGGGTTAAGTGACTTGTTCAAGGTCACTTGGTCTCAGCTAGTGAGTGTCAAATGACTGAGACCAAATTTGAACTCAGGTCCTCCTGGCTCCGCTGCATCATCTAGGTGCTCCTAAAGAACTGAATGTCTATAACCAGAAAGGAAAAAAAAACAAAAAAACTAGATAGATTTTACAGGGACAGAGTTCAGAGGACATAGCCTGAGGGAGTATAGAATATCAATGACTACGTGGCAGTGATAGAGTTAGCTAGATGATACAGTGGAAAGAGCACCAGGCCTGGAGTCAGGATGACATAAATTCAAATCTTGGCTCAGATATTAGCTGTGTGACCCTGGGCAAGTCACTTGACCTATGTTTGCCCATGTCCTCCTCTATAAAATGGAGAAAATAATATCTCCCAGTGTGGTTGTGAGGATCAAATATAATAAATAATATTTGTAAAGTTCTTAGCATATTAGTTATCATTATTATTTTCTACTTGAAACCAAAAGTAGGTGAGGATTAGATATGTGGTCATGGCCCCATTTCTCTAGAGATTCAAATAATTAAAAGAAAGCTTAGCTCAAAGTGTAGGAGGAGAAGTAGATTCGATTAAAACAAATTAAGTCCTAGAGCAGAGTTTGACCCAAGAGTAATGGTAAAGGGGATAAATGAGTGTCTGAATGAATGGATGCATGGATAAATAAACATTTGTAAGCATGGAGTATATGTAAAATACTCTTCCTTGAGCCCTGGGATTTCCTGGAAGGGACTTCATACCTATTTCCACATCACAAGGAAGTACAGCAATTCCTTCAAATGAAGTCTAAGTCAAAGGGTGACCTTAACCTTCATTGTGTCATGGACCCCACTGACTTTCTGTTGAAGCCTGTGGTCCTCCTTTCAGAAAAATACTTTGAAGTACACAAAATGAAATGCAAAGGATAATAAAGAAGATCAATTTTATTGAAATCCAGTTATGAAAATATTTTTTAAAAAGTGTGTAGACCTTAAGTTAAGAGTCTCTGCTCTAAAAAGACCTCCCATGTTGGGTGGTTTAAAACCCAGAACAAGTCAGGTCCCTGAGGTATACCTCCTTCAATGACTGTTGATCTAAAGTTTTTGAAACTGTATAAAAGAATCCATTTTTAATCCAGGTCTTTAGTTAGAGAATCAAAGAATTCTTGAATTTTAGAATTACAAAGGATTTCAGTGATTCAGTAGAGTGGAGTACCCTAGATGCATTGAAATTCCATTATGGTGGGAGAAGGCAACAGGCGTTTAGTGGATAGTACTCTGGACCAGGAAGACCTAAATTCAAATCCGGCCTCAGACATTAGTTGTGTGACCCTGTTTGTTTAGCATTTTTTTTTTTTTTAGGTTTTTGCAAGGCAAATGGGGTTAAGTAGCTTGCCCAAGGCCACACAGCTAGATAATTATTAAATATCTGAGGCTGGGTTTGAACTCCTGACTTCAGGGCCGGTGCTCTATCCACTGTGCCACCTAACTGCCCCCTGTTTAGGATTTTTGCCAAAAAAAATCCCAATGGGATCATGAAGAATCAGACTGAACACTGACAACAACACAAAGGAAGAGAAAAGAGGCAAGCACAAAAAATTCTATTGATTTTTTTTTAAACATAGCCTATTTACTGCAGAACTGGAAATGTTCTCTATTTGTCTCATATATAGATGCTCATGAAACATTTGAATAATACCTCATAATTCTATTTTCTGAGCTACATGTTGTAGCAGATCCCAAATATTGTCCAAATAGAAAAGAGGGGAGCGAGGCCCTTTAAAATACAAGGCAGAGTACAAATTTTCTATTATGTAAACCATTCTCATCAGTATAGCCGTCTCTAACTTTATCACATCAGTTTGAATATCCTTGGGAAATTCAGAGGCTATAACTTCTTTCTTTAAATTATGCCATTAACTGAAACTGAATTATCTCTGAAAGCAAAAAAAAGGAACTTTTTTTTTAGTATCTCTCACCAAACTGAAATAGCAGTTAGCCTCCTTCCTTCCCTCTCACTTTCCCATCCACAAAAACATCCACTCCAGGGTTTTGCCTTCAGAAAATAAATTATCTGTTCAATCAATGCATATTTACATATAAGGCACTGAGGGGGATTTAAAGATGTGTTAGACCCAGTCCTTGTCCCCAGTGAATTGCCCTGGAGCCTTTAATGAGGACCCCTTACGATGAAGGAGCTGACCCTGTTTATGTTTTTGGCAATGACTGTTAGTTCGAGGCACTTGATGAAAGTGTGTTTGATTTCCTTATTTATTTTCGACAGTTCCTCATGCATAAATAAGCCTAAAATAAGGCCCTGGTAATGCCAACCATATGCTAGAGAATTCAGTTAAATCCAGGGGAGGGCTTGCACACCCTCACAGGTCCCACATCAGATCAGTCTGGCTTCATGTTAAGGATTTGAAGCTTATTGCAATTTTATAGATGAAAAAGATTAATAGAAAATTCACATTTAAGTTCAGAGTTTCATCCACAAACTCAACTGGGTTCAATGAAGCTAGAGAATTTTCAATTACCGATAATTTCTATGAAAATAGAAATACTGCCTGGGTCAGAATAATAGCATTGATACAATAATAGGTAGCATTTATACAGAGATTTAAAGTTTGCAAGCATTTTACAAATATTTCTCTTTTTTCTCACAACCTCCCTGGAAGGTAGGGGGTTATTAATATTATTCCCATTTTACAAATAAGGAAACTGAGGCAGAGGTTAAGTAGCTTGTCCAGGGTCATACAGATAGTATCTGAAGCTGGATTTGAATATATCTTCCTGACTTCAGGTCCAGGGCTCTATCCATTAGGCTTAAATACCTTATTGCTTGTGTAATACCATAAATTGGGATCTTATTAGCCACAGAGCTATAATTTGACCAGGATTCTACCCTGGGGTGTTCCCATCTGGTATAAGTGGGGGGGTCCTGGCCTTGAGGTCCTCCAATGACCACAACCACCCCAGGCTGTCACTGTTAGATACCTATAACCATGGTGCTCCTTTTCTCAGTGCAACCAAACCAGGAATTTTTTAAAAAAAAAATTTATTTAAGACAATGGGGTTGTGTCTTGCCCAAGGTCACACAGCTAGGTAATTATTATGTGTCTGAGGTTGGATTTGAACTCAGGTTCTCCTGACTCCAGGGCCAGTGATCTATCCACTGTGCCACCTAGTTGCCCTCAAACCCGGACTGAAGAAATTCTTCTTGATATAATAATTGGTCCAAATGCCAGCTTGTCCCACAATCATTGGCTTACCTACCTTCAAATAGACACCAATAAGTTGTCCTGATTCTGAATTTTCAGTCTGTACCTAACTAGTGTTTCTTGAATATCAGAAACAGAGTTCTGATCAAGAGCTTAGGAAATAATGAAAAATGCATCAGCAAAAGTTTGAAGTCCAAAAATTGGACTAATAAGAGCATTAACTATGTTTACTTCCACTCAGCCAGTACCTGAAACCACACAGCCATCTTCAATAATTCTTTTTTGATTATTTTGTTTTTCCCCAATTACATGTTCAAATAAGTTTTAACATTCATTTTTAATTGTTTGAGTTTTGAATTCTCTCCCTTCTTCCTACCCCCCCATTGAAAAAGAAAGTAATCTGATATAGATTAAAATCTGTAGTCATGCAAAATAGTTCCATAATAGTCACGTTGTGACCTCCCCAATAATAGCCTCCCTTCCAAAAAAGAAACTCCAGAAAAATGAAGTAAAAAAAAAATGTTTCAATCTAAATTCAATAGCATTCTTTTTTTTTTTTTTTAAGGTTTTTGCAAGGCAAATGGGGTTAAGTGGCTTGCCCAAGGCCACACAGCTAGGTGATTATTAAGTGTCTGAGAGCGGATTTGAACCCAGGTACTCCTGACTCCAAGGCTGGTGCTTTATCCACTACACCACCTAGCCACCCTTCAATAGCATTCTTGACAACTCTCAGACCACTTCTTACTATGACCTTATTGTGTAAATATGGGCTTAATTGGTCCCTTGATCAACAATGAATATTTGTAATAGTTCTCAATAAAGGTGAATTTCTCTTCTCCCAGTGTGTGTTCATAGATAAGTCCTATATGGCCCAGTCAGTCAGAATTTAGGTCAAGAGACTTCATAGCCATTCCACCACGTTCGAGACTTAGTTTCCATGTTTCCTCTCTGCAGGGGACCATCATATCTTATCATTATACCATCTCATTCAAAGAACTTTTCAGGAATTTCAATAGAAATAAGTAGAGAAATCTATTTCCTTTCCTATCCTTGTTCACTCTTATCTTTTTTTCCCCCTGATGGGCAATGAGGTTAAGTGACTAGCTAGTAGTGTCTGAGAGTAGATTTGAACTGAGATCCTCTTGACTCCAGGGCTCTAGCTACTGCACTACCTAGCTGCCCCCTCATTCTATCTTTAAGGAAAGGGCTGAACTACTCAATAATGGAATACAGATTTGTTTCACAAGATGATAAATACCAGACTATTTTCATATTTTTCCAGGATGACATCCATACCAATTCTTTATGTGTAGAATCAGCATTTATGTGTAGGTGATGATTAAATCTCCACCCCACCTTTTTGAGGGGGGTTGTTCTTAAAACCAAACTCAGAGATGTCTTTACTTAACATCTAGCTCTCTTTCAAGTTCTGAACCTGCCTTTAGTGGACAAGAAAAGGTTGTTTAAAAGGGATAGATCATCATGGGCCCCAGGGATCTCAAGGCCTCTTTTGCTTTTTGTAACAAATTGCTCATCATATATTAGAAAGGAGCTTCCTAATGTTCATTAGTAATGTTTGAGAACTGTTTTTTGGAGTCAGGAGAGGAGAATTTGGAAATTCTGAAGTAGTAGACAAGGCATACAATAATAGATTATATATTAATCATTTTAAAATAAGAACATATAAAATAAGAAAACTCAATAATTGAGATAAAAATATTATCATTCATCCTGTTTTCTCCCCCCCCCTTGCCCAGAATCACAGATTTTTAAGGTTCTGGGGACTGTTTTCTATGTAATTGTTGGATTTATAGAGATATAAATGTTGATGATGACATTGGGAATGGGGTAGAACAAGCAGGTGCGAAACTATCCCTTTCTTACCTTCTTGACTCTTCTTATTTATTGGGGGGGGGGGTATTTCAAGGCTCAGGAACAGGCGTGGGTTTATGAGAGGTTTTTTCCCTGGGATATTAATTCATTTACTTAGAACTGAGTTCACATTCCAGGGGAAGAATAAAACTATATATCACAATCCTTGCCTTCACCCTCATAGTTATAATATTCCAAGCTCTAAAAAAAGACCATCTGAGACTATTGGGAAGTAAATGGACTGCTTTTTAATTTTCAAAGGAAATTTGGTCACTTCATCATCAGTGGTGATGAATTTTGAATCATCAGCTTGTAGAAGACTTGCATGGTCTACTAGGCTATTAAATTGACTTCTAATTGAAGAAAAAGTTTTTTAAAAAGGAAAATATATCTTGTAGTTCCAATTGTAATATTTGACCTAAAAATGTGAGGAGACCCGACTCATATCCCTTAAAACGGTAAGGGAAGAGTTTCAAGCTAGGAACAAGATGTTGTTCTCAGACCCAGGGAATGAGTAGTTGGATGCCAGGAAAATGCTGATCTATTGCAAGTGCTTGCATGTTGCTCACTGTGCAGCTAGACCTATTCTCTTTGAATTGTCTGACATCTGAGCCCTGTTGGAATCCTCTCCTGCAGGAGTCTTCTTGAACTTAGAGGCTCAGCTTGCTTATGTGTCCTCAGAGCCATGGATTCCTGTGGTGTCTCTGTTACGTGACTCCTATAATATAAAGATGAAAGGTAGTCTTCGCTAATACTGTGTCTAATTTTGAATTTCATTCTCCTGAAATTGAGGCAAATGGAAGAGCATGCCTAGAGAATAGTGATGAATTTATCTGAACATTAAACAGGAAGCATGGATGTTGTACACATTTGTAATTTATTTCTCTCTGCTGAGAATGACTTCTTGTATTTCTGTTGGCCTGGGAACGAGGCAAAGGGTACATAAATGTAGCACAAAAATATTAAGTGAAGTGAGAACTTTTTCAATTTGATTTTTCAGTATTTTATGCCTGTTTTTTTGCTCTGTATAAACTTTGAAGGATTTGAATAATTTGGAAAAAAGGTAGTTTATGCTGAAAGGGATAAACTATTTCTGATCCTACAATGATTCCTATGACCCTTCCTTCCTTCCCTCCCTCCCTTCCTTCTTTCCTTCCTCCCTCCCTCCCTCTCTTCCTTCCTTCCTTCCTTCCTTCCTTCCTTCCTTCCTTCCTTCCTTCCTTCCTTCCATCCTTCCTTTTCTTCCTTCCTTCCTTCCTTCCTTCCTTCCTTCCATCCTTCCTTCCTTCCTTCCTTCCTTCCTTCCTTCCTTCCTTCCTTCCTTCCTTCCTTCCTTCCTTTATTAAGTACTGATCATGATTCTTAGAAGATGCTAGGTTCTAGAAATTCAGAGATCATAAACTTCCCTGAAGGAGCTTGCATCCTATAAAATATAGTGATAGTAGATACAAAGTAATTCCTGGAAGTGGGGAGGGCACTAGAAATTGGGATCTTTTAGGAGATTTCTTATATGAGATGATCCTTGATGTAAACTTTGAAGGGAGCAAGAAGTCCTAAGGTACAAAGATGAGTAGAGAGAGTTCAAAGGCACTGTCTATCTTAGCTTCTTTTTGTGGTTGGTCATCAACTTGAAACAAAATAGTCTGATAAAAGTGTTGATCATTTTTAGTTTTGCACTTTTAGTTGAAGTTCAGAATTATTATATTGAGTGGGATTAACAGATGTTAGAATCACTAATTTTTGAAATGGAACCTCACTACAATACCCAGTAAGACAGAATCTGGGATGAAGAGTTTGCTTAGAAATAATCAGCAAGATAATACATTTATTTAAGTATTTAATACGTGCCAGAAGATGGAGTAGTCAGGGGAGTTAGCTGAGCTGGGAATGTAATGAGTGATGATGGAATTCCTCACAAAGACGATCCTAAACAGTAACTCACCAATTATGAGAGCAGCTCCAAGACAAGGGGCAATTGCCAGGTATGCAAGGAGGTTTAGTAATTCAGTACTCAAAAGGCTTTACTATATGGGAACATTGCCTTTTGGGGGATTTCAGGCCTTGTGTTCAAGATGAGAGGAAATACTTTAGAATTAAACTGACATGGATAATAGTTGAATTGCCTACCTCACAGAGCTGTTGGAAAACTCAAATGAAATACTACATATATATATACATGTATATGCATATAGATGCAGATATATAAAGTGTTTTTTACAAACTTCTAAATATAACACATGCCAATTGTCATTGTGTTCATTACTATTATTAGATTTAAAAATTAATGTCTATGATCTTTAATGGGGATGAAAGAATAAGTCTTATACTTTGGAAGATTATTAGGGATAGATGGTCCTTGACCATTGACTGTAGTGGTGCAATTCCTTTAAAAGCTGTGGCAAGAGGTGACTGAATGATTCTCTTGCCATTTTGGCGGCCAAAGATGGTGTTGTCTGTGTGTTGAACCTTAAAGCTGATATTTGAGCAGAGTGTGCTAGAATCCAATTGCTCAGAGAGGCATCTGCCAGAAAAGCTATACAAGATCAGTTTTTGGACATTGAGCTGGAAACTGTGATTGGCTAAGGCAATGAAAGCTGTGCTTTCCAACATCTCCATCAAAATAGAGTTCTTTGGGGTCTGAACATATTGGTATGTTCATGTTTTTTCATTATTTTAGCCATCCTTCTCCATTTCCTTTCATTTCTCTTGCTAAATGAGAAAATAACATCCTTTGGGGGTTAAATGCTTCCCAACTACTTGGAAATTATGACGATGTTCTACAATACATGAATTATAAGGGAATTTTATGGAGCAGCCTGAGGGTTGATAGAAAAAGTACAAATACTTTTGTCAACAGACCAACTCATTCTAGAAAAACTATTTTTTCTGATATCTGGAACATTATTACTAAGGTTATGTTTTAGTAATGCTTTCCTTGCCCAAGAATTTTCTCCTGTATACAAGGGAAGAAAACTCCATATTCTAAATGCATGAGCAAATTTATGTTAACTTTTAATACCACTTTTCACTGGGAAATTAGCTACCCTCATTTTATGTTTTTTCTTGAAATGATGAGGTTGGACACATCACCCTCATTTTTTTTTGTAAAAGGAAACAATGTTGACATCTAACTTTCCAAAGATCACTTGACAAGTGAGTTCATGGCAGAGATAGGATTATCACTCTCACCCTAGGATTAATCCACTTGCTATATACCTAGATAGCTAATCTACTTTTTTCCAAAACAGAATTTGCATATTTTCCCTGATATTCTGAGGTAGATTATAGAATGGGTTGGATCTCCACTGAGCCTATTTCTGAGGAATGAAAAAAACACAATGTAGATTGAGTCCATGTTCAAACTACCAATATTTGCAAGTCAAATAAATATTCTTGATAGAGAATGTGTCTCCATTTCAAAAAAATTTAAAAATAAAACTTTGGACTGGATTTTTCTTATTTTTGGAGACCATAGGAAAAATAGAATTCATATTCATAATGCTCAGCATCAGTGATTTTTAATCTTCCTACATGAAATGCAGTATCTATATTATTCCCTATTTATACTTACTTTTCTGTAGACATTTACATAGTTCTTTGGGGTTTACAAAGTATTTTCCAAGTAATATCTACTTAATGTAGGTAGCATAAATATTTATTATTTGTAAATAATATGTATTCAAATTTATTATATAATAAAATACATTTATTGGGGAACCAGGTGGTGCAGTGGATAGAACTGGCTCTGGAGTCAGGAGGCCCTGAATTCAAACCCAGCCTCAGACACTTAATAATTACCTACCTGTGTGAATTTAGACTCACTTAATCCCATTGCCTTGCAAAAACCAAAAATAATAAAATAAAATACATTTGTAAGTATATTATTATTATACTCACTCAAAAGATGAAGAAATAGAGGCATATGCACATGTATATAATTGACACATAATAAAGAGAAAAATTCAGATTGATGTTCAAAATATAGATAAGCTCCATGGAATAGAAACTGTTCTATTTATATTTTCTTCTTTAACCTTGCCAAGTTTAATCATTTGTAATCATTTTCATTTGCCATCCTAATACTTTATTTTACTGAGATGCTGTATTTCAATGGTCAACACTAATAATTTCCTAGGTATGAGGGGGAAAGTTTTGATTGTTGATGTGTATTTATCTTATAGTTTGTGATTTGAAGCATTTTTCATATAGCTGTCAAATTTACATTTCCTTTTTTCCTCCCTCCTCCTTCCCTCCTTTCTTTCCTTCCTCCCTTCTTTTCTTCTTTCTTCCCTTCCCCCTCCCTCATTCCCTTCCTTCTTTCCTCTTCTTGTGGTGCAGTGGATGGAGCACCAATTCTGGAGTCAGGAGGATCTAGGTTCAAGTGTGACCTCAGACACTTGACACTTATTAGCTATATGACCTTGGGAAAGTCACTTAACCCTGATTGCCTTGCACCCAGGGCCATCTCCAGTCATCCTGATTCACATTTGATCATTGAACCCAGATGGTTCCAGAAGAAAAAAGTGAGACTTGTGATTTAATGCAGTACCCCTTCACTCTAATCCAAATCACATACTTGTCATGGCATCATGATCTTCTTTGAGAATGAAAGACAAACATCATCATCATGAAAGTTTATTATATCTTTATTATGAGGTAAAAAGAATGGGATTGACAGTAACAAATAGAATTCTCCACTATGAATATTGGGATGGGTCGGCAATAAGCTTATATTTGAAACCCAAGGGAGATTTAATCATGTTCTAAAACAGATAAATACAGTACATGGGTCCACAAAATGAATCATGTATCTTACACTACCACATGCACTCCAAAAGCCTTTTATCTCCTTCATCATTCCAAAGATTAAGCACATATTCTGCTCAGTTTTGTAATAGTGACAAATATACCACCCCATTGTTATCACAGGACAGTTCCTTAGAACTAGATCCCTGATGCTGGACTCTAGTTTCATTATCTCACAGGGTTATGCTCTTCATCACGGAATACAGTTGTCTGAGCAATCTGTCAGTCCTGCTCATATGGCTTTGCCAGAACTGAATCCATGGTAGCCTCTGTAGATCCAAGAATGAACATGCCAGCAAACTCCAAATTTGAGTCCCCAATAAGTATAAGACTAACTTAAAGGAAGGACTTATCAAACATGTGGTTACTTTTAGTTAGAATGTCATGGTGCTGTATTTTTTTCTTACATAGGACAATGCCTTTATTTTTTCCCTCTTTAATATTCATTTGTTCTCCCACAAAACTATGATGTCTATGCCAATTAAGTACTTTATTGTAAGCAACTCTTGATTTTACATAAACATTATAATGGTATACTAAGTTTGGATGGAATAACTATTTTTCAGAATACCATATTTCTCTTGACCAACTTTATCCCATACATTTTTTTTTGCTTTTGCCTCCATCACAAACTAATATAAACTTGAATTGAATTTGGGATTGTCCCTGGGCTACTATGATGATGATATAGAAGTATCTCTGTCCCTGCCTGACAGAAGTCTTTATTTTCTTCAAGAATATTTTGTAACCATATAAGTTCTGAATATGTCTTGGTACACCCATGCAGATAGATGTGTGATGAATTTTATAGTTATGTTGAAAAGAATTTCTCTTCCCCATCTTTTCTAGTTGATTTTATTAGTAATATTCAGAGATGTTGATCCCTTTTAGGGTTTTATTTTAAATTCTGCTATTTTACAAGTGTTTGGTTATATTAAATTAATTTTTCATTGATTCTCTGGGGTTTTCTTTTTAAAAGAGCATATCGTTTAGTAAAAGAAATAATTTTGTCTAAAATTCTTAATTTCTTAGTAGTTACTTTTTAAAAATTTAAAAATTAAATTTTTTTTTTAAATTCTCATTTTGAAGATAATAAACATCCTTGCTTTATTCTTGATTAGGAAAGCTTATGTTTCTTCCTAAGATATAATATTTCTGGTAATTTTATGGGTGGTGTCTTTTTTACTACTTTGTTTTAATTCTTTTCACAGAAGTTACTATTATACTTTATTAATGGCTATTTCCATATCTTTTGATAGTCATATAATTTTTATTGGTAACAAAATTTTTCACAATTTTGATACTCTTTTGAACTCCTGGCATAATCAAATCCTGATTGTACATTAATACAGTAATAATCTATTGAAATATCTGTGTAGTCACTTTGTCAGCATTTTATTCTATATTTTTATATTAATTTTCTAGTTGGATTTTTTTAGCAATATTCAGAGATGATGATTCCCTTTAGGATTTTATTTTATATTCTGCGTTAGTATCATATTTGTATCATGGCAGTAATTTTGCTATTTTGTGACTAGTATATGTAGTATATTTGACTAGTATATGATTATTTTTTAAATGTTTTCAAAAATTCATTTAGAAATCAATCCAGATTTTTCTTTCTACATCTATCATCTTCATATTGTAGGAAGATCTTTTATGGCTTGCTGTTAGCAGTTTGCTTTAAATTCTCCATTTTCTATTCTGTTTATCTGGATATTTTATATTTTGGAAAATATCCATTGATTTCATTTGAACTTTTCATTTTGTTGCCATATAGCTAGATGAAATAGTTTTTAGCAATTTTACTTCCTTGTAAATTCTCCCTTTTTTAATTTTTTTTTTGGCAATTTCTCCTTTTAAAAAAAGCTTGTTTATTTTTTCTGGTTTTGAAAAGATGACCTTTTTTAGAATTTAGCATCACAATGATATTTTTGTTTTTAATTTAATTATTTGTTTTTTTATGGTTTCTCTTTATTTATTTATGTTACCAGTTTGATGGGTTTTGAGTATTTTGTTGCATATTCAATTCTTTTATCTTTTTATTTTGATTTTAATGTTTAGAGCAGTGTTGTTAAACATGAGTAGAATATTAACCTTGAATAGAAACAGGCATCATTAAACTGTACATACTGATCCCTGCATATTGATTTAGAAAGCCACATGTTAATATTATCTTTGTACTTTTGTACAAATTTTGTAATATTATCTTTGTGCTTTTATTTATTCTGTTAAATATTTCTCAATTTCATTTTTGTTGTTGTTTATTTTTTGCAAGGCAGTGGGGGGTTAGGTGACTTGGCAAGGCCACACAGCTAGGTAATTATTAAGTGTCTGAGGTTACATCTGAACTCAGGTCCTCCTGACTCCAGGGCTGGTGCTCTATCCACTGTGCCATGTAGCTGCCCCTCTCCATTACATTTTAATCTAATTTGGGCCTTACTTGGAAGTGTTTTGGGTCACAAGCAGGCCATGGGTCATATGTTTGTCAACTTTGATTTAGTGGTATATGATTTCCCTAAAAATTGCTTCTTAAATTTTCTATATTATCTCCTTTTATAAAATTTAATTAAATTATTTTCTCTATGATTTTTGATCTATTCATTCTTTAGTATTACCTTGTATAAGCTCCATTTAAGGAAGTAATTGTGGTATAATGGAAAGAACATTGATTCTGGATTCAGAGAATCTAACTTTAAATCCTCATTCTGAAACTTGTTTCTTGTGTGTCAAGTCATTTAATTTCTATGGTTCTCATTTTTATCATATGTAAATTGAGGAGGTTGGACTAGATAGCATGCTTCTGTGGCTGCTGAAAACTTTAGATCTTTAAGGATGAGACATTTATTCATATTTCGCTTATTGTTTAAAACTATTATTTATTTGAGTGACTTGCCCAAGTGCTAGCATCTGAGGTTGGATTTGAACTCCCATCCTCCTGATTCCAAGGCCAGTGCTCTATTCACTGCCCCACTTAGCTGCCCTCTTTCAGGAGACAGGTTGGTAATGTAGGACTGGTGGTCAAGAGAAAGATTAGAGCCATAAATATAGATCTGTAAAGTTTAACTGAATAAATGAAAAGTCAATAAGGCTTCAGAAAACAGATAATTAAATATATCTTCCCCTTATGTTAGAGAATAGGGGACAATTAGAATATATTACACAAACTGGGAAATTGGACTGATAAAACTTGACTTGGAAGTAGAACTTTTGAACTAGATGGTAGCTTGTGAATGTCTGATCCAACTGCAAATGAGTTTATTGAGAACTGAGACAGGATAGGAAAAGTTGTTATGGGGAGGGGGAGGGGAGAAAGTTTGATTAAGGAATATTATTAATTAGATTGAGGAAGTTAGGTTAAAAAAGCATAGGCCAAAAAAAGGATAATGTGATTGGGTTGATGGCTGGTTAGGCATGCAATAAAAGGAGTTAGGAAAAAGGGAGAAGGAAAGACACTCTTGTGTTTGTGTTATATGCTTAGATTTCTGGAGGGTCTAGTAGGTGACCAGCCAAACTGAACAATAAACCCTATAGGGTTTTGCCCTCTTGTTTAATACTCAGGCTTAACAAAGACAAAGGGAAAGAATGACCAAAAAAAAAACAAAATCCCAGACTCAGTCACCACAACAGCTTCAACATGAGAATTCCATGAAACTCTAGACAACTGCTCACACTTGGGAAATTTTAGTGAAGCATTCCTTTGCCTTGACTAAAGGGAACATACAGCATTCTGTAAACAGACTTTTAATTTACAGTTTCAAGAGAAACTCCTCAGGATAGCCCTTGGATTGTACAAGAGTTCCAAGAAAAGAAAACCCTTCTTCCCTCCCCAGATGTAGATCTTGTATTTTTTTTTCCACAATTAATATGAAATTGTTTGGGAATTAAAGCAAGATACTTCCCAGTTCAGAATTCAAATCTATAAACTGGAACTACTCAACACTGGCAGGTCTGCTCTGTTGTTGCTGTTCATTGTTTTTCATTTTTTTTTCATTTTTGAAAGACAATGGGGTTAAGTGACTTGCCCAAGGTCACTGAGCTAGGTAATTATTAAGTGTTTGAAACTGGATGTGAACCCAGGTCCTTCTGACTCCAGGTCTGGTACTCTATTCCATGCACCACCTAGCTGCCCCCATCCTTCTTTCTCAGAGGAGCAATGACATGGGAGGGTGAATGTCTTGATTTTCAAGTCAATTGGATTTAAGTAAGGCAGGACTTTGCAAAAGTCATTAACCCCTCTCTCTCTTCCAGAGTCATTGGAGCCCAGTGTCAAGACAAAGATCAAGATGATTGGTGACAGTCCAGATTGCATTGGGAGACCTTGGCCTTTTTAAGCTAAAGTCTTTCTACTACTTTTTTTCTACTACTTTTTTTTTTAGGTTTTTGCAAGGCAAATGGGGTTAAGTGGCTTGCCTAAGGCCACACAGCTACGTAATTATTAAGTGTCTGAGGCCGGATTTGAACCCAGGTGCTCCTGACTCCAAGGCCGGTGCTTTATCCACTATGCCACCTAGCCACTCCTAAGGTCTTTCCTAGGTCTCAGTTTGACTGAGGTAGCTCACATTGAGTGAGTAAAGGCTAGGTAAAAATCGAGGCAAAAGATGACTTCGTTTAGCTTCCCAAAAGAAACAGTCTGGGAGGGGAAGAGTTTCTGACCAGAACAAAAACAATTGCTATTACTCCTACTCTAAGCCATCAAAACTCAAATATTCAGTCACTCAAGAGCCAGAATGATTTGGGTTTATCAAGTAGCTCCATCTGAATTCCAATATATCAGACTTGGTTTACCAGAGCTAAATTTCAAGAAATCATAAATGAAAACTACATGAAGCAAAAGAATTAATTGTCCCAGTTTTTCAAAAACAAATGATAAAATCAATAAATAGGTAAGATTAAAAATCTAGTCCCCAAGCCCTATGTTATCTTGTGAAGTGATCAAGATTTATTTTCTTTTGAGCAAAGCACCCACAGGTAACAATATGACTCCCCACATACACAGAGGGAGAAGAGGAGTTCTTAAAAATGTTTTTTAAAAAAAACTAACAAATTGAACAAAATAAAGAGAAGAGGGAAAATTGTTTTGTGTTTTGTGAGGAAATCTGGATATTCCCCCCTCCCCCTAACTTAATAAAGGAAATGAGAAAAACATTGGGAAAAGGCTGTGATGGTTTTATAAATTAAATGCATTGGAAGTGGTCAAGCTAAGGCTTTTTGAAAACCTTTTAAAAAACTATACAGTTGAAAAGTCACGGTAAGAGTGATAACGCACCTACTCTACCGATGTCCTCACAATGTCAAGAGATCTTGAGGAAGGCCCTTGTTTAAAGGTTAAACCTGGGCCGGCTAGGTGGCGCAGTGGATAGAGCCCTGGCCCTGGAGTCAGGAGTACCTGAGTTCAAAACTGCCTCAGACACTTAATTTCCTACCTGTGTGGCCTTGGGCAAGCCACTAAACCCCATTGCCTTGCAAAAAAAAAAAAAAGGGTAAACCTTCTAAAAGAGTAAATTTGTGTGATGACATGGACAAGATTTCCCTCAGGATGGGCAGTAATGGATAGAATGCAATATACATCCTTGAAGGGATTACCCACATCAATGAAATTGCAGAACCATTAGAATAAGGTGGTATATATTTTCTGTGTGTCTATGCACATACAGGTGGATTTTATATATATACATATATATATATATATGCATATATACATATATATAATATTTTCAATTGTGTGAAAAGTTGGTAATATAAGGCTCACTAAAAATATGGTGAGAGTTCTGATATATGATTTACATATTTTCCAGGCATTAAACCATTATACATAATACTAATAAAATACATGATATTAAACTAAAAAAATGAAGATTTACTTCATTGCTCAAGTGTCTAGGCAATGGCTGTTAAAAATTCTATAGTTTGAATGCATTTAACAAAAATTTTAATCATCCTGGCTGTACCCATCTGAATCTTTCATATAATTATCACTGATGAAATATGCTAAATGTTTGGTGGAAACAGATATGATTTTAAGCATAAGTTTTATAAACATCATTAAATCATTTTCTGAAATGTTAACTCAATAGCATAAACTATAGCTTTACTTTTTCTGTAAGTTTATGTTAGAATACCATGAAAGCAAAAAATTAGATTATAAATTATAGCAGTGTTTTGTTGAATTTAATATACAAAATGAAATAATGTATGCAAAATGTAAGAACTATTATTATTATTTCTGGTGCTCCTTGATGGTGGAACTGGTTAGCTCTCAATTTAGTTTGAACTTTGAAGCTTTCTGGTTTTTAGAGGGCTAAAGACATTCACATTAGGCAGAGCCTCCATCATGACCAGACTGTGACAGAGACTCCTCCAAAAATTAGGGCTAGAGTTCTGAATGCTTGGGGATAAAAATAGTATCCTTAGGGCAAGGAGAATTGTTTGGCTTTGGAGCAATGTAATACTTTAGTTTTCCTAAGTTATATTAATGTTATACTAACAACACACAATTAACAACAGGACTATGATAATTGAGGACATGGTGAATTCCAGAGGATAGAAGAAACTTCTCTCCTCAAGATGTATTTGAGTTTTTCTTTTCTCTATCATCTCCGCCCCCCATCCCTAAACTTTAGGGAAAGTTCTATGAAATGGTTAATGTATTGGTTTCCACATTTTGGGGCCATTAACTTGACTCCTCTTCTTTTTTTTCTTTCCCCTTCCTTCCTTTAGGTCTCTTGAATAAGGATGGAGACCATATTTTGGAGGACCTAAATATCAGGCTAAAGATTTGAATTTTGTCCTGAATGTAATGGGAAGCCATCAAAATTTTTGAATGGGAAGAGACAATTCACTGATGGACAAGGGAAATATCTCCAAAGGTAACCTGTGGACCTAGAGGAGATTGTATCTATCCCAAGGAGTCATGTATAGGAATTTTTGAAGATGTGGAAGAATTGTATTTCTCAACCTTCTCCAGAGTGTGCTTAGCATGTCTTCCTTTGTGTGGCCCTAGACAAACTCTTCAACCCTCATCTCTCACCATTATTAAATTACCCAATTCTGGATGCTTACACTCCTTCTCTGTCCATTCCTGGGCATGGGGACATTTAAATTTTTTTTTTATGGTTTTTGCAAGGCAAATGGGGTTAAGTGGCTTGCCCAAGGCCACACAGCTAGGTAATTATTAAGTGTTTGAGACCGGATTTGAACCCAGGTACTCCTGACTCCAGGACCAGTGCTTTATCCACTGCACCACCTAGCCGCCCCTAAAATGTTTTTAATTGTGTAATTGAGAATAAGTCCCCCAAATGTGTTTCTAAAATCTCCAGTTTGAGACTAGTCTTCCCAAACATCTCAGACCAGTTATTCTACCTATGGCCATAGGAAAGTCAAAGTTCTAATTCTGGCTACATATAATCCTTGATTGGTAAAAATGATCTTCACTTTTTTGTGTGTGTGAAGGCAGTAGATAATTGTGGTGGTATTTTGTGCAAGGTAAGCATCTAGGTGATACAGTGGATAGAGTGCCTAAAGTCAAGAAGACTCATCTTTGTGAGTTCAAATCTTGCCCTCACCCACTTACTAACTGTGTGACTCTAGGCAAGTCATTTAACCTAATTTGCCTTGGTTTTCTCATCTGTGAAATGAGCTATATATATATATATATATATATATATATATATACATATATATATATATATATTATGGTAGACTCAGGCACATCCATATATATGGAGTAGAAAATGGCAAATCAATCCAATATCTTTGCCAAGAAAACCCCATATAGGGTCATGAAGAATTAATCACAACTTAGAAATAACTAATGAGTAAGACACTTAGAGAGTCAAGACAAAAATAAAACAGTCCCTGCTTTCAAGGGGTTTCCATCCTGTTATGGGAGACAATGAGAATGTTTGTAAATAGATATGAAATAGATAAAAATAATGAGGAATGGGATGAAGTATTAATGGCTGAGGAAATTAGAAAAGGTTTCGCCAATTAAATGGTAAGTTTCTCCAAGGCAGGAGCCATGGTTTTTATTTCTGTTTGTCTCTTCTCTCTGAAATTATTTTCCATTTACATTGAGCTTATCTTTTATGTATATAGTTATTGATACTGTGTATATTTGAGATTCTTGAGATTAGGAATTGTGCTTTGGCTATACATATATTATATATATGTGTTTGTGTTTATGTGTACTATACATACTTTTGTACACGTATACATATTTACCTAGCACTTAACATAGTTTTCAAAAAATGCTAATTAATTGATTTGTACTCTTCCTAAAATACAGCTCTGATCAAATTGCTCCCTTGAATAAAAAAACTTCAGTGGCTACCTTAACTACCAAAGGTTTTTAAGAGTCTCCATTTTCCAATTCTAAACCTCATACTGCTTGCTTGCCCCTGTTCTACATTCTGGCCAAACCAGACTACTTACCATTCCCTAAAAATATCCCCACACTCATACTTTTGTATTCCCTATATTTAAAATATCCTCCTCACCCCATTTCAGCTAATTGAGAATTAGCAGATGTTACCCTCTCCATTCAGCCTTCCTTGATTACCTCTAGGCAGGATTATTTCCAAATTTTAAACTCTCATAGCATTTTGTTTATAGTTCTCAGGCACTTTCACATCCTTTTTCATAGCAGGGCCATTTATGTCTATATGGTCTTGGGGAAAGGGTAGATCATAAAATGTCCATCAAGTTCTTAACCAGTGTATAGAGCTGTATCATCTTTGCCTCTGATGCCTACTTGGAACCTGGTCTAATCAACCAAATTCCTGCACAAAAGCTTTAACCACCCTAAACAACAATTTAGATTGTCCTATGGCAATTGTTATTGCTCACTCAGGGTAGATCATTCTTATAACATTTCATGAATGAAACATCTGAGAGCTACTCACTGATAAAGTTCACTTGGCTAACAACCAATAAATTTTGCATCTCCTTTGTATCTTCTTTACATCTCTAAAGCTAAATGTGATTAATCATAGGATCAGTGGGTTCCTCCTCAGAACCCTTTGAGCTAAATTTGACAGGAAGAATCTTTTTTTTTTTCAGAGATTCTCCTCCAGAATCTAAATCTTGGCCTTCTGAAGATGATGAAAAAAACAAAACAAAACTAAATTTGTTTGACATTTTGATAAATTGATTTGGGATCTTTATCTGTAGGGATCATGATAGGTATTTGTTAGTTAAATTCTAACTTAATTTTGCCCCAGTGAATGCCACACTACAATGCCTTGATGAAACTTTTAAATCTCAATTAAAACGGAAGGAAAGTTGTACTCATCTTAACTAGTAATGAGTGCTAGGGAATTGGAGAAGAACAAGGGCTATTTTGGGTAGTATTTATTTTGCCCAAGGAATTTTTAGTTCCACAACTTTACCAGCTCACTTTGGCTGACTGGTTTGATTCATCTGCCATTGGAAAAGCAGTTTTACAACTAGAGGGTTGGTTCCAGAAGAGACCAAGATGAGGGTAGCATGATTTGAAATGGAATTCATACTTGTCTGAAGGCTCACAGTCTGAAACTTCCAGGAGGGGCCTATTGATCCTAAGACTGAGAAATATATTTAGAGCTAGATTCCAAGTCTTGCCTCAAATTACAGAGAAATCCTTATCAGTTAGTTTGTATATAGGATAAAATAGAAGAATCCACTGACTGAAAGGTTTATTTATTTTTATGGACAGTGGTTAAGTAGAAAGATAATTCAAATTGGATCTAATTTATAATTTGAGAAAATCCAAGGGAAGGTAAGAATTCTTTTGAGGGAAAGAGGGAGACAGAAATATTAAGGAGGGGAGGGAAAAGATTAAAGGGGGCATGGAGAGGAAGGGAGGGGGAGATAAGAAGGAAGATTAAAGGAAAGAGAAAAGGAGAAAAAATATTGAGGTTTAGAAGTAAATGGAAAGAGATATTTTCTAATTTAAAGATTCTATGGTGTTGTGATCATGCTCCCTGCTCAGTCTATTATGAATGGTTTATGCTGAACAGAATTGTTATAATTAGGGAAGTGCCCTGGGGATATCTTAATAGCAGAAAGTGTCCAAATAGAAAACACTAGGTTCTAGAACTGTTCTCACCTCCTGCCCTCACCACCACCTTGCAAAAGTTGGATAATTAGACCTATTAGTTTCTGGCAAAGTCCACTTCCTAATTTAAATTATCCCAGTTATAAACTCTTACACTTCATGGCAAGATCCATCGCAGTGTGAGATAAAATCACAGAACCATAGGGCTAGAGATGTGATCTCATTGTTCCTAATAAGAATGGTTTTTTGCACATCTGGAGCTACTGCTTAATATTTATATTTATTGGATGCAACCATACTTATTATTCCCTGAAGGGAGGTTTTCAAATACTATAGAATGAAAAACAGACTCTCCTATCATGAGTTATCACCTAAAACAGGATCTGCATTCAAAACATGTTCACAGAAGAAAAAACAGCTTTTAAAAAATGAAGCAGGGACAGCTAGGTGGCCCAGTGGATAGAGCACTGGCCCTGGAGTCAGGGGGACCTGAGTTCAAATTGACCTCACTTAATTACCTAGCTGTGTTACCTTGGGCAAGCCACTTAACCCCATTGTCTAGCCAAAAAAAAAGAAAAAAGAAAAAAGAAGCTTCTCATGGAAAGATTATATAAATGGATACTAAGTGAAGGGAGAAGAACCAAGAGAACATTATAGACATTAACATCATTGTGAGATGATCAGCTATGAAGGATGCAGCTCCTCTCAGCAGTTCAGAAATCAAGGACAAACATGAGAGACCTGCTGTGGACAATGCCATCCCCATCCAGAGTGGGGGAAAAAACAAACTACAGAATCTGAATGTATACTATGATCACTTTTTAAAAATCTCTTTAAAAAACTTCTCATTACTTTCTTCCCCTCCCCTTAATTCTAATTCCTCTCACAAAAACTAATATCTAAATATGTTAAACACAAATGTCCAAGTACAACTTTTACCAGACTGCTCACCACCAAAGGGAAAGGGGAGGGAGGAAGGGAGGGTGGTAGAAAACTATGCAACTTATAAAAAAAGATTGTTGAAAATTAACTTTCTACGTAGTTAGAAAAAATAAATTATTTTTAAGAAAATGAAGCCTTGGAGGTATAAAAGGAATTGAAAAGTTATTAATTAATAGATGGAAGCAATGCACATTGATCTTTCGGTTCCAACCTTCTCCTGGATCCCAAAGCTAAGAGGAGCTGTTAACCTGAAAGCTAAAGGGTGGTGGGAATAATGGAGTTTCCATTCAGCTAAGTTTAATAGAACTTTATTAAGCACCTATGAGCCTGTCAATATATCTTCAAATGTGTGCTATTTATAGTTAATGACAGAAATTGTGCAACAAAAAAGTATTTAAAAACCACATTCAGTCAAGAACAGCTATTTCTTAAGTACTTCTTAACAGTATTTCTTAAGTTGTATGTAAGGAAGTGTGGTGTGTACCAGATAAGCACAGTTTGTAAAGACATTGCAAACTAAAACATTATATAAATGGTAGTTATATAACATCTGCCCTCAAGGAGCACATATTCTATCAGAGAGGACAACACATACACATACACAAATGTACAAACAAACAAGATAGATGCGTAATAGTTCCATGGTAGGTTTTTTTCTTTTGGAGGAGGTGTTACTGGAAAACTTATAGGTATGGAGTGTGGAGAATCTCAAAAAAGACCAGGTAAGTGATTCTTAAGGTAAATGTTGAAGGAAACTAGAGATTTTAAGAGATGAAGGTGAGGTAAGAATATATTATCAGGATGGAGGAAAAAACATAGAAATGGATAATTCAATGTCAGACGTATGAGGAATAGAAAGAGGGTCAAATTGAATAGACAGTAGAGTTAGGTGGCACAGTGGAGAGAGCATCAACCCTGAAGTCAGGAGGACAGGAGTTCGAATCCAGCCTCAGAAACTTGACATTTACTAGCTATGAAACCTTGAGCAAGTCACTTAATACCTGATTGCTTCCCATCCAGAGCCATCTCCAGTCATCCTGATTCATATCTGGCCACAAGACTCAGATGGCTCTGGAGGAGAAAATGAGTCTGGTGACTTAGTACAGCACTCCCCCCCCCCCAAATTCCAGTTCATGGGACTTGATGTCAAGGTCTTCAAGAATGAAGGACATGGGGCAGCCAGGTGTTGCAGTGGATAGAGCACTGTCCCTGGAGTCAGGAGTCCCTGAGTTCAAATCTGGCCTCAGACACTTAATAATTAGCTAGCTGTGTGGCCTTGGGCAAGCCATTTAACCCCATTTGCCTTGCAAAAACTAAAAAACAAATGAAGGACAAAAATATCAGAGCATATGAAGGGGGAATAATGTGTAATAAGGGTGGAAAGTAGATTGGGAATAGGGTTTTAAATGGCAAAAAATTATTTTTTTTTTTACTCCTAGAGGTAGCAGGAAAACATTATCATTTATGGCACATTCAAAACTGTATACTAAGAAAATCACTTTGACAGCTATGATAGCTATGATGGTGAAGACCTAAATTCCAATATGGCCTGAGACACTAATTAGCTGTGTGGTCCTGAGCAAATCACTTAACTTCTGTTTGCCTCAGTTTCCTGTTAGAGTTAAAGTTTGACTGTAAAATAAAGAAAATGTCTCCTAGGGATAAAATGAGATATAATAGACATAATTTAGTACTTGATAAGAGCTATAGAAATGTTGGTTATTATTATTTCACCTATGAAGAGGTAGCTATGGGTTTCAGTAGCTATCAGAGTCAGGCAAGCCTCAGTTCAAAACTAGCTTCAGACACTGGTGACCCTGGGCAAATCACTTAATATCTCTGGGCCTTAGCTTCCTTATCTATAAAATGAGGAAAGTAATAGCTTTTACCTCTCAGATTACCATCAGAATTAAATGAGTTAATATTTATAAAGGACACTACAAGCCTTAAAACATCATACAAATGTTAGTTATAGAATTAGTTAGAAAATGGAGATATTAGCTTCAGACTTTAATAGACATAATTTTTGTATTTTCTGAATCCATTTTTTTTCAGTTACCACTTTAGGAATTCCTTTTATTGTAAAAAATAAAAACAGAAGATTGTTAATCTTCATGTACAACAAATTATTAAAAACAACATATAGGGGCAGCTAGGTGGCGTAGTGGATAAAGCACCGGCCCTGGAGTTAGGAGTACCTGGGTTCAAATCCGGTCTCAGACATTTAATAATTACCTAGCTGTGTGGCCTTGGGCAAGCCACTTAACCCTGTTTGCCTTACAAAAAAAAAACCCTAAAAAAACCCAACAACATATAACTAATATAATTGAATAAGCCTGTTTTAAATTTTTAAGTGACCCCCATTTTGGAAACATAATGATTTCAGTATGACACCATAGGGAAGAGTTGACAAAAAACCTCATAAATGACAAAAAAAAGGGCTTGAAAAGACTTATTTTCTAGAAGTTTTAGAGCATTTTAACCTATTCCAGTAAGATGGTCAAGGTCCATATTAGGGTCATGACAGAGGGAAAGCTCCTTCTATTAAATAATCAAGCTTTTGAGTTTTCAGTTCATGGCCCAAGCAGGCTAACTTTTTTTTTTATTATTTTTTTAAGTTAATGCAATTGGGTTAAGTGACTTGCCCAATGTTACACAGCTAGGCAATTATTAAGTGTCTGAGGCCAAATTTGAACTCAGATCCTCCTGACTCCAGGCTAGTGCTCCATCCACTGTGCCACCTAGCTGCCCCCAGATTGACAAAGAGTTTGTCCAGAGGTCAGAGCTACTGTCTGTGAAGATATTATTATGAGGCTGGAACATGAGTGGGAGACAAAAGCCTATAAGAATGAAACTATTGATCTTGTACCAAGCGCTTACCAAATGCAGACTGCTAGAGAATATTCAGAGGCTGAAAGGGGAATATTTTACAGGCTAGCTAAAAAGCAAGAATTTTCCAGCTCTGGATAAAATGAATCATAAACATCTGATGAAAATATTCCTGACATAGTCCATTCAACAAGAAATCTCTAAGGAGACTTAAGCTCTACAGTTATGCCTTTGGAATAAGAGGGTACTGCTCCTGATATGCTCAACACTCCCTCAAAGCAGGGATGACTTTTGAATGGTCTTTCTAGTAGTGATGATAGCCTGGTCAGAGTCATCTATGCTTTCTTGCCATTTCCCTTTATGACCAAGGGCACAATTCATAGAAATAACTTGATTGGAACTCTGAATAGGGTCTTGAATTAGAGTTGCTCATTCTATGAAGAAAACCAGGTCATTCCTCCGCTGAAGAAGCTTCCACACCCCCTTATTACCTCTAGGGCAAAAAGCAAATCCATCTGTTTGGCATTTAAAACTTTCATGGTCTGACTGGAGTCTATCTTTCTAAGCTGATTATATTACAAATGGTCTGTGTTCCAGCCAAACTCTGCTGTTCTTTGCTTACCAGTCAGTCAGTCAGTCAGTCAGTCAGTCAGTCAGTCAGTCAGTCAGTCAGTCATTAAGTCAATAAGTCACTTATTAAATGCCTACTAAGTTTCAGACTCTGTACCAAGCACTGAGAATTTGAACAAAAGTAAAAGACATTTCTTGCCCTCAAGAATCCCCAGTCTATTGGGGAAGAAAACCTGAAAGCAATTAAGTACAAACAAGATTATATATATATAAAATATGTTTATCTCTGTCAAATACATATTGATATATATATAGCTCTCCAAATGTATATTTCTATCTACATCTATCCCTATGTATAACAAATTATATATAATATATTTATATAGTATATTATTAGTATACCAATAATTAATATAATGTAATATACTAACATAATACAGAATTAAAAATACTTTTAGTATAATATACTAACATAATACAGTATTAAAATGTTATACTATGTTATAATTATATTATACAATTATATTATTGTGTTATATTATTAGTATGCTATTTTCTTTTGTTAAAACATATATTGGTATATGACATATTATGCAACGTATTATACAGAGGGATTTAAATAGATAGATATATGTACATACATTATAGGTATAATAATTTGAAGATAATCAATAAAGAAAAGACATTAGAAAAAGGGAGATTAGGAAAAGTTTTCCTAGAAGGTGAAATTTTAACTGCTACTTGAAGGAGGCTAGGAAAGCCAGAAAGAATAATATTTTAGGCATGGGGAAACAGGTAGTAAAAATATCCTGCCTGGAGAAGAAGGGTCCTGTTCAAGGAACAGCAAGGAGACCATTGCCACTGGATAAAAAAGTACATGGGAGATAGGTGCTATCATTATATCCATTTTACAGATGAGGAAACTGAGGCAGACAGAGAGCAAGTGATTTGCCTAAGGTATCATTGCTAATGGGTTTCTGAGGGTATATTCAAGCTCAGATCTTAATGAGTCTAGCTCTAACACTGTGCCACCTCACTGGCTAATATATATATATATATATATATATATATATATATATACACATATATATTATTTCATTTGATTCTCATAATTTCATGAGATTAGACAGTATAGGTATTCTCCTTTTGGTGATAAAGAAAATGAGGAAAAGAAAGGTTCAATGGAATGTCCTAAATCACATGCCCATTAAGTGACCAAGATTGGGATTAATTCCAAGTCTTCTGACTTTATATCTAGTGACAAAGACAAATACTAGGAGCTACAGGAAACATTGCAGTAGGAAAAGTTATTAGATTTCTCATATATCGCAGCTGGCTCTGATCAGATAGGTTCAAAGACTGAGAATCTCAGAATCTGAGAACTATAAAAAGCTCTAAAGATATCCAATCTAATTCTTCATTCTATGAATGTGTACACACATTAGCAAATGACAGAGATACAATAGATAAGAATCCAGCTCTTCTGACTCCCAAGTCAGCTCTTTCCCTTTCCACAATCATTTTGTCTGTTATTTTTTCAATTTTGAAACATTTTTATTTCAAGTTTTGAGTTTCAAATTCTATCCCTCCCTTTCCCCCCTCCCTGATATGCTAAACAATCAGATGTAGGTTTTATTAGTCATTTTATAGAAGACTCAGATACAAGAAAAAAGGAAGGAAATGAAAAATAATATGTGTCAACCTGTATTCAATTAATATCTCTGAAGGTGGATAGTATGCTTCATTATTACTTCTTTGGGATTATCTTGGATCATTGTATTGCTGAGAAAAGCTAAGTCATTTACAATTCTCCATCAAACAATATTTCTCTTACTTTATACAATGTTCTCAAAGTTCTGTTCGCTTCACTATATATCAGTTCATGTAAGTCTTTACAAGTTTTTCTGAAATTATCCTACTTGCCATTTCTTAGAGTGCAATAATATTTCATTGCAATAATATACTACAGCTTGTTAAGTTTTCCCCCAATTGATGGGCATCCCTGGGATTTTTCAGTTCTCAGCCATCACAAAAAGAGCTGCCAGATGAAAGGGTATGCATGGTTTTAATAGCCCTTTGGGCTTAGTTTTATATTATTTTCCAGAAAGGTTGCATCAGTTCATGACTCCACCAATACTTCATTAGTGTCTCAGTTTTCCCACACCCTCTCAAACATCCAACATTTTCCTTTATTTTTTATTAGTCACTGATAGGTATGTGGTACTATTTCAAAGTTGTTTTGATTTGCTTTTCTCTGATCAATAGTGATTTAGAACATTTTTCATATGACTTTAGAGAGTTTTGATTTCTTTGTCTGGAAAACTGTCTGCTCATATCCTTCAGCCATTTATCAGTTGGGGAAATGACTTGTGCTTTCATAAATTTGACTCACTTATCTATTTGAGAAATGAACCCTTTAACAGTGATACTTGTTGCAAATCTTTTCCCCAGTTTTCTACTTTCTTTATAATTTTGGTTGCTGTGGTTTTGTTTGTACAAAAACCTTTTAATTTTATATAGTAAAAGTAATCAGTTTTACATTTTGTAATGCCTTCTACATCTTCTTTGGTTCTAAATTCTTTTCTGTTATTTTTAATGTTTTGATCCATTGTGGGACAGATTTAATTAGTGTTTCTGAGTCATTGACACCCAGGTTTGAAAAGAAAATTTTGGAAGAGTCTCTTTATATCCGGGAAATGTTCAATGTCTTTCTATAAACTTTTCAAGCCTGTTTTTCTTGTAGAGTTGAAGTGGTGTGAATGACCCTCTTGGGGTTTCCCTTCAAGTCACTTAGCAAATGAGCATTTATTAAAACTTACTTGCTATGTGCCAACCGCTGTATTTAGATATGGGGATACAAAGAAAGGTCTACAATCCCCAATAATAACAAAATACAGTCTCCTACCTGACCCAATCTAGGCTTATATGGTAATCTTTTGGCAAGAACACAGCCTCTACTTTCCACTATCATATTCCCAGCATAGCTCTTTGACTGTGTGGTGAGTAAAACATTGCCTATAGTCCCTTGGAGAATCTGAAAGGGAGTAGTACACTACTTTTGGATAGAATTGTTAGGCAGGCTGAGTCAATAGGAGTGGTATTATAAGTAGGGAGGAAAATTGTATTAATCTTCAAAGCAATGTCTCAAAAGACTTTTTCAGTGTTTGAAGAAGTATATTAGAGAATTTGAAATCTGTCCCAAAGATAATTATTTTATTTAGGATAGAATGAATGAAGGTGAATTTAAAATATAATTTTAATTTAACTAGAAATTTCCTTAAAATAAATAAATAGTTTTTAAATGTTGCAAAACATTCTCCTTAAAATAACTCTCTTGGTAAAGCCAATATTATTGTATCTATTTCTTTTTTTGGGGGGGGTTGCAAGGCATTGGGGTTAAGTGACTTGTCCAAAGTCACACAGCTAGATAATTAGTGTCTAAGATTGGATTTGAACTCAGATCCTCCTGATGACAGAGTCAGTGCTCTATCCACTGTGCCACTTAGCTTCCCCTTATCTATTTTTTTTTACATGAAATGTTTTGTTAAAGTATATGACATTCAGTGATAGGCTAAAGATCAAATGAAGACTTCTCAGTGAATTATCTTATTCTTTGGTAGCACAAAGATTTGTGCATCAGAATAAAAATAATAATAATTTCTTCTATGAATATATATCTCATTTGATTCTCATAGCTAAAATCTGAGGATATACCTAGATATCTCCAGGTAGGAATTATTCTCCAATTCAGGGTGTGTGAAATTCTCTGTCACAAAGCTAGCAAATTGTAGAACCCAGTCCAGAATTCAAGTCATCTAACTCCTAGTGGAATATACTCCCCATTATAGTATAAGGTGAGGAAAAAACTCATTCTGGTGATTTTTGTAAGAGCATCTTCTACAATTTCAACGCCTGCAATGATGAGATGTTGTTGTTGTTCATCCTTGGTTCCCAAAGAGGATCGATGACATCATCAGGGGAATGTCTTGACTTGCAAGTGAATTGGATTTAATTGAGGCAGAGCTGTACCAGGTCATCAATCCCTCTCTGTCCTTCAGAGTCACTAGAGTCCAGTAATGACATAAGTTAAGACAATGATGATGACTTAATGTGACATTGTAGGTTCACACACAAAAGACCACACATAAAACAAAACTGAGAGGAAAAGGATGGATGGGAGGGCTAAAGGTAGAGAAAGAAATTAGGAGAATCAGGAAGAAGGTGGAGAGGAATGAAGTAATATGAATGGCTTGAAGCTCAACCTTAAAATGAAAGTTTGAAAGGGAAATGACCAATTAGGTGGAGGAATCTTTTAGGATTAGAAGGTTGCTGGATCAAGGTGGCTAAAGAAACTTCCAGAGTCAGAAGGTTGTAGTGTTATGATTTCTAAAGAATCATAACATCTTTGGGTTTTTGAGTTCTTCTCTCTTGACAAAGTCCCCTAGAAACCCAAATCATACTATGCTAATAGTTGTAGGTATTTATGTCTATTGAGAGTCTCCAAAATTAAAAATTAAAAAGAAAACCCAAATCCCATGAGGTCCCTGAGATCCAAATTGAAGTGATAAGAATACCACTGGGCCTAATAGATTGTAAATCAATTTGAGATGAAGAGAAGTCAACTATTTCTGCAGCTTCCAGAAGATAATCTTGAATTCACCAACAGTAGCATACCCCACCCCACTCTCTATCTGACAGCTGGCCAGGCAGGAGCTCTGGTTTATCAGTGGAATATCTCAGTCTTTCTGTTTTCCCAGATAAAGCTCCTCAACAACTAGTCTCCCTTTCTCAGAAGTAAGTGACCTTCTGTGCTCTTGCCTCTCTCTTTCTCCACCAACTCCAACTATTAAAGCAAAATTTGTGAAGGAAATCTGAAATCAGTCCCATGTTGTCAATTCATTGTAGCTTTTTGACAGGTCTCTGAGTGGGTGTGAAAGAGAATGTATAGAATATTCATAAATTAGAGAACTTCCTTTCCAGAGAGCTATAAGAAAGTTTTGGAGTAGCAGCCAATACTCTTGGAGTTAGGGGAATGGATAATTGCAAAATGGCCAAGAGTCTAAAAACTGCAATCAGTGTTATGTTATTTTCAGGGACCCAATACTCAGTATTGAACTTATGTTATGGATATTCTCTTTTTTCTTTTGGTTAGATTTGGGGCCATTTTTCTAATTTTATCAATAGCTATTATATTTTCATTGAGAAATTATAAGGTGAAATGAAAACAGTTCCCATTTAATGGTAACCCTCACGGAAAGTTGGGTGAAAAAAAAAGTTGTAGTTATTATCTGAAATGGTTCCAATGGATAAATCAGTGGATTATCTTTCACTTTTCTGGTTTAGCTATAAATCTACTTCTTGGTGGTTATTCTATATTATTGTACTTTTTCCATAGTCACAGAAACTCAGATCTGGAAGGGACCAAAAGCATCCAACTACTTGATAAAGAGGAATCTCCTTTATACAATCCCTAGGCAATCATCTTGTTTCTGCATCACAACCTCTAGGGAAGGAGAACTCAGTAGCTTTTGAGGTAACCTATTCTGATTTTGGACTATTCTAATTGTTAGAACCATAGGATCATCTAATCCAATTCCTTAAATTCATAGATGAAGAAACTGAGGTCAAGAAATTAAGTGATTTGCCTAGAGTTTTATAATTTGTGACAGGGACAGAATTTGAACCTAGCTCATCACCTTGTGAAATTTTTCCTTATATTGTCAAAATAAACTTGTTCACAGTCTTCCTCTGGATCTGAGCAGACCTCATTTATGGTCTCTTCTACATGCCATCCTTTCAGATTCTGAAAAGCAACTTTTATAATACTTTACCCAGATTTTCCCTTCTCTAGGGTAAATATTCCCATTCTTCTAAACTAGTCATCTGGTATTGGACATAATATAAGCAGAGAATGATAAAATAATGGAAGCAATCATTCCATTGTTCTCTCTGTCCAAACATATTTGTCTAAACAACCAATCATTGACTCATTTCAATGAGTCATCAGTGAGAAGAGCACTGATTTTGGAGCACAAGAACTTGGATTTGAGACTTGCTTCTATGGTCTTTGCAAGCTAATAAACTCAATTCACTAAAGCATTAGTTTCCTCAGTTATAAAACAGATAACAATTCCAAAGGAACCAGGATAGGTAAAATGTACCTTGCAAGGGGAGAGAGAGAGAGAGAGAGAGAGAGAGAGAGAGAGAGAGAGAGAGAGAGAGAGAGAGAGAGAGAGAGAGAGAGAACAAAATAATATCATGAATGAAAATATACTAATGTGAGTAAATCTAGGAATAATAAGAGTAGGGAAAATGTAGTAGAAAACCTTTTGGTGAAACTCCATGTAGGCAGAATCATAAGTCACTTTCTTTGTACCTCTCTAGAGAAATTATCAAGTATCATTGAGTATTATAGTATCAATATATGTGCGATATCTATTCATGAGGGTAGGGGATGTCTCTTCATTAATTTTGAATCTGCATATAATAGGTACCCAACAAGGTGATAATTTAGGGGTGATATAGAAGAGATTCCTCTTTAGGAATGGGTTGGATTATTTGTGTAATAACATTAATTCACATTACTACTGTCCTTCATAGTTTACAAAGCACTTCTTTCACAGCAAGTCTCAAAGATAGATAGTTCAAGTATATTTATTCTTATTTTATACTTGAAGAGCCTGAATGATGTCAGAAATTGGCAAATGCTGCAAATCAGAGCATGACTTATTCTGTAAATATTATTTATATGTAAATTGTTATAAGAAATTTTAAAATTTGAATTAGAATTAAATTTGAAATTTGCTGGGATCCATTCTCAACTAGGTTAAACTAATTATTTTTGGAATATATTTCAAATGTTGTAACATCCTTCAGGCAGGATTACAAAAGAGTTTCAATATAAATACAAGTTTCCTTTCTACCTAATAAGGATAATGTCATTTCTATCATCTTGGTTACTCCAAGGCAAAGAATAGAAGCAATATAGATGAGGGGTAGGAGGAGGGAGGTGAAGAAAACCTCCTAGGCAGGATAATGCATAAAATATGCATAGACAATCAAAATACTACTGCCAGCAGTCAGCCCTGGTGATAAGCCCTCCTTTGGGGCTTCATTAAATGAGTTATTCCAGGTGGTTGGCATCAGTTAGCCCAAACAACCAATTGTTGGCTGCATTTTAAACTCTGTAACTGCTTACTTCTATACAGGCAAATGAAGAACTCAAAAACTGTTTATCTAGATATCCATGTGAACTCTCTTAAATATCTGGGAAATGAAGACTATCTGAAAGAAAATGGGACAATCTTGAGATTTTCATAAAGGACTTGAGCAATACTATTGAACACTGAATTATAGATTATCAGCAGAGAAAGAAAAATTTGATTTATACATCTTTTCTATGCACTTAAAAGCTTCTCATTGTTGGTCTTGGCAATTTCCTCTTCCATGGGTCTACTATTTGCAAAAGAAACAAGGAGGTTATAATCTTTAGTAATAAAAAGTCTACAATCAATACGTAATTATACACAGTATTTCATAAGAGCAAATGAGGAGTGGGGAACGCAATTTCAATAATTCTTATACTATATTAATTTAGAAAAAAGTTGGAATGAATTTATAGGAAGAGTGTTATAATTGCAACTTACTATTCAACACCTTCTTTTTAATCTAGTAATGCTGGCCTCCTTGCTGTCAAGACATTCCATCTCTGTTCCAGGCATTATTTTTGACTTTCCCATACTGGGGACGCTTTCCCTCCTCCACTCCCAACTGCTAACTTTCTTGGCTTCCATTAAATTCCACTGAATCCCAGAAGCTTTTCCCAATCCCTCTTAAATTCAATGCCAACCCTCTATTAATTGTCTCCTATTTATCCTAGATATATCTTGCTTTACATATATTTGCTTGCATATTCTGTATGATCCTGGGCAAATCACTTAACCCTGTTTGCCTCAGTTTCCTCATATGGACTAGAGAAGGAAATGGCAAACTACTCTAGTATCTCTGTCACTAAGAGTCAGACACAACTAAATAACAGATAAACTCAGGGTTCCTTCATAGATACTATTTAAAAATTGTTATTACATTTCACAAAGCACTTTCTTCATCACAACTTTGTGGGGAAGGCAATAGAAATATGACCACTCCCATTTTACAGATGTTAATTAGGTTAAATAGATGAATATCCTGAAAAGTGACTTGACTGGTCTATGCTCCCACCACTAGTAAGTACCAGAGCAGACTCAAATCCAAGCTTCCTAATCCAAGTCTGTTGTTATTTCATTCAGCAAATATTGTGTTTACTGTCTATAACACACTATGCCATGGTGCTTCTTTAGAAATAAGAGAACTCAAGCTCTTATTAACATTTCTCAAAGTAAAAGGAGAAAGGCATGAATAGATTTGCCTAGCTCTTTTTTTTTTTTGCAAGGCAAATGGGGTTAACTGGCTTGCCCAAGGCCACACAGCTAGGTGATTGTTAAGTGTCTGAGACCAGATTTGAACCCAGGTACTCCTAACTCCAGGGCTGGTGCTTTATCCACTACACCACCTAGCCGCCCCGATGCCTAGCTCTTTTAATATTTCCTTCTGTATGTTCTTTAGGTCTGAGTCTAACTTCTGAAGGTTTGATGACTTGCCGACTTGCACTGTTCTTTCAAACATTGATTGGTGTCCACACTGTTTATTAGTATCAGGTGCATCTTTAGGATTTACCTAAGTTAGTCTCAAAGTGCTAATTCCTTCCAGTCTCTAGGGTTTCAGTCTAATGGGCTCCATATTGTCTTTTCATTTTCATGCTTTTCTGAGTCTCCTTTGAGCTAGGACTTGTGATTCATTGTGATGTGGAAACATCAGGTAATGGGAGGCAAAAGCCAGTTTTACTTTGTATGAGACAATCAAGCTGAGCTGCTTAGAAAGGCTTATCTGCTTATTGCACAGAGTTTGGTATTGACAGAAAGAGTGTTGATCCAATAATTGGGATGCTTCAGGGTTGAGAGGTGAAGAGGCCCAGGTAGATCTTCCCTTGTGCTGTATCAGAGGGAAAATTATCTTCTACTGTTTTCACCAATGGAGAAGTAGATCAATGATGATGCTAATTCTTGGAAGACATCATAGATTTAGATCTGAAAGAGATTTTAGAAGCCAGCCTGCATTTTATAGATGAAGCAAGTGAGGCCCTGAGAAGTTAACTAACTTGTCCATGGTCACATAGGTAGTAAGTGACAGAGATAGAATTTGTATCCTGGTCCTCTGAATCCATATCCAGTGTTCTTTCCACCATCAATGACCTTCAGGGTTTCCAGGAAATATGGCTACTTTACTGTAAATGATGATATATGTTGTGAAGTCATTTCAGTCATGTCTGATTCTTTATAATCCCATATGGGGTTTTCTTGGCAAAGATTGCTATTTCTTTCTTTGACTCATTTTGTAGTTGAGGAAACTGAGGCAAATGGGGTTAAGTGACTTTCCCAAGGTCATGTAGCTAATAAGTGTCTGAGTCCATATTTAAATTCAGGTCTTCCATACTCCAGACCTGACATTCTATCCACTGTGCCACCTAGTTATCCTGTATGTATGTATGTATGTATGTATACATTCATATTTGGTTACACACACACACACACACACACATATATATATATGTATATATATGTGTACATGGTTACACACAGAACACACACACATGTGTGTGTATATATTTTTTCTTAGAGGGAGAATAATTCATTTTTAGTTTATGCTCAGTACACCAATCACCTCTTCTTTACCATCAGTAAACTTTTCCATTTTTCATCTTCTGTCTTCATTTTTGTGTCTAGTACAAGATGGAAAAAAATCTCCCCATATGGTCCTCTTCTTAACTCATTTGTTTCTTTTTCTTCTTCAGGGCAAGTTTCCTGAATGAAGGGCACATCTCAGTTTATTTACAGGGACTGGTTTTCTTTTAAAACAAAACAAAATAAAAGTCTACAGATTTTTCTCCCTAGACTTAACATCTGAAACACACCCAGTTCCCTCTCCTGAATAGTTTCCTCTGTGTGTTTCATTCCAAATAGAACTAGGCTGCTGCCATCCAAACAAGATTCATTTTAGAGAACCAGGGTATTTTTTTTCTGTACATTCTGAGTTTTATTCTCCATCTAAAAATTGTTGCCAAACCTCTCACTTCTGTACAGCAAATAATCTTTTCACACCTCATCCCGTTGCATTCAAGTTCTTTCTGATTCTCTTCTTGAGATTTGATTGATTAATTCATTTGCCAATCAGTTATTTATTGGAGATGCACAAATCCTAGGAGGATGCAGAAAGTTTCACGTATTTTATAAAGTCTCAAGAAGTTCAACTTGACAAAAACACAAGTTAAATAACAACATGAGAGATAATGCTTGTGTATCATGAAGATAATAAATAACAGAATAGCTCTGCTAAGGGACTGACATTTCTAACTTTACAGCAAGATTGGAAAGCAGTAGGATCAGATAAAATCCAAAAATCATTGACTTAAAAATTTGACAATAATACTTGAATACTAGCAAAATCCTTTTAAACTTCCTCTCAAATGCAAGCCTCAGTCTACGTTTTCTTTCCCTCCCCACCAAGTAAATAAGAATTTATTGTATTCTTTATAATTTTGCTTCTATGAAAGGTGCTGTATAGCTGAATTTGGGAAGAACAACTCTTTTATTTGTTTCCCTCACTTTTTTTGGTTTATTTATTTTGTTTAATAAATATTTTATGCAATATAGTTTTATAATAAAAACAATATTTTATATAATATAAATATAATATAATTATATATACTATAAATATAATATATTTTATATAATAAATAATAACAATAATCTTGTTATAAGAATAAACATACCCACCCCCCAAGAAGATGAGAAACCTCAAGAATAGTGAGAGAGGAAAAAATTGTGCTTCAGTTTGTGTTCAGATTCCAATGGCTCTGTCTTTGGGGGGAGTTGCTTTCTTTATCATAAGTCCACCAGAGAAGTTGCTTCAATATTTTTCCCACAGTTTCTATTATTAGCTGTATTTTTCTCCACTCTATTCCTCCCCACTCTCATTTATTCTATTCTCTCTCCTTTCATTTTATGCCTGTCCAAAAGTGTGTTGTATATCTGAGTACCCTCTCCCACAATCTTCCCTCTCTTCCATCACCTATTCCCCCTTCCCTTCCCCCATTCCCCCTTATCCCTTCCTTCTCATTTTTCTCTAGGGTAAGATAGATTTCTATACCCCATTAAGTGTGTATATTATTTCATCTCTGTGCCATTTCTGCTGAGAATGAAGGCTCACTCATTCCTCCTCGCCTTCCCTTGTTCTACTCCATTGAAAAAGCTTTTTTTATTGACTCTTATGTGAACTATCTTAGCCCTTTCTTCCTCTCCTTTCTCTTCCTCCCAGTACTTTCCTTTGTCACCCACTGACTCCATCTTTTTACTATCTTATACCATTATATTCCACTCCTTCCTATGCCTTGTCTATAAATATGCTCCTTCTAACAGCTCTTATTTATGAGAAAGTTCAAATGAGTTATCAGTGTCTTCTTCCCATGCAGGAATATAAACAGTTCAGCATCATTAAGTTCCTCATAGTTAGTCTTTCTTGTCCACCCCCTCTATGGTTCACCAGAGTCCTGTATTTAAAGATCAAACTTTCTTTTCAGCTCTGGTTGTTTTAATAGGAAAGTTTGAAAGTCCATCTTTTCCTCTGAAACAGGATGTTCAGTTTTTCTGGGTAGTTGAATCTTGGTTGTAAACCAAGATTTTTTGCCTTCCAGAATATTGTATTCCAATCCCCATGAGCCCTTAATGTAGATGCTGTCAGATCCTGTGTAATCCTGACTATAGAGCCATGGTAGTTGAATTGTTTGTTTCTGGCAGCTTTTAGTATTTTCTCTTTGACTTGGGAGTTTTGGAATTTGGCTATAATATTCCTAGAAGATTTTCTTTTGGGATCTCTTTCAAGAGGTGACCAGTAAATTCCTCAATTTCTATTTTATCCTCTGCTTCTAGGATCTCAGGGCAATTTTGCTGTATTATTTCTTGAAAAATGAAGTCTAGGCTCTTTTCCTGGTCATGACTTTCAGGTAGTCCAATAATTTTTAAATTATTTTTTCTGGATATGTTTTTCAAGGTTGATTGTTTTTACAATGAGATATTTCATATTTTCTTCTAATTTTTGGCTTTTCTGGAAGAGTTTTATTTCTTCCTGATTTCTCACAAAGTCATCAGCTTCCTTTAGTTCCCATTCTGAATTTGAAGGAGTTATTCTCTTCCGAGAGCTTTTTTATCTCCTTTTCCAGCTGGCCAATTCTACTTTTTAATGAATTCTTCTCATTTGCCTTTTGTTTTGCTTTTTTTCCATTTGGCCTAAACTGGTTTTTAATATTTTATTTTCTTCACTATCTTTTGTATTTCTTTCAACAAGCTGCTGATTTGGTTTTCTTGATTTATCTGCATTGCTCTCATTACTCCTCCCAATTTTTCCTCACTTCCCTTAATTGCTTTCCAAAGTCTTTTTTGAGCTCATCCATTGCCTGAGCCCATTTTCTGTTTCTCTTAGAGGCTTTGGATATTTCAAATTTGTCATCTTCTGAATCTTCCATGGGACCAAAGTAATTTTCTATGGTCAGATTCTTCTTTTTCTTTTGTTTGCTCATTTCCTTAGCCTAGGGCTAATTTGTTGCACTTCCAAGTCTTTGGGAGTTTTTTGGGACACCGCACTGGGACCATTATTCCTCCAAGGTCCTATGCTCTCTTGCCTGTGTTTTGATATGTAGATGACCACAGGCACCCCTCTGCCCTGGAGCTGTGAAGAGGGTCCCTGCTTGGCTATCTTAGTATGGAAGCCCAAACTTCAACCTGGATCTGAGTATGGGCAAACAACAGAATCCTGCCCCAGAGCGGAGAGATTTCTACAGTCTCCCCTGACCCCCTTACTGTCTGTGGGCTGTGCTCTGGAGGTGCAGGTTGGCTTCCCCAATTCCCGCTGCAATTCCTCACCACAGGCTATTCTGATGCTGGTGCTCCTCACTCAGCACTAATTCTGGTGCAGCAGAGTTCTCTCACTGCCCCTTCAAGTTGTTCCTGGTGATTCCTGGGCTGTGCTGTGCTCTGGCCGTGGTTTATTCCCAACACCAGTCCTGGTGAAACACACTTTTCCCACAGAATTTCTAAGTTATCTTGGACTGGGAAATTGTACCACTTAGTCTTTCTGTGGGTTCTGCCACTCTAAATCTTGGTTAGAGTCATAATTTGATGGCTTTTGGAGTTTTGGGGGTAAGGAGTTTCTGGGGAATCCTGCCTTTATGCTGCTATCTTGGCTCCGCCCAAGCCCACTTTTTCTTTAATAGAAAATATCACAAAGCATTCACTACTTGAATCATAAACAAATATGCATACATTTTAAAGAACTTAATCCATACAACCCTGAGGAGCAGAAGGAGTATGTTCAGAAGATTCTTGAGTGTAAAGAACAACTTCTTAATGATTTCATAACTATTCAATTATAGCTTGAGAGACTACAACATTTATTCTATCATTACTTTATCTTTATTGGGATATGATATGAGGGCAACCCTTTTCAGGATTGTTCATCTACCTTTAGTTTCCAACTTGGGACTCCAAGAAGCTATAGTAATCACAGTAGCCATACCCTGGAAACTATATTAGCAGATGGGCTAAACTGGTTGAGGGTAACTCACAAGTCTTAAACCACTTCATAATTTCGGGAAATTCTGAGCATAAATTAAAAACTAATTATTCTCCCTCTAAGAAACTATATATAAGAATGTGATGACTTCCTCCATAGGAATGGAAAGATGAGTTACAATTAGTTTCAATGTGGAGTGCTTAGAGCTTGGTCAGACATCAAAGACACTAAGGTCATCCACTGCATCTTGGGCCATCACTAGTCATCTTTACTTTTTTTCTTGCTATTTGACTTTAATGAGTCTGAAAGAAAGAATGAGACTGATGAATTGTGGAACCTGCTTCACTCGAATACACTTTATTCACAAGTCAAGATATCATAGTGTCATCGGTCTTCTTCAAACCAGATAATAAACATTTATGGATTAGAGACCAAACCATTCTAAAGCATGTCTCCCCTCACCTTCCTTTGGTCCATTTAGGAAACAAAGGAAAAACATCAATAACAACTATTTACTGCTAAGTCTTCATTAAATTTCATATTTTTGACTTATTTACCTGTTGTAAATTAATATATTTAACATACCACAGATAATATATTAACACACCATATAATATATTTATACATTACACATGTTACATTCTATATGTATTACATGTTATAAAACAAAATATATAATACAAAATGTAATATAGACCTGAGTCTAGTGAGTATGCTAGAATTTTTGGTATTCATATGAAGTAATATTCTTGATTTAAAACGTGTCATGTAAGAATAATTGACTTAAAGTATGGCATCTTTCTAGAATAGAGTTCAAGCTCTTTATGGTTTGGCTTAGATTTAAATCTATCACTATTTCTCCTAATAGAATTAAGGATATCCTCCAATTTAAGAAGGTATCACACCAAAGTGTCTCATTAATTACTTGATAGTTGACAAGTTATGTGACTCAACCAAAAAACACATCAAACTGTTTTTTCTTCTTGTGGACTCTTTCTCCAGTGATATTGAAATGTCATTTTGATTATCTACATGTACAATTTTTAATGTGTACCAAAGATGGCTTCGACAGGTAGAACCATTTAGTCGGTCAATAACTATTAATCATTTATTATGTTCTAGACACTATGGTCAGTGTTGGAGATATAAAGAAAGGCAAAGATTAATCTTTGCTTTCAGGGAGTGTACAGTGTAAAGGGGGGGAGGCAACAGGCAAATAGAGATAAGCAACAGATGTTCATAAAGAGCTTTCTATAAAGGGTGACATTTTATCTGAGACTTGAGGGAAGTCAGAGAAGCCAGGAGGTAGATATTAGGAGGGACATCATTCCAGACATGAAGGGCAATCAGTGAATTTGTCTGGAGCTGGGAGATGGAATTTATTGATCAAGATCTGACCCTTTCTGGACAGTGTCAGTGGATCACAAGTGATGTGTATGTGTCAGGGTAAAGTATACAAAAGATAAGAAAAGTAGTTGGTGGGAGGTGGGTTGGCTAGGTTATGAAGGGCATTGAATGCCAAATAGGATTTTATTTTTGATCCTAAAAGCAATAGAGAACTACTGAAGTTTATTGTGAAGGGGGGATGGATTAAATGTTCACATTTGAGCTTTAGGAAGTTCACTTTGTCAGATAAGTAGAGTAGAAAGAGATTCAAGGAAGGCTGACGAGCCAACAGGCTACTACACAGTCTAGATGTGAGGTGCCAGCTGAAACAAAGAAGAGAAGAAATGTTACAAAGGTAAAATTGATAGGATTTGGCACAAATTGAATATAAGGGATACAGGAGAGTGAGGGGTTGGGGATGAATCACTAAATTGAGTTGCCAGAGTGGCTATTAGAGTTGTCCCAAAGGGAATGGGACTGCATTATAACACCCATCATACATTTTGATTTATTTAATTTAATTTAATTTAATTTAAATTTAATTTAAATGGCAATTGTCTGGCTATTTTTTTTGTTAGGACCATTTGTAGTTGGGAAATCAATGACCTTAAGAGTCTCTTTCCATGCTATGATCTCCATAATTCTCTCATATTAAAGCATAAATAACAGAAAAAATCTTAATGAATTGCCTTTTTCTTTAGTTTTTGAATTTTATTGAGGCACAAAAACCTTAAGAAAATACCAATATATTACAGGTTCATAACTTTAGAGGTGGATGGTATGTATCAGACCATTCATTCCGATCCCTTCATTTTTCAAATAAGGAAACCAATATCAAGGGAAGTGACATATCTAATTGTTCACTGTCTAATTGTCTAATTATAGTTACTGTAAATGGATACAGATATATTTTAGGAGGATAAAGGACATTCTTAAAATCTCTGAGAACAAAGCATGTACTTAGCTACCTTTTGGCTCTAATTTTGTTGTTCAGTTATTTTTTGGTAATGTTTGACTCTAACTCCATCTGAGGTTCTCTTGGCAAAGATACTAGAGTGGTTTTCCATTTCCTTCTCCAATTCATATTACTAATGAGGAACCAAGGCAAACAGAATTAAGTGACTTGCCCAGGGTCTAAGAGGCTGAGGTCATATTTGAACTCAAGAAGATGAATCTTCCTGACTCCAGGTTCAGCATAGTATTCACTGCATCACCCAGCTGCCTGATCATTGGTGGGAAAATTATTGGAAATACTCATTCAATATATTAAAATCTTTATAAAAACTAGATTAAAATTGTCTGCAAAATTCACTGTAGAAACCAGTTGGAAAAATCAGTGGCCAGATCCAAGGAGAAGAATAATTACATTCTACTTACAAACACAACTGAACAGTCCAAGGAAAATAGTATTTGTAAGGGGGTTATAAAAAGATTATTGAAGAACTTTTTCCTCCCCTTTTGACCTATGACATGAGTCATTCCAAGATAAAACTCTCTGTGTGGGTCAATCATTTGGGAAAATGATGTGGGAGACATTCATATATAAAAAAGAGAACTTTGTTCAAAAGAATTAAATAATCTACTTTTTTGTTTTAGAGGAAAAAATGAATCATGAATGAGAAGTAACTCTTACAATAGGACCAAAGTGATACTATATTGTAAGGGACTTGTGTGTGGGAATAATGTAAAGCTTAATCACCTGGTCTCTTCTAGCACCAGAGCTTTATTTTACTGGCTGATTGTAGAGTGCCACAGGAGTGGGAGTGGACCAGGGACACTGAGGAGGAAATTTAAGCACTTGTATTTGGTTCAATAAGTGGAGGTCTTGGAGATCTTGGAGAACTTAGAGAACTTTCCTTCCTTGTTTCCCACCCCTTCAAAGCTCGCCTGGGCAAGAATAAGTTAGCCTTCAGGAACCTAAAACTTCCTGAGCAGCTAGTCTAACAGGAACATGACAAATGGCGCCGAACAAGGACAGGAAGGCAGAGTTATCTGAGTAGAGTCTGGGATAAGGACCAGCAGATACAAGCAAGAGAAATTCCAGGCGACATCCTGGAGCAGAAGACTTTGGAGAGGTAACAGATTATTTGTTACCAGGGGGCTGGTTTTAAGGAAGTTGGAGCAAAGAAGTATGAAGGAAAGAGAAAGAAAGAAGAAATAAATAAGTATTTAACATTAAGGAACCAACGAAAATGAGAAGAAACAAATAAGTATTCAGCATTGAGGAGCCAGTAGGAAGTGGAGTCTCTGAGGCAGGAGAAGGAGTTTCTTCCTCAGCAGCAGTCCCTTATCAGATCATGAATGGGATTCAGGGGACCTGCTTGCTGTTACTTTTGGCTGCTGCTGCTTTTCTGGCTGCACTAAGGGCATCCTAAACCCCTAAACCTACGACCAACATCAGAGACTTCTCCTTGGTGCCGAAGACCCTGACACCAACCCTGAGCCTATGATGAATTTTACTCTCCAGCCTACAATCAAGCACACCAGGACTCTTGTTCCAGCACCAGAAAACCATAAAGTACACACTAACTGCATTTCCTGTGTTGAGAGTAAAAATGTCACGTGCTATTGGACAGTTTGTAATGGTGTTGGCTACTGTTCAGAAAATGCAACAACTCCTAATTGTACTGTTGTCAACTACTCAAGTAATTTCAAATGCTTTCTCTCATTCTCTGCTGCCCCCACCTTCTGGGGCAGGGGGAAGAGAAATCTTCCTTTTTGGAACTTTGAAATTCAAACCTATGTCTTCAAAAAATTTATTTTAGAAATCAAGGGACCCTCATACCTTCTTTCTGGTTTGGGAAGGAGGGGGGAGGTTGGGCAATGACTATGTTTTTCTTAGGCTATTGATTGGGAAGCTTCATGGTCAATTAGCTAAGAAGAAGACTTTGTTCTGGGACTGGGAAATTCAGAATTCATCTGTTAATGAAGCCTGTGCTTATGGCTAATATTTTGGTGTGTTATGTGTGTATATATGTATTTAAACATCTATAGGACATTTTACATCTCTCTACTGGCCTGGAGAAGTGGGAAAATGTTTCTATATTCTGAGATCTGGACATCAATCTTAGCTTGATAAAGGTGATACAAGAGAGTTGTTTCTGTGTTTCTATATGCGTCTAAACTCCTGTGTGTGTAATTCAGATCTGTAAAGTTAAATGTTACTCCTTTTAGTTTGAGTTGTGATTTAATTGCTTAAAACGGTCTAATTTAAGTAATTAATGTAGTTGGGATCTGAGCCTATCTGCTTATACCATTTGAAAGTTTGGCTTTGAAAAGAGGGAGGGGAAAAACACCTCTACCTTGTGTTTAAAGAAGGAAGAAACTATCTGAGAATAATTTAGTCACCTGCTTTGTAACAAGTCTTGAGAATTTGTGTGTTAAGAAGGAAAATATAATTGGGATAAATTGTATTTCAAGGAATTTAGGAATATTGAATCATATATAATCTACCGATTTCTTTTGGGAAAGAGATATTTGTACTATCTGATTTGTTTTGATGTTAAACTGATATCATTGTCAAACGGTTATTTTTGTTATATATTCTATCATCACATGTTTATAGTAAGGGAAATATCACAAATCATGATCCCCTTCTGGGATAAATCTGTGGATACATGCATTCATTATGTAATTGAATTAAGGAATTTTGCTTCAAAAAAAAAAAAGGAAAAGGGAGATATGTAAGGGACTGTTGTGTGTGGGAGTATTGTAAAGCTTCATCACCTGGTGTCCTCTAGCACCAGAGTCTTGTTTTACTGGTTGATTGTAGAGTGCTACGGGAGTGGGAGTAGACCAGGGACTGGGGAGGATATATAGGCACTTGTATTTGGTTCAATAAGCTGAGATCTTGGAGAACTTGGAGAACTTTCTATCCTTGTTTCCCGCCCCCTCAATGTTTTCCTGGATAAGTATAAGCTAGGTGGTAGGAACCTAACACTTCCTGAGCAGGTAGCCTAACAGGAACATAACACTATTTGTCTTTGGTTTAGATTTCCTTCTTTAACCAGGGATCAATAAAGCTCTGTGAAAACTAACCAAATAGCTTCTCTCATTAGCAATTGAGGACAAACATATCTCAAACATTCAGGTGTGCCAGTATGTGAATCGATTTATTTGTAAATGGTTTGTCCAAACTTTGAACCACCTTTCTTTATATGAATCAATTTATTTATATTTTCTTGCTTTCTTTTTACAAAGTCATATGAAATACAGGAATTAAGAGGTTAAATGTCTCTTCATTTTAAAATCCAATGATGTGGTCTTTCAAAGCAGATACTAACTAGCCTTTGGTTATTACATACCAGGCCTTGAGGATTCCTATTCTCTTTATTGCCAGTGCTCTCTCACCATTTGGCTTCAATTCAGTGACTCAAAGACTAGTGTTGAGCAACAAACAATCTATGAACTAAAGAATGACAACTTCTTTCAGAAAGATAGTAAATTAGACTATAAGAACCCTAGGGAATTATGTGGCAACCTATGGATTTGGATGCAAGACAAAACATTAAAGGAAATAAAAATGTCTATAGATCATTGCACGTCATTTACCGAACTGCTTCATTTAATAACCCTCCAAAATCATAGTGATAGAGCTGGAAAGGACTTTAAAGTTCATCTAATCTAAAACCTTGCACATTCCAGAAAGTGAACCTGAGATACTTGCCTAAGATTACAGCACTTCACAGTAAGTATAGAACTGATATCTTTTGTTATATATTTTGTATTACATTTACTTCCATATAATATTTATCTATAATTATATAAATCCTAATTCTAAAATGACTAGCTCATTGAGTCAGTTCATTTAGCTTTATATTCTTTATATTAATAATAGGAACTATGAATTTGGAACTTCTGAAAATACACTACCAAAAGCAAAGAAAAATGAGGTGATATCTTATTTGTTCTACTAATTTTGTTTGTTGAATTGATATAAATATAATGCCAAACCAAGATCCTTGTTAAGGAAAAATCATTGTCAATTTTTCATTTGTGTTACCTGTTTACTTGTGCAAATTTAAGTACTAATTGACTTGAATGTTTATGACATCTGTTCTCCATAGGCAGCAGGAAATTATGGGCTATTAAAATTTTGGGGGTTGGTCATTGGCTCATCAGAAACAAATATATATATGTATAAATTCACATAACTGAATATTTATATATTATGTGTATATATATGTAATAATCATACATACATACATCACAGAGAAACAAAGACAGAGACAAAGAGACAGAGAAGGAGAGAAAAATGAAGACTAGAACTAGGATCCTTAAAATGGGTTGATACAAGGTTGGTTACAAGGGTTTTTCTTGCTGACAAGTGTAGTCATATTATACATACATATACACAAAAGTACAGGATATGTATATATATATATTTGTATATACACATATATATGCATTCACAATCTCAATTCTATATTTATCTATTTGAATTTATAAAATATTTATTAAATATAGCTACAGATAGACATCTATTCCACAAGAAATTTGACTATAGCATTAACAAATCAATGATAATTATTATAATCAATAATGATGATGCTTATAGCTTTATTATATATATATATATATATATATATATATATATATATATATATATATATAGTTTTTCAGGTATACAAAAGCACTTTGTAGCTATCTCATTTTATCCTCACAATACAACACAACACAACACAACACAATAGATACTTTTCTTATCCCATTTTATAGATGAGAAAACTGAGGCAGCCATTGGCAACTCTTAACTGCAAATTAAGAATTCATTTGTAATTTATGGTCTTAGAAAGTTGACTTGGATCAAGTAACATGCCCTGTATCTTGCCAGTTATAAGTGTCTGAGGCAGAATTTTAATCCATTTTTTCAATACTATCCCTGTTGAGCCACTGGCTTTAATTCAGTAGTTTAAGACATTGAAATAATGATCATAGGGTCCTAGGTTTAGGGCAGGAAGATATATTCCATCTTGACCTTCCTACCTACATTTTATAATGAAGAAATGGAGAGCCAGAGAAACTGCCAAATCAAGTTGACTCACATTTACACAGGGTCCCCACATGCCTGGAAGGCATTGCTCTAAGTGTCTTGCCCAAGGTCTTACAAGTACTGAGCACAGAGCCAGGATCTAAGCACAGGTCCCAATTCCAGATCTAGTCTTCAGTCTGTTGCACCAAAACAGATATTTCAAACTAAAGGCAGGCAGAGGAAAAACCAATTCCTGGTTAAAACAAAATGTGTGAATTTTTAAAGGAATAGTTTGTCATTGCTTAGAAATGTAAGAGGTGTTCCCTAAGAGGCAGGAAAGGTTAATTAAGAACAAATCAATCCGGATAACTTCATTTTTTTAGCCAGGTTTAGTAGATTAGAGGATAGAGTGGATTTTATAGGTCAGCACAAACAGGAATCTAATGAACTTTCACTGTGAACAAAATGGTGATCTTTGGCAAACACTGATATAGTGTTTAAAGGTTTGCTGAGAGATTTTTTCCTTCCCTCTTCTATAAAATGAGAAGATTGGATTTACTAACTTCCAAGACTTATTCCAGCTCTTAATCTATCATTTTATGACATAATTTAAAGAGAGATTAAATGATATTAAATAGAATTAAGAGGTTCTGAACTGGTTGACAATCTGAACAGAAAGATTAATGAATGAATATTAATTCCAGCCTAGCAGGGGTGTTTATGCCGCTGTACTTTTCAATTGTTCTGTTAGTGACTTAGGCCAAAGCATATTTTTGGGACAGGGCCAAGGGTCATATGGCAGCCAAAATACTTATATTATCCTAAACTGTATTAATCTCAAGGTATGATCTGGGAACTGTGGGTAGGCACTTTCAGGAGCTCTCTGAAGTCAAAACTGAAGTTAGAATTTAGTGTAATGATACTGAGACATTTTAATTTTATGTGGAAAATTCAAATATAATCTATATAAACAAAAGGTTATATATAGGGAGGAGTTCAATAATTTTTAATATTGTAAAGGAGTCCTATGACCAAAAAAATTTGAGAACTGCTATAATGGAAGAATATTATCCAGAGAATGGAAATGATAGCTTTGGCAGACCACACTTAGAATATCACATCCAATTGTGATTTTGGGATTTTAGGAGACATATGTAAAAGTTGAAGCAAGTTCCAAGAAAGATGACCATAAATATAACAAATTTTCATCTGGGCCAGAATGCCAACGCAGCATTTTTGTAGCACACTGTAGCTACAAATTCCAACAATCCCAGAGTGAACAAAGTACAATTGCAGCTTAGAGTCTGTGATCAGAAGTAAGTCATAGGTAACAAGTAAAGAAAAGAATGAATCCCTGTTGAGCCTTTTGGTAATGAACCTTATACCATCATGTGATTCCTCTTGTACTGTTGCTTAATTCTTATATTATCTAGTTTTTCAAATAAATACTCTTTATCTGTGCAATTTAGAGTATTGTCTGTCAAGGACCTGTGTTATATTTATTTAAACTAAAGTTTTGACTCTTATACTTCATCTTGGGATGGAGGTGACCTTGGGTTCCTAAAGGCCACATCAACATACTGCAAATTCTGGCAAGCCTGATCTTTTATGCTATATCATGTTCCTCTTTAAGATAATAAAACAACAGACTGGGAGACATGCAAACAAGGTCATGGTATCAAAAGATTTAGGACTGAAATAGAATTAGAGATTATCTAGTCAAAAGGGCCAATCCTTGAAGCAGAAAAAACTTGGGTTTGGGCCATGCCTCTGTCACATAGTAAGTGTGTCCTTGGGTAAGTCATTTAATCTCTTTGTGTCCTTGCTAATAGTATAAAATATGGAAAAATTGCTGATCTACATCTCTGGAAGGCGATTCCACATCAGGAGATCCCCACATTGTTGCAGTCATAGATCTAGGTCAAAATATTGTCGTTCAGCTTCATTTTTGAAGAGGACCAATGATGTCTCAACTTGTTTATGAATTGAATTTAAGAAGCAGAGTGGCACAAAGTCATCAGCCTTATTCCCTCTTCAAGAGTCACTGATGTCCAGTGGCAAGACAAAAGTCAAGATAACTGGTAATCACCTACAATGCAGCGATATTTAACCAAGTTCTTAGCCCTCCAAAGTATCTGCCATAGCTGTCTTGATGGATGGTGGAACAAATTGTTCTTAATCACCCTTTCCATCTTCACATGTTTAGGATTGATATCTCCCTAATTCATTCATTGGTTCAAAGGCTGTCAGTTATCTTCAGCCTCTGCTAGCCCACTCAAAAAAAACATTTATGTCAACATTTATTAAGCATCTATTTTGTGCTAAGTGCTAGGTTAAAACTTTTTTTATGTCCATAAAATATGCAAAAAATTTATAAATTAAATACAAAGTAATTTTCATGGGGAGGTACTAGCAACCAGAGGAAGTTGCAAAAAGCCCTAAGTATAAGGTGACATTTCAGCTGTTTTGCTGAAAATGAGGAATTTCAAGAGAAGGAAGTGGGGAGGGGACAAATTTCACACATATGGAAGAGTGCATAGAAAGGCATATCATTTGAGTCATGTAAAATTGATTATTATTTCCTTATTTTACAAATGAGGACACTGAGAGTTTCTGTGGTTTACACAGCTCATGTCTGCACACTAAATGCAGCATTCTTTCCATCTACCTCTCTATTAGGAAATTAGACTTTATGATTTCCAATGTTCCTCTCAGCCCTACCACACTATGATTCTGAATGAGACTTTCATTTATAACTGATTTGATAGAGCCCATGCTTTTGATACCACATACACAGTCAATGAAATATCCTAAATGACTCCTCTCCATCTAGGAGTCAGATTTAGCAGCCTGTTTTCTGGAGCAAATATTGCTTTTAACGATGCTCAGGGTCATTGTTTAATTCAATTTTCTTTTTGTTCTGGGTCTACTGAGCTCAAAAAAGTTATGAATGATTATACTTGTTTCTACTCTAGACATCTCATATAATGTAAAAGAGGAAGGAAATTAAAAAACCACTCCTTAATATCAGGTAACCATTAAATGTACATTTCTAGTTATAAAGAGGTATGTTTATTGCTCCAAAAGGGAGTCTAGGTGGCATGATGGATAGGGCACTGGGTTTGGAATCAGGAAGATTTACCTTCATGAGTTCAAATCTATATGACCCTAGACAAATTGCTTAACCCTGTTTGCCTCAGTTCTCTATCTGTAAAATGAACTAGAGAAAGAAAAAGCAAACTATTATTTTTGCCAAGAAAACTACAAATGGGGCATGAATAATTGAACATGACTGAAACAACTGAACAACAAACAGACAACAAATAGTTTCAGTATAGTCAAGTCAAACTCATTTATTTGAGATTACCTCTGTTGTATTCTTGATACACCGGATCATGGACTTTACAGATGAGGAAACTGAGATCCAAATAGAAATTAAATGACTCATCCAAGATCATACAAAGAATAAGCATCAGAGCAAGTATTTGAATCTGAATACCCTTATTTCAAAATCAGTGTTTTTTTTAATGCTATTCTGGTATTTTAAGTGTGTTTGAGAGAGAGAGAGAGAGAGAGAAAGAGAGAATAAGCACAAGGGAATAAGAAAGTCTTAGCATAAGTCCAAGTTTTGTGACTAACTAGCTGTATGACCATGGATCTGTATTTTGTTTATTTGGCCCATGGTTTCCTCTTCTATAAAATTTGGATCAGATGATCCATGAGTTTTCTGTTAGTTCTGACATTACATGAGTCTATGAAAAGCCTTCAGGAGATTGAAAGGTCCAGTCCTCCTCTTCATCTGCTCAATTGTGCTCCAATAAACACAACAAATATGCATTTCCATTCTGTACAAAATCATTAGGTCACTCTCCCTACTGAGTCTACTATCAGAACTATTTCATGTTCTCCTTCCACAGGGCTGCCACAAGTCAACAGAAGAGGGAGAGGGAGCTCACTGTTCAGACAGAACTCCCTGGAGCAGATTGGTGGCAAAAAGCCAGTTGTGGTGTTGACTTGACTTTATAGATGTATGGAATAATTTTAAACCTGCCAAAAGTCAAATAGAAACTCCACACTGTGGACTCTTGTTCCAATCCCTACATTTTCCTTCTTCTTACAATATTGGCCAATATGGTTTAGAGTTGTGCTGTTGTTCACAAAATATTAAAAGAACCAAAGGAAGATTCTTAGCATATTACAAATTACCTTTTGGTAATTATCAACAAAGAGTCTTCTGTCCTCCATGGTATTTGTATGTGATTAAAATGAAGATTTAATGAATTTATTGCAATCATTATAAAAATCTAGTGACTACCATATTTCTCCATGTATAAGATGCACCTTAATTTTGGGGCCCAAAATTTGAAAAAATGTATTACATAAAGTATTGAACTCAAGTTTTATTTATCATAAAATTCATACAACTCCTCATCACTGTCAAAACTCCCATCCATTTACTTGACCTCATCTCCTCATCTGTGTTTGATGAGGAATCACTGTCTTAGGAGAGTCTCTGACCTTTCTCCTGACTGTGTTCCAGTCTTGTGATTGACCACAAGCACTCCCTGGGCAAGTCTGGTGCCTGGACACATGCTTGGTCCATTCCATTTCATAAACCTGAAGCACCAGTTGTGTCCTCCTTTGAAATCAGTCACTTCTTTTTCATCAGTAATTCTTCTAGCCTCCTGCTGAACCATCTTTGTGAACACAAGAATTCCAAACTGCCCTTTGCTCTTCAACCCATCTCTTCAATTTCCTCTCTAACTCAGGCCATTTGGCTGACTTGCCTCTCATGGTCTTCTGCTGGAGCATTTTTAGTAGGGTTTCTTCTTCCTGCCAGTCTCAGATTGTTTTCTCAGTTGAAGGGGGACCAAACTGAGGTTCAGCAGCATGATTTCCATTCACTTTTGCATTGGATCACATTGAACTTGAATTCAACACTGTATGAAAGTTTTTTCTGGGCAGAATGTGGCAAGTGGTAACCTAATATACTGGTAACAAATGAAAAACAATGGGCACAAAGACAAGCATGAAAAAACGGGAAATGCAAGAAAAAATATACAACCACTGTATAAGATGCTCCTAGTTTTTAGACCCCAAATTTTTCAAAAAAAAAAGGCTGTGTTTTATACATGGGGAAATATGGTCAATTATGATGGCATCTTTGCCATCAAAAAAACTTTGAATAAATACCCAATTGTGTTTGTGTGTGTGTGTGTGTGTGGGGGGGTGAGATTGGCCTTGGCTTTCTACAAAAAAATATTTATAGACAAAAATCCTTTATCTCTAGGTGTATATTCTTCAATAGTAGTGTATGAAAATGCTTTATAATTACTTTGGACAGATGTGATTACAAAGATAACTTTGCTCAATGAATATAAATTCCCTCCAGGTGTCTACGTTTGACACTGTTGACTTCCCCTTTCTCCTGCATATTCTCTTTTAAGTTTTTTGGGACATTTCTTTTACCTTGTATTCCTTTTATCTATATGACCATTCCTTAGTCTCCTTATTGACAAATCACCAGACATTTTTAAAGGATTACTATGTGAATTTTGGTTCAGTGGATAGGTCACTGGGCTTGAAGTCAGGAATTTCCGAGTTCAAATCTGGTTTTAGATACTAACTAGCCACATGATCCTGTGCACTCAGTTTCTTCATCTGTAAAATAAACTGGAGAAGGAAATGACAAAACACCTAGTATCTGCCAAGAAAACCCCAAAGAAGTCACAAAGAGTCAGGTATGACTGCAAACAACTAAACAACTAAAAATGTGCATCGTGTCTATTGACTGTGAGTGTACCTTCTCCTTTCTAGCTATACAGCTTCATTGATGAGTGACCTCATCAGCTTCTACAGATTTGCCTGTCATTTCTCTGCAAATAATTACAGATTTATATGTATTTAACCCTATTCTTTCTCCTGACTTCCCACATCAACAAGTACCCATTGAACATTTTAAGTAGCCTGTCCTGGAAGCATCTCAAATCAACATGTCCAAAACAGAACTCACTTTCCTCATTACACTGTAGTTCTAGTCATCCTGGTGTGCTTAGTATTTTTCATCCATTGATGTTTCATCTTCATGTTTTTGCATTGACTGTTCCCCATATCTGCAATGAACTTTCCTATCAATTCCCTCTCTTGAAAGTTTTTCTTCTCTTCATAATTCAGCTCTTTTTCTGGTGCCTTCCTTCTAGCTGCTAGGAAACTCCATCCTAAAACTATTTATTCATTTTGTTTATATTCTACATATTCTCATATATATACAAATTGTCTCCTCCATTCAAATGTGAGTTCCTTGAAGACAAGGACTTTCATGGGTGATGTCTCAAATAGTGGGTTCTTAGTAAATGCTTATGGTTTTATAGGTGTCAAGGTTCTTCAGATGCTTCTGTCTGCAGATGATATTGTGTTTAATGCAATGAGTCCCTGAATTCTGCAAAAACTTCCTCATAAAGGTATTCTTCTTTCTTTGGAGTATAAGACTTGCTGGGTTATAGGGTCTGCTCAGTTAAGTAACTTTTGAGCATAGTTCTACATAGCTTTCCAGAAAAACTGGACCAACTGATAGCTCCACCAATCGTGTATTATTGTGCTTAGTTTTTCACAGCCTCTCCACATGTTTGCCATTGTGATGGAACCACAACCATTTAAAAGAGGCTAACAGCTAAGTGTATTGGAAAATTGAGATTGACAAGCATACATGACATGCTATTAAAGAGTTGATTTACAAAGTTAATCCAGAAATACATGCACATGCACATTTATCTTGGAGAGGGGAGCTACAAGGAGAGTGAGTGGAGGCAGGACCTTGAAAAGGGGAGAAGGTTGTACTGAATTAGGAAATTGATCCTTTAAATGATTCTGTTAAGATGTGGAGGAATAAGATACAGGGGAAACAAGGAAATTTCTAGCAGAGTGGTACAGTGGGAAGAGTGCTGAATATAGGACCAGATAACATAGAAGAAATGAGATGGAATCCTGACCCTTACCTCCTGATATCTGCATAATCTTGGGCTAGTCATTTAATCTATTTGAGTCATCATTTTCATATCTATAATGAACTACTTTCATTCATAGCCTTTAACTGAACCAATCCTGTTTGTAGCATAGTATATGAGGTTCTCTGGGGATAGGAAGATCCTAGAAGTCTTAGGCTGTAGGTTTTGGGATAGAATTTAAGCATCAGGAAACTTTAAGGGTCATAAGATTTTGAGGGTAGCTTAGTGTATTGTGCTATAAGAAAGGGCAAACAGGATGATTTAAGAAAAATTTGGGAATACTTACTTGAACTGATGTAAAGTGAAGTGAACAGAACCAGGAGAACATTGTACATAGTAACAACAATATTATAGGTTGATTGATTATAACTAACTTAGCTATTTTCAGCAATACCATAATTCTATCCCAAAGAATACACGATGAAAATGCTATTTTACCTCCAGAGAAAGAACTAAGGCCATCTGAACACAGACAGAAAAATACTATTTTTCACTTTCCTTTTTTGGTTTGAGTTTTCTTACACAAAATGAATAATATGGAAATATTTTGTGTGATTGCATACATATAAACTATATCAAATTGCTTATCATCTCAGGAAGGTGGGGAGAGAAAGGAAGATTAGAATTTGGAACTTAAAACTTAAAAAAAAAAAAGAATAGGGGCAGCTAGATGGCTCAGTGGATAGAATATCAGCCCTGGAGTCAGAGTTCAATTCCAGCCTCAGACATTTAATAATTACCTAGCTGTGTGGCCTTGGGCAAGCCACTTAACCCCATTTGCCTTGCAAAAAACCCCCTAAAAAAGTTAAATTTTTTTTTTTATTGGGGAAAAGTTAAAAAAAATTTAAAGGTTATATTCAGGGTTTGGAGTGAAATTTTCTTGGTGAAGGTGTTAGCACCTACAACCTAGAGAAAGCTTTGTTTCAAGCTTCCTATATGCTCTGAACTCTCCAATGAATAGTCCTTAAGGGATAAATTATTTAAATCTCATCAGCTTTTAATTAATAAAGTCCTTCTGGCTGATGCCTCTGTTTGAATTTTTAACATCATTAGAATTAGAAAACATGTTTGTCAAATTCCCAGATGCACTAAATGACAGGATACAAAAATTCAACAGGCTAGAAAAAAGATTGAGCTAAATATGTTGAAATGTAGAGGATAACTGTAAAGTTCTGTGTTTGGATTAAAAAAGTAACTGTTTTGACTAATATGGAAATATATTTAGCATGGTTATGTGTGTATAACATATTAGATTACTTTCTGTCAAGGGGAGAGGGGAAAAAAGGGAGAGAGGGAAAAATGTGAAACTCAAATTTCTTACAAAAATGAATGTTGAAAATTATCTTTTAATTTGGTTGGAAAATAAATAAATTTATAAAACTTTAAAAAAGTAAAATAAAAAAGTTGGATTTTATGAATTGGAGAGAATAGAAATGGATTGGGGAGGTGGGGGTGGCATTCCAGGCCACCCTGGTAGAAGAGCTATAAGAAAACTTATTCTCCAACTCTGTAGAAATAAGAAGATTGCAAATATTGTAAGATTTTTTCAATGTATTGATCAATTTTACCTATTTTTTCTTTTCCTCTCTTTTTTCCTTTAAAAAGATACTTCTTGGCCCTGTCCCCGGCCCGCGGCCCGGGCCTCCTGGCTCAGTGGGGCGCAGCGGGGGCCCCGGGCCGTGCTCGGTCCCGGCCTCCGCCTTAGGGCCCTGGGGCCCCAGAGAAGAAGCAGGAATGGCAGACGAGGCGTTCTTCTTGCTTCTACACAATGAGATGGTGACGGGCATCTACAAGTCCGCGGATCAGGGGGAGGTGGAAAATGGAAGATGCATAACTAAGTTGGAGAACATGGGTTTTAGAGCGGGACAAGGATTGATAGAAAGGTTTACAAGGGACACTGCAAGATGCAAGGATGAATTAGATATCATGAAGTTCATTTGCAAAGATTTTTGGACCACTGTTTTCAAGAAACAAACTGATAATCTAAGGACAAAGCATCAGGGCAATTATGTACTTCAAGACAACAAATTTCGACTGCTGACTCAGATGGCTGCAGGAAAACAGTATTTAGATCATGCACCAAAGTATTTAGCATTTACATGTGGCTTAATCAGAGGTGGCTTATCAAATTTGGGGATAAAAAGTATCGTAACAGCTGAAGTGTCAGCAATGCCAGCAGGTAAATTTCAAGTGATGATACAGAAGATGTAGCATGTACTCAAATCCTTCTACAATGTAAAGACATTAAATTATTCATTTATAAAGATGTTTGAGTAGTAACTTTTGACTTATTGGCATTGTCATAATTGATTGCATTGATTTGTATAAGCTGTATGTCAATTTAATTTATTAGATGATGTAACTTATAGTCTGTTAAGATTAGTATAACATTAATATTAGTATATCTATATCATCTGATGGAACAGGAGAGTATGAAAGAAAATTTTACTGAAACACTTAAGCTGTAGCTTTATATTACAATATATTTTATTTCATTTAAAATTTTACTAAATAAGCACAGCAACCAAGTAACAACCTTTTTGTGCTGATCTATTAATTCATGACAATATTTATTTGGCATTAAAAAAATTAAAGTCTTAGCAGGCTCAAAGAAAAACAGGCTAGATTGGATTAAAAAAGTTGGAAGTATATGTAAAAATGATCAATTTTCAGATTTGTTTTTTAAATATAGTCATGGCACTACAAAAACTAAGACTGAAAGAAGATTTCTGGGATCCACAAGGTTGGAAAGAAAGGAGATAAATCTTTGAAAGAAAGAAATTAGATGAAGGAAATTAAGTTGATGGGATAGATCCTAGATTAGATAGTTAAAGCACTATATCTTTTAAAAATATACAAGACCAATCAGGATGACTCCTTACATGCAAAGGTTGCTTGTCTGAGTCAGTTTCACTACATTCAATTAATAATTGAGACTGTCCATTCTTCACCCATACTAGACAACAGGAATATTCATTTCCAGTAATGTTAAACATGTCACACATGTTAAAATTTCTTTTATATTAAGTATAATGGGTTTACCAGTGGTATGCAATAAACATTGTTTGATTTATTAAAAAAAAGATAATTCTTTGCTATAAAGGATAACATTCTGCAAGAGAAAAGGGGAAGGGAAACAGGAAAATTAGGTGACATAAAAATAAAAGATTTCATTAATTCAAAAATCTTTACAAGTGCAGGATGGGGGAGGTATGACTAAGTAATTATTATGAAATAGATCTAGGAATACAACTCAATGAGTCAAGTGTGATATAAAAGCTCTAAAAAATATAATTGGTAATTAGTGTAGCACTATCTCTCTGTCCTCCAGAGGAAGGGCAATCATATCTCTCCATCAGGGGTCTAGGGATACTCCTGAGGGTCTGGTATGTCTCTTTGCTACTCCTCCATCCTGGGTGTATTCCTCTTCTGCTAACTTCTGTGGACTAACACTTCCGCTCAAGCAGTCAATTAACGTAAATTAGCTTTTATAAATAAAATACATAATAAGAACAGAAGTATAAACATTTCTTCATGGGGCACACTCTACCATATACCACCTTGTTCTCTGGAGAGTGTGAACCCAAATTAAATATATTTTCTACATAGTATTGATTCCATCAAGTTCATGTTTAAATGAGTCATTCTCTCAGCTGTAGAGAGACTGGACCTTGAAGGTCACTCCTCAATTTGTTGATTGATTGACTAATTCCACATCAAGTGAGGGACCCAGAAACTACTAAAGCTGCAAGAGTAAATGGTGTGAGGTATAGTATAGGCCAGAGCTCAGTCAAGGTTCCACTGCATCTACTTATTCTCTATTCACACTGTAAAAGACCCTGGGGAAAGATTGACATTGTCAGAAAGATTTCTGCATACCTGCATTGGATGACCTTTAACTACTAGAAATATTTAGTAAGGCCCTAATATATACAGCACATTGTGGTAGGCATCAGGAGAGATACAATAATGAAATCAGACATGATCCCTATCTTTATCGACCTCACTATTCAATACGCCTCCAAGATCTATGGGAACCAGTGGAATATGCTGCAGTTTTGTGACACACTGAGGTCTCTACCACTGTTGGTGGCACCTCTGCTGTAGCTCTCAGGATCTTTCCCAGGGAACATTTCCTTGTCTCCAAGTCAATATCTCTGAGCCCTAGAGATAACTGGAGTAGGAGCCATTCCCATAAGTTGGTTCAGGAGACCCAATGGCAGCCTAAACTTTGAATTCTAGTCAAACTTGTGTCTACTCATTGTCCCTAAAGTTGATACACACATTCTTGCCTGCTAGTTCCTAGTCACACCATCTTCCTAGTCTGGAAGGCCATCCTACTCATCAATCCATTTCTATTCTCTCCAATTCTTTAAATCCAAGTTGTTTTTTTTAATAAGGTCCCATTCAAGTCCTTTGCCTCTCTGTCCTTCCCCAGAAACCTAGGTTGATTTCTACTTCTGAACTCCTGAACTACTGCCTACTTATCTGACTCCTTTATCACTTAGCTTATTCTATTTTTGTTATTGTTCTTTTTATAAATCTATCTTCTCTTATCTATAATACTAATGTACCTCCAGTAACTCTCAAACTGCTCTTCACACTGAAGGTCTTGCTAAAATTTTTCCTTTCTCAAAGAAAAGTATTTAATGAAATATACTGAATAGCTTTTTTAACCTTTCACTGAGAAAAGGTGTTCATTTTGGATAGAGAGCTTCCCTCAAAATCAGAAGAGACTGAGATTCAAATGACACCTCTAAAATATGTTAGTTATATAACCCTAGGCAAGTGACAAACTCTCAGTTTCCCCAACAACTCTTTAAGATGAAAAGTTCCAGACAAAGTGTTAATCTCTATTGATGAAGGGATTTCCTCACCTGAAGTTTCCTATAAAATGAAATCACAAGTCCAGTCCTTATCTTTCATTTTTCTAATCTCTCAGCAATCATCCATGGGTTTTCAAATACATTAGCTAGTGACAATGAGAAGTCTTTGGACATTTCCTTCCATTCCTTAGCAATAATAAGTGTTATATGTATATGCATATATATATATATATAAAATGCATTTATTACACTTTATATGCTCTCATCTAATCCTCCTAATAACCTATAAATCCTGTATATACTATCTTCACTTTACTGATTAGGAAACTGAGGGCCAAAGTGAGATGGCCAAAGCCATGGAACTATTAAGGACCAAAATTTGGACCTTGATTTCTAATCTTTCCCATCTCTAGCTTCAGTACTATTTTCCCTACAATATACTGTCCCTCTGATGACTTGTCTGCCAACAGGCAAGCGAGTCATCAGAGCTTTTATAGAGCCAACTGGTTTAAGTCATCTATTAGCAATTCTTTCCTTCATCTTATTTGACTCCCTGCCTTCTTATCACATGCATTCCTTGTTCCATCTTTTGGGAAACAGCACATCTCTATCAAATGTCTTTGCATTTTATTCCTCATTTTTTTGCTTTTTGGTTATCTTTGTCTCAGAATCCCACAATCGTTTGTTAATAAAAACATTTCTGGAAAAAGTTAATATGCCAATGAGAAAATCTCTGTTCTGGAGTTTTGTTTTTAGCTGCTGCTGTCCTGTAGAGCTACAATGTCATAGTATGAATTTTGGATACAGATAGTCAAGCTCATAAATCTCTTCAGGGAAGTTTCAGTTAAAATCTATCCTGTCTCAGTGTCCATTTTTACCTGAGTTGGCTACAGAAGGGGGCATAACCTAGCCAGGTCAGTGGTTTGGGCTAGCCCTGAGATGCAGGTTGTGTTGTATTGTGTCTTTGGGAGCTTAGATTATTTTTCTCAGTCTCTGACATCACTATCACCTAACTCTTTTCCTGGGCCTGGGAGCTCAGCAGAAAGATGTCTGGCAGATATATATTAAGTTAGATTTGTGACTTTGGGCAAGTCATTTCATGTCTCTTGGTCACAGTTTCCACATTTGCAAAGTGAGGATATTAAATTATTTAGGTCATAGATAAGAAGCTAGAAGGAACCTTAAAGTACATCTGTTCTAATCTCTTCCTAGTTATACAAATGAAAAAAATTGCCATACAGAGAATTTCAATGACTTGTCCAAGATCACATAGTTATTATTTGAATGAGTCAGGATTTGAACCTGGGTTTGATTCCAAACCCAGTTCTCTTCTCCCAGTTCTCTAGCTCTAAATGCATGATGCTATAACTTCTGTGGCACTCAGGTCTCATATTTTTAAAAAGAACAGGATGAACTAGATAACCTTGTAGTCCTTTCTAGTTCAATAAATTTGACCCTAATATTAAATTCCTAATGGCATCCACTTAAATAAGGGAACTATGTGCTTATGTTAAAGGACTCATTTTTACATAGTTTTGAAATAATACTAATGATAGCTTAAAACTACAAAAACTATTATATTTTCCTGGTTGCAGGTGCAGCTACCCTGTACAATCTGGACCATTGTATATTGTGACAGGTTCAGACTGGGACAGACACAAGAGTGCCAAAGTGTCTACATATGGTGCTGATGTAGGGGACCCAAATTTTGAAATTGGGGTGTCGTCATGCCACTGATAAGGAAAGGAATCCTCTAGTCCTAAATTCATCTTCCAGTGTAAGAAGTTATTAGCGGACAACAATACCATTCCCCTTGCCTAGGGTGCCCTACTCCTCCTTTCAGTCACTGGAAGGCCTTTCTTACAAGGATAAACTGAAATCTCATTCCTTGCATTCCATTCCAGCTCAATCCTCAGGGATCACATTTTTTTTAGACTCCCGTATCACACAACTCCATCACACAATTGACATTTAACATAGGTGCCTTGTAGCATTAACTATGGACAAGGCAGATTTGATGCTTTTGAATTAGGGTGCTGAAGAAGACTTTTGAGAGATCCTTAGACAGTAAGGAGATCAAATCAATCAATGATCAAATAAATTAATTTTGACTATTCTTTGCAAGGACAAATGCTTTTGAAGGACAAATGCTGAGTACTTTGATCACATAATGAGGGGATGGAACTCACTGGAAAAGATTAATATTGGGAAAGATTGAAAACAAAGGAAAAGGGAAAGACAGAGGATGAAATAAGAGGATAAAATCATGGAAAAATGAAGATGGATTTGGATAAACTTTGAGAAACAGTGGAGGGCCTGGAGTGCTATCATAAATTGAAACAGTAATAACAACAACATGTATAAGATACCATAATAGGCACTGGCTATACAAAGATATGCACTGGTATTTACTTTGCACAAGGGAGAAATAATTACTTACAAAGTATCCACAAAAGAAGAACGGAAAGGAAAAAGCATTTATATAGAATCAACTAGAAATTGTGACAAGTTCTTTACAAACATCATCTCATTTGATCCTCACCACAATCCTGTGAAGTAGGTTTATTATACTCATTTTATGGTTGAGGAAACTGAGACTTAAGAGACTTGCCCCAAATCATGTAGTTAATGTGTCTAAAGTTGAATTTAAACTCAAGTATTTTTTTTTCAGTTATTTTTTATTTTTGCAAAGCAAATGGGGTTAAGTGGCTTGCCCAAGGTCACACAGTTAGGTAATTATTGTCTGAGGCCGGACTTGAACTCAGGTACTCCAGACTCCAGGGCTGGTGCTGTATCCACTGCGCCACTTAGCCACCCATTAGACTCAACTATTCTTAACTCCAGACTTAGCAATCAATCTAGTGCTCCATCTAGCAAAATACAAAGTGGTTTCTGGAATAAGAGAGAACTTGGGAGATCAAGAAAGGTCTGTGAAGTCTCTTTTCCATCCCCAGCAGAGGTAACTATCTACATATGTGTTGATCTTGATATACCTTACACTGGTCAAGTCTCTCTGGTTGCTATTTTTCCCCTGATCATCAGGGACTTGTGTTGAATTGCAATCCTGAAATGGACATTTGCAACCATGGTGTGGCCTCATGGACTCAAAAGGTGTGGCCATTGAGAGGTTCAGGTGACTTGCATGGTGTCTTTGTGGAAGAGAAGATGACTGCTTATGAGAAGATGAGCCAAGTCATGACTTACTAGAAAATATTGAGTTAATTGTTTGAACAATGTAACACCAAGGTGAAATCGAAATGCTTATTTATCAGGGTGTTTCATGTGTTAATTATCAACTTCTTAGGAGAATAGAAAATAGATATTAATATTATATGATTTCACACATAATGATTAGCAAAAGGAAAGCCAGAGGTTTTTTTTAATGATGAAGGAAATAAATAACTGCCTTATACCCAACCCATTTTGTACACTGAGCACATTTCTAGAAGGATTCTTTTCATCCCTTAAAAGGAGACCCTAAATATGAACTATTCCTCAGCTTTGCTTTGTACCATTTTCCTGGAGTTCTATTCTAGGTCAGTCATTTGTTATATCTATATGAGATAATTAATATCCTACTGTGCTTGGTTAGACCTGTGATGGAAAATGCCATCCACTTTCAGAGAAAGAACTATGGAGTTTGAATACAGACCAAAGCTACCTATTTTCACTTTTAAAAAATTTATGTTTTTTCCTTTTTTGTTCTGATTCTTCTTTTCCAACATGACTAATATGGAAATATGTTCAACATGATTATACATGTATAACCTATATCAGATGACTTTCTGTCATGGGGAGGGGGAGGGAAGGAAGAGAAGGAGGAAAAACGTGGATCTCATAATATTACAAAAAATGAATGTTGAAAACTATCCTAATGTGCTATGTTAAAAGCCCAAGTTCTCTCTCTATCCCTTGTATAGCTCATTTACATGGTGTGCAAAATTTAAAAGGGGGTGGGATGAGTAAAGTTGTCATCGAATATCATTTGGTCAATCAGCAAGCACCTGCTAGGTGCCATAAATGCTGCTAAATGATAGGGAAAATCAAGACATAAAATGAAACATTCTGTTCCCTCACCTAGGTGGTACAGTGGATAGACTGGAAGGACTTGGAAGCTAGGAAGTCTGGAATTCAACCCCAGCTTTAGTCACTGACTAGCTCTGTGATCCTAGGAATGTCACTTAGCTTCTGCTTGCCTCAATTTCCTGAGGGAAACTATAAAAGAGGGACAATAACAGCACCTTCCTGCTAGGATCGCTGTGAGGATCAAAGGAGATAATAATTTGCAAAGGGTTTAGCACATTGCTTGGTGCTTGCAAAATCCTTATTTTCCTCCTCAAAGACTTCCATTGTCTAAGGTAAGACAATATGTATACATATGAGTACATATAAACTCAAAGACATATTCATTGGGTCTATGATTTTTACTGGTATTGGAAACTTTGGGGTTAGGGAACTCTTTTGACCAATGCAGGTTGGTGCCTTTTCCACCACCTAAAAAACATAAAAAAAATGCCTAGAATAGTGAGAAATTAATGACTTCCCAGGGAATATGAATTTAAGAAATGATTCTTGAACATAGATTTTCCCAGATATATAGCTTGTATCCTATATATTATCCTACATACCCCATTTGAATCTTATATACTATCAAACACAGATAGATAAGCTAAAGACAGACCTGATAGTCTGACTGAAAGACAAACAGACCTATATTCTATCCTATATAGCACACTCTCATACAAAATACATATAAAATAAATACAAGTTAATTTTGGGGAGAAAGTACTAGTACTGGGGGGAGGGGAGGAAAAAGCTCATGAATGATGACTATCTTCATACCCAGTCCAGATTTTTATTGTTTAAAGACTTGTCTTGAATATAATTCCCAGATCTATGTTTGGTCATGGCATTCTATTTCTAGCCTGTACCTTTTTTCATCATTCACATCACACCCTTTGACAGCTCAATAATCATGAGGCAAATCACAAAGCCAGGGCCACCATGATTTAATTAACTGTTTTGGCTAAAAAAACTACACTTTGAACTCCAGGCTGAATATTTGAAATGAATCTTTTCATAAAATATTTCACTGGGTGGATCCCTTAGGAAGACTCTTACACATACTTGTATATACCAGTTTCTTCTTTCTCTAAGCTTTACCATCACATAACTTTGAGAGAAATATTAATCTCCTTGAAGCACTGAATGTACAGGATATCCTCAAGGTCTCAAATACACGATTCTGTATAGATATCCAAATTTATACATAGATTAGGCCAAATTCCCTTGGCCAATCTCCTAGTGCTCTCAGGAATAATTGGCTCAGCAAGAGGGACTCTTGTTCATTGACTTGAAGGCTTCAACTAGTTCTGTTCTTGATTGACTTTGCTGGTCAATGGACTTACCTATCTTACTATTCCATATTTCAAATTATTATGATAAGGAAAATATAAGAAAACAGCTTGCAAAGGTGATCTTAAAATGCTTATAAATTACTATGAAACTAACTATGGGAGCTTTCACTAATAGGCTTCTGCTATAGCATTTTAGTTCAGTCTCTGTAAGCAGAAGAGTTCGTCATGGACATTTGCAAAACAATGCCATGTATATTGAATCTGAGGGATTTGGCAGTGCTATATTCACTTTTAAAACAAAGAAAAACAAAATAAAGAAAAATGTCGAATTATAAACTTGAAAATGGATGAATGTTGAAAACTACCTTTGCATGTAGTTAGAAAAAAATTAAAATAAGAAAACAACCAAAAACCAAAATGAAAACCTCATCAATAAGTTGCTGTTCTTGCATGTGCACGAGCCAACTTCCAACTACGAATAACTCAGTATTTGGCAAGCACTACTACATATAACTGACTTAATAGGGACAGCTAATTATGACTACAACCTAATTAAAAGCACTTTCTTGGACCAAGAGATGCATTGAAAGACAAAATTAATGAATTTAGCAGCTTAAGTTTTTAAAAGGCAACCTATTTTTAAAGGGATTGATAGTAGGTTTGAAGTACTTTCCCCCTGATCTAACAGGTTCACATATGTCCTTCTTTAACATTTTATAGTCACTTATGTGTCTTTCTGAACCATATGCTCCTTCAATCAATCAACAAACCTTTAGTAAGCATCTACTATGTAACAGTCAGTATACTAGGTGCCAAAAATACAGAGATAAAAGACAAATAGTCCCTGCCCTCAAGAGTTAACATTCTATTTGAGGAGATAGCATGTATACAGATAAAAATATTTACAAAATAAATTCAAGCAACTGGATTCAGATTAAGGTTTTAAATCTCAGCAGAAGAGTTTTTAGGTAATCTAATAGGAAGCCATTAGAATTGATTGAACAGGGGAGTGACGTGGGCAGATCTGTGCTTTCAAAATGTTACATTGGCAACTGTGAGGAAGATGGATTGTGGAGAGGAGAAGACAGGTTTTGGAGAAGAGAGATGAAGCAGAGAGACTAATAAGGAGAATATTGCTGTAGTTCAAGTGAGAGGTGATGAGACCCTGAATAAGTCTTGGTTGTACAACTGGAGAGATGTGAGAGATTTGGGGGTGGATGATTTGACAAGTTTTGGCCATTGATTGTGTATAGCTAGAGAGGAGAGTGAAGAGTAGAAGATGACTGGGATTGCAAACAGTGACTGGAAGGGTATTGGTTCCTTCAGCAGAATCAGGGAAGTGTGGAAGAAGGATGGATTTGGCAAAAAATATATGACTTCTGTTTTGGACATGTGTTAGAAATGTCTATGGGAAATCTAATTTGAATTGTTCAGTAGATGGTGTTGTAGGAATGGGGCTTAGTCCAAGAGGTCAGGGACTGTGTCCTAACTAAACTTTAAATCTCACCCAGCACTCAGAATAGTGCTACAGTGAATGTTTAAAACATTTTTCTGGACTAAACTGAATGTACTAATTCTCCTTTCTTTTCAGGAGGGACAGGAATAACAAATGCTTTCCAGTATGTGGATTTTCTCTTGTGGATTTAACTAATGTCCTCTAGTCTTGGGTCTAATTCCCAGTATCTGGTTCCCCCAAGTGCTGCTTATGGAGTTAGCTTGGTGGACGAATGAAGAGCAATCCTGGACAGATAGGAATTAAATAGACAAAGAGGTTGGGATGTATGACCTCTAAGATTTTTTTCTCCCTCTTCATCTATAATCCTATGATCCATTTTTTTGTAATACCCAACCTCAGAGCACTGTACACTTGAAAAACAAACAAGAAAATCAAAAACCCCAAAGGTATAGTACTCCATGATCTTTAAAGTCTCTTTCAGTTCTAAATATGCGGTGCTATATTTATCTGATCCAGGAAGTAATTACATTTAGTATGTGTCTATAATCTTCACACACACACACACATGTACATGAAAAAGACATTTGCATTAATTCAATCATGAAACTTTTATTTTTGTACCTATTCATCTGAATGATTTTTTTTTAATTCTTAAGTGTTTCTTTGGGAATGTCACAGGTAAAGCTTTAAACACAAGGATCTTAAATGAGTCCAGCCATGAAAAAAATCAACTATACTGGATAAATCACTGTCAATATTTTTGAAGAATTAATATTACTCTGTGAAGTGATTCATTGTCATCATGTGGTCCTTGTGCTTGGATCATTCTTATAAGCTAGCACTGAGAAAGCTGTGTTAGGCTCCATTGCGTACCACCCAGTCTAACATGCATTACCTCAGTGCAAGTAAATGAGATAATTATTTGGGTATGTATCCCTTAAAGACTGCCTGGAGTATGAGCCTAGGAGTCTTTATTTTTGCATGTTCAAGTACATTTTTGTCTCTGATTATGTTGATTCTTTCTCAAGAGCCTCGGAAAGTCCCTTAGGACAGATCTAACTTCTCAGACTCTTTCTTTCTCTGCAGGTGCATTTGATTTTAAAAGTATTAGGATTCTTCTTCTTTCTTCTTGTCTCCCTGAACTCAAATTGCAAAGTCTTTAATGAAACTCAGTGCTAACTCTTTAATGTTGAAATAAAGATAGAAGACACTTGGGGCAGGACCTCTAAAATATTATTTCATATTTTGTTTCTTTCATTAGAAAGTGAGCTCTGTCATGACTCTACATAAAGACTTGAGTTCAAATCTAGTCTTAAGTACCTACTAACCATAGTCAATTCGTCTCTATTTACCTCAGTTTCCTCAATTGAAAAATGAGGTTAATATTCATACCTACTTTGCAGTAATATTGTGAGGATTAAATGAGATAATATGGGTGGTACAGTGGATAAAGGTCATGGCCTGGAGTCAGGAAGGTCTGAATTCAAATTTGATCCCAGACATGTACTAGTCATGTGACCTCGGAGAAAGTTTGTACTTCAGTTTGTTCATTTATAAAATGAGCTAGAGAAGGAAATTGCAATCCACTTAAGTATCTTTGTCAAGAAAATCCCAAAATGGGATCACAAAGAGTTGGGCATGACTGAAAATGACTGAAAATCATAGTATACTCTTATTAAATCTTTATTTCTTTCTCTTTTCTTCCCCATTTCTTCCATGGAAAGGTAGTATATATTTTCTCAATTCTTCTCCAGAGTCAAGATTGGTCATAATCATCATCATTAACAAAGCATTCAGCTCCATTTTACTGTACTTCAATATACATTGTTGTAGTCATTATATAATATATATATATATATATATGTATATAGTTTTTCTGGTTCTGCTTACTTCATTCTGCATCAGTTCATCAGTTTCCTCATTTTTCTTCCAATTCTTCATATCCATTGTTTCTTATGGTTTAGGAATACTTCATATTCATTAAATACAATTTTTCACCATTCCTCAACTGAGGGACAGCCTACTTTGTTTTCAGTTCTTTTGCCATGAGTGATGCTACACATTTTAGCTTTCTTTTTCTGTCTTTGTTCTCCTTAGGATTCATATCTAACAGTAGGTAGGATCTCTTGGATGAACATTTTTATCATTTAAAATAAAACCATGATTTCAAATTGATTTCTTGAATCATTGAACTGATTCACAACTCTACCTATGGTATATTGGACTGTCTGGTGTATGGGCTGTTCAGGGAGTTCTAGGACCTCTGGTGTGAGAGTTTGCTGAGCCCTTTTCAGGATGACTTATTCCAACTTTGGTACCCACCTTTACTCAACTCTTACCTGTGACTCCAAAAAGCTTTACTAAGCACAGCAGTTACACTCTAGTAAATTGTCTAAGCAGATGGACTAAACCAAATTCAGGGTAACCAACAGACTTCAGATCTGACAGTGAGTTAGGCAGATGTCTACCCAAATCATATGAAGACTTCTGCCTGCAGAATGGGCAGATAAGAACATTTTTTCCTAATGGCCATGAAGGTGGCTGAAGCAGGCACTTTGGGCATTTAGAACTGTCAAATATCAGAGATCCCAAAAATCATACATTGAATCCTGGGCCAGTATCAGTCATCTTGACTTTTGTCACTAGATTTTGATGACTCTGGAAGAGAGAATGAGGCTGATGATTTTGTGCAAAATATGTGTAAATATTTAAGTAAAGTCATCAATCTGTGATGATCGATCATTTTCAAACTTTTGTAATCTTCTCTGGCCTTTGGTTAAGGATTCTTCCCTTTATCATCACTACGAAAGGTATCTATGACCATTTTCCTTCTAATCATAAAATTGATGTGAAATTTTATATTTATGATGAGTATCTATTTGGGTTTTATTATAGTGAAATGTGTTGGTCTAAACCTATATTTTTCCAACTACTTTGCTTCCTCAGCAGTTTTTATTAGACAAGGAATTTTTCATTCATTAAAAAATATTAATTAGGTAGTACTAGACACTATGCTAGATATTGGAGACACTAAGATAAAAATGAAACATTTCCTACTTTCAAGGAGAAAAACAATATACATAAAATTTCTTTTGGGAGAAACACTATATGCAAAGAAAATTAAGTATAAATAGTTTTTGGGATGCTTGATTATTGAGGTTTATTTATTGCTTTCTTGTCCAACTAATCATTTTTCTCTTTTTTAATATCATTTGGAAATATTTTTGATGATTATTACTTTCTAAAATAATTCAGAGTTTTAAAAATCCTATTTCCATCTCATTCTTTTTTATTATTTAACTTGAAATTCTAAACTCTCTCTAAATTAATTTTGTTGCTGTTTTTTCTATAAGTAATATTAGTTAAATTAGAATAACACTAAATCTATAAATTAATTATGGGAGTATTGTAATTTTTATTGAACAGCTAGCTAGATGATGCAGTGAACAGAGTGCTGGGCCTGGACTCAGAAAGACTTATTTTCCTGAGTTCAAATATGGCTTCAGACACTTGCAATTTTTGTGATTCTGGGAAAGTTACTTAAACCTGTTTGCACTAGTTTCCTCATTTTTAAAATGATATGGAGAAGGAAATGGCAAGCCACTCTAGTATCTTTGACAAGAAAACCTCAATTGAGCTCAAAGATTCAGACGTGACTGAACAAAAACAATACAATTTTATTTACAACAGTATAGCCTAACCATTAACAATGGATAATCTTCCTGTTATTTGTCTTCTTTAATTGGTGTAAAGAGTATTTTGTAATTACATTTATATAAGTATTGATAGATTGACTTCTAGATAGTTTGTTCATTTTATAGTTTTTTGAATGAGAGTTCTCTATCATTTCTTCCTAATTTTTTTTCAATAATACTTAAAACATTTTAACACTTTACTGGAGCTATTAGTTCAAATTCCACCTCAGATATTTAATAGCTGTGTGATCCTGGGCAGGTCACTTCAGTACTTATCTATAGAATGAAAATGATAATGACATCTATAACCTGGCTTGTAATGAAAATCAAATGATATAATAATTGGAAAGTGTTTGACACAAGGTAAATATTATATAAATATTGTGACTATTAATTTCTTTACTGATTCTTTTTATATTTTAATCATGTCACTTAAAATTACTGATAACTTTGTATTATCTTTTTCATTTTTATGTCTTTCATTCTTTTCACTTGTCTTACTGTTATTGTTAACATTGCAAGAACTATGTCAAATAATAGGGAAAGGAGATTCCCTTGTTTGCTCCTGTATTTGTGTTTCTCTATTGAATATAATGCTGACTCATATATATATATATATACATATATATATGTATATATATATATATTTAAATGATCTTCAACTCTACAGAATTTTTATATTTTTAGTATAAATGAATATTGCATATTGTAAAATATTTTTCTATATAGTGAAGTTTTTTTGAAATGATTCTGCTTATTTTTTTTGGAATTGATCCATCCTTGATTCTTGGTATAAATTTGAATTCAATCATAAACAATGATCTTTTGGATAGCTTGGCAATATTTTTGTTCATCAATCATCTAGTTTAGATCCTTTTCCCTATGATATATTTATCAACTGTTTCCCTAAACATAAGAATAGATTGACCCCTTGGCCCTCTTTACTGCCCTACATACCCACCTGGCTATCTTTTTGTAACCCCGCTCCCCTTCTCAAGGACAAAATTTTTGTTCCTGACTTTTTTATTTGCTGTGAAACTTGAAGTGTGAAAACTCCTTTCACCATTGTAGATGATCAACAATCTATAACCATATTAGGATATTGAAGGGTTAAGTGACTGACCCATGGACACTCATAGGCAAGAATTGTACTTAGATCTTCTTATATACTAAATCAGCTTGTATAGAATTGGATATATTATTACAAGCTACTTCTCTAATCTGTTTTTTTCTGTATTTATAAAGCTACAGGGTTGAAAGCAAATGAACAATGATTCTCTCTTTCTTCTCAGATCTCACTCCCAGGTTGGACTCTTTCTTTACTATTGCATTATTTCTTAGGACAAATCCTCATGATGTTAGGAGAATAAATTAATCATTATCTATAACCATCAGCTTTAGTTCCTTAACATGGGAGCCAGTTCTTTCCCATAAAATGTTTCACAAAACTTTTTTTTCTAAGACAGTGTCCTACTGTATTGAGGAAGTTTCTTGACAAAAGCTTTTTAATGGACTAGCCTGTGAGATACCTCTCCACTCTTAAGAGGTAAATATGTGGAGATGGGTAAAACTTAACTGGATCCAAGCACCAGGGAGAATTTTTGAAATGCTTTTCTTCAAGAAGTATAACATGAGATCAAAGATAGTTACTTAGGTAAGCTCCAATCCAGGCAGACAGACTGATTTCAATAATTAAATGCATCAAAACAACAACTAACATACAAAATGTCGACTTCAGATCAGCAGTTTTTGTTTAGGGGATTTGTCCAATCATCCTGAAGGGGTTGTCTGCCTTCTGAAAGGAAGGACTTCATTTGTCATTAGCTGGTGCCTCATTACCTGGTGCCCGTGCTGTATCTATTTATTGTTTTTGTCTCATAGGATCGTGGAATCATAGGTTCCTGGAATTGGAAGGAAATAAGAATTCATCTAGTTCAACAAATCTACTGTACCTGAAAAAGAAATTACCTTTCCAACTCCCTCACAAAACGGTCATGCCAATTCTGACTGAAGACCTCTAGGGATGAGGGAATCAATGCCTCAGAATCAGGGCTAAAGTAGCATCAGTCCTTCTCCTAATAACCCCTAAAGAATAAAGGAAGACCTTCTCTTTTGCTATCTGAAAAAGCAAAAATTATATATACTATCTAGTTAGCAAGTCACAATTTGGTCAGTAATTGGGGGGATTTTTCTGGAATCTTAGTTGTGGAGTTTCCAATATGATTTGGAAGCTCTGTGAAAATCTCCAGGTGTTCTTGAGTCTTAGAGTGTTGAAATCACCACAGGATGTTTAAAGGGAACCTGAGGCTCTCTAAGTTGCCAGAGGAGTGCTGCCCCTATTCTTAGGATGTGCCAGAGAAGAATATATGAGGGAGTGCTGATGGGTAATTTGGACCCAGGGAGCAATCAATAGAGTTTCCAAGAAGCACATGCCAGTTTTCTCTACAGTACATTAATCATTAGGAAAGATTCATCTATAGTTCAAAAAAAAAAGTCAAACATGAACTGCATCTAGGAGTAAATTGCTGTGGGGTAAGTTTGATGAACATCTGAGGAGTAGATTCTTCCACAGTTGTGAATTCAAAGTACAATTGATGCAACATATTGTCTTAGGTTCTAGTCAGAATCATCATGTGCAATAGATGATTAAATCTCTTAGATTCAGAGAACAGAAAGAGATGTTTCTTCAATTCTCGGAGACTAAAAGTTCTCCTGCAGGTCTCTATACCTGGAATTGGGAAAGTTAAGGTTTAAATTTTGCCTCAGACAATATGAATCTGATGAAGTCATTTGACCTCTCTGAGCCTCAGCTTCTTAATCTTAAAATAAAGGAGCGGGATTTGATGAAAATTTCTAGTTTTAAGTTATTTTTTATTTTCCTTATGAATTTATTTAGTTTTTTTCAATAAATGAATTGAACAAAGATTTCTTTAAAAATTAGAAAATATGAGGAAATACAACTTTATTTTTATGTGTGTGAATCAGAATATGTATATATGATTATATTGACTGTTTTTAAAACATATTTAAAATATATATATTTTATTTTTGTACAAATGATTTTTTATACATTACTAAAATATTCTTGTTTAAGAGTAAACATAATACCCCTCCCCACCAAAATATAGACCTTCATGAGCAATAAAGTAAAGAGAAAAAATAAAAATAAAAAAATAAAAAAGATGTGCTTCAGTCTGTGTTCCAACACCACCAGGTCTGTCACAGGTGGATCACATTCTTTATAATAAGTCCATCACAAAAACTACTTCCATATTTTTTCCACTGTTGCCATTGCTGATCACAACTCCCTCCATTCATACCTCTCCACTACCATATACTGTATTTTCTCTCTCCTTTCATTCTGTCCCTCTTCTTAAATGTGCTGTAGGGTATCTGAGTGGCACAGAAGACTGATCACTGGCCCTGGGGCCAAGAGGCCCTGAGCCTACATACCACCCCTTAGGCCTAGCAACTACCAGTCCCTGTGGTCCTGGACAGGTCATCGAATCCCAGCACCTTGCAAGAAGTAAAAAAGAAAATGTGTTACATCTGACCACTCTCCCCCATGGTCCACTCTCTCCTCCATCACTCACATCCCTCCCTTCCCCTGTCCCCCTTCTCTCCTTTTTTACTCTAGATGTCTATACCCCATTGAGTATATATGCTGTTTCCTCTCTGAGCCACCTCTGATGAGAGCAAAGGTTCCCTCATTCCCCCTCGCCTTTCCCTATTCCGTATCATTGAAATAGCTCATTACAATGATAAAAAAAATCTTATTATATAAAACATATTAGGCTATTCCACCTCTCCTTTTTCCTACTCCCATTACATTTCCCTTTTAGCCATTGACTTCATTTTTACAATATATTATATATCAAATTCAACTCTCTCCTATGCTTCATCTATAAAAGCTCCTTCTACCTGCTCTATTAAATGAGAAGTTTCATATGAGTATTATCAGTATCATTTTTATATGCAGGAATACATGCAGTTCATCATCATTAAGTCTGTCATATTTTACCCTTCTCCAGTCGCTGTGCTTCACTTGAGTCCTGTATTTGAAGATCAAGCTTTCTGTTCAGCTCTGGTTGTTTCAACAGGAACAATTGAAATTCCGCTGGTTCATTGAAAGTCCATCTTTTCCCCTGGAAGAGGATGCTCACTTTTGCTGGGTAGTTGATTCTTGGTTGCATTCTAAGCTCTTTTGCCTTCCAGAATATTATATTCCAAGCCTTACAATGTAGTTGCTGCTAAGTCCTGTGTGATCCTGACTGCAGCTCCACGGTATTTGAATTGTGTCCTTCTGGCTGCTTGTAATATTTTCTCTTTGACTTGGGAGTTCTGATACTTGACTATAATATTCCTGAGGGTTTTTTTTATCTCTTTCTGGGGGAGATCGGTGGATTCTCTCAATTTCTATTTTGCCCTTTGTTTCTAGGATATCTGGGCAATTTTCCTGTAGGAATTCTTTAAAAATGAGGTCAAGGCTATTTTCCTAATCATGACTTTCAGGCATCCCAATAATTTTTAAGTTATTTTTCTTGAATTTGTTTTCCAGATCAGTTGTTTTTCCAGTGAGATGTTTCACATTTTCTTCTTATTTTTCATTCTTTTGGTGTGGAAGTATTGTATCTTGACTTCTCATAAAGTCAACAGCTTCCTTTAGCTCCGTTCTAGATCTGAAGGATTTGTTTTCCTCAGAGAGCTTTCTTATCTCTTTTTTTCCATCTGACCAATTCTTCTTTTTAAAGCATTTTTCTCCTCAATAACTTTTTGAACCGTTTTATCCATTTGACTTATGCTAGTTTTTAACATGTTATTTTCTTCAGCATTTTTTGGGATCTCCTTGACTAAGCTGCTGACTTCTTTTCCATATTTTTCCTGCATCTCTCTCATTTCTTTTCCCAATTTTTCCTTCTATCTCTCTTACTTGATTTTCAAAATCTTTTTTTGAACTCTGTCATAGGCTAAGCCCAATTTCCATTTTTCTTGAAGTCTTTAGATGCTTGTACTTCCTCATCTTCAGATGGGATCATAGACAAAGTATTTCTCAATGGTGTTCCTCTTTTTTTCTCTGTTTACTTATTTCCCCAGCCTGTGCCTGGTTTTGGGGTGCTTCCTGAGCTTTTGAGTATTATTGGGACACCCCCCACAAGGGATCTCAGTGTGTGAGGCTCTGTCTTCCCTCCTGGTCTGTGAATGACCACAAGTGTACCCCTCTGCCACAGGGCTGAGGTAGGGGGGCCTGCTGTTCTATGGGGGTCCTAGACTGTGATCAGGATCTGAATGTGGTCAGAGCCCCAGAGTCCTGTTCCAGGTACAGAGGATAGACCTCAGAAGTCTCTCTCCACTCCCCTACCTTTGGTAGGCTGAGCACTCAAGCTCAGTTGCCTGGGGGCTCCTGCTTATTGGCTTGGCCTGCTTCTGATTTCTGGATCTGGACTGCCTTGGCCACCCTGCTTGCTGAGTGCCCTGAGGGCTGGGCTTCATGTGCTTGTTCTGGCAGAGGTCCCCCCACTGATCTTCCAAGTTATACTTGGTGCTCCCCAAGGTGTAGGTTAGGAAACTTCCCCCGCTGCCATGAGCCATGGCTCCCAGGCACCCTGGGGCTGCCTCTGGGAGGCTGAAATTCCTTCACTCTGGTAGGCCACCCCTCTAACCCCGTGGAGCAGAGCTTTTCCCCAATTTTCCAGGTTACCTTGTTCTGGAGAATTGCCTCATTTATATCCCTCTGTGGGTTCTGTCTCTCAAAAATTTAGTCATAATTTTATGATTTTTGAAATATTATGGTGAGGGCACCTAAGAGAGGCTCTTCTTCTGTTGCCATCTTGGCTCCACCCCCTTCAGTTTTCAACTTATGATCCTAGGCTCCCTCTCTATTACTATGGGTTCAGAGATATATGCTTTCTGATGTATAACAACTCTTCCATGCCTTTCCAAACTCATCTCACTCAAATTATTTCAACATCTTCCCATCCCTAGTCCCATTCCCCCTGGAACTTACTTATATAGTGCCAACAGTTTATCAGGAGATGAGCAAATGTAAACCCATGTCAATCAGATTGATACCAATTTTTACCAATGTTAAATCCAATGTTTGGAGAGGAGCTGGAAAAGCAATTGTAGGAACAGAGATTTAGTAAAGGAAGTCTATACCAGATCAGGAGTCAAAAATCAGTGAGTGTCAGGGGAGCTGACCATTTGTCCACTTCAACCCAACTGTCAAATACTTCAGTGTTTTTATAGCATCTACTTCCATTTTTTATGGCAGATAATGTCATGCTACTATTAGGAGACATCTTGTTTTCCAGAGCCAAGACTCAGCAAGCAACATGTGCCTTGAGCTTGACATTACAACAATCCTTTGTGCTTACCCTCTGGATGATCGCAGTCACAGCAAAATAACAGAATTTCTTCATATAATTATCGTACTACTTTACCAGCACCAGGTGTTTTTTGAACTTGGACAAGCACTTGCTGTATTCATGTTCCAGTCATGAAGCCCTTCTATCAATCAAAATTGCTTAGTTGTCGTTGCCTCTCATTGTCAGGGCTACAATTCACTGTGTGGCCCTTGGTATGAGTATTGAGATTTGGCCACATTAAAGCAGGTTCCTCCACTAGAGGTGGGGCTCTGGCAAATGTGTCTAGTTTGCCTCCTTTTTTTTTTTTTATCAAACCAGTTTCCTCACTTTGAAATTAAATTTCTGTTGATTCTTGATTCTCCTGCCTCTAGCCTGCTCTATTCATCTCCAGCCATCCACAGGCTAGAGGCTGGTTTGGTCCAATTGACAATAGTAAAGCTGAGCCCTAGAGAAATTAAAGGATATCTCTGTGGTACTGGATGGTATACATCAATACCTTTCTCCTGACTTAGTCATGCCTGCCATCTTGGAGGCTCATCCATAGAGATTGTTCTATAGACAGTGCTCAGAATCATATAAACTCTAATTTGAATGTTGGGGCTCTAAATATGAGATCCTTGTCTGATGAGCAATGGCTAGACATATTGCAAGAGAAATAGAATCATAATGAATTTAATTTTTTGTTATAAATGAAATGAGAAAAAAAAGAAGGAAATTTCAGCTAAATGGAGGGATACCCCCAACCCTCTCTTTACTGAATTTTTACTGGTATGTGTGAGGGAGAATTGAAGCTCTCCATAACCTTTCATGTGGCAGTCTTAACTGGAAGTACTTCAGGGCCCTCATTTTACAAATGAAGGAATTAAGACCTAGAGAAGTTAAGTGATTTGCCCAGGGTCATACTGGTAGTAAACTGGCAGTAAACTGAACAATTGGAATTTGAACCTAGGTCCTCCGACTCAATAGGCATACTCTTTCCATTGTATAACAGTTCTACAAGCATTAATTCAGTCTTTAACATTAAAATGGTACAAAATCATCCATTAAAAGAGAAAAAATATCACGTTAAAGTGTTTGATGAAGATTAATTTTTTATTTTAAAAAACAGTTTTAAAGAACAGATTGCATGAGATATGTTTGCAATTTGTGTTTTGGCTCATGGGATCATCTTGTTCCAAGAGAAGAATCATTAGACACAATTTCCACAGTCAACTTGGCATAGCATCTGATGGATACTCTTAATGTTAAACTATCTTGTCTTCTCTCGAAGAACAGACCTTTGGCTACAGGATCGTGAATGTTGTCTTGAATTTCTGTTTCAAGTAATTATTTTCACAAAAAAAGAATTTATTGAAGTCTTTTGTCTTTACTTTTCTGAGTACTTCCCTTTTCTCCCAACATGAACAAATATAACCCTTCCTCTTTTAACAAAGAAATATAGTTAAGCAAAAATGTCTGATGCTGAGACCATATGTGACAAGGTATACAAATGTATGATATATAACAAAATTCTCTCCTAGTGTTCAATACACCTCTACCCTTTGAAGAGAAAGGACTTTTATTATCTTGTCTCCAGAACTATTGTTGGTTCGGATTTTTTTTTAAGTTATTCTGAGTTCAGTTTACCTTTTGGGGTTTTTTTGTTGTTATTGTTGTTGTTGGGGTCTTTTGGTTTATTGCTTTAGTTTACTTTTGCAAATCAGTGGGGTTAAATGACATGCCCAAGGTTACACACCTACTCAGTATCAAGTGTCTGAGACTGGATTTGAACTCAGATCCTCCTAACTCCAGGACTGGTACTCTATCTACTTTGTCACCTAACTGCCTCCCTTTAGAAATCTTATCATTTATACTGTAGCCCTTGTGTATAGTGTTCTTTTGATTTTGCTTAATTCACTCTGTATTCATTCATATAATCTGAATTAAGTTGCATCTACTTTATTTCATATATACATACATATTCAGCACAGGGTAAGTATATGTATACATTTATGTGTCTCCACACTCATGCACATGCACATATGCACACTTTATTCCTTACTTTGAACTTCTTTGAATGCATCCTGGTAATGGGATCTCTAAGTCAAAAAGAATGGATATTTGAGGCATTTTTTTTGTTTCATTATTTCAAATTTATATCCTGAAGTGGCCAATTCATGGTTCTACAATATTATATTAGAGTATCCGTCTTCTCCCAGCTCCACCAATATTGACTGCTGCCATTTTTTTGATATCTTTGCTGATTAGCAGGGTAAATGCAACTTCTGAATTATTTTATTTTATCTCTTATTATAATTAGTGATTTGGAGCATATTTTCAAATGATCATTTCTAGTTAACAGTTCTTCTCTTAAAAATGCTTGTTCTTAATTTTTGACTCACTATTTATTAGGGAATGATTCTTGATAATATATAGTGTTAGTGTCTTACCTGAAAAGTCACCTCCCCCCCCACAATGGAATATTCAAGGCTCCCTCAAACAATGGATCTAGTCTGATTCTGTAAGAAAGAGGTAAGGGAGCTCCAGGTGATTATATAAGTAGTTTAATAATCAAAATGGGATACTCACATTAGGGCAGTCTAGGGACATGGCTAGATAATATATTTGATTTCCCACAAAGACCACCCCACCAAAAAAAACCCTACAGTAATAATTATAAAAATTGGATAAAAGGAAGAGGAATTAGAGAGTATGTTAGTACAGGTTGTCTGATACTTTTCGTTTCCTTAGTGCAGAACTCTCCTCATATCCCAGATATCTGGGTACCATGTCACTGCTGTTTTGGCTGAAGTCCTGAACTTGCAAAGTTATAGATTGGACATATATAGTCATGCCCTGGTCCTGTTCTTGTCAGTATACTTTCTTTTGGCTTACGTTAATTTTGGTTTACATTATTTATAGCTTTCATCGATAGGGACTCCATATCATTATCATTATTATGGAATTTATTGATAGAAATTTTCTCTAGGAAAGCCACATTATTCATGCTTGACTGTTAAGAGATTTTTGCCAGGAAACTTACATCATAGCTTTCACTTCTTAAGGGGTTCACATTATTATGGCTTTCACTAAGGGGAAAATATGGTTTTATAATTTCTCTATATATATTTAGGAGATATTTTTCAGAGATATTTTTCACAATTGGTACTTTTTCCACTCAGTTTCTTAATTATTTTTATTGATTAAATTTTATGTAATCAAAATGATTTATTTCGTTTTTTTATTATTTGGTTAAGAATTATTTTTCTAGTCATAGTTGTAGAAACCTATTTTATCCTCCTTTAAATGCTTTACATATGACCTTTTATATTCAGGTATTATTATTATCTATTTTGAACTTCTTGTGGTATATGGCATATGTTTTAAATTAGTTTCTGCCAATTTCTGAGAAGCTAATACATTTTTTTAGATAGTCATATGCCAAGCCACATTTGAACTAGAAACTGATTGAATAAGAAAATAAGATAGTAACAATGAAAGATGTAGAATGGAAAATTCGTTCAGCCTTTTCAGATACATCCTTCTTACAGTAAACAGATAACCTCCACTTTTGTATACTTCTTTTTATATTCTCCTTGACTCTTAAGTACATAATATTTAACCTAGTAAGTTCTCATAATACTATTGCTGATAATCATTAATTAAGTAACTATGTATGTGTCAGGTTAATATGATCACTTGTCTAAGAGTGTACACACTCATATTACACACCCTCACATCCTGAATACATAGACACATGTCACCATCAGCCACATAGAAGCATTGTGAAACACTTATTATTTTCATGAAAAACTTGTTTTATATTATTTGCTCTCATTTCATAAAATTTTAAGATTTGTGAAGTATTTTCTCCACAAGAGCCCTCTGAGGTAAGTAGTGCAGGTATTTTTATCCCCATCTTAAAGGTGAGGAACTTGAATTTCAAAGATTTAAAATTACTTGAGTCACTTGGCTAGTAGGTTTCATGAAGTACGTCCTTTTTCTATATGTCATTTCATAAAAAAGATAACTCTGCACTCTTGCCATAGTTATTTAGCTGTCTTTGACAGCTTTTATAGAAGTAATGTGCTAAAAAGTTCTGTTTAAAGATTAAAACCTACCCAAGAATTCAGGCACTATCTGTAAAGGAAACAAATGTTTTAATAATTTAACAATGTACTTATAAGCTTTGAGTTCACGGGTCAACAAGGAAGGGTTACAACAATAAACTTATTAAATTCATCATATGCAAGGTGCTGGAGATACAAAGACAAAAATAGATCAATCCCTTTCTACAAAATACTTACATTCTACTGATAGAAACAAAATTTAGATAGATGAATCAAAACACCATAGCAGTGAGATGATGGATGTTAATCACTGTCAACACAGTAGCCACTTTTTTCATGAGGGGCATAGGTGGGATTACACCATGCATTCCTGTGTTCTTCCATGTCCTCCTGTGTCAACAAAGCAAAGAAGAAAAAAAATATCAGACATGCAACAGGAAGGGAGTTGTTCTCATGGCAATTTAAACCTGGACAATTATTCGAGAAAGGCTGACTGAAACAATGCACACATTATTACAAAGTAAATGTAAGGGTTTTTTATGTTTAATAGACTTTGTATCTCAGTGATAAGTCATTTGAGCTGGAGGTCTATGTGATTTTGGGGTAAAAATAAAAGTAGGGGTGGCTAGGTGGCATAGTGGATAAAGCACCGGCCTTGGAGTCAGGAGTACCTGGTTTCAAATCCAGTCTCAGACACTTAATCATTACCTAGCTGTGTGGCCTTGGGCAAGCCACTTAACCCCATTTGCCTTGCAAAAAAACCTAAAAAATAAATAGATAGATAGATAGATAGATAGATAGATAGATAGATAGATAGATAAAAGGAGCAGTTTAGATTGGCTCAAGAGGAGATATAGCCCATCCACTCATTTTAGTTTGGTTGGACTGTTTGTCTCAGAATATGCCTTGATGGGTTTATCTACCTGGAGAAGAGTGTGAGAAAATTCTTGTTGCTTCTTTTCTTAGAAGGATGGGCTGCAAAAGAAGAGCAAATTAACTTGTGGGTAGCATCTAAGATAGTCTGTTATCTGGAGATATATAATCTCCAATCATGTATTATATGGACTCAAAGTGCCAGAGGCATCATAGAGAAGCTCATTAGCTATCAGGATTACTAATAAACTTTATGACTTTGTGGAATACTTCAAATTACAGGTTTAGTAATATGGTTAACCGGTTTTACAAAAGCATCACTTAAGATCTTAGAGAGGGCTATTATTTCTTCAAAAATGAAATGATAAATTCTTTGCAAATCATAAAACACTATATCAAAGCTTGGCAGTATGTTTTAATGGATAGCTGGCTTTATGTCAGGCTTAAATCTTGGCTTCATACAAAAAGTTCTTCTGGATGGCTTGTTTTGAAAATGTGAATTTGTTCCAATGAGATTAATGTATTCAAGAATAGTTTGAGCATAACACAAATTTTGCATTTGCATGATTTCATCATCAAGGCACCCTCCCACTCCCACTCCCAGAAAGGACCTTTTTATTATTTGCTAACCCCAGCCTTCTGCCCAGTGAAAAGTCCAACCAGAAAGAGTTTGTAGAAATGGCCCCAGTTCTATGTGGGATGGTCTCATGGCTGCCTAATAGAAGAGCTATGCCAAATTTTTCCCATTCTGCATCATAGGGTGATCCCACTTAAGCCCCTCATGGAACAGTGGTTACAGTATGGACAGTGATAGGGGTTTGTCATTTCCCTACTATGGTGGTTTCCTCTATATTGATTTCCCCAAGTGTTTCTTGTTTCTATCAGTAGAATGTAGGAATTTTGTAGAAAGAGTTGTTGATTTATTTTTGTCTTTGTATCTCTGGTACCTTGCATGTAATAAATGTATTAAATGCTTGCTGGATGAATAAAAATGTGAATATAGATTATATGAGGGGAATAATGTGAGAAAAAGTTGAAAAGATAGTTAGGCTAAGAAATTTGTAACTAAATAGAGAGCCATACATACCTATAGGTGAGGAAGATGAATGTTTAATTAAAATGTAGGATGGTTGAGAGGAAGGGAGAAACCGGGTACCTGGAGATTTTTTATTTTTAGAAATACTGTTTTATAAGAGAATGATAAAATAAAGAGCTATATATCTTGCTATATGTGTCTTTTTTCTTTTGAGACACTGAGACAGAGAAAGAGGCAAAGAGTAGCAAGGAGAGAGAAAAGTTGAGGAGAGAAGAGAGGAGAGAGAGCAAAAGGATGTAGGGATTGATGTAGTCATTATTTGTGAGTGAACCTTCCAGGGGTATACAGGCTGGGTGGTATGCTCATAGAATGCATACAGCTGCAGCAAATGGAGGGCCTCCTGAAGGAAATGAAATTGGTCAGAGTTGTTATTATTTCTTGATGGGTTTCTCCACCAAAGTCTGCCTTGGGCAAAATTATGAAGTGTGGTTTGTCTTGGCAGCATCCCAACTCTCCTTTCTGTTCTTCCTCTTCCTTTTCAACTAACTACTCTTTCACCCCACATCCCATCCTGATTCCTTCTCCTACAAACAGTCTTTTTTGCTTCAACTAGGATTTTCAGCTATTGTGCCTGCCCCAGGCTGATTTTGCCCTCTCCTAGCATTGTCCCAAATTCTAGTATCTAAAGCCCTCATCCACACTAACGTGTTCTATACCTATTTTCTCTAGGATTTTTTAAAAACATAAATATATATACACCTTAAAACAGATTTTGCTCTTTGATCTATTATTTATACTGAAAGTATAAAGAAATAAAAATGACTCAATCCAGAACACGAGGGGAATCCTTCTTGTACCTGAGTGTGACATGTTATTTAATTGTCTTATCGATTAATTTGCAGTAATATACTAATAGTTTGATATGTTAAACCCAGAGATATTTTTAGAGGCAAATGGAACTTCACTGGTAGGGATAAATACCTTCCAATGGTGCAACTCACTCATTTGAATCTTCTCATCCTATACCATCATTATTCATGGCTTCCTATAAATTCACAATACCAGATACACACAGTTTCCCTTGATATAATGTGTATTCCAACGGAGTATACTGACTGTCCTTACTTGCTTTCACTACTTATCTTTTCAATCATATGTCTCTGATGACATTCTATAGGCTACTTCTCATAGACAAGTCTTACTTTCACATCCAGCATGCACATCCCTACTGACCCTTGACTTTACTTCTTCAGAGATTGTAGTGCCCCATTCAATGAAGAAGAAATTCTAGCTCCACCAAAAATGAAGCTTGAACAGTGGAAATTTCAGTCAGTATAATAGGCAGGACTGGGAAAGAGATATTTGCAATGCCCTTAAATTATATTAGACATGCTGCCTTTTAAAGGCAAGACTAGCACTCTTCTTCAGGATGTTTTTTCTACTAAGAAAGTCTTGGAGTTAGAGAATCTGGAGACTGGTTCACTTAGATAAGAGCAGTGGGTTGTTTCAAGTTTCAAGACTAATGTCTCTGAGGGAGAGAGAAGTTTGTTCAAACATTCCTCTCAACTGTATGCCACAGCTATGCTAGTACAACTCTGCTTTTACTAAGAGAACCTAAAGGGGAGTCTCTTTACCTTAGTTTTCTATTCTTTAGGAATGACCCAGAATCCTCTTTGGGAAGGAGGAGTTTTCATATGGAATTTTTTTTCATATGGATTTTCATTTGGATTTTATCCTTTGTCTTAAGTGGGTTTTGGTTATTGGAAAAACCTTAGGAGTTAATAGTTACTCTTATGCCCACTTTCTTTAGATTCTCTTTACTCTTTTTTCCTTTTGTCTAGTCTAGAAGGAACAATTGTCCAGAGGTTCTTTCAGTCAAATTTTCAGGCTGTGGGGTATAAGCACCCTTAAAGGTTATGTAGCTAAGCAGGCCCAGCCCTCTCATGGGTGAAGAAAGCTATCACTTTATTTGGTGAAATCAAGATCTATGGGGTGATAGGAAAAAACTATTGATTAATAAGGTAATCTGTTTTTCATAACTGAACATGTATAAGCTATAAAAATTGCTTACTATCTCAGGAAAGAGAGAGGGAGAGAGAAAGAAAATTTGGAACTCAAAATTAAAAAAAGAATGTTAAAAATTGTCTTTGCTTATAATTGGGGAAAAATAATTTTTTTTAAAAAAAGAAAAAACACTGAATCTTGACTCATAAAGGACGTATTATTAATTCCCAACTCTGCCATTTTCTTCCTTGAAGAAATCATTCAAATATTTCTGGAATCATAGAGGCCATTGAGCACAAACTCCTAATTTTATAGATGAGGAAAATGAATTACAGAAAGGTTAAGTGATTTGCCCAGGGATACACCATAGTAGGCATCTGAACAGAAATTTGAACTCAGGTCTTTCTCACTCCAAACTTATTATTCTATCCATTGAGCCACCTAGTCACCCTTATGGTGCTATTTATCTGTCTAGCGTTTTTTGAACTAGATGGATATGGAGATGGACAGAGCAGACATCCTTTTCTAAGCATGGAAGACAGTATGAACAAAGGCATGGAGATAGGAGAAGATAATATGAAAACAGGGATGGAGATGAATTCAGTTGGAATATAGAATGAGACAAAGAGGAAGAGGTAAGATTTTTATAAAGACTTTAATGATAGATGTAAGAATTCATCTATTATTTAAAAGGTAGGGAACCTCTAAAGATTTTTGAGTAAAGGAATCAATGAAATTATCATGGTAATTTAAGGAGATTACCAAGGCAGTGGTGTGGCCCATGGCTTTGTGAGGGAACATAGTATATTCAGACAGGATAGCTAGGAGAGTCTTACAATAAGTTAGAGAAAAGAAAGGTGGAGAGCCTAAACAAGGCTTCTGACTCCAAATTCAGTCTTCTTTTTACCATCTCATGCTGCCTTCCCTAGGGAATGCTGATGACATTGCAAGATTCTTAATTTAGTCAGTTATTTACTTTTTACATATAATTCTCCTCGGGTTTGCAATTAGATAAAAGAATTTTCATTAATCAATCTATCTATTGTGTTCTCCTTATCAATCAATCAAGTATTTTTAAAACATCTACTATGAGCCAGACACTGTGCTAGGCAATGAGGAAATAAAGTCCTGTCCTAAAAGAGTTGATAGACCAAGGGACAAAGTGACATCTTGAAGGACACCAGGGAAGAAGAGGCACTACCACTATTAACTTTATATTTTAGAATTTTGGAAACTGAAAGAAATCTCAAATTCAAATTTGTTAAATGTGTTTTTGTGGTACTGGCAAGGAGGACCATATTTATCATTTGTTTTTAGACCGATTGCATCAGTTTTAATAGTGATAATATGACAGCAAGCCAAGTTGTTCTAAATGAGATCTTGTCAGTTTGTTTAAGTGAAAATGATAATTTATAGACTTTGGAATAAGATACCAATTTTTGACCTAAACATTGCTTCTACCTTTGCCTTGAGGAGCTATAAATCTGCATATTCCCTCAAACAACATTTAAGTTCCACATATACACTGATTTTCTAAATGTTTTTGGAAAAGGCAATGTGTAAATATCTTTACAATGTCACAGATTTTCAAAATCAGTGAATTCTCAGGAACATTCTAAGCAGGAAATAGGAGATGGATGGCCTGGGGGGGGGGGGGGCGTGTAGAGCAGTGAGGGAGTGGTAGAAAAAATAAGCAAGAAATATCTTTTACCTCCTTGCTCTTCATGGGAACAATGCTACTAATCTCAAATGATTACAGAGAGCCCTTGATGTCCACTTCCCCTGGACATTCTTAACTCAGATCATGGGGTACTAATTCTGACCAGACATACCAACTGCAACTGTTCATGCTACTCCAGGCCGTGGTGTTGCTGACCTCTGAGTAGGTCAGAAGTAGAAATTAGATTGACTCATTGTATGACTTTCCAGCTTAGAAGCCAGAAGTTTCTTCCCGTACATTACAATAATAAAATATAATCATTACTGCTCTTGAATTTTTAAACAAAAAGTACTGAGTCCAGACATCTGCATTAAACTAAACTGGGGAAATCTTTGGTGGAGATTTTTTCCACAGCTGCAGAGAACTGCAAAAAATGAGAAAATGTCCAACAGCTGCCCAGGAACCCAAGTATTATATGGATTAAGAGACCTTGAATGCAAAGGAAAGTGACTTCCAATTGGCTTCACAAAGTTACTAATTACTATAGGCCTATTTCTTATGTGTTAATCTGTCTAGTAAGTAATAGTTAAATATTAATGACCTTTAAATGACATCATTTACTAATCATCCAAAAGATAACTTGAGCTGGGGTGAACATGGACAGAATGTATAAAATAACCTTCATTTGGAACTGGCAATAATCTATTGCATATCCAAAGGTGAAAAATAATATGTTTCAAAAATATGCTGTGATTTCTTGTCTATTTTAATGTAGGGAGAGTAACAATTTTTTAAATCAGAAATAAAAAACAAAAAACAGAAATGTAGAAATAAAGAACCAAGTTGGTGGCTGCCAACTTTTGTGTTCCATACAACCCTTTTGGTTTTACCCCAAGATGATTTGCATATCAGTCAGTTTCATTATTTGAATTTGATGGAAATAGAAAGGGGTGGAGTCTAAATTCCAGGAATTTGGGGTTGAAAAATACTTTCTCTAGCTTCATATAGCTCCTTTGGATAGCTATGATTTGAAGGACAAAAAAGTAATGATATGATTTGTTAGATTTAAAATGACATTTAGGATTATAACTCAAATAAAAGGAGTTCAAAAAACAAAATTAATGCCTGAAGGTTTTTTTTTTTAATCTAGCTGGCTAGTTGTGGCTTGCTGGGGGTTTGTGTCACAAAAGAGCTAAAGATGACCTCTATGGATTTCAAACTTAAAAGATGATAGATCCTCAGTGTAATGAGGAAAGGAATCATTGAATACTTGGAATGAACAAATAGTAACCAAGAGAAGCAAGAACAAAGATATAACAATAGTCATACAATAGCAAAGGAGATCCCTGGTAGAGAGATCTAAGCAGAAAGAACAAAACAGCAGAAGACCTCAAATTAGTCAAAAAGATATAAACCCTCAATGACATCATCAGAGATACCAGTTACTCTGAAGCATAAGTATTTTGCTGTAACCAAACATGTAGGAATAAATTGCCCTGGTCACATGCATTTCTTAAACATATATTGCTCAAGTTGTCCCTTCATGTATATTCTCTGGCCATATGTGTTATATATGTTCCACCATTATTTTGAAATACTGTTTAATTTTATATATTTTGCTTTGAACTAAGGTATTCTTTCCTTGATTGATTAAAAAAAAATACTTTGATGGTGGTGGCTCATTTTGATTGGCCCATATCTACAATGTAACTGGAGTCAGAGACCCTAAGAGTCCCATATGTGAGAGGAAATTTAGGGGAAAATTAATAGTTTTTTTGAGTATTCAGGGTAATATTTTGTATAAATTATATAGAGCTGTATGGGAAGGGAATTTAGACATAATCTAGTCTAATGCCCTTAATTTATAGATGATGAAAGTGAGGCTAAAGAGGTTAAATATTTCACTAAAGTGGAAGGTTCTGCAACTCAGTGACCAATGTTCTTTTTACTACACCATACTACCTATTCTATACCATTCTGTCTCAAACATAGATTTAGAGCTGGAAGGAAATTTAGAGATAATCTATTCTATCCCTACCCTCACCCCATTTTATAGATGAGGAAACTGAGGCTTAGGGAGGTGATGGTTTAACTGAAGGCCATACAGGTACTAAGTAGTAGAGCTTTGTTCAAGACCAAACTACATATGCATCAAATCCAGTACTTAATTGCATCATGAATTACTTTATAATACACAAAAAAATGAAGTTGACATTTGTTGCAGATTAGAGTAGGTTTGTCAAATAAATGGTGAATTCACAGTTTCTCAAAAAACATTTCTAGATGAGCTTCCTTGGCAGATGATAACACAAGAAATATACAATATTAGAAGGGTTTTAAGGAAGCTTAGGGAAACTGAGACTGTGAAATTGTGTTGCACTTTCTCATCTCACTGATATATGGAATTATCTTCTCTGAAGTCATATCTGTGTTCACTTATTTTAATTACCATGGGTTTAATCAATATCCTGGGTTAGAGGATTGTATTCATCAGTCAACTAATATTTCTCAAGTGTCTACTATGTGGTAGGCTCTGTGCTAAAACTCATAATCTATGACAGAGACAATACAGAAACCACTGGGTGCAAACTGGGATACATACAAAATAAATTAGAGGGAAGGTACCAGGCTTAAGGGGATTGGGAAATGTTTCCTGTAGAATGTGAGATTTTACCTAGGACTTGAAGGAAGCCAGAAAAACTAGGAATCAGAGATGTTGAAAGCAAACATTCCTGGAATGAGAGACAAAGAAAATGCCCAATCAGGAGATGGGGATGGAGTATGTCAAGGAGGCCAGTGTCACTTAATTATAGAGTACATATCAAATAGTAAGGTGGAAGAAGAATGGAAGAGAGATTGTGTGTGTGTATGTGTGTGTTGTGTGTGTGTGTGTGTGTGTTATGAAGGGCTTTGAATGCCAGAAGATTTTATGATTAATACTTGAGGATCACTTATTCCAGAGTAATACATTATTTGTTTTGAATTATAGAAATATCTAACTCCTTACATCTGTAATTAACTAAGTCATATCTTCATCCAATGAGGAAATGGGGGGGGGGGAAGGGAATAATCTGATTAGTAAATTATAGCCTCTCTTTTCCCAAAGGTAAACTGAAGTTTCTTATTCTTTGTTCAGATTTCTAATAAAAGTGCCAATATTTAGAAAACTATAAGAAGTTGCACATAACAAGCACCACTTAGGGCTAAATTCATATTAATTTTCCTATTCTGCAAACAGGTTACTGAAGACTTTAAATTTTAGATTATGAAAGTATAAAAATCTGCTTTTAATTCCATCACTTCGTCAAGTCAGAGTCTTTTGGTTGGTAAAAGTTACAGGATTGCCAAAGGCACATGCATGTGCATAATGAAGAATTAAACCAGTGCCTAAAATACACAAAGTTCATGCTGAAATTTCCTTTGGACTTTTCTTTCCAAAATCCTTGAAATATTAAAGCCACTTTCCTGCCAATTATTTTTCCTATAATGCAGTGCTATTTGACACTTGTATGGCATTCTATATTTTTGCCAAGGGTCTATCAGTCACTTGAGCAAGAGAATTGGTTTGGCTGAATTACCATTTACGGACAAGAAGCTTCTGTCTGCAAGAGCATTTTTCAGATATTTTCATGTAAGGACAGTTCTTCATCCCTTTCAACTCTTCAAATTGAAAAGAGTTTCTCAGATTATTGGTATCAGAACTTGGATGGCCATGATGATATCATAGTCTGGGGGTTGAAAGGGAGACCAAATATGGGGATAACATGAGACTAGAAAGACCACCAATGTGAGAAATGCTTAGGGCAGTATCAGCCATGGATGATGCGTGGAATGACAGGGGAATTTGACTGCAATGGAGGTTCATACTGGCAAGTGATACTTCTCAGGGAGGTTTAGTAGTAGAAGGGTGTCCTATCAGATTTCTCAAGCATGATGTCAATAGGTCTGGGTGATAGTCAGATAGGTCTGGGTAAAAGTGGATTCCTCCTTTTTTATAGATTACCCTAGATAGGCTGATAGGGTATAGATAAATCTTTTTGACCAAGACTGAGTGATCAGTCACATCTCCCAGACCCTCATTAGAATAAGCCCACCTCTCATTATAATGCTCATTTTCTCATTACTTATTAACTATTCAAAATTGATTTCAAGTGCACTCTCTTTTCCAAAGACTTTATAAGCATTGAAGGTTCCACAGGTTAGTTTTCTTTGTTCAAGAGGAAAAATTGAGTCCATTTTGTTAATTACTTACTATCTGTAGTTCATAAACTTGATTATAATTTACTCAGAAGCTCTCAGAAATTTTCACTCACTTCTCAACAAAGGTCGTATATAAACTACATCAGTTCAGTGCATTGGTATAAACTTTTACCAATTTTTCTCTACCAAGGGGAGGAGGGAGGGCAGGGAGGGTGATAGAAAATTGTGGAACTCATAAATTTGCAAATGAATGAATGTCAAAAACTACCTTTGAATGTAATTGGAAAAATTAAATAAAATTTCAATAAAAATACATTAACATAGTATTAGTAAAAAGTAGAAGTTAAGGGTACTGTGATTGGGTATTTGATTCTGTTTCATAGAACCAAATGCTGTTTCATAGAACCAAATGTCAATTAAGTACTCACTTCCCTCTTTTGTTATTTACATCACCCAATACCACCTGGTATACTGGGGATAGCCACCAACCTTCTTCTAGCTCTCGGTCACCTGGTTGTCCCTCTCTATTTGGCTCCATCTGTACTTGGGAATCATGGCTGGACCACAGCAAAATGGATCTCATGAAGGTTGTTGCTTTCCTGGACCTCAGATGCCCAGTTACAGGCAAGGCCCTTTGATTGCATCTGGTCTGTTGAAGAACAGAGTGAGCAGATGCAATAGCCAAAACCAACAGCAAGCAGCATTTCCTTCTAATTTCTCTCTTGCAGCTGTCACATTTATTTGGTCTCTTGCTTCTGCACTGAGAAGAAAGTTGTGCCCCATAAAAATAGGATGGGAGTGGGAAAATGAAAGGGAATGTAACTTATATTTTATTACTTGTGACTGTTTTGGATGAAGAATTAAGAAATGCAATATAGATATGCCAAATCACCTCTAAATTTATGAAACAGACAGACAGCTGCTGATCAAACTCATAGATGTCAGCTGTACACAAATTGTCATTTTTTTCTGTTACCCTCTTCATCTTTCCCACTGTCCTATGGTCAGAGGCCCTGCTCCATTTCCCATGAAAGGCACTGAAAAAACTGAACTGAGGGCTCAGAAATGAAGAAAAGGAGGAAACTATAGGTTTGAAATTGAGCCTGGGGTGGATTCCCAGTTAGGGCTGCCTAACCTGCAGTTCATTTTCTGAATTTTTCTCACTTCAAATTGGTGTAGACTGAAAGTATACTAAACAAATTTATCTCTATTAAGAAAGATTATGGGGTGGCTAGGTGGTGCACTGGATAGAATACCAGCCCTGGAGTCAGGAGGACCTGAGTTCAAATCCAGTCTCATACACTTAATAATTTCCTAGTTGTGTGGCCTTGGGCAAGCCACTTAACCCCATTGGCTTGCAAAAAAAAAAAAAAAAGAAACCCTGAAAAGGAAAGATTATTTTACAAATGAAAATATTTCTTAGAGAATTGAGGAGCTATCATCAATTACTTTCCTAAAAATCCAGTTGCGACTTGTAGGACTGAGGGAATAATTTTCATGATGAGGAGGACAGATAGTTAATTTTAGCACATGGAACAATGGGTGCTCTTGTGGAGTGCTTAGAGCAATACTGGAATACTGAATGAGACCTGAAAAGTAGAAAAAAGGATACATGAAGAGAAATGGGAGAGAGGATGGCAAAGAAAAGCTTTGCTTGATTCAAACTTTTGTCTCATCCACATTATAACTAAAAGACTGAGAATGTGTCCTTCCCTCCTTCCTTTCTTCCTTCCTTCCTTCCTTGTCCCTTCCTTCTTCTTTTCTTCCTTCATTTTTTCTTTCTTCTTGCAGTCAGTAACAGCTGAGAAGAGTGTGTGCTTCTACATTTACAATTCTGAGTCCGTATTTTCTACTTATTACAAAGCCAAAGCATGACGTTCGGTCATCTCTGATGTATATGTAGTAAAGATGAACTACAGATCTGGAAGGGACTTTGGAGATCATAGAGAAGAGATTCCAACCAAGGAAGTTAAAGTGATATGCCTAAGGTCATCAAGTTAGCTAGTGTCAGAGCTGGTACCTAACTCTTGGGCAAGTGGTTTTTTCTATGTAAGGTGACTGAGTCTTTCCATGTCTTTAGATGCTGAGGCGGGTGTACTGAATGGATTAGAGACTGGGAGAAAGATAGAAAATGAGCCATCTCTTCTTTATAAAATATGCTACTAGCATTCCTTTAGGACTGAAAGGAAAAAAATTGCACTCAAAAGAACCAGTCCTCAATTTATAAATGAGGTATCTAAACTTGTATTTGTAAATCAGATACCTGGACTTCAGAATTCATTTTCCCCTGGAATTTTTTTTTTTTTTGCAAGGCAATGGGGTTAAGTGACTTGTTCATGGTCACACAGCTACATAAGTAATAAAGTATCTGAGATCACATTTGAACTCAGATCTTTGTGACTTCAGGACTGGTGATCTATCCACTACATCAGCTAACTGTCCCCTACTGCTATCCCCTTCCCCCTGCCTTGAAAATAGTTTATAAATTGCGGCTAGCTTCCAAGTCTAGCCCTCTAAGTCTATTTAATCAAAAAAAAACCCCTATACCCCATTTTCACCCCGTATTTGAAATCTTTCCATGTTGGTGGGACATGTCATTTCTAATACTTAATTAACATAGCCTTGGAGAACTCAAAATCACTTCCAGAGAGGCATCTGAGGAGAATTTTTGTGAAGTTGCTGCTGTTCAGACATGCCTAATTCTTTGTGACCCCATTTGGGATTTTCTTGGTAAAGCTACTGTACTGCTTTGACTTTTTCTTCTCTAACTTCTTTTATATATGAGGAACTCAGGCAAACAGGGTTAAATTACTTGCCCAGGGCCATACAATTAGTAAGTATCTGAGGCAGGATTTGAACAGTAAACTCAAGACCCAGCAAAGGCATGGTGTTTAAAAATAAACCTCTCTAGCAAATATCACAATACACAAGAATAGGAATTTAATGGATACTTATTGACTGATTTAAAAATTTTGTTCAAAATTCACATCATGAAATTGCAAATTAACAAATTCCTTTATATCTGCAAACTGAAGAGTAGATTAATAAAAATACGGATTATTGTTTCATCCTTCAAAGAAAATGCTGATAATGTCTGATGAAGTAAATTAAGGCTTCAAGAAGTAGATGATATCAGGGAGGTTGGGTGGTACAATGGATAGAGCACCAGCCCTGGAGTCATGAGTACCTGAGTTCAAATCCAGCCTCAGACACTTAATAATTACCTAGCTGTGTGGCCATGAGCAAGCCACTTAACCCCATTGCCTTGCAAAAACCTAAAAAAACAAAGAAGTAGATGATATGATTCCAAATGATGCAATGGAAAGAACTGTGCACTGGTTTTGGAGTGGGAAGACATAGGTTGAATCCTGGCTCTACCACTTACGACTTTTATGAGCCTAGATAAGGTACTTGTCTTGGACCTCAGTTTCTTTATCTATGTTATGAGATAAAATGACCTCTAACATTCCCTCTTCTCCTCATCTCTGATGTATATGTAGTAAAGATGAACTACAGATCTGGAAGGGACTTTGGAGATCGTAGAGAAGAGATTCCAACCAAGGAAGTTAAAGTGATATGCTTAAGGTCATCAAGTTAGCTAGTGTCAGAGCTGGTACCTAACTCTTGGGCAAGTGGTTTTTTCTATGTAAGGTGACTGAGTCTTTCCATGTCTTTATTAAGGCAGCCCAGAAGGTTAGAGGTGTCAGAAAGTAGGATGGGGACAGAAAAGGATGCTAAGAGGGCACTGAAGAATAAATCTCATCTACATTGTAATTTTTCTGTTGGCCCGGATGGTATTATAGACCTTTAAAAATAATCACAGCCCTGCCTTTGACATACATACTCTAGACTGCCAATGTTTTACATATTTCATAAATGTCTACCATCAAACTGTAGAATGGATAAGTCCCTTGAGGGTAAAAATTGTTTCTTTTCTATCTTTGTATCCCAAGAAACTTATATATTATAATCACTTAAAGAATGCATGTTGATTTATTGTTAGGAAATAATAATAATAATAATAAATAAAACTATATAATATTACAGTACTTTAAGGCTTGCAAAATGCTATAACAAATCATATCTTATTTGATCTTTACAACAACCTCAGGAGATAGATGCTATTATTATTCCAATTTAATGAATGAGGAAACTGAGGCAAATAGAGGTTGAATGACATGCCCGAAGTCATTCAGCTAGTAAGTATCTGAAGCTAGATTTGAGCTCACATCTTACTGACTCCAGACCACTGCCCCACCACCTACCCTTGTAGAAACTATGTTTTTGAAACACTAATCCCATGAGTACGTAGGCATGAATCAATAGAACTAGATATCAGTTATGTCTATATCTAAACAAACATACACACATATATATCTCTATTGTGTATATGTACATTTGTATTCTTTATATATGAGGTTTTATATATATATAAACACACATACATACATACATACATACATTCATATATTCATATATATATATCCATCCTCTAGCCCAGAGGCAGGAAACCCTTGTCCTGTGATCTGTATTAGTGTGGCATTACCAGGCAACTGCAGATGGGACTTGAAATTCAATAAATCTAGCAGCTTTTTAGGAGTGAATTACATGTTTGACCAAATATAGTAGTCAAATGATGTTATAAATACCCAAATGGCCCTTGACAGGCAAAAGGTTCCCTTCCTCTGCTCTTGCCTCTTTCACTATTACAGTTAATTACCATTTCTTCCAATCCCTACCACCTTGGCAAATGAATGAGGAAACCTAAGGCATTTTCCTGACCCCACCAAGTAGGCTGACACATACTGTAGTTTAGAAAAGAACACAAGAGTCATCTGTCTTACATTGGTTTAGGTGTTGAGATGATAGGAGTCAGGGGGGCTAGTAACTTCTGCCAGACCTTTTCTTGTCTTGGATCTTTTTATTAAAGGTACTGGAGAGTATACACATTTAAGAGAGGAAACTCAGAACAGATGTACCGTTTTATAAAATGTGTAGAGGATGCATTGAATTAGCCTCCCCATGGTGAATTGTTAAGTTGGTAATAGAAATGAGTGACGTTAACAACTCAACCTCCATGGTGCAGAGGGACTCATAAGAAACAGATCCACACAGTCACTGACATATCTCCCAGTTGGACACCTCCTTGCATAGTGTGTCAGGGTTGTTAGTAAACGTTTGGGGGGCTATATGATGAAATGAGATACCATAGGACCCTCTACTTCAGAAGGAAACCCTAGTGGCTAGTGAAAAGAAGTTTACATCTGGGTCACATTTAGTACCAAGTAGAAGTGTGTCCAAATCCTAAAAACCCTATATATTAGGCTAGAAGCACCATGGAGAGGCAGACATGGGATAGATATAGGTAAGAACAGTAAGGTATAATTGCAGAGCCTGGAGTCTTTTTTCAGGACTTGGGGCAATAAAGCTGTAGTTTTGCTTAGTATTTTGATTATTATATATTTCATATAATTGGCATATGTTATTATGTTAAATATTTTATTCATTTAAAAACATTCTGAGAAGGGAGTCCATAGGCTTCAGCAGATTGCCATAGGGGGTCTATGACACAAAAAAAGTTAAAGAAAAGCAAAAGCTCTAACTGCTTCCCCTCACTTATGGACTTTTCTGCCGTGCCAGACTATCCTCCTCTCATCTTTATTTTGCTTTCACTCCCCTCTATACATTTATTCATAGCAACCCCACCCCAGGACTAGAAGGAATGCCTTCTATCTCTGTAAATGGAAATCCCTCCTTTCCTTTAAGACCCAGTTTAGATGCCACTTCCTCCAACTCCAAGAAGCCTTTTCTGATAGCACTAGGTCTAAATAATCTCCTTCCTCAAATCTGGTTCATTATAATGCCTGAATTGCTCCTCTGCATTTACAAGACCTCTTGTATCTCATTTAATTTTCAATTTATCTAACACCCTATGTGATCATAAACTCCTTGAAAGAAAGAAGATTTATGTTGTATCTGTCTTTCTAGCTTTCTAGCTGTTTCTAGCTTCTAAGTCAGTGCCTTGGACAGTTTTTTCCCCCTTTTTTATTTCTATCCAGTCCTGTGATTTTATTGGTACAGGAAACTACCAGAAAACAGTGAAGACACACTTTCTATCAATGTATATCAACAGCTTTTCTGCAATTTGTAATTTTAGAGACTTGCCTAGGATGATGAAAGCTTAAATGACTTATTTGTCTTAGATCACAGTCAGTAAATGTAAAAGATATAACTTGAATTCTTGTCTTACTGACTCAGGGGTCAGCTCTCTGCATTAAATAATAAATATTTGTTGACTTACAAATGGAAAAATATAAAAGCACTACTTTAATCCTCCATATGAATAAGGTAGAATTTCATAAATATTTTATTTCCCCCAAAATCCAAAGAATTGACACTCAACTCCATTTTAAATAATTATCCTATTTAAAATGATAATTATCAATGATTTAAAGATGTTCTTTCATCTAATTACATGGGAGACATCTTGTTGAATACTAATCCCTTCTGTGTTGTTTCTGAAACTTGATTGTTCCTTTCCCATATTTCTTCAATCTTGTTTTCCATTAGTGTGTAGAATATTCTCATAAAGATTTACTAAAGATAGGAAAGTAGGACTATGGTTCAATAGTTATTGATGTCCTCCTTTTTTTTGGAATCATACCATCCTTAATTTTTGAAATAGTTTAGTATCCTCACCTCTTTTAGCTGTGTTGAGAATCAAAACTCTCAATGGCTTCAAAATTGTGGTAATTATAAATTATATGTATCTATGTATCTGTGTGCATTTATTTGTATATGTGTGTACATATTGAGAGAGAGAGAGAGAGAGATACAGGGAAAAAAGACAAAAATAAATAGTGACAAATAGGTTCAAGTACACAGAGTTAGAGAGAATAAGATATCTTGCTAGATCATATTTGGGGAACTTTATCTGTATCTGTTTTTTTACTGCTTCCAGATGTCATAGTTGCAAAAGGACTAACTGTGTAACAATATTCTCCTGAAATCCTTCATTAAAATTTATGGAAATCCATGTTTTGTCATCTAACATCTACATTTTTTCCTTCCCCTATTAGAATGTAAACTACTTGAGGACAGAGGCTAACTTACTTATCACCTTTCCATTGTTTATCTAGTGTATATTTCTTCCATACTTTTTCATCTCAGATGTTTTCTAATCCTGGTTTTCCAATAAATAAAATAAATATAAGAGTAATAATAATAATAATGATAACTATTATTAATTAGCATTTGTCTCTTGTTCATACTAATCTATTACTTGGGCTGTCCATTTGTTGACTTTCATGATGGATCAGCACGGTATCCATTCATATCTACTCTCGCTAATGATTGTTATTTTACTTCTCATCCATAAATTGACATTGGTAGCATTCTGTAAACTTTTCTTTACCTATACATGGATCAGAAGATCATAGAATGGGAGTTAGGAGAGACCCTAGAAATCTGTCCTAAGCACCTATATTAAATAGAATATAGAAAGAGGCAATCTAGCATCATGGATAAAGTTGGCTTTGGAGTGAGGAGGGTCAAGTTTTGCCTGTGATGTATATTGACTGTGTGACCCTGGAGAAAAAAAAATCACTTAATCTCTTAGTGTCTTAGGTTGACTTTACCTATGTTGCAGAATATACATATCCATTCTCTGTGTGTATACATAAAGGTGCATATATAAATACACATTTGATATGAATATATATACAGTCTCTGTGTATATGTATGTATATACATATATATATATATAATTTATAAAACATGTATATTTGGTGTACATCCCATATATGTGTCCATCTATACAAATTCATTTTATATGTATAAAACAGAGAGACTGAGCATATATATATATACACACATGCATGTCTATTTATATACTTACAGACATGCATATGTAGATGCACAGTTTTAAACTCTTAGAGCTTAAAACTTTACTAAGATTTTTGGGATATTTCATGTGTATTTATGTATACATATAGTATGTATGTATGTATTTATAGATATGTTTATAAATTTAGAGGGACAAAATACTAAATTTCAATAAGTCTAAGTATTTCTACAAATGCAAAAGTCAAATGTGTCTTCAGTAACTATAGATAAACATTCATATGATGCACTTTTTTTTGCAAGGCAATGGGGTTAAGTGACTTGCCCAAGGTCACACAGCTAGGTGATTATTAAGTGTCTGAGGTCAAATTTGAACTCAAGTCCTCCTGACTTCAGGGTGGGTACTCTATCCACTGCATCTCTTAACTGACCCCTTTTGTATACTTTTCTAAGGGATAGTCTTGATTGAAGACTGAACTCAGAACCAATAAGATGTCAGACATTGGCTTCTCACCTAGGATGAGACATTTCACTTTTCAGCTAGGCAATTCTTTAAGAATTGATCTTGGGGAGGTGGGCAGCTAGGTGGTACAGTGGATAGAGCATTGGCCCTAGAATCAGGAGGATCTGAGTTCAAATCCTGACTCAGATACTTAATAATCACCTAGCTGGGTGACCTTGGACAAGTCACTTAACCCCATTGCCTTGCAAAAAACAAAACAAAGCAAAAACAAACAAGAATTCATCTTGAAGAAAAGATGCCAATTTGCTTTGGGAAAAGGAATTTTCTCTCTTGGTTCCCCTACACTTGTGCTTCTCAGTGTTTTTTGTAATTTCACAAATCTTTTACCAAAAAACAAAAATTGTGAATTCCCAGGATAACTTAATATACTACTCATAACATTGTTTTAGATTTATTCAATAAATGCCCACAATAGCTAAATGATAATTTCTGCTCCCAAAAGCTCATGAAAGTTTTGAATTGCTACATATGCAAACTTATAATGCTTCAAATATGTGCATACTTGTCACAGAAGAAAAATTTATTTGTAATGTAGGTAAGTAATCATTTACCACCTAAGACTCCATTAAAATATTTTTTAGTTTGAATCACTTGGAGCATTATTGAGAATCCCTAAGGGGCTCATGAACCTCTAAATATAAATGCCCTACACCAATGAAATCTCAGGTCCAATCTCCATCCAGTATCAGACTGGGTTTCTATTGGTCTTTTGTCATTTGGCCTTGATGTTCGTCCCTTATTTCTTGGTTGCTAACTTTCTTAGTTTCACCATCCTTTCTTTTTTCTTTTCTTTTCTTTATTTTTGGGGGGGAGGGGGAATGGTAGATTTTTTTTTAAACTGTTGCATACAATTAAAAACATGATTACACATGAAAGATCTTTTAGTATTTCTCTATAAGATATCAGAAGGTTGCTGATCAGCATCTAAGAAATGAAATACAATTTTTTGAAACTACACCATTATAGTCACTGTCATCAAAAAGGACAATTCTGGACAAAATCATTGTCCTCAGCTTGCAGACATGGAAATGCTAGGCAGAAAGCAAATAGTTAAATTCTGTGCCTTTCTATAGTAGACTGCATCATGAGTTATGCTAATTTTGTTATTTGGAGAAAAATATTTTTGTAATATTCCTTCTACTTTCTCTGAGAAACAGTCCAAAGAAAAGTCCTCCCTTTTATCAGCCCTTGAATTGCTATCAGTCATCTGTGTACTCTGTCTCTCAGTTGCCTCTGGGAGGATCCCACAAGGACAGGGAAACAAAGACAGGAACCCAACATGATAGCACACTGTTAGCGCTTACTCCTGAATAACTTGACATAATCTTCTTCGCTATCTCTTTCCCAGCATGTAGGCTATCCCTGCACCTCCATATAAATCCTAGCTTTCCTCCCTGCTAGCTATTTATCCATTAAGGAGAAAACCCGCAGAGAATAAATCTTGCACCTGCAAAATAAAACTTAGATATCTGTCCCTTATCAACCTGAGTCGTGAGTCATTGTGAAATTCTTTCACTATTTGAACCCTAGATCATCACTAGCGCCCCAAACTGAAGCAAGCTCATTTAATTAATCACTCTTTCACAAGATGAAACAAAATATGATTTGCTTCAAAATTCATTTCCTTCCTATTTATTCTCCCCTGACGAAACTCTGCTCCTGTAAGGATGAAAAGCATGGCAAACTTCAGTTTTTCTCCTCTTGTCCTTTTAGGTTGAAGGGAGCCCATGCTCACTCATCTTTAAGAATTTCTTACCTCTCCAAAGTCTTTAGGTATGGGAACAGACCCAGAGTTCTTTCAGTGGCAAAGAACCACAATTTTCATGACTTGAAAATCTGACTTCCATTTTGTCAAAGCAGGAACTCCTCCGGTTAAAGCTGACAACAAAGATATTTCTGCCAATTTCCTAATGTCTTCTCAAAGGGAAAGTGAAAATAAACATCAAATAAAGATGCTTCAGCAGCTCCTTCTGTTCCCTCAATTAGTTTCTTGTTGCTGAGAGCTTCCTAATGCTTCTGGTCATCTCCAACAGAAGATTCTGCCAGCATCCACAATGTCCCCTTCTCAAATACACTCAAGATCTTGTGCCCGTCTCAGGGAGACTCCGTCTTAAGACTTTCTTACCAAGATCTTTGTTGTAGTTGGTTTTATGAGAGAACCTTTTGATATTCAAATGCATGCTGGGTTCCATTTTTTTTATTCAGTTCAGATTTTACCAACAGATTAGTAAGGGCTGAGAGACACCACCATTAATGTACTCTAATAAAAATCACATTTATCAGATGCTATAAAATCCTTACCAGAAGAAGAAACCTTGCAATTTTAAAAATAATATTTTATTTTTCCCCCCATTACATGCCAAAACAATTTTTAAACAATTCCCTCAGAGTTTTGAGTTCCAAACACTATTCCTCCCCCCTTCCTTCCCCTTCCTCCTCCCTGAGATGGTAATCAATCTGATACAGTCTATACATATCAGAAATCTTATAAAATTAATGTGTTTATTTTAGTTTTGCTCTCATTCTCTTGTGGTTCAGTTGTTTTAGACATGATCCCACTCGAGTTTTTTTGGCAAAGATACTAGAACAGTTTGCTGTTTCCTTCTCCAGCTCATTTTATAGAAGAAGAATTTAAGGCATAGGGTGTAATGACTTGTTCAGAATCACAGATAGTGCTGAGATCAGATTTGACCTCAGGAAGACAATCCTGGGACTCTATACCCCGTTTTACCTAACTGCCACATTCTCATTCTCTATATCTCTTATGCTGATAGGGTCATGTCTATGTTTTTATCACATTGAAAAATGGGGCACAAAGAATTTATAAGCTCTACAATACTAGACTTAGCCACCAAGGACATCATCATAGCCCTTAGATTGCCCATCTGGTATCTCTTGTTCTTGTTACATTACTAGCTTAATTCTTTTTTTTCTAATATATTTATTGGATGATTTTTTTTGTTTTTGTTTTTGTTTTTTTTTTTGCAAGGCAAATGGGGTTAAGTGACTTGCCCAAGGCCACAAAGCTAGATAATTATTAAGTGTCTGAGGCCGGATTTGAACTCAGAGACTCCTGACTCCAGGGTCGGTGCTCTATCCACTGTGCCACCTAGCTGCCCCTATTGGATGATATTTTAAAATCATATTATCTCAATGAATATATCAGTAAATGTGGGGAAGACAGTCTATAAAATTTATAGATAACAATTTATACCTTCTCATTCTTTGTGACTACTCCCTAAGCCTTCACATAAATCCTCCATAGGGGAGTCTACTCAGGGAGTTTGTACTAATAACTGGAGTTCTTAATCTGTTTTTACTCATGGATCCCTTTGGCTGTTCAAAGGTTTATGGAACATTCTCAGAATAATATTTTTAAATGAATAAAATAAAATACAAAGACTATAAATCAATGACATTGTAATAGGTATATATGTGTAAATATGTATGTAAATATGTGTACAGACATATACATACTCATATATTATCTTTCTATACACACACACACACACACACGCACACATACACACACACAAACACACAAAATGTACATTAAGAAGCCTGGCTATAGATTTTAATCACCTCCTATAAATTTTTTAACTTTGTCCAAGGTTCTGACCATCTACTCATTTTACTTGGATTTACTTGATTTACCTTCATTTTCCACCATTAATCTCTTGGATGTGATTTTTAGGCCATTTCTTGGCCACATGTCATTCCTACTAATAAATTAATAAGCCTACTAGTTGTCCCTTCTGCCTCCATGCACATACCCAGGGTCCTCTGGATCATTGAAAATATTGATTCTTTGGAGATTGTGATTTTCCATGATTTTTAGAGAGTATTACTGTTAAAAAGATGCATTTCCATGATTACTTGGCAAGCAGTAGCAGCAACTATGGTGGAAGCATTGACCACTTGGCTAATACTCAGAGTGTTTCAAGATAAGGTGGCATCTTTGGAATTTATAATCACCTGACTTGGTTGTACAAAGGCATGAGTTACTTGACATGGATTGGATGAGGGGAACTCAAAAAAAGGTTTAATGGCCACTTAGTAGGTCTTTTAATAAAAGGATTCTTACTGCATGATTAGAACTCATTTACCCTGATGTTCCTTCCAGTTTTGGCATAGTTTTGGCATTCTGTGATTTTGTGGTTCTCCATAACTATGAATTGTGTTCTAGGAAGACATTCTTTTCCAGGCAAAGCTTGTTGGGTTTTTGAAGCAAGCAGCTAACATGGTTTTGTAATGAATGTATGTTTTGAGAGAGAGAGAGAGAGAGAGAGAGAGAGAGAGAGAGAGAGAGCGAGCTGGGAATTTCCATCTAGGGATTTATTGGGAATTTTCCAGTTCAGCATCAACATTTGTATTTATTAAAATGAATTGTATGCACTATAAATATAATTCTAAATAATAACTAGAGGTATGGCCTGGCATCATATTACAAGTCAGGGTTTCTCCTTAATCTCCAAACAAGAAGACTCATCTCTGAGAGTTCAAATCTGGCCTCAGATACTTACTAGCTGTGTGACTCTGGGTAGGTCACATAACTGTTTTCCTCAGTTTCTTGATATATAAAATGAGCTAGAGAAGGAAATGGCAAAGAGCTCCAGTATCTTTGCCATAAAAAAACTGCAAATGAGGTCATACGAGTGAGACAACTTAACAAAGTAAAACTTAATAGTTGTATCCTTCTCTATGGTTTCCCCTAAGAATTCCCATGCTGACAAAATGGAATAACTTTAACCCCTGGGTTGATTTTACAACTGCTTCTTCCTCCCAGTTGTTCTAGGGGAGACGTAAACAAAATTGTGTGTGTGTGTGTGTGTGTGTGTGTGTGTGTGTGTGTGTGTGTATCCTTTTCAGCTTTTCAGTCATTGTAATACAAATCTTCATGAAGATTCCTCATATGAATATTTACAGATGTGAAAATAAAGTCCTATTAATGCTATTAGTGTTTTATTACCAAATTGTTACTAGGGCTAGGTCACAGAAATCTGATTCTGTGGATGAGATGTTAATTTCTTCCTGAAGTCCAAGGTCAAGCTTTTGGCCAAGTTATGTCAGCTTACTGAGGTAAATCCAGAGCAAGAGAGCTTCACAAGCCCAGGTAGCTAAAGAAGAGAGATTCATCATGGAAGTTGTAGAGTAGCAGACTAAAGTGATGCAATATGGCAGTAGCTTCAACCTTCAGCTAAAAATTGTCTCTGATATAGGAAGTATTTCACATTCAAACCATATTCTAATGTTTTTGGTAAAACTTTAGGTGGAAGCTATTGAAGAACATCAACTCTTTCAGAGCAAAGACTATTTTTTTGCTTTTATCTTTTATCCCCAGGTCTAGCACAGCTTCATAGTACTTGATAGTAGAAACTATGTTATTGAATTCAATAGTGTAGAGGAGCCCTTTGTGGATCTTTTCTGGTAGACATAAAAACATGAAGTCATTATATTTGTATTTCATAATAGTAGCTTGTGTTTATCTATAATTGTCTGGATTTGCTCAGATCCTCCTGACTCCAGGGTCAGTGCTGTATCCACTGCACCACTTAGCTGCCCCACCAATGCATAATATTTTTACATTCATTTTATAGATGAGAGTCAGAGAAGTAAGGCATTTAACCAATGATACATAGATTTTAAATGGCAGAGCTGGCATTTAAATGTCAATCTTCTAGCTCCAAGTTTGTTACCACATACCCTCTCTTCTTCTCATAGTAGTGTTTGAGACATGTGGTTGTGAATCTAAATTCAAGCATCATCAATGGAAAAAATCCAGAGATTTAGCAAATCACAGAAGCCTAAGAAGTCACACCCTTTAGTGTAATGTTAGGGATGTAAAGGATAGATTTTGTATTTGCTCAGCAATAAATGTTTTCTGATCAAGTTTCCCCATATATCTTCTCACTCTGCATGAATTCTTTGCCTTCTCAAGGACTATAATTATCTAATAGTGGTAGAAACTCTTGAGTTAGAACTCACCCCCTGGAAATCACAGGTGCTTGCATAAACCTCAACAGTTTAAAGCTAGTAAGAGAAAGAAAATTAGAGAGAGAGAGAGAGAGAGAGAGAGAGAGAGAGAGAGAGAGAAGAGCTTAAAATGTAAGTAGAGAAGTTTCATTAGAAAATTGGTTGAATTCATTTTCAACCTGGGTAATTTTCCTTACTACCTTCCCCTTTTCTCCCCAGAAGGTATAGAATATCCTATATTTTTTCAGTTAGCATTTCTTTAGAGAAATGAAATGGAGAAGCAGATAGAGAAAAGAAAAGGAGAGGTTAGATGGTGCAGAGGTTAGGTGAGTTAGGAAGACTCCTCTTTCTGAGTTCAAACCTGACCTCAGACACTTACTAGCCATGTGTCTCTGAGCAAATCACTTAAGCCTATTTGCCTCAATTTCTTCATCTGTCAAATTAGCTGAAGATGGAAATGGCAAACCACTCCACTACTTTTGCTAAGAAATCCTCAAATGGAATCATGAAGAACTGGGCGTGACTGAAAAAAAAATTGAAAAGCAACAAAATGGACAGTCAAAGAACCAGAAAGGTAGAGGTTTAAGTCCAGATCATGACACATCCTGGATATGTGGACCTTGGCAAGTCATATAATCATGGGATACTTCTTAATGTCCAATTACCTACATTGGTAGAGAGAGCTATCTCACCTGGAAATTTTTTTGTTTTTTTTGCAGATGAAATCACAAGGACCTTTATAACCCTACTTTACTAAGCACAGAAAAAATAAATTCAGGGGCCTCCATTTCCTACTCTGTAAAACATGGAAGCAGGATTTGATTACATTCAGTTCTAAATCCCATGAACTAGGAAAATATTCTGATGTCAAGACTAATGTCTGGATTTGGTTAGTAAGTAGACAAATGCTTTTTTTGCTATTGAATAGAAAATGTTGGTTATAATATTTGCAACCTGATTACCAACTTAGGCTGTTTATCATTTATTTTGATTTCAGTGGAAGAAGGGTGAGAATAAAAGCACAAAATCTTATTAGACCAGTACCATTTTCTCAGTATATGGTATTAAATTCAACCCCAGGACCCATGACTGAGTCTAGAGAAAGATTACTGGGTAAATGTTTGGTTTTTTATGATTCTTAATTGTTAAAACTACATCCCTGTATTAGCATGTAATTATATATACCCTTTAAGTCATCTCAACAAGTACTATTTTCTCTCATTCTTTCTTTGTTTTTCAACTGGTGGGAAGCCCTAATTTCTGACCACTAAGTCACAGAATGTTGCATAACCTTCACCATCTTGCTTTCAGCCCAACCTTATGAAACCAATCTTGCCTATGAGAAGTCAAAAACAAAAAAATCTTTCTCTGGTTTCTGTTTCATTTTTATAGTGTAACAACCTCTGGTAGGGGGTTGGTTGGCCACAAAAACTCTGGGATTCATAGTTCTTTGGGGAAATTTGGGAAGAGAAGGAAACAAATGATAAGCCCTTGACTGAGATGGTTAGAGGTTTTCACATTCAGTCTAGTGCTGGAGTTTTGGAAGGAATCTCAAGAGGAATGAGAAGAGAAGAGCATTTCATGGTAGCAGTGTGACCATGGTGGCAGCTGCAGTCCCTTTTTTTCAAGACCATGAGAGACTGAAGTCCAAATCTGAATTTAAACATTCAATAGCTGTATGACCCTGGGCAACTCATTTAACCTCTGTCTGCTTCAGTTTTCTCAGCTGAGGTTAATAATCCACCTACTTTCCAGGATTGTTGTGAAGATCAGATGAGATAATATTTCACACAGCAGGTGCTTAATAGATACTTGTTCTATCCCACTACCCACTAAGTGGATAAGTTTGGAGTCGTGATTGATTTTTATTTCTTTTTAAGTCTCTAACACTCACTACAGTAGCAAGAACATTGTGAAAAATAAGCTAAGAATGGGCAATCTTTACCTTATCTCTTCCTTACTTTCATATAATTGGTTTCTTTTTAAAAATTATGTTAAAGAATACAGTTGGTGTATTTTATTTTCCAAATAAGTGGCAAAGAAAATAGTGTGCTGGACTTGGGGTCAGGAAGACCTGAGTTTAAATCTGATCTTGGGCAGCTAGGTGGTGCAGTGGATAGAGTACCAGCCCTGGAGTCAGGAGTACCTGAGTTCAAATTTGGCCTCAGAAACTTAATAATTACCTAGCTGTGTGGTCTTGGGCAAGCCACTTAACCCCATTTGCCTTGCAAAAACTTAAATCTGATCTCAGATGTTCACTAGCTATGTGACCAGGGCAAGTCACTTAATTTCTGTCTGGTTCAGTTTCCTCCTCTGTAAATTGAGGATGATAACAGCTAATACTGCCTAAGATTTGTGTGGTGATCAAATGAGATAATATTTGTAAACCACTTTGTAAATCTGAAAATGTTATGAAAATGCTAGCTATATCTGTTGTTTTTGTTATTATTGTCATCATGCTCAACCTTGCCTTCATATTGCCAGGTCCCTTTTTTGTGATTTGAGAACATAAAGAGAGACATATAAAAGAGATACTTTCCTAGTGCAGGGCAAGTGACCTCAACCCCTAGCCTATCATTAGAATTTTGTTCTCTAACTGGAGACATAAATAAGCATGAGTTATCTAACAATTATACTTCAAGTACACAGTTCCTATGATTTGGAGCGATATTTTATAAATCTGCCTTTAGACATGTCCTATTACATAATGGTAGTGCTATCCTGACTCCATATAGGGTTTATAGGATACTAGATGTAGAGCTAGAAAGGGACCATTGGGGAACATCTAATCTAATCTAATCCCTTACCTTTTATTTTTAACACATGAGGAAACTGAGAGGCAGAAGGTTAAGTGACTTACCCAAGGTCTCCAAGGTAGTAATTGTTTTATATCTACAACATCCATCTTAAAGGAAAAAAAAGGATTGAATGTCAAAGTTGGAAGAGACTTTAGTCTCTTCCAGGTGTTGGTAAACTATGACCACAGGTTGTACAAAAATAGGTTGTGGGCTGGATTTGATCCATGGGTCATAATTTTCTGACTTTTCTTAAACCTTAGAGATCACTTAGTGCAAATTCTTTATGTTTCAGATGAGAACCCTGTAGTCCAGAGAGATTAAATTAGCTGCCCATGATCCTGCAACTGGTATCAGTCAGGTCTATAGCTCAAGTCTTATTTCTATTCCAAGACTCCTTTCATTTCAATATTCTGCCTCACATTTTTTTTTTTGAACCATGTAAAAGAGGCTCTTCTCACTTTCTCTTCTCTCTTATTGGCTTTAATCACTGAGAAACCCAGAGGATCTTACCCTTCCAGAAAATTATTTTTTTCTTCTGTTTTTGGAAGTAGTCATTCTTGGCCTCTTTGCTTCATTTCTCTCACCTAATCTTAATCACCGAATGGGTGATTCAGTCAAACTGTGAAGTGGGAAAGGCCTTGGCTTTAAAAGATCATGGTCTCCCATGTAGGGTCATCTTCAGTTACCCTGATCTGTATCTGCCCACTGGATCCCAATGATTCTGGAAGAGTAAATGAGACTGGTGACTTAGCACAGCACCCCCTGATGCAAATCCAATTCATGTTCTTGCTATGGCATCTCCTCCCTGATGTCGAGGTCTTCTTCGAGAATAAAGGACAGCAACAAACAGCGACTGGCTATTCTCCCTTTTTACAGAGGGAAAATTGAAATAGGCAGCTCAGAGATTTGATTGAGGTTAGTAGCAAGATCAGGACTAGAACCCAGGAGGGAGAAGAGACATTGAGACAAAGCTTCGCCTCTGAGCTGAGTATATCCTGACACAGGAGGTGCTTTAGAAATGTTTATTGATTGACTGGTTGGTTTATTGTTTATTTCAGTATCTCTGGAGACCCAAAACTTCTTGGTATTATTGTTGTTCAGTTGTTTCAATTGATCCAACTCATCATGACTCCATTTGGGGTTTTCTTGGCAAAGATACTGGAGTGGTTTGCCATTTCCTTCTCCAGATCATTTTACAGTTAAGGAAACTGAGACAAAAAGGGTGTTGGTAAACTATGTTTACCAAACTATGTGAGACCCAGGGTCTCACAGCTAGTAAGTATTTAAGATCCATTTTGAAGACTCCTTACCCAAAGGATATCCTGTCTTCTCAGGTAAACTTTGATCCCTGAATGAGCAATTTCAATCTCTGAGTCTTCCTAGAATTGAAACCTTGGGTTTACTTCCCTAGTTCTTTGTTATAAGGGTTTATAGCCTTTGCTGTAGAGGCAGTTTGTAAGACAGTGAAATGATGCATTAGAGCAGGGGTTGGGAACCTTATTTCTGCCATATCCATTTGAATATTTAGCATCATTTGAGGGTAATTTGATCAAACAATTAATGCACTTTTAAGAAGTACTAGATTTACTGAATTTCCAGTTCTGCAGTTGCCTTGGCAATGCCAGATCAATAGGATCTGCAGGCCTCAGGTTATCTGTCCCTGCAGTGACATATCAAGACCTGGAGTCAGGATGGCCTGTGTTCAAATCTCTCTTCAAGACCTAGAAGTGTGACCTAGGCAGCCTCTCTCCTCCTTAGTGTTTTCATATATAAAATGAGGATAATCTGACACTACAAGTTGTAAAGATCGAACAAAATGACATATATAAAGTACGGTACAAACTTTAATGCAATATAATGCTAGCCATTACTTTTGTTCTTTAATATTAAAATTCTCCTCTTTCTGCCTTAGTTTTGAGAAATGAACCTCCCTTATCAACAATAACAACAAAAAGTCCTTAAATCCTCTCTGCTCCTCTAACCTCCTCCCTGCCCCTCCACAAAAGACCATCTTTCCATATATTTACAACTTCTATGCTTTTCTGTGATCTTGTCACAATGAAGATAGAACTAAAGAATGTGCAATTTTGGCCTCCCTCCCTTCTGTTTTTCTAGGCACTAAATTCAGACATTTTTAACCTTCAGGGGTTAGACAGCATTCTCCAGCCAAATGCTTTCCAATCATTACATTTCCTTATGCTTCCCCCATGAATATAAGCAAGTTCTTCCCCATTTTTCCAGGTCACAGAGACTATAAGAGAAAACAAGATGCTTTAGGATTAACTGAAGCCAGAAGGAGAGACTAACCAGGTTTTCCAATCACGAAGCCTAGCATTCTCAACTTGGAGGCCTTCTGGGCTTGCAGTCAGGAGCTGTTTGATGTGAACTGAATGGTTGTATGAGACCCACACCCCCAAACCACCACAGCCCGGCAGCATTTCATGGCAGCATTTTCTGAACCGGCAGGGTGTCATGTGGTTTGGCAAACTTGGACTATTATTTTTGCATTGCTCCATTTGAAAGTAGCATGGTCTTGCAAAACCTGAGCAGATGATTGGGTTATAGGGTAAACCATGCCACATCCTTCCTTTCCAGTATTACCTTGGAGCCAGACTTATTCATAGATCAATGTGCTTTCAACTATCATTTTTATGCTGATGACTTCCAAATCTATGCATATAGCTCTCATCTATCTTGAGTTCCTACATCTTCAGCTGCCTGCTGAGCATCTTTGCCAGGATGTTTCATAGGTACCTCTAATTCAGCAAGTCCAAAGCAAAACTCATAATTTCCCCCTAAATGCAACTATCCTCTTAAGTTTCTATTGAAGAGACTACCATTCTTTAAGCCACCCGGAAGTCAAATAGCTCTTGACTATGATTTACTAGCCCCCTATTCAATCTAATTATGTACCAAGTCTTCCTAAATACCCCTTCCCTAATATTCCTTTCCACCTTCATCACTTTTCGCTTAAACTTTAGCCTGCTAAATGACCTTCCCACATCTTTCTTATATTTTCTCCAGGTCATCCTCCACAGAGCTACCAAAATGGTATTCCTAAAGTCCAGGTCTGATCATATCACTCCTCTGTTGAAGAAGTAGCTACCTCAGGATTTTCCGTCATAATATAAACTCTTTTGCTTGGCATTTAAAACTCCTCATAAGCTGGATCTACTTTTTCTTTCCATTCTGATTATATATTCCTTCCTTTCATACACATTACAAATTCCACAAATTGGCTTAATTGCTGTTCTCTGCCTTAATTTAATCTTCACCTCCATGCCTTTATACAAGTTGACTTCACTTTCCCAGATCTTTCACATTTTAAGCCCCATCAGGGCTTTCTAATATCTTGGGGGAATTGGGAAGTGCCTCTTCTCAGCCCCTGGCTCAATCTCCCCCCACCCCCAAGACTGAATTGCCACTGTTATTAAGGGAACACCAGTTCTACCTCAGTTTGCCAAAGCCTAGGGTCTCCAAAGTATGGACTATGGCAGGACCCCAAGGATTATGGGATCAACCAACCAGAGGGTAAGTGGGAAAATAGGTGCATTCCAATTTTTCCATGATGCTCAATCATTAGGTATGTCTATAACACAAACACACCTTCAATACTCCCATCACTCTGCCCCCTGCCTCTGTCTTCTGAGCTTTGTATTCAGTTATAAATAACTAAGACAGGGAATTCGTGGAATCAATTACTCAAACAAAATCAGTAAAATTACTCCAACCCAATATCCATCTCCCAAAACAATCCTTGCCTCACAGATCAAATCATGATAATGGCAGTTACTAACCCATTTCATTATATTATATTCCCTACAAATCCACTTCTCTTCTGAACTTGCCTATTTCTGATGAAGGCCAAAGTCATTCTTCTAGTTATCCAGTTTCAATTGACAACTTGCTCTCTTGTGTCCCATATTGAAGTAATTGCCAAATCCTGACATTTCTATCTCCGTAGCATCTCTTCATTTGTCCCCTTTTCTCTACTCACATGGCCACTATCCTTAATCAAGACTTATCACTCCTCACCTGGACTATTGCAATAACTTCCTAACTGATCTCCCTTCTCTTTCTTCATTCAATCAATCTTCCAGACTCACCAAAGTGATTACTGTAAATTTCAGGTATGGCCATTCTTTCTCCTACTCAATTAATTCCAATGACTCCCTATGGACTCCAATATTCAATATTATTTTATCTCTCTCTCTTTTTTATTTTTTACTTTTAAGTTCTTCAGTGTGTATGACAGCAGAACAGGACATCAATATAATTTATAAATATCTAAATATACATTTATTGGGGGGATATGATCAAAATGTTTTTACCGATAGGAATGTATTATAATAAAATGTTATCCTCTGCTAAAGACACTTTTCTGTGAACCAGAGATAACTGTGCCTACTTTCCTATCAAGAGAATAGAATGGAAACTGTGACTCAGTACTTGGAGCTCCTCACAGAAGCAAGCACACATTATAAATAATACTGCACTGGATTATTTCTATACTTTTTCTTTTCCCCTGAACCTATTTGGTTCCTTACTCAGTTTCTTTAATGATTTTGCTTGTGTCAAGCAGTTCTGCTCCTTCTTAAGGAAAAGTCCCCAGAGGAACACATTTTGACAGCTTACTCCTAATTACTATCCATTTGTTTTGTTTTGTTTTGGTTTTAATAAAAATATACATAGGAACATCAGGTAAATGTATAGATTTTTTTCTGTAGCTGGCCTATATTCTACAATATTCTATATTCTACCAAACTTGCAAGCAGACACTGCTATGCACATAACTTCATGTTTTACCCACGTTTGCCAAAAATCATTTTTGTTCTTACAGGTCATTGCCTATATTACATTGTGCAGTCTGATTTGGGTTTACTAGTCAAGCATAAAATTAGCACAAAATATAAGGGTTTATGTTAGTCTTGGATATATAAAAAACTTTTCCATATTTTATTTCTTCTTTCCCTTCTTCTCCTCATCCTTTCCCCTTCCCCTTCCTCTTTCCTTCCCCCTTCTTTGCTTCCTTCTCCTCACTCTTTTTTCCTTTCTTCCTCCCTCCCTTCCTTCCTTCTTTTCCTTCCCTTCCCTCCTTTTCTTAACTTGTAAGCATGAAACCGAGGTAGTAATTCAATCTTACAGAGGTTCAGGACAGAATGTTTTGAGATTTCTCTAACTTCTCTACTACACCCTGCCTGCCCTTTCAGCTTCCTTTTATGTGTCATCTTCCTCTATTAAACTGAATACTCCTTGAGGACAGGAACCGTGTTTCTTTTTTTCATCTTTATATGTTCAGATCCCAGCCCAGAAAAGGTGCTTAATAAATGTTTATTGATCTCTTTATTTAAATATTTAAAAGAACAAGCTAGGGATGACAGGTGGCTGGTCAGAATGCTTTTTTTTTTGGCATGCTTACATCAAGGAAGGTCTATAGCACATTAGGTGAGCTCTGTGTGGTGAACTTTGGGGAGGATGTAGATCAAAGTCCCATAGGATAAGCTGATATGGATGGGTCATGATCTACAGCTTTGGGGGAGGGGGGGACTCCCTGATGGAGGAGATAACAAATCCATTTGAGCAATCAAGAGTATTGTCTTAAGAAGATGATAAAAAAGTTTCTAAATAAATACACAGAATTAGTAAATTGAAGAAATGCACAGTGGGTATAAAACACAAGTTACCAAGGACAATGATATTTCCTATGGGGATAAATGAGTTGATTGTGAATTTTGAAAAGATAAAGGGTTTTTTTTTATGGTTATAATATTAACTGATATCCATCATTGAGATAAGGAATGACTCTGGACCTTCCAGAGGTTTCCTAGAAAACCCTATAGTGCTTGCTAGCCCCACAAAGCCAGAACTGAGGGTAAATAGAAGTGTGAATTTGGCATACTTCCAGAGAATCGATGTTGAAGCACACACACACTACGTCTCTTCTGACAGAGAGATTGATGATGGGTGATTGGTTTGCTTTAAGTGAAAAACTCATAGACCATTTGACCCTGGAAGTAACAAACACTTAAATTTTAATTCAAAGGTTGAACAGTTTATAGGTTACTACAAGTTCACGAAAGCTAATAGCAAAGATATTTAAGAAAGAACAGCCATGCGATATGTCAGGATTTAGACCCTCATGGATCCAATATAAAGGAGGGGGGAGGGGATCAAGGAGTGACCCACCTGGACTTGATTGGAATCAAATATCCACCTTAGAAGGCTAAGAATCAGAAAGGTGGTGGAGGAGGGGTAGGGGAAAATGGGCTGAGATTGCTTTCTATTATCTTGGTCAATTTACTTTTGAGAAGAGTGCTAACCTGAACAGTGTGTGTGTGTGTGTGTGGGGGGTATCAGAGGTCCACAGAAAATATCAGACAAGCACAGATAATAGTTCCTTAATATTATAGGAAAAGCTAGACAAAATTTCTCTTAATATTTCTCCTTCCACTAAGTAATGTATCAGGATGTAGAATGGGGTGTGCTTGGAGATGTCTAATCTTGAAATATGTTTCATTATGCATAATTTTGTACATATTTTTAAATTTCAGTTTCTATTGGAATGAGGTTAAGTAAGAGGGAGAGAACATAAATTATTAATTAAATTACATTTATATATTAATTAAATTTAATAAAATTAAATTTATTATTTATTATTGTATAATTTATGATTATATGTTATATCATAATTTATGTTGTTGAAATTAGTAATAAAGTTAATTTATATATATAAATTACATCTATATAAATTGAATAATTAAAGAAAAAAAGTGAAAAATGATGCCTATGATTAATATTGACCAAGATAAAAGTGTATGTTACTTGCTTTTTCAGTCTCAGTTTCTTCAGCTCTACAATGGAAAAATGCTTGTACCATCTACTGCATAAAGGTAAGATGGATGAAGAGCTTTGCAAACTGAAAAGGACCATATTAATTAGTTAATGCTTTATAGAAGACTTGAGGTGTTAAATAATTAGGTCACATTCATTGTCAAGATCACACAGTTTTTGATGTCTTGATCCAGAGGAGAATAAAACCTAGGTGGTGCATGGATAGAGCACTAGTGCAGGAGTCAGGAGGACATGAGTTCAAATATGGTTTCACATATTTGTCACTTATTACCATAATTTCTGAAAAATCAGATTGGGTCTTGCAATAATTTTTGCTCCAAGAAATACATTAGGGCTTATTTTCAGAGGATGCCTGGAGATACGTCATCATTCCTACAGAATCATTATTTGATCTATTCTTATCTCTGCAAAGAAGTTCTTTGTGTCTTTAGCAGTGAATGCTGACTGAATCCCAGATTAGTCGACCTCTTTGGCCAAGTGGCAGCATTATCATATATTATAATAATATATCATAACATATCATATTATCCTATTTCCTTATAATGGCTTGCATGCACCAGGCTTTTTTCGGTTTCAAGAACATAACAATCTGGAACATGTTCATTTTTATCTTTCTTGCCCTTAGTGATGATTAGAGGTAGGGCTTTCTTTCCATACAGATTTATCAAGTGCATACATTATTCCTGCACTGTGGATGTACTCTTGATTAGCCACTGGGCAACTTTTCAAGTTCATCTGTTTACATAGGTATTTACCTTTCTTCCAAAGGCCCCCTCTTGGGTATTTACAAATACTTAATTATAATTTATATTATTATTTAAGTATTAATGCCAACAGTAGTATTTATATTTAATTATATATTAATATTATTATTGTATAATTCAATACATCTGTCGTGTGCTGCAATAGATGAAGTAAATGAATCTGTCTGGCTGATGTTCTTAACTGGGGCTTATTTTTGGAGTAGGGCTTATATTATGTATCCTGAAAAATAATCATGATAGGGCTTATTTTTGAGGAAAACATTAGGGAGATGCCATAACAGGCACATGAATTAGATTTGAGTGAGGGGGAGTTGTGCTAAGTCACCAGCTTTACTTTCTCCTCTGGATTCAGTGGTCAGATATGAATCAGGAGACTGGAGATAGTCCTGATGAAAGGCAATCAGGGTTAAGTGACTTACCCAAGGTCACACAGCTAGAAAGTGTCTGAGGCTGAATCTGAACTCCCATCCACTGTGGCACTTAGCTGCCCTTTCCCTCAGGAATACAAATTATTTCAAGGGCATTCACTGACCTCCTTTATTATCTACTAGAATGATTAATAAAATGATTAATTACTTAAAAATTATGTTTCTTGAACTTTTTATATGTCACATAAACTATCCAGGAAAAAATGGAATTAAATAGCTAGTTTTCAAAATTGGATGTTCATTTTAGGAAGATACAGGTTCAGTTCTCAATATCTAGACAACTTAGGTCATTTGGGTAAAGGACTGATCAGAGTTGGGTTTTTTTAGGTTTTTTTTTTTTTGCAAGGCAATGGGGTTAAGTGGCTTGCCCAAGGCCACATAGTTAGGTAATTATTAAGTATCTGAGGCTGAATTTGAACTCAGATACTCCTGATTTCAAGGCCGGTACTCTATCTACTGCACCACCTACCTGCCCCCTGATCAGAGTTTGAATCACACTTCAGATCTTTGTTCTATGTGTGGCCCTTGGGATAGTGTCTTCAACCATGAAGTTGAAGTAGAAGGAATATGAGGCAGAGAAAAATGTTTTATGCTGACCATGTTAAATAATTAACCCATATCTTTCTATACTGATCTTAAGTAATACTAACTTCCTATTCCGTTGTTCAAACCTTACAGAAACTACCTGAAACCTGCCCATACTCCCTTTCCATAACCATATATAAATCTACTGAAAGGGGGGCGGAGCCAAGATGGCGACATGAAGGGATGGAGTCTTAGGAGCTCTCTGATAAAAACTCATAAACTAAGGACTCTAACTAAACTTTCGAGAGACAGAACCGACAAAGGATCCCAGTGAGGCAGTTCTCCTACTCAAGGTAACCTGGAAAAGAGCAGAAAGGCTCTGCTCCCCAGGGATGGAGGGGCGGCCCACCGGAGGGGTGGCCCACCAGAGTGAAAGAACTTCAGCCTCCCGGAGGCAGCCCCAGGGCACTGGAAGCCTCAGCTCACAGCAGCGGGGGAGTCTCCTGAGTTGCACCCCAGGGAGCACCAGGCACAAAGTGGGGGAACAGTGGGGGACCTCTGCCAGAGCCAGCACGTGGAGCTCAGCCCTCGGGGCACACAGGGAGCAGCTTGGTCTTTCTGCAGCCCAGACCCGGAAACAGAAGCAGGTGGAGCCCGTAAGCAGGAGCCCCCAGGGCATGAGCCCATTGAGCTGAGGGAGGGGAGTGAAGAGAGAGACTGCTGAGCTCTGTCCTCTGCCCCTGGAACAGGACTCTGGGGCTCTGACCACATTCAGATCCTGATCCCAGTCTAGGCCCCCCAATAGAACAACAGGGCTCCCCACCACCTTGGCCCTGTGTCAGAGGGGGGCGCTTATGGTCATTCACAGACCAGGAGGGAGGACAGAGCCTCACACACTGAGATCCTTGTGGGAGTGTCCCAAAAGCTCAGGAAGCACCCCAAAAAACAGGCTTAGGCTGGGAAAATGAACAAGCAAAGAAACAAGAGGAAGACCATTGAGAAATATTTTGCAAATGAGCCCAAGAAGGATCAAAATACTCAGTCTGAAGATGAGGAAGCACAAGCTCCTGCATCTAAAGACTCCAAGAACAACAGAAATTGGGCTCAGGCTATGATAGAGCTCAAAAAAGACTTTGAAAATCAAATGAGAGAGTTGGAAGAAAAACTGGGAAAAGAAAGGAGAGAGATGCAGGAAAAACATGAAAATGAAGTCAGCAGCTTAGTCAAGGAAATCCAAAAAAATGCTGAAGAAAATAGCATGCTAAAAAGTAGCTTAGGTCAAATGGATAAAACAGTTCAAAAAGATATTGAGGAGAAGAATGCTTTAAAAAGCAAAATTGGCCAGATGGAAAAAGAGATAAGAAAACTGTCTGAGGAGAACAAATCCTTCAGACAAAGAACAGAATTCAGGGAGACTGATGAATTTACTAGAAATCAGGAATCAATACTTCAAAACCAAAAAAATGAAAAATTAGAAGAAAATGTGAAATATCTCATTGAAAAAACAACTGATATGGAAAACAGACTTAGGAAAGATAATTTGAAAATTATTGGAATACCTGTAAGTCATGATCAGGAAAAGAGCCTTGGCATCATTTTCAAAGAATTACTACAGGAAAATTGCCCTGATATTCTAGAAGCAGAGGGCAAAATAGAAATGGAGAGAATCCACTGATCCCCCTGAGAAAGAGATCCTCAAAAAACAACCCCCAGGAATATTATAGCCAAGTTCCAGAACTCCCAAGTCAAAGAGAAAATATTAACAAACAGCCAGAAGGACACAGTTTAAATATCGTGGAGCTGCAGTCAGGATCACACAGGACTTAGCAGCAGCTACATTGGAAGCTCGTAGGGCTTGGAATACAATATACCAGAAGGCAAAAGAGCTTAGAATGCAGCCAAGAATGAACTACCCAGCAAGGCTGAATGTCCTCTTCTAGGGAAAAAGATGGACTTTCAATGAACCAGGGGAATTTCAAAGGTTCATTGTGGAATGGCCAGAGCTGAATAGAAGGTTTGATCTTCAGATACAGGACTCAGGTAAAGCATGGAGATTGGAGGAGAGGGGGGAAATATGAGGGACTTAATGAGGATGAACTGCATGTATAGAAAAATGATACTGATAATATTCATATGAACCATCTAGTTAATAGAGCAGGTAGAGGGAGCTTTTATAGTTGAAGCACAGGAGAAAGTTGAAGTCGAAGATAAAATATGGTATAAAAATGGAGTCAATAGAAAAAAGGGAAATGGAATGGGAGAAAGGAAAAGGAGAGGGGGAATAGTCCAAGATATTTCACATAATAAGATTTTTTTATTACAATGAGCTATTGCAATGATATGGAAGGGGGGAGGCAAGGGGGAATGAGGGAACCTTTGCTCTCATCAGAGATGGCTAGGAGAGGAAACAGCAAATATACTCAATGGGGGTATAGGCATCTGGAGTAAGAAGGAGGGGGGGAACAGGGGGAAGGGGTGAGGATGTGAATAAAGGAGGAGAGGATGGACCATGGGGGGAGAGTGGTCAGATATAACACAATTTCTTTCTTACTTCTTGCAAGGGGCTGGGATTGGAAGGCCTGCCCAGGACCATAGGGCCAGGTGGATTCTGGGCCTAAGGGGTGGTATGGGGGCTTAGGGCTTCCTGGCCCCAGGACCAGGGATCTGTCTGCTGTGCCACTCAGCGACCCTACAGCAGAATCAGAGTGAAAGGAGAGAGAAAATAGAGTACATGGTAGTGGAGAAATAAGAAAGGAGGGAGTTGTGATCAGCAATAGCAACGTTGGAAAAATATGGAAGTAACTTTTGTGATGGACTTATCATAAAGAATGTGATCCACCTGTGACAGAGTCGATGGTGTTGGAACAAAGACTGAAGCACATTTTTTGTTATTATTATTTGGGGGAGGGTGCAGGGCAAGTGGGGCTGGGTGGTCTGCCTGGGGCCACATAGCAGGGTGATCTTTGGATGTCTGGGGCCGGATTCAGACCCAGGTGCTCCTGGCTCAAGGGCCAATGCTCTGTCTGCCACCCAGCCACCCCTACTATTATTACTATCTTATTTTATTTTGGGTCTTTTTTTTTCCTTCTTTTTGGTTTTTGCAGGGCAGTGGGGATCGGGTGGCTTGCGTGTCACATGGCTGGGTGATTATTGGGTTTATGAGGCTGGATATGGACTCAGGTGCTCGTGGCTCCAGGGCTGGTGCTTCGTCCATTGCGCCACCTGGCCATACCTACAATTATTACTATTATTTTTTTTAATTTTAATTTTTTTTCTCTCCCCTTTACTTTTTTGCCCAAGCAAGTCTATCTATATTCATGGGGGGGGAGGGGTATTTTGTTTACTTGTAAACAAGTATATTTTATTAATGTAAAAAAAAACATTTGTACAAAATGAGAATAAAAAAATAAAAAATAAAAAAAACAAAGAACAGAAAAAAAAATCTACTGAAAGATAAGAGACACTATCTAGACCTTAAACACTAAGGTGTGCAGTCTATATGTTACTTATTTCCTCAAGAGTCAGACTTTTAAGTGAATTCATTCACATTCTTGAGCCACTGAAGACTTTCATCCAGCAACAAAATGATGAAATTGAACTCAGTGAACTCTAAGATGCATTTTAAATCTGTAGTTATTATATATGTTTTTGGAAAATTATGTGATAAAAACAAATTATACCTAGTAGAGATTCAAGGTTTCCTATGCAGACCTCTTTTTCTGTTCTTTGTATAAGGAAATGTTCGTATTTGTTGATATAATAGAAAGAATATTCCTATAAAAAAGAAATTTGCATGTTAATTTTTATAAATCATTATTTTAGACATTTATTAATAAGTAAAAAAAATTATAAACATTAAAAGAGAGGTAGTGTAACATAATGAATCCTGAACTGGGACCCTGAAATCAAGAAAGGCACAGTTGAGGGTCTACCTCTGACTAGTTGTGTGACTGGGCAAATCATTGTATTTCTGTGTTCCACAAGCAATTGTCTGAGACACTCTCTTTCTCTCTCTCTCTTTCTCTCTCTCTCTCTCTCTCTCTCTCTCTCTCTCTCTCTCTCTCTCACACACACACACACACACACACACACACACACACACATTTTTTCTCTGTCTTTCCTCTATTTTCTACTTAAGTCATGTTGGTCCTCCTTAGGTAGCCTTGTGGTCCTCTGCCCCATTCCAAGAGCTTACCATATTGTACCAGAGACCCATTGCAGTTCAGAATTCTAATGCATAAGCAATTCCTTAACCTCAGTCATCGCAGTAAACTCAATTACAAGCATGCCCCACTTGTGATCACTAAAACTCCCTAAACCTTTTTCATCATCTGTAAAATGGGCATAATAATAATTATTCTCCTACTTCACTTGTTTGTCCTGCTAAAGACTTTGTAAACTATGATTTTCTATATAAAAATCAGATTATTAAGATCAAAAAGAACAATGTTCCAATATTTTAAGGACTTGAGCTGGGTAGACATGCTTCTTTCATTTACTAGTTGCATCACTCGATTGAAATCAGATTGCCTCTCTGGACTCTACTTTTTCATCTGTTAAATGGGTTTAATAAATCCACTTTGCCTGTGTTGCTCTGTTTGGTTTTAACACTATGGACAAGCTGGCCCTTCCAGAATAAGCACTTATACTTCTAATCTCTTCACTATGCTAACTCAAACTTTAATTGACATCACCTCCTTCAGCCTTCTCTCTCTCCTCTGATTGGAGAGCTGGAGGATGATGTCCCCTCCTAAAGTCTTCTTTTATATAGAGCAGAAATTGAGCTATTTGGCTCACTTCACTTTGCATTTGCTGCTCTGTGTAATTTCAGTCCACTGAAACTAGATGTCCCTGAACTGGGTGCCCCACACAAGGTGTTTTTCTTCTTTTCTAGTCTCCTTTTGTGGTGGTTCTTCCCTCACTCCTCCCCATTAGATTGTAAACTTCTAGATGATAGACCCTCTCTTTCTTTTTATTAGTTGTCTACTTAGCTCAGGTGTATTCTAGAAGCTTAATAAATGTTTATTGAATTGAATGGGTTGTGGTCATGATGATGATTTAAGTTTGACCTGCATGTCCCTTCTAAGTCTAAGAAACTGTAGTTTTGAGCTAGCTAGCTGCAACTGTGTGAAAATACTCAGATAATGTGAGATAGAATCAGCTTAGGGGAGAAATGTATTCATTATACAGGAAACTAGTAATGGGAGCAAAATTACACAATCCTGCAAAGCCTCCAAGGTTTTGCATGTGATCAGCCTGGTCTTTGACCTTCAGAATCCCTATTGCTACCTTCCTGGGGCTAAAAACCTGATTATCATAAGGAAAGATCTGGCCAAAATGAGACATATGCTGATTATTGAATTCTTTTTACAATGGGTGTATACATTTTTCAAATAACATTAGACATTAAATATCATTTTCTTTATCTAGAAATTTTTAAAAAATTGCATAAACCAGAGGACCAAGTAAGTAGATAACTTTATTTAAAAACATAGCTCATCATAGAAGATCTCCTTGAAGGTTCCAAATGCCTCTCCAGGATAATCTGATATTTTTGATAAGAAAATAAAAGAAAGCTCTTACATTTTGAAGGGATAGTAAGACTGACCTTGGTCACACCCTTTGGAGCAGAAGCATGCATAATACTAATGAATGCTGCTCCTGCTCACTGAGTGCAGCCTTACATCAGAACATTATCCCCTCCTTGGAGACCACCCTGTTGGCATGCCCACTGGAAAATACTTGAAGTCAGGTGCTAAACTATTCCTCAAAAACCACCCTTGCTTCTCTCACCATGGAAATATATTTGAGCAAGGGTCCTTCCAGACTTGACCTCTTTTCCTATTTGACTCCAGGCTGGGCTGCTTTGGTTTCTTCTCCCTTTCCTCTTCCCTTCTCCAAGTCAGATCCAGTGTTCTGTTTTCATGCTGCTGTACCAATATGGTTTCAGATACATGTAACCAGATCTATGTTGATCCAGGTTTCCTTTCTTTCCCTTTTTCCTTTTAACTTAATCATCCACTTTGCTTTTCTCTCTCAACTACCTTTTTGCTTTAGTTTCCCAGCTTATAACTCTTTAAAATGACTATCCCCTTTGCTATTCTTTCTCTTAACTGTATCTTTTTGCACAACTTTATTAACTTCTTAGAAACTACTTTCTGTCTATCTAGATGCTTCTCTAAGGGCCAAATTTATGAATTGCTTGTAGTAGTGTATAAAATTTTTCCATAACTCATAAACTCTTTGTGCAACCTTTGAATTAAAAGTCTAAACCTTTCTTACCTTTCTGCATCAGAGATTGGTGATTTTCACAAAATGACTCCATATAGATCTTTAAGCCCCCTTTCCCCGAAGTCCATTTTCTCTGTCTTCACATGTGTGTGTGTATATTTATATTGGAATCATCATACACATTTATGCCATATGTACATATATACATAACAAAATGCATCCAAAACAATCAAAATATTGTATAAGTAAAACATACTGGCTTTAATGATTTTTTTTTAGGTTTTTTTGCAAGGCAATGGGGTTAAGTGGCTTGCCCAAGGCCACACAGCAAGGTAATTATTGTCTGAGGTCAGATTTGAACTCAGGTACTCCTGACTCTAGGGCCGGTGCTCTATCCACTGAGCCACCTAGCTGCCCCTTTAATGATGTTTTATTGTTGCTTAATCATTTTTTCAATTGTGTTCAACTCTTTGACCCCATTTGGGGTTTTCTTGGCAAAGATATTGAAGCAGTTTGCCATTCCCTTACCCAGCTCATTTTACAAATGAGGAAACTGAGACAAAAAGGGTTAAATGACTTGCCCAGGGTAACATAGCTAGTAGGTATCTGAGGCTGAATTTCAATTCAGGAAGGTGAGATCCATATTTAGACTCCAAGTTAGTGCATAGTGTCTGTGAAGCTATCTCTAAGGCATAACTTGGAGAGGCAGATCTGGGACTGTGATTGTATCAGGGTGGGGAACTCTCCAAGGAGAAGCCACCTCTCTTTTCCTTTGCAAAGTAGTCATTCCTTTATCATTGACATTATCAGAGTTTCCTGAAGGTACTGAGAAGTTCCCTGACTTACCCCTGGACCCCAGAGCTGAACTGGATCTGAGGTAGTACTTAGGTATTCCAGTTACCTCTGGACTGATCCTATTTAAGTTAAAAGTTGAATGATAGAAAATTATTCACCTCCCCTTTTCCAAATCCCCTCTTCCTCAATCTTGGCCATATTTTAGCCACTGGAATGAGGCGCTTCTAACTTCTTTTCCAAAATGTTGCCTGCCTCAAGACCAAAAGAAATCACAAAACATCATTCTTTAGGTATGTGAAATGTTCCTTGTCCCAACCCAGCTTTTCTTAATAATATACTCTGTAAATTCAGGAAGCTTTTTTGGGTGGATAGCCTTTCTGCCTTTCCTACATGCCTTCTCCAAACCAGTCTTAGGGAAGATTGCAGTGTCAGCAAATTGACCCTTTAAAGCTGCAGGAGGTAGACGAAAGTCTAGAATTGTACCCCTCCTAGGATTAAAAAAAAATCTTTTGAATATATAAATATAGTCTTGGCAGAGTTTTCATTTGGCATTGTTTCATTTTTCACAGAGCAGAAAATGGGCAACCCCATTCCACCCTTCACTAGGTCCCTCCAACATGCACCTATTAGTACCGTTAAGGTCAAACTACTTCTGTAAATCAGTCCTGGCCCACTTTCACCATGCCAGGACTCTGGACAGAATTTTTCTGTTCCCCCCCTCTTTTATCGTATTCTCCCAAAGTGAGAGAAGGAATTTCTCCATCTCTGTCTCTCTCTTTCTCCCCTCTGTCTCTTTCTATGTCTCTTCCTTTGTCTATACAAACATACATACATATACCTATAAAGTTTACACACATACACACATATTCCCATGGGTAAATGAGTAGATGCCCATGTCACCCTCTGAGGTAATTCAGCTGACAGAAAATAGAGGAAGGATATCTTACCCTACTCTCTGCAACCTTCTGCCCTGTGTTTTATCTATGAACCCATGGGTTAGGGTTGGTTGCCACTGCTAAATTGACTATTGCTTGATAGTGACAGAGGTTTTCTAATCTTTATTCCCCTATCCCTCCCTCTATCCAGGTGCCAGTGGCAAGGATGAGTGAGGTGATAGGATAACTTTAATGATCCTAGCCCTGGGACCAGGCAAACTACCATTATAGAATAGTGGTGGAAAGAGAATTAGGGTTCTAGCCCTGATATCTATTAGCTGTGTGACTGTGGGCAAGTTAATTGACCTCTCTGGTATATCAGTTTCCTTAGTTATAAAAAAGGATAATAAAATTTGTATAAGCTGCTTGATAACTGCTATTAAGAAAGAACTGGGAGGCAGCCAGGTGGCACAATGGATAGACCATCGACCCTGAAGTCAATAAGACCTGAGTTCAAATTTGACCTCAGATATTTATTACCTAAGTGTGACCTTGGGGGAGTCACTTAACTCCATTGCCTTATAACCCCCCAAAAAAAAACCTTTGTAAAATATTTTTATTTTTTGTTGAAATCTGTGATTTCACTTGAGTAAGGCATTCCTAGATGAGAAAACTTTCTGACAATGCAGCCTGGCAATTGTTCTATTATTCTGTTACCATATATCTATTGTTATTGTTGTCAGTTGATTGCATGCAATTCTTCAAAACCTCACATGCAGCTTTCTTGGCAAAGATACTGGAGTGATTTGCCATTTCCTTCTCTAGTGGATTAAGGCAAATAGAAGTTAAGTGACTTGTCCCAAGTCACACAGCTAGTGAGTGTCTGAGGTTGGATTTAATCTCAGCTCTTTCTTTATCCTTTGAGCTACCTAGTTGCTCCTACTATATATGTACATTGATATATACAAATATGTAGTAGATATACTAATATATGACATATTACTATATTAAAAGCATCATATATTACATGTAAAATTTTATCATTATATTTTATGAACATGCTATTAAAATGTAGCCACTTGCTAAATTAAAGAGGGTTATAATGAAGATAACAATAATAAATAATTAGTATTCATATAGTATTTTAAAGTTTTCAAATTACCTTGCTGATTCTCACAACAACCCTGGGAGGAAGGTGCTATTATTATTATTATTATTATTATCATTATTATTTTACAGATGAAGAAACTGAGGCAGACAGAGGTTATTTGATTTGCTGGAGTCATTAGCTAGTAAGTCTCTTGAGGGATGATTTGAACTCAGGTCTTTCCTTCTTCAGGTCAGGGTTCTTTGTGCCTCCAAACTGATCTGGATCAAGGGAGGGAGTATACACTGACATGATTGACTACTTAGCCTTACAGATCCAGTGCTTCAACCCAACTAGTCTTTTTAGTGTTTCCCCCATGCTAGTTTATTTCCATCCCCCATGTTTTTGCCTAGGTTTCTCCTTATGCCAGAAATATTTTTCCTTCTCACCTGTACCTCTCAGAATTGCATTTAAGGCTCAACTCAAGTTCCATGGCCTTCAAGAAGTGCCTCCTGATTGCCCTAGTTGCTAGTGCCATTCCTCAATTACTATATATTTACTTATGCAAATTATATAATATACAATACATTAAATAATCATTATTAATACATTAAATATATCATAAGTATTATATTGCATGTTCTATCACATAATATATATTATATAGTGAATAATATCTTATGCAAACTCACATACATTATGTGTATGTGTAAATATCCACACATATACACATGCATCCTGTGTATACTTATCTGTATCGTATCTTTATAGTAGAAAATGAGTTTGTTGTGGGCTAAGACTACTTGAATTTTGGCTTTATGTCACCTAGAACACTGCCTGGAGCATTGTAGGTACATTCAATAAATGCTCGATTGATTGACGATGACAAATGAATCCACAAACCATTGTTGTTTAACTCGGTGTTTGGAAAATTACACCTGACTATGAAAGAAGAAGACATGTTTCAGATCTATCTCTGTTGCTAATTTTTGCTCAGTGGGTCTTTGCTTTTCTTCTGCATGCAAATTCCCCCTGGATTACTCTCCCACAATACTTTGAGGTTCAAACAACTTCACGAATTGGGAGGTCTTGAAGGTCACGTTTCAGTGGGGTATGAGCAAAGAGGAGGACACCGCCCCATCCTATGCCTCAACTAGTGGGTGACTCTTGGGATGGGGGATAGGTTTAAAAAGATAAAGCCAGGAACCTCTTCAAGCCTTTTCCCACTGTGTTATAGTTATTGATATCCAAATGGACAAAAAGTCTAGGTAGAAGATATAGGATCCTTCTCTCACTCTGGGCTGATTATATGGCTTAAGCGAAACTTGCCCACTCTCAGGGTGGGAGGAGGGGATGGAAAACCCAACTAGTGAACTTGAATCTATTATACTCCTCCATATGTCACCCTAAGCCTAGGAGACCACTTCCCAAAGCAGACTGATGAAGAGAATATTGATGGGTTAGTCCAAAATGATCACCCTTGCTAGAAAAACAACTCAACAGGCATACACTACTGATTTGCCTCAGCAGTGACCTATTCCACCCGCATGAGAACAATATTGATTCCATGGTCACTGAACCCAAATGGCTAGTGAGACTGGTGACTTTGATCAGCGCTCCTCACTTAAACCCAATTCACTTGCATGTCTCAGTATCACCTCCCTGATGTCACGGTCCTCTTTGAAAATGGAGGAAAAACTACACCAACAACAAAACAATCCATTCAATGGGACTTGAAGCATTATGCTCAGATTATTAAAGGAATCATTGGGAAGGCCAAAAACCTTACTGTCTAACTCTAATGGGAAAACAACAAACTCTACTGACCTTTTCAGAGAAAAGATTTTTTTAGAATCAAGATGCAGGCCCAGTTTAGTAATATAACACAACAAGATGTGCCAATTTCTGAGTTACCATTGTTAATCTGCATTTTCACCAGTATCATCCCTAAGGCCATAAGACAGACTTAGCCTTGCAGATGTTATCAGACCTGGAAAGATAACAGACCCAGGAGGTATGAATGCTGTACAAATCAAGTCTAGGCACTGTGAAATTCATTTTCAAATGTTTAATGTGGATCTCTGATCTTATAATTTTATAATGGGAATCTTTTCCTTTGCCACTCTTTTTTTCTCTTCCCTGGTTTCCAAAGTACAGTATTTATAAATTATCTAACATTTTTGTACAGCCCTGATTGACATCTCAGTTACATTCTTTAAGGCAGCTGTTCTAAGTTGTTTCCTTCTTTTCTCTCTCCAGGCTTCTCAATTCCATTTCTTATTAATCTTTCCCAGAAAATGGGAATTTTTTTAGCACCATTAACTTAGAAGATACTCCTTAACACTTTACCAATTGAATTAAGAGACTGAGACTTCTTCAAGTCTTTCTCCTCTCCACATTTCTTCTTCAATATTCTCACTAATCCTTTTCTCCTTTCTTCTGGTCTCAGAGGATGTGGTGGCCCTCCTCTCTCCTTGTCAAGATTAGCCCCTTCACTTGTGGTTTTGATCTCATATCTTCTTGTCTCTCTCACGAATTTGCATCCTTACTTTATATATCTAGTCTCCTTTCAACTTTCATATAGGCTTTGTCCTAAAAACAAAACAAAACAAAACAAAAACCCCACCACTTTTTAGTGACTTCACTGTCCCTTCAGGGTTACAACTCATCTCTTTTTCTTCTTTTCTGCCAAACTTCTAGGAGAGGGAAGGCCTTCTGGAAAGATAGTAGAGTAAGTCTCTAGATTTTCTCTATAAACAGTAAATTGCCATGAAATGAACATACAGCAGAAAAAATAAAGGCATAAAACAGTTGTCCTCTAAGTCAACTTGAAGGGACCTTGGAAAAGACAGGGTCTCCAGGAGATATTGGTTTGGCCTGAATAATGTACACACATTATACTTGCTTCCTCACCACCCACCTATTCTTCACCTCTCTGTTATCCATGTTTCATCTTGGTCACTTTCTTGTAATGACTCTTTTTAGACTCATTAATGATCTTTTTTGGGTTACTTTTTTAAAGATAAAAAGCAACTTTCTTTCTTTTGGTGGGTTTTGTTTATCTATATAACAGTCATTGCCAAATATCTTCCTGTTTGGATTATCCCAACAAGGCCACTTTTTATATGTATATACTATTTTATTTTTTCCCTAATTGCATGTTAAAACAATTTAACATTTTTGAAAAAAGGTTTGAGTTCCAAATTCTATCCTTCCCTCACTTCCTGCCTTCCTCCCCTTCCCTTCCTTGAGACTGTAAGCAATCCGATAATGGCTATAAATGTGCAATCATATAAAGCAATTAATGATCTCTTAATCGCCATATCCAGTAACTATATAAAAAGCTCAATCTCCTTGAGCTTGGTGCTCTCCCTCGTATTCCACTCTTGGTTTCTAAAGACCCTATGTTAGTTTTCTCTTTTCTGATTTTTATTAGTTGGTCTCTTTAAATGGCTCCCTTTTCTCTCTCTGTTCATTAAATATAGTTCTCTAGGCTATATTCTTGACTTTTCTGAGATCCTAATACTAGAGTTGGAAGGGAAGCTAGTAAGAGTTTGAAGCCAGACTTGAATTTAAATGTCTTCTCATGCCTCTTTTTTGGGTCCTAGAAATATATTGTGTCTCAAAGGAAGAGAGGGACTTCTTGAGGTGGAGATAAAGGAGGCTATGAAAAGGCTTAGAGATGGGAGAAATCATGTTCTAAGTGTTATGTGGGAGAAACAGAAAGAAGATCAGGTTGGCTTAATCAGAGTGTGCAAAAGAGAACAAAAGCTAATGGAAAGATAGATTGGGGCAAAGTTGTGAAGGGCTTTTAAAACTAAACAGAATTTGTATTTGATCCTTGAAGCTATAGGAAACCACTGTAGTTGGTTGTATTGAGAAGTAATATGGTCAGCCCTGAGCTTAAGGAAAAATACTTTGGTGGAAGTGTGTAGGAAGGACTAACTGTATTGGGGAGAAACTTGAGACAGTTATACCAATCAGGCAGCTGTTGCAATAATAGAGGTGAGAGATGATGAAAGCCTGAACTAGAGTTAGTGATGGGAGTAGAAAGAGTGGATCAGGCACAAAAGATAGCAAGATTTCCCAGCTGATTGGTTGTGTAGGTTGAGAGTGAGAATTCTAGGAAAAATCCAAGATTAAAAAACAGGGAGGGCAAAAGGATGATAATGAATTTGTTTTTGGACATGTTGAATTTGATATGACTCTGGAAAATGTAGTTGAAAAATCCAATCTGCAATTGGCACTGTAGGGCAAGTGACTAGATAAGGGAGTTATTTGCATGAAGATGGTATTTGAATCCATGAGAGTTGATGAAGATACTAGATAGACTTGTGTAGAGTGTAAGTTTTTAACTTTTTTGGGGTCCCTTTGGAGCAGTCTGCTGGAGCCTATAGTCCCCTTCTCACAATAATGCTTTAAAATGCATAAAATAAAATATATAACTTTACAAAGGAAACTAATTATATTGAAAAAAAAGATGTGACTTTTTTCCTATCCAAGTTCATAACTACCCTAAAAATTGTCCTTGAACCTGTAGTAAGAACCCCTGATGTGGTGTTCCTAAGATTGAACCTCGGGAATACCAACAATCAGAGGACATGATTCTGGTGATGAGTCAGTGAAGGAGAAGGAGGAGAAGTGAGACAGTTGGAAGGCAAACTAGGAGAGGAGTATGAGAATTTTAAGTCTTCTCTCAAATTGCTCCAATTTCTGATGTTTAAAACTTTTTTCAAAAATATCTTGTTTCTTTAAAAATTGGAATAGTATTATTTAGTTCTTAAATTTCATTCATCTTTATAGAGGCAACTCTTTTAATTTCCCTCCATTTGACCACATTTTCCAGACCTTCCTCTGGGTTCCCTAGTGAATATTTTGGCCAGCCTGTATTATATGCTGACAAGAAGTGCCTTGGGTCCTTTTAAAATACACACACCCACACATCCACACTCACCCATGCACAAGTTTGTTATTACTTGCAATCAGTCTTTCAAATGTAAATTTTTTAAAAGAATGTGAGTACAGCAAATAATTGCAAAGAATCCCTAGACTAATCCACATGACCTAGTCTGATTTCTGAGAACTGTTCCCTATGTTATAAGGATCTTTTCATGATGTAGAGAGTTTTATGGTTTAAGACAGAATATACCACATGACTTGGAAAGCATGACAATCCCCAAAGTTCAACATTTAGGTGGTACATCTTATGTCACTATTAGATTAAAGAAATGACCAACATTACTTCTTGCTTCTCCAGGGATGCAGAGTAATCAGAATTTTTCATAATATAAGCATTTGGTACAACTTTATTTGCTATTTGCTATTTGTGGTCCACGGAGAAAGAAGACTGATGAATCCCAGGGATCATATTTTTGCCCTGTCTTTTTGCATGGAAATCCCCTGAAACTGTATATTACACCTACTTGGTTCTTTTTTAAGGCTCAATTTCCCATAGTGTGTATATAAGATCTACTTCTTTTGCTAAAGTGAAATTTTTGCCAATAAGGGATCACTATCTATATATTTGATTCATAAGAATTAGATTACATAGACAGGAAATTCTCAGACATTTGGTATGTTGCCTTCTTATCTTTTGCCTTTATTAAACCTGTTTCAAGATGAAGACTGATTTAAAGGAAGTAGATGACAACATAACTAAACTGACCCTAATTAATAAGCTTATTTACTACTTTTCTCTTTATTATGTTTTAGTTGTTTCATTAAATATTTTCCAATTACATGCAAACATTTTTAAGCATTAATTTTCTAAAATTTTGAGGAGGCAGTAGATGTGAAATCATGCAAAACACATTTCTATTATAGCCATGTTGCAAAAGAAAACACAAACCAAACCCCTCCTTCCACCCCCCCCCCCACCCAAAATCAAAAAAGTAAAAAGAAGGATGCTTCTGCATTCTGAATTCACCAGTTCTCTCTGAAGGTGCATAGAATTTTTCATCATGGGTTCTTTGGAATTATTTTGGGTCATTTGTCTTGGTCAAAGTAGCTAAGTATTTCACAGATGATCATCTTTACAATATTGTTATTACTGCATACAAGTTTCTCCTAATTCTACTCATTTCACTTTACATGTAATGTAATATAATTACATATAATGTAAGATAATTTTTCCCAGGTTCTTTTAAACAACCTGCTCATCGTATAATAGTATTTCATCACAATTATTTAATACAACTTGCTCAGTTATTCTCTAACTGATGGACATCCTCTCAATTTCCACATAAAGAGTAGCTACAAATATTTTTTTCACAAATAAGTCCTTTTACTTTTTTTCCTTCTTTTTTGGATATAGAACTAGTAGTAGTATTGCTGAGTCAAAGAGTATACACAATTTTATAGTCCTTTGAGCAGTTCCAATTTGCTCTCCAGAATGGTTGGATTAATTTACAATTCATAATTAGTTCACAGTTCCAATTTGCTCTCCAGAATGATTGAATTAGTTCACAATTCACAATCAGTTCACAATGCACAATAGTGCATTAATATTCCATTTTTCACGTTCTCTCCAGCATTTGTCATTTTATTTTTCTATCATGCTAGCCAATCTGATAGATATGAGGTGGTATCTCAGAATTGTTTTACTTTGCATTTTTCTAACCAGTAATGATCTGGAGCATTTTTTTTTATGAGACCATTGATTGCTTTAATTTCTTCATTTGAAAATTGCCTGTTCATATCCTTTGATCATTTATCAACAGGGGAATGACTAATTTTTATAAATTTACTCGGTTCCTCATTTGAGAAATGAGATCTTTCTCAGAGAAACTAAATTTTTCAAAATGAGTTTTCTGCTTTCTAATTTTGGTTGCATTAGTTTAGTTTGTGTAAAAACTCTCTAATTTCATGTAATCAAAATTATCCATTTTCTATAATCCTCTCTATCTCTTGTTTGGTCACAAATTCTTCCTTTATCCATATATATGAATTTTTTGTGGTTGTTTTTCTATGTTCCTCTAAATGATTTATTTCTAAATCATTTATCCATTTTGACCTTATCTTGGTTCATAATATGAGATGTTCCCATCCTAGTTCTGTCCTTCCTATTTTCTGTGTTTTCTTAAATGTAATTTTTATTGTATTATGGTTTGAAAAGGAAACATTTAATATTTTTCCCTTTTCTGCATTTGTTTATAAAGTTTTTATGTCCTAATTTTTGTGAAATTTTTTGTGAAAGTGCCAAAGTACAACTAAGAAAAAGGTATGCACCTTTCTATTCTCATTAAGTTTTCTCCAAAGTCTGTTGTTTAACTTTTCTAAGATTCTATTCAACTCCTCAACATCTTTCTTATTTATTTAAAGTTAGATTTATTCACCACTGAGAATGGAAAGTTGAAGTCCCCCACTAGTATAATTTTGCTTTTTATTTTCTCCTATAATCCATTTAATTTTCCCTTTTGCTATTGATGCATATATGTTAAGAATTGATATTACTTCATTGTCTATGCTAGCTTTTAGTGAGGTATCATTTCCCTGAGTAACTCTTTTAGAGTCTTTTTTTTTGCTTTTGCATTGTCAAAAAATCATTACTATCTCTACCTTTTTGCATCTGCTGAAGCATGATAGATTCTGCTCCAGGCTCTTTCTTAACCTCTATGTGTCTCTTTGTTTCAAGTGTGTTTCCTGTAAACAATATAATATTGAATTTTTGTTTCTAATCCATTCTACTGTCCATTTTTCTTTTAGAGATGATTTAATTTCATTTGCATCCACAATTATGATTACTAACCATGCATCTTCCTATTTTCTTCTGTTTATTTTCTCTCTCTCTCTCTCTCTCCCCCTCTCTCCCTCTCTTCCCCCCCACACTTTGCTCCTCTGAAGACTGTTTTGTTTTGGACTACTGACTTCTTTTATCTGTTCTTTTTTATTCATTCCACCTCCCTTTCCTTATCACCTTCTCCTCCTACTTCCCTGTTAGGTAAGGTCTGTGTGTGTGTGTGTGTGTGTGTGTGTGTGTGTGTGTGTGTGTGTGTGTGTGTATTTGTGTATTTCTTTAAACACATTTAGATGTATGTGATTCAAACGTTGCCTATCTCCCTACCATTTCTCCCTCTACTGTAAAAGCTCTTTCTTGTACATCTCTTTTGTATTATATAATTTTCCCCTTTCCCCCGTTCCCTTTCCACTTCTATCAGAATATCCATCTTTTTCATCTATACATTTTTTACATTATCCCTACATAATCAATTCACTACCATGCCTTTTCTGGTAGAATCCTTCAAACTACCCTAAAATGATACAGTTCTTAGAAATTATGTGTGTTTGGCAAAGAATTAGAAATTGAGAGGATGCTTAGCAAGCAGAGAAAGACTGAACAAATTGTGGCATATGATTGTGATTTAATCCTATTACTTTGTGGAAAATGGTGAGGGGTGGTCTCAGGAAAAATGTGGTAAGACCTATATGAACTGGTACAAAGTAGAGTGAAAAGAACTAGAAAATCGTTGTTCACAATAACAGCAATGTTGTAATGATGGTGAACTTGAAAGACTTGGTTGCTCTGCTCAATACAATGATCCAAAACAATTCCAAAGGATTCTTCATGGAAAAAAATGCCACTTCTATGTTGGCAAATGCTATCAGAGAGAGAACTAATGAATTCTGAGTGAAAAATGAAATATAATCTTCTCACTTTCTTTTTTTCTTGCTTTAAAAAACATGGACATATATTTTTGTATGATTTCATATGTATAATTTATATCATATTGCTTGCCTTTTAAGTGGGTGGGGGAGGGAGTGGAAAGGAAGAGGAGAATTTAGAATTTTTTTAAAATTACATATATCATCTCCCATATAGAAATATAAAAAAAATAAACCTTATTGAGTCCTTTATGGTTTCTCTTTTATGTTTATCCTTTTATTTTTCTCTTGAGTCTTATGTTTGAAAACCAAATTTTCTATTTATCAGGAATACTTAAAAGTGTTCTCTTTCATTAAGAATCTTTTTTTTTCCCCCTAAGGATCATACTCAGTTTTTCTGTTTAAGGTATTCTTGGTTGTAATCCCAGCTCTTTTGATTTACAAAACATTATATTCACACCTTCCACCTCTTTAATGTGGTAGTTGTCAAATCCTTTTTGACCTGGGAGCTCTATTGCTGAGAGTTTTCATTTTGGTAACTCAGGTGATGGTGATCAGTGGATTCTTTCAATGTACGTTTTACCCTCTGGTCTAGGATATCAAGGCAGTTTTCCTTGATAATTTCTTAAAATATGATGTCTAGATTCTTTGATCATAACTTTAAAGTAGATCAAAACTTCTTAAATTATCTCTCCTTGATTTATTTTTCTGATGAGGTATTTTATATTTCTTCTATTTTTTCATTCTTTTGATTTTGTGTCATTTTTCTTATTTTCTCATAAAGTAATTGGTTTCCACAATCCCAATTGTGATTTTTAAAGTATTATTTTATTCATTGAACTTTTGTGCCTCTTTTTCCATTTTTCCAATTCTCTTTTTTAGGGAGTTATTTTCATCAGTGAATTTTTGAACTTCTTTTTTTCATTTGACCAATTGTATTTGTTAAGGGGTTATTATTTTTTTTTTAGTATTTTTTGTGCCTCTTTTACCAAGCTGTTAATTGCCTTTTTTTTTTTTTAGGTTTTTGCAAGGCAAATGGGGTTAAGTGCCTTGCCCAAGGCCACACAGCTAGGTAATTATTAAGTGTCTGAGACCAGATTTGAACCCAGGTACTCCTGACTCCAAGGCCGGTGCTTTATCCGCTGGGCCACCTAGCCACCTGTTAATTGCCTTTTCATAATTTTCCTATGCTTTTGTTTCTTTATGCAATTTTTCTGTATCACTCTTATTTGAGCTGGAAAATTATTTGTTTTAGCTCTTCGAGGAATTCTTCTTGTCCTTGTGTCCAATGCACATTTTTCAATGAATCTTTACCTATAGTTGTTTTGACTTCATTGTTTTCTGATTTTCTGATTTTATTTTCCCTGTCACCATAGTAACTTTTTATGGATAGGTTCTTTTTTTTTTGTTATTTGCACTTTATTTTTTCCCCCTATTTCTTGATTTTGAACCTTATGTCAAAGTTGGATTTTGTTCCTTGCATGGGGTAGGTAGAGTTACTGCCTTAAGTTCAAACTTTTTCCTACTGCTGTTTTCAGAACTAGTTCTGGAGGTTTGGAGACTTTTGATGTTTTCATTGTGGTGTGATCTGGAGAGAAGTAGGGTTACTGTTCTCCTGATCTGTACTTCGGTCCTTATCCAGGAAGTATCTCTGATCCCTTGCATCAGTATTGCTTCTCAGAGTCCCTATGTCCTTGTAACCAGAAATAATGCTCTTACTTGGGGTCTCTGATCTCTTCAGACCAGAAATAATACTGTTCTTCAGTAATACTGATTTATTAAGACCAAAAGCAAAACTTCTCAGGGTTCCTTCCTTTTGGTCAAAAGTGCTCCTCTCTACCTTTGAACTATGATCCAGAAATGGGTACAGGTGATAGAATCACCAAGCAACAACTGGTTCTATGTCCCTCTAAGCTCTTTCTGACCAGTTGCCAGAGTCCTGGACTGTTTCTGGTTTGAAAGTTCCCAAAGTTGTTGTTGCTTCTATCATTACTACCTAGTTCAACCACTGGTGTTCATCTATATGGGCTCCAAGTAAACCTCCACTTTACTGTCACAGATCTCTCCTTCCAACCTCTTAAGTTGTTCTGAGCTAGAAGAATGTCTTCCTTGACCTGTTTTTGACTCCACCATTCCAGAATTTGATTTGAGGTGTTTTTTTAAAGTTGTTTGGAAGGATATGTTAGGAGAGTTCATTATCCTAACAGTGCTTTTTCTACCCTACCATCTTGGCTCCACCCCTGAAGTCTGAATACTTACTATTCAATTTTTTAAAAAATATGTTTTACTAAAAACTTTAAATACTAAATATATTTTAAAATATATTTTATTGACCCAGTAGCACCACTACTTGATTTATTTCCAAAGATAATTTGGGCAAAAGAGAAATAACCCATTTGTTCTCAATGAATCAAAAATTGTAGGGATGTCTATCAATTGGGGAATGATTGAACAATTTGTGGAATATGATTGTGATGGAATTTCACTCTTCATTATTTAATGCAAGTCTTTCCAAGTTTTCTAAAAATCTTTGAGCTAATAATTTCTCATAGTAGACTAGCAGAACTAAGAGAACAATGTACAGTAACCATGATATTGTTTTAAGAACAACTTTGAATGAGTAAGTTATTTTGACTATTATAAATACTCAAATTAAGTATAAAGGACATATGAATACAGATGCTAAATAAAAGTATGTATAGAATAATTTTATGCATATATGTACCCAATTTTTGTCCAATGGTAGTGGTGGGAGGGAGAAGAAAAAATTTACATGATGATTTTGTTGTATATTTTAAAGGAATAGCAAGTTACATATAGTAAATTTGCAGTTTCATGTGCAATCATCTTTTTATTTTATTATTTATGGAACTGCTTGATTTATTCCATAAATTAAAAATAAAATTAAAAAAATTAATGATGCCTTAAGATTTAAAATGTAGATAATTCTAAGGGAGAAAATCTCTGCCCCTCATTCCATATTGAGTCTTCCACTGTAATTTTAAAAATTCAAACCAAAATAACCATTAGTTAATCTCAGTCTGGCAGTGTATATAGCATTCTATTCTACCATCCTTTTTCTATCACTACCCTGCTTCCCCACCCCAGATCTTATGGAGGTTGTTATATTTCACAGTGTATTGTCCAGGACCTTCATTGGTTTTTCAGCTACTTAAAGTTCAACTTCCTTTTTGGGATCATTTCAGTTATATTGTTATAGTATTGTATATATTGCTATCCATCTTTCATTGATAGTGGCTTGGCAGTCACATCTGCCAGCTCTTGTAGTACTCAGTGAAGCAGTTTATGTGAGCCAGGTGACTTGAACTCATTAAGTAATTCTTACTATCTTGACTGGGGATAGAAAAAACTCCTTCCTTTATACCACATACCTCCCCTAGTCACCCTGGAAGAAGAACAGCTGAAACAGCATAATGGAAGCCGAACCCCATAGCCATTTCAATATCCTTTGGAGACTATGAGCTTCACTATTTATCTGACTCCCCTTACTACTTCTAGGGCTAAAAATCTATCACCTCTTATTTCTCTCCTTATTCTTTTAACCAATCATCAGGAGGAGAAAGTCATACCCAATCCCAACTTCTTATATTTCATTTCCTAACTTCAACTGGGCCTTCATAGCAGTAAGGCAATTCTTTTATTCTGCTATAATTGAATACCTATTTCATACCCCACAGAAACTACTCCAAATTTCCCCTTTACCCTATTGGAAAATTAGGAAGAAAGAGATTTAGGAAGAAAGACAAGTTTAGGGGGAAATAAAATGAGTTTAGTTTTGGACATGTTGAGTTTGAGTTATCTGTAAGATATGTAATTTGAAATGTCTAGTGAGCTTGATGATGTTGTGGATGAGTACTGGGGTTTCCAAATAAAGACTGAGAGATCTTGAATAGTGAATGGATTCAGGTATATCCCTGGAATTTAAAACTGCTCAAGATGTATTATAAAAGGCTACAAGTATACAGATTAAAATCTTTTCTCTTAGAAAAACAGCAAGCACTTTGAGAGAGAGAGAGAGAGAGAGAGAGAGAGAGAGAGATAGTCATCCTTGCAAAGTGAAGGTAGAGTCAAAGAGAGAGGAGTGGTGCTTCTCTTAAATACACTTCTGTAGTGGGTTAGACAAAAGTATGGGGAGTGGTCTAGAACCTGGCTCCAGATGTTCTCCAATTGGCAAGCTATGAAATGGTTCTTCCTGTCCCAAGGTACATGACCTCTTAAATCCAACATATCATTTCGGTCATGTCAGCTTAAGCTTGATCCTAAGTTTAGGTAGCTGGAAACCAAAAGCAAGGGGTGGGAATGAGGAAAAGGTACAAATTTTACATTTAACAATGGAACAATAGGAACAGTACAAAGGATTACAAAATTTGCTTCTCTTACTCCTATATTCATAATTCCCTGCATCAATGAGAGACTGAATTTCAAAGGAAATATCCTCCTTGATTCTTTTACTCACTTAATCAACCACAATAGCTCCCAAATATCTCTAGAAACAAACTTTGAAATTTAAGGTCCTATCTTTCCAGAACCAGTGGACTTTACTTTCCCTGTGATCTAACCAACATGACCTTCTCTCTGTTCCTCAAACATTAGTCTTCCATCTCTATGCCTTTTCATTGCCTATCTGCCATGCTTGTAGCACTGTCCTTCTTCACTTCTACTTTATTATATCATCTCTTCCTTCCAGACAAATCTTAAGTACCTCTTTCTCCATGAAATTTTTCTTGACCTCCTAAACCTCCCTACCCTCTAGTGCCTTCCCTACCAAAATAGATAGTAATTACTCCTTTGTATGTTGTATATGCTCTGCTGATATTTATTCTGTAAATACTTGCATATGGATTTGTGGTCTTTTCTATTAGCATGTAATGCCTTTCTGCCTAGGGATTTTTTTTTCCAGTTTTGTCTTTGTATCCCCAGCAATTAGCACAATCCCTAACCCATAGTTGGTACTTAATACAGATTTATTGATTGATTGATTAATCTAACTTAAAATAGTCCTAGGAATAGCCTTACTGTACCAAATGGGCCTTTTTTTTTTTTTTAGATTTTTCAAGGCAATGGGGTTAAGTGGCTTGCCCAAGGCCACACAGCTAGGTAATTGTTATTAGGTGTCTGAGGTCAGATTTGAACCCAGGTACTCCTGACTCCAAGGCCATTGCTCTATCCACTGCGCCACCTAGCTGCCCCTCAAATGGGCCTTTTTAAAAGCCTATTGTTTTCTATATTTTCCTACGTATTGGAAAATCATGACTGCCTCATCTTATGACTTTATGGAATCTTGTATATAATTACTAGTAATAGCCCCTGTCCTATAATTATATGACTATTTTAAAAGTAATTATCTCATTTTTATGGAATGAGTTTGATCATAGAAAGTTATTTTCTCATAAAAATAGAAACTGACAGAAAGGAATATAAACCTTTGGAAAAACAAATGGACCCATTCTGAATCTTCCACTCCTAAATATGTTTCTCAGTGGAGGGGGAAAGTTTTTCTGTGTGTAATGACAGCATTACAATTGGTGATTGTTTGGGATTTTGTTGCAAACTGTGGTTCTTAATATGTGGCTACAGGGAAGCTATTATCAAGAGGAACATATTTCTAGACTGTTTAGTAGTCTGACTTTCCAGAAGAAGTTTTATCCTTTTACTACTGACTTGCCTAGTCTTTCTTTCCAAATCCAAATCTAATTGTCTCTATGTTTCTTTCAATTGAGTATCTCAATACACAACATGAGATTATTCTGGCTACACCAAAGGGTGGTTTCTGTCTATTGATTCTTGAAATATGGATCAGATGGATTGAGCAAACCAAGTGACAAAATCCTTTCCCCCTAACCCTTAATATGCTTTTTGCAGGAATGCCTAAGGGTATAGTCAATTAAAGGCTTCATTTTTGCAGTCTTCTGCAGATTTCATTAAATGTCATTTGTATATTTCTAGAAAAACCGAACTTGGAACCAGATGTGATTATGAACAAATGATAGCTGTCTTAACTGGGGTTTGGGGCAATATCTTGAAGGTACAGAATAGAACTTGGAGTGTAGACACACCCATGGATTAGTCAGAAGCCAAGGTCCAAATAGAAGAGCTTAACAAGGGCCTTTTATATCTCCCCTGTCTACATTTAAAATTAGTTCCTGAATAAATTGTGGGATTGAGTTTACCAGTAGAGGTTATGTAAAGACTCTTCTAAATGTGAGACTCATACCTAGAAGGATGTGGAGAATAGGGCTATTATCATGTCCTAAATAAGAGCTATTCTTCAAGATTGCATGACTGCATAGAGCACAGAGGTCATAGGTTCATAGATTTAAAACTGAAAACACAGTAAAGACCCAAGTCAAATCAAAAGACAGTATTAAGCACCTGTTATGTACAGCAATAAAAGAAGGCAAAAAGCTATTAAGAATTTCCTGTTCTTGGGGAGGCTAGGTGGCGTAGTGGATAAAGCACCGGCCATGGAGTCAGGAGTACCTGGGTTCAAATCCGGTCTCAGACACTTAATAATTACCTAGCTGTGTGGTCTTGGGCAAGCCACTTAACCCCATTGCCTTGCAAAAACCTAAAAAAAAAAGAATTTCCTGTTCTTGACAACATTTTCTTTCTACTGCTTCATTATCATGCTTCCATTATTATGGAACACTAATGTATAAAGAGCACTGGGCATGTCATCAGAAAGACTCATCTTCATGAGTTCAAATCCAGCCTCAGATTTGTATGTGCTGTTTGACTTTTTTTGCCTCAGTTTCCTCATTTTAAAAATGAGCTGAAGAAAGAAATGGCAAACCACTTCATTATCTTTGCAAAGAAAACCCTAAATGGGATTATAAAGAATCAGACATGACTGAAACAACTGAACAAAAATATGGGTGGGCTTTTCATGCATTACACATTTAATGAATGATTGCTAAATTGAATTAAAAAGACTTCTGTAGGTCTTTGGAATACTTTTACAATCTGCCTTCCTTGTTCTTATTCATGTATTTGGTGAACATAGCTAGAAAAAAATCTAATTTGATCAATAAGAAGTTCCTGATATATAATCTCTCTGAGCCCTCATTGCAGCAAGGCAACACGTTTACAGCTCCCTAATTGATCTGCCATTCCATAGTGACTATATTAGACCTTGTAGTCTTTCTCTTGGGGCATTTGCCCCACAATCTCCATCTTCCAATACCCACAGACATTTTCATATTTCACTGAAAAAATTAAGGCGATTTTTCAGAAGTTTCATCTTTCCCTTCTTCCATGTTTCCTAATTCTCTGATATCTCCTATTTCACCCCTCTCTCTCTTGAAGAGGTGGACCTTCTAATCAATGTAAGCTCTTTCTATTTGAGCCCTTGAAACTGCCTCCTCTAGTCTTCTCCATATTATCATCATTATCATTCTGTCTGTCTGTCTTTGTCTTTCTCTCTCATCAGTCTTAATCTCCATAAACTCTCTCTTTCTCTGCTGAATAAAGACACACCTTTGTCCTCCGCCCCCCATTCCATTCAAGAAAATTCCTTACTATTCAATATTTCTCATCCCTTTCTAGACTAGTCTTTGAGAAGGCTGTCCATGTTAGATACCACTCCTCTTTTAATCTTCTAAAGTCTCTCTAATTTTGTCTTCTGATTTCATTGTTCAACTTAAACTTTCTTCTTCAAAGTTACCCTCTTCTGTATATTTTCTCCCCCCTGGGTTGCCATGACATTTTCTCCTTATTCTTCTCTTATCGGTTTAATTAAAACTTTTGACTCCTTTGCCCATTAACCACAGGTATCCACCAATGCTTAGCCCTAGTTCTTTCTTTCTATATCAAGGATTATGAATCTGGGATCTAGGAGTTCATGGATAGATTTGGGAGGGAGTTGTCAATTTGGATTGGAAAAAAATACAAATTTATTTTCTGTATCCTTTATTTTTTTGCAGTTGAAAACATTCTTCTGCAAAGGGCTCCATAGGCAATATCAGTCTGTCACAGGAATCTGTGACAAAAAAAAAAAGGTTAAGAATTTCTTACTCTACACTGCCTTGCTTGGTGATCTTATCTGTTCCCATGGGTTCAGTTACTTACACAGGTAGAGGAATGATTTTTTCCCTCTTTGTCCATATCTAAGTCCAGACTTAGACTTGAACTATATTCTGCATTCTCACAAGAATCTCTGGGTGAGGGCAAAATGAACCTGAGATTCAGGAATTTTGGAAGCAGCCTCTCTCCCTCTACCAGCAGTCAATATTGAACTTACTGTTTTTAAACTTAAGGAGGTATGGGGATCTTTTTTTCTTGGATATCATTTCAAAATGAGACAACCATTTAAAATTATTTCTATATAGTATTTCTTCTCAAAGACTGGAGATAGCTTCTTCCCCACTCCACAGAATAGTAGGTTTATTCTCTATAAATTCAAGACATAAATTTTTTTTTCCAGAATAACTTTTTTGAAGAGGAAAACATATGGGATGCAATGCCAATGACGTTAATAGCCTCTTTTGTCCCTCCTTCCTTCTCTTCCTCCAATTTTGTGAGAATAAATCAATTTGCACAAGCAAATTAAGAATATCTTTTATCCTAACAATAGATTTCAGCCTCAGCCTCCAGGGATCATTAAGCAGTGAGAACATTTATTTATTATAAAATCATCTTGTCATTAAAAAGGAAATAAAAGTGATATTTATCACTTTTTATCTTCAAAGTTCTATGACCTCATTATATAAACTTTCTTTTGAAAGTGTCCCAACAATCTGGCCTCTAATTAGGAGCTATTATTATTTCTTTTATTGATAATGTACCTGAAGCCTCATTAAAAGTAACTCTTCATTGAGTCAGAGTTAGTGAATTGTGGAAAAGAAAACAGTTCAGGAATAAAAATAGTTAAGGGAAAAAACCCAAAAAGATCACCAAACAAAATCAGAAGAGCAGGATTCAAGTCACTGCCCCTTCAATTATTAAATATGTAGCCTTGGTCAGTCACTTGACCTCATCTTTGGGTCTCAGGTTCCATTTCTACAAAATGGAAGCAATACTATTTATACTACCTCCCCTAAGAGGCTTGTTGTAAGGATCAGATGAAATAATGTAAGCGAAGTATCTGGTCATATTAAAGTGGTAAATCAGTGAGACCAGGTTCTACAACATGCATTTTAGAATTCCCTTTAACCTTATTCTGTAAATCAGAATTTGGACTTCATTTTCAATTTCAACCATGTTTACCTAGGGTATCTGGTTGGAGGAAATTATAGTTGCTCTATGTTCCCATCTTCATTCATCGACTCACCTTCTTTTTCTGTGGCAAATTCGAACTATATTCTCTCTGGATTTTGATGCCACTGTCCTTGTTTTATTTAACTCTCCCTCAGATTCTCTCAACTCATATGCTTTCTGTTACCAAAGATCAGCTGCCTTTGATTGTTACCCTCTTGGTTTTGCCAGAACATCTGGATAGCAAGTGAAGTTTGATCAAATTGATGTTTTGACTCTACAATACCAAACCATGTGGCATAAGGACTGGTCTTGTACTCAAGAAGACTGGGATCAAGCCCTGTGTCTGACATATATTAGCTGCATGATAAAAAGACCATAAATTACATGTAGCTATTGTTCTATATGGAAATTTTTAATTAGGTCCTTTAAAAAGAAATACAACATAAAACCATCAAGTGGCTAATTTGTCTCTCCTCTTCATCCCCTCTCCCCCATTACTTTGAATTGATTACTTGCTTTGGTGTTGTCTTCCTCCTAAGTTTACAATTGCCCTTATTTTAAAAATTAAAAATAAGTTCCTCTCTCTTTTTTATTTCCAGCCCTTTACAACCTTGCCCCCCCTTTTTTAATTTCCAGTCTTCTTATACTTTGTTCCCTTTCATAAACATTGCAATCTAGTTAACACCAATTTACTTGCTATTCCTATCACACTACACTCCATCTCTCAAATTCAAATTCCCCAAATTCCAACTTTTCACCATCAGTCCCCCATGCTTAAAATGCTCTCTCTCCTTGCTTTGGTTTCTCTGGGTTTCTTAGGACACTACTTCCTTCTCCTCCCATCTCTATTCCCATTTTTCATACTTCATCACTGATAATGTATTCCCTCTGAGATTTCCATTATTACCTTCCATGTAAATACTCTCCCCCCTCCCATATGTGTATGTAGACATGCATGCATACATCTGTAACCCTCAATTCAATGTGCCAATTACACAGCAGTCTTCTTATTGGTGGAGATTGATTATTATATGCCTCACACTTTCTTGAGAGATAGGAGCTGGAGAGAAGAGAGATCTTGTCTTTTCTGACTTCCTTCTTCATGAAAAAAGATGCAAGATTTCGTGCTCTTTTCATAGCTTTGAAGAGGGAAAGAATCTGGGAAGAAGGAGTTGGCAAACTCTACCTAACTCCAGTTTGCTGTGTTAAAGACTTTAGAGAATTTCCCTTTGGGTAAGATCTGGGCTTCCTTCTCAGTGGAGCTGAGTTATTTTGCTCTCAAAGGGGGAGTTTATTCACTCTATACTATTTAGTTTATGTTTTTCTATGTAAACTTTCCCTGATTTTTGTTTTGTTATCAACCTGGACAAATGGGTTTATTTGCAATTTGCTATATTCATTCATTTTACAACTGACATTTGATGGGAAGAGAATCAAACCTTGGCTATATAGCTAGGGACCCTATTTTCCCATTGAGGAATAGTGATTAGGAGAGTAGCTTGAAACTAAAAATTATTCCCTTTAGAATAACAATATTTATGGGAGAAGATAGATCTAATTCTAGTCTGGTTATCCTTCTCTCTAAGGAAAGTTGAGTATCCCCAAGCTGCTTCCTCATTGTCAGTAAACAAAATCTCCCTTAGATAGAAATAGGGAGGAGACTCTACAGGTATATATTCTCACTTTCCTCTTGAGCCATATCAAGATCAACCCATTAGAACACAATAACCACAGGGTCAAAACATCACAACTATATGAATACTCACTTACATATGTGTGTGTGTATCAGCATAATATGTTCCCAAAGTCTTAATGTAGTTTTCTATTATTAAAACACATATGTACATGGGGATATGTGGATATTTGTATGTGTAATATTGGCAAGTCCTGCCAACCTAGAAATACTTTTAGTGTGGCTATGCGACTGTATGTCCAGAATCTGAGAAATAGTCTTAATGTGTTCTAAGAGTCTTATCAAGGGAAATTTGGCAACCAGATGTTGTTGTTGTTATAGAGAGTTATAAAAAACCAACTGATACAAAGATCTTTGGTAGTGATGACTTGCATTGATGAAATCACAGATCCTGTCATATTTAATTCTAATACTTAAAAGACCAAACTTGGATCAAAGTCTATGAAAACCTATTAGCTAATAACTATTAGCTAATTCATTAATCCCATTTGTGTTTTTTTTGGGTGATGATTAATTGCTAACCAAACATCCCAGAAACTGAAGGCAAGTGGACCTTAGGAAGCAATGTTCATAATAAGGCTATTGGAAGTGATGGGATTTCAGTGAACTATTTAAAATTCTAAAAGATGATACTATTAAAGCATTTTTCTCAATATACAAGCAAATGTGGAAAACTCAATATGGCCACTGGATTGGAAAAGGCCAGTTTACATCCCTATCCTAAAGAAAGGCATTACCAAGTAATGTGCAAGCTATTGAATTATTGGGCTCATTTCTCATGTCAGCATGCCAATTAAGCTTAAGATTCTGTAAGCTAGGCTTTAGTGATATGTGAACTGAGAACAATCAGAAGAGCAGGCTGGTTTTCAGCAAGATAGGAAAAGTGAAGTCCAAATTACCTACATTTGCTGGTTTATGGAGAAAGCAAGGGAGTTCCAGAAAAAAAATTCACTTTTGTAATATTGACTGCACTATAGCCTTTGACTCTGTGGATCACAAAATGTGTCAGGTCCTCAAAGAGATGAAAGTACCAGATCATATTATTTGTTTCCTGGAACTTCTATGCAGATCAACAAGCAACAGAACTGAACATGGAAAACATTTATTAGTTCAAGATTGGGAAAAGGGTAATGCACTGTTTGTGAAGTTGTGTACTAATCCAATCATTCAGAAGAGCAAATAGGAAAATATGCCCCAAAGAGCTATAAAACTCTGCATACCCTTTGACTAAGAAACACCACTATTAGATCTGTTATCAACACACAAAAAGAAAGAGGTAAAGCACTTATATATGTACATTTAAAATTTGAAAAGCCAATGAATGTTAAAATTATTTTTGCATATAAATGGGAAAAAATAAAATATCAAACAAAAATGAAGAGTTGCAATCAAACAAAGCAAAGTCATAAAAAGAGGGAAAAACTACATTATCCTAAAAAAGCACAACTAACCAATATTAATATTAAATGTATATGCTCCAAATACCTTAGCATCTAAATTCATAAAAGGAAAAATTAACTGAACTACAAGAATACATAGAGATAAATACAATACTGTCAGGACCTTTCAATGTCCTACTCTGTTTTCAAAAAGTCTAGCTGAAAACAATTTTGGAAAAGGAAAACGAAGAAATAAACAAATATTTGAGAATCCAGAGCTAAAGAACATAAGAACTTCTAAATAAGACCATTTAAAAAACATGTATTTTTCAGTATCACATATAAATTTTACAAAAATTGAACACTCATGAGAACTCAGAGATATTTTTAAAAAAATTTAAAGACAGCAATAGGAGACACATCTTTTACATTGCACAGGATGATAAAAATAGTAATAAATTCAGTGAACACAAAAGACACAGATTCAAAATGCAGACTTAACCTTGAATTACTAGATAAAAAGTGAATCAAAGAAGGAGTCATAGAAACAATTAATAGGACCACTGGTGTGTTCCTTCACTAACCCCACTAGGACCCAGTTGACCTGCAATGCCTTTAGCTCCAACCCTACTTAACACTACTACAACTTATTCAAATTCTCTGTTGGTCATATTTTGGCAATTTGCCAAGGTTGACCTGGTTCCTGGAAATCCTGTTGAGATCCCCAGAGCTGTTGAGAGTCTGAAAAAAATATTCTTAGTGGCTCAAACTGGTGATTTCAAAAATCTCACAGTTGAGGAAGTTCTGCTAGTTTGTTGACCACTGAAATTTGCATGTGGTTTTATGTTGGCAGCATCACTGGCAAGGGTGTCATCATTGAATATAATTTCTGAAAATCAACTCTAAGCATCTGAGTGTTTTATTTATCTTTGTGTTTTCATGGAACAGATACGCCTAGATTCTGAATAAAATGAGGAAATAATGGGGGGGGGGGGGAAACACAATTAGTAATTATATGAAAGAAAATGAGAATGATGAAATAGCATACCAAAATTTCTAGGATGCTGTTTAAAGTATACCTCAAGGAAAACTATCATATCCCCACAAATATAAATTAACAAAATAAAAGAGATATTAGTGAATTGAATGTATTTTTTTAAAAAATGGAAAACCAAAGAAATGAAGAAACCTAAACTAAGTAAAAAGAGAAGACATTAAACAATAGAGGATAAATTGATAAACTGGAAACCAAAGGGGGAAAATGATAAATAAAACTGGAAGTTGATTCTTTAAGAAAACTAATAAAATTGATAAACTGTTAACTAATATTATTAAAAAGAGAACAGAAAATTAAATCAGCAAAATAGAAAAGGGATATGGTAAAATCATAACCCAACAACAAGAAATAAAAAAATGATCAGAAATCAGATAAAATAATTACCAGAACACACACACACACACACACACACACACACACACACACACACACACACACTAACAAGACTAAACACTTGAAAAATATACAGGGATATACTCAACCTCATAAAAAGTGAAATAAATATTTTTTGTAATCCAGTTTAAGAAAAAGGAATAGTTGTAAATTAATATTGAAGTTTTAAAGATAATATCAAAGCTGGGAAAAAACCCCAACTCTTGGTCCTCATGGATTCATGGAGAATTCTATCCAAATTTCAAAGGATTAGTACCAATACTACACTCTTAAATTAAGAAACCAAACACCCTACTTGTTTTCTTTTATGAAATAAATATAATCCTAATCCCTAGATTAGGAGAGAATAAAACACAAAATGAGACCTAGAGATCAATATCATTATTCAGTAATTCTTTTAAAAATATAAATAAAATTCTGCCAGACTGTCTGATGATTCACCTGAGAAATAATTCATTTTACCAAGTTGGATTTATGCCACGGTTTCAGGGATAATTCAAAACTAGGGAAAAAATCCACATAATCCAAAACAAAGCACATAAAAATATATAATTATCTGAACCTACATAGAAAAAATCCTTTGCTGAACCATAATATTGATTTATACTCAATTCATACAAAGTACAGGCAGAGAGGGACTTTTAAAATATCATAAGATATATCTACCTGGAACAAAAAGCAAGCATTATATACAATGGGAATACATTAAAATCTTTTAGGACACCCACTCTCCTGACTATTATGTGATGTAGCAATAGCAATGACAAAGGAAAGAAATTAAAAGCAAAAAGGTAGGTAAAAGGTGATAAATTTATCTTTGTTTGTTGATGTTATGTTTGTAATGATAGACTCCTGACCAGAAATGGTAAGTCCCCAACAAAGATTGCCAAGAATGCATTTATCAGGTACTTTGCAAATCTAATTTAAAAAAAAGTTTAAACAGAAAAGTTTAGTTTGGGGAAAGAGAATTTAAGACACATAAACTCATTAAGATATGTGTCATACAAAGAATAAACTGGGGCAGCTAGGTGGCACAGTGGATAGAGCACTGGCCCTGGAGTCAGGAGTACCTGGGTTCAAATCTGGCCTCAGACATTTAATAATTACCTAGCTGTGTGGCTTTGGGCAAGCCACTTAACCCCCATTTGCCTTGCAAAAACCTAAAAAAGAAAAAAAAAGAAAAGAAAGAATAAACTATGTGGGAAGAATAGCTATTGAAATTAATAGAAAAATAATTCCAAGGCAGAGCCAAGATGGCAGCATGAAGCTAAGATGCTCCTGGAGCCTTTCCCTTGCCAAAGATAAATGAAGCCTCTACTCTGACACTCACACTACAGATCCCACAAAGAAAAAAGAGGAGATTCAAAAAAGTTTTCAACTGTAGACATCATGGAGGATCTTCAGTGAAAGTCTGTCTCTTAGGGAGAAAAGGGGAAGTAAAGTCCAGGAGGCAGGATAGCAGGGAAAGCTAGCAGGAGGCTTTTGGCCACAGTGCAATCCAGGTCCCAACAACTTAATAATAACAGAAGTCCCAGCAGCTAGTTAGCAAGTCAGCAGAGAGGATCCCAACCCTAAATAAAGTTTGAATCCTGAAAACACTGGGATAAAAGACAGGACTGGGTTGTCAGAACCTAAATATAAAAGAGGAAAAAAAACTACAAAGGCAAGGCCTGGACTGCATGGGCAACATTTTGGCCAACAACAAGCAAGGGATCAGACCCAAGTCCCAGCAAAATAAAAGCTTGGATCTATATTCCATATACTCCAGGAGCAGAACTACAACAACAAAAATGAGCAAAATACTAAGAGAGTGCTCATTATAGAAAACTACTTTACAGACAAAGATGACAGCAATGCCATGCCTGAAGAAGAAAGCAGTGAAAAATCACTCATAAGGGAAGTATTAAAACAGTCTATAAATTGAACTCAAATACCAAAGCTCATTGGAGAGCTTTAAAAAAAGAATTTAAAAACCAAAGAAGGGAGGAAAAAGAAATAAAAGTCATGCAGGAAAATTGTGAAAAGTTGACCAAAGAAATAAACTCCATTAAAAGTAAAAATAACTAACTGGAAAAGGAAACATAGGAGCTAATTGAAGAAAATAAAATTCTAAAAATTAGAATTGAACAATTAGAATCAATGAATCTACAAAATTATAAGATTCTATCAAACAGAGTAAAAAGACTGAAAAAAAATGAAGAAAATGTAAAGTACCTTCTAGGGAAAATGAATGACCTGGAAAGTAGATCCAGAAGAGACAATCTAGGAATTATTGGATTACTAGAAAGACTGGACCAACAAAAGAACCTGGAAAACAGCATGCAGGAAATTATAAGAGAAAACTGCCCAAATCTTCGAGAACAATATAACAATATAACCATTGAAAGAATCCACAGAACTCTTCTAGAAAGAGACCCCAAGATAACAACTCCAAGGACTGTAATAGCCAAATTCCAGAACCCTCAAATTAAGGAGAAAATATTGCAAGCAGCAAAAAGAAAACAATTCAAATACAAAGGGAACACAAAAAGATTAACACAGGACCTATAAGTCTCAACTTTGAAGAATTGGAAGAACTGGAATAACATTTTGGAGAGCTCAGGACATGGGATTACAGCCCAGAATGTACTACGCTGCAAAATTCAGCATATACTATCAGGGGAAAAAGAAGGATGTTCAATGAAATAGAAGACTTCCAGAATTTCCTGACACAAAGACCAGAACTGAACAGAGAATTCAATTGCCAAATACATTACTGAAGAGTTGCATTAAAAAAGTAATGAAAAGGGTACTGAGAAAAACAAAACTGTTTTAAACAAATGTTGGTTGACTATCAAATTGTTTACAACCCTAAAAGGGAAGATATAACACTTCTTATTCTTTAGAACTTTAATTCGCTAAGGATAATTAGAGGGTAGAAAACAATTGAAGAGAATGAACCTAGAAGATATGGGTATAATTGGGTCTTGTTTTTCAATTGAAGAGGTCCAAGATGATATCACTATGCTTGAGACAAAAAAAAAACCCTGGAAAAAAAAAGCAAGGGTGTTAACTCTAGCTTAAGTGTCTCATTATCCTTTGACTCATTTTAATCACCTTATCTAAGGAGGGAATCATAAACTGTTATTTACAATCATTTGTAAAGTTCTCAGGAGAGATCTCCAGAGCCTCCAATACTTAGAGATCTTCAAGATTCTTTCAGTTAATTAGATCAGGGCTTGAATTAATGGGGAATCACTTAACAATGGGTTAAGTACTCTGGGTAGTGGGGGGGGGGTATAGTGGGAGAGACAGTAGCAGTAGGTCTTGCTCACTTAACAAGGTGTTAAGTACCTTGGATGAGAGGGTTATAGAGGTAAAGTGTGAAAGAAAATAGACTGGGGGGGGGAGGGGAACAAATACTTCAAAAAATGATATGGCTTTGGATGATACTTTGGCTTGTGAGGAGGATTGTATGTACTTGGAAGATACTTAAAAATGGGGTAAGGGAAAAATGATTATAATTTTAATTTGATGCAATTTGAGTCAATGCTGCTTATCAAGCAATCATTAAACAATCTGTGATGATATATTGAGAACAATAGGAGCAGGGGTGGCTAGGTGGCACAGTGGATAAATCAGGCAAAAGGGGCAGCTAGGTGGTGCAGTGGATAGAGCACTGGCCCTGGAGTCAGGAGTACCTGGGTTCAAATCTGGTCTCAGACACTTAATAATTACCTAGCTGTGTGGCATTGGGCAAGCCACTTAACCCCATTTTGCCTTGCAAAAACCTAAAAAAAAAAAGAGAGAGACAACAATAGGAGCTTATCAGGCAATCACATAATTGAACTGGGATTGTTGATACCTGATTAATGATATTAGAGCATCAAGGGAAGAGGCACAAAGACTTATAATTTTAGAGGGAAAGAAGGGAGAATGTGAATGCTGAGTAAATTCTATTCAATAGATTTATCCCAGGTAGGGAATAAAATACAAAATACTTGTATTTAAAAATCTTACTTATCTACAAGGAAAGGGAGGGGCTGGGAAATAGAAAGAGAAGGGAAGATGGGACTGATAAAAGGGAAAGGAAGGTCTAAGTGAAAATAAAGTGAATGTTAAATTTTTACAAGAAAAGTCAAAGGGGAAAGGTAGTAAAATTTTGGTGAGAAGGAATAAGATAAAAGGAACGAGAAAAATATAAATGGAGAAAGATAGCATGGAGGGAAATACAGAATTAGTAATCTTACCTGTAAATGTGAATGGGATAAACTATCCCATAAAATGGAAGGGGATAGAAGAATGGATTAAAAACCAGAATCCTACAATATGTTGTTTACAAGAAACACATTCGAAGCAGAGAGATACAAGGTAAAGGTAAAAGGTTGGAGAAAAATATATTATGTCTCAGCAGGAGTAAAAAAATTTGGGGTAGCAATCCTAATCTCAGACAAAATGAAAGCAAAAATCAATCTCATTAAAAGGGATAAAAGACACCATTGGAAATGAAGCTATATCATTACTAAGCATGTATGCACCTAATAGTATAGCATCCAGATTCTTAGAGGAAAAGCTGAGTGAGAAATAAACAGCATAATGGTAGACCTCAATTTCCTTCTCTCAGAACTAGATAAATCTAACAACAAAATAAACAAGAAGGAAGTTAAGAATGTGAATGAAATTTTAGAAAACATATATGATAGACCTCTGGAGAAAACTTAATGGGCATAGAAAAGAATATACTTTTTCTTGGCAGTACATAGCACCTGTACCAAAATTGACCATGTACTAGGGTACAAAAAACTTAAAATCAAATGCAGAAAGAGTAAATATACACTTCTCAGACCATGATGCAATAACAATTACATGTAATAAAAGGTCAGGGAAAGATAAACCAAGAACTAATTGGAAATTAAATAGCTTTATCTTAAATAATAGGTGCACCAAACAGCAAATAATAGAAATAATCAATAATTATATCCAAGAAAATGATAATTATGAGGCACCATACCAAAATTCATGGGATGTAGCCAAGGCAGTTTTGAGGGGAAACTTTATATCTCTAAATATCTATATGAATAAAATAGATAAAGAGGAGATCAATGAATGGACATGCAATTAAAAAATTAGAAAAAGAAGAAATTAAATAATCCCAATTAAACACCAAATTAGAAGTTCTGAAAATCAAGGGAAAGATTAATAAAATGGAAAGCAAGAAAATTGCTTTATCTCATAAATAAATTGATCTCATAAATAAAACTAAGAGTTAGTTTTATGAAAAAGTGAATAAAATAAACATCTGGTTAATTTAATTATAAAAAAAGGAAGAAAGTAACCAAATTACCAGTATCAAAATGAAAAGGATGAACTAAGCACCAATGAGGAGTAAATCAAAGAGATAATTCGGAGCTATTTTTGCAGAACTATATGTCAATAAATTGGACAACTTGATTGAAATGGATGACTATTTACAAAAATACAACTTTCCAGATTAACAGAAGAGGAAATAAATTACTTAAATAATCCCATTTCAGAAAAAAATTGAAGAAACCATCAATAAACTCCCTAAGAAAAAGTCTCCAAGTCCAGATGGATTTACAAGTGAATTCTACCAAACATTTAAGAAACAATTAATTCTTATTCTACATAAACTATTTAAAAAATAGGAAAGGAAGGAGTTCTGCCAAACTCCAACATGGTGCTGATACCTTAACCAGGAAGAACCAAAAAAAAAAAAAAAGAAAATTATAGACCAATCTCCCTAAATCTTAAATAAAATTTTAGCAATGAGACTACAGACTGCCAAGATCAGGTTAGATTTATACCAGGCAGGGAGGATGGTTCAACATTAGGAAAACACTCAACATAATTAAACCTATTAAAAGTAAAATCAACAGAAATCATATGATTATCTCAATAGATGCTTAAAAAGCCTTTGATAAGATACAACATACATTCCTATTAAAAACAATAAAAAGTTTAGGAATAAATGGAGTTCCTTCAAAATAATAAATAATATCTATCTAAAACATCAAGAAATATTTATATTTAATGGGAATAAACTCAGAGCTTTTCTAATAAATTTAGGGGTAGAACAAGGATGTCCATTATCACCATTACTATTCAATATAGTATTGGAAATGCTAGCAGACTTTACTGAGATTTTAGCAAAGTTTTGAGAAATTATTTCATGTTCTTGTGGTTAAGATGGAGAAATGTGGACTAGATAAAAATATAGTTAGCTGGGTTCAGAACTGGCTGAATGGTTAGACTAAAAAAAAAATTTTAATATAATTTGGCAAGAAGTTTCTAGTAGAGTACCTGAAGAATCTCTGGTTGACTTTATACTGCTGAGCATTTTAAACAATGGATTGGATATAGACATAGATGGCATTCGAGAAAGACATAGATGACATGCATATTAAATAAGTAAAAGATAGAAGAAAAATTGGGAGGGACAGTGAACACACAGGATTACAGAATCAAAATCCAAAAATATTTTGATAGGTGAGCTGTCATCTGAATCTAATAAAGTGAAACACAAATAAAACATGGGGAAGAGAAATGGTTAGGCAATGATTTCTCTGAAAAAGATCTGAAAATTTTTACTGTACTGTTAACAGTATGAATGATGTGGTTTCCAAAAAAGTAAATCAGTCTTGGGTTACATTATTAAGATTAATGTAGCTTCCAGGAAAAATGAGTTGTTAGTCCCTTGTAAATTGCTCTAATCAGAACTCATCTGTATTGTGTTACTTTTGAGTGTCACAGTCTACAGAAGACTTTGAATGGAAGCTGTAAAGAGGGAAATTAAGGGTTAATAGAAGAAAAATAAAAAGACGCAATTTACCCTTTGACCCTATTCAGAAGTTGGTAGTTTCCCTGTCATTGGACATCTTATTCAAAAACTGGATGTCCACTTGTTTGGATACAATATAAATGGAATGTAGATTTGAAAACTGTATTTTAAGCTATTTGGCATGCAAGTGCCCCTTGGGTGATATTGTTATTTTTTAAACCTTGCTTTCTCTCTATTCCTTCAACCTAAGCACATAGATATTTATGATGCTCTGCCATGCAAAATTATCTAGGCACAAAAATGAGCACAACATCATTGATGAAAAGATCCATATCTATTGAGCTGATTGGTACAATAGATTCTTAATTATTCTATTTTCATTCTTTCAGTTCTGGTGTTTCTCTAACTGATTTAGAATGTCATTGGAAATAGGACATATTTGTCTAGAAATCAATGAGAAAGCAGTAATAGTAGTTCGTTCACTTTTTGATCTAAAATGCAGTTTATATATATGCCAGAATCCAGAAAGCTGGTACCATATTTTCCAGAAAAAAAATTTAAATTATAGTACTCCAAAGAATCCCCATAGACATTTGCAATATTTTCGGCAAGAATACACATTAGTAGGTACAGTTGTTGTGGCAATGAACCGAAGAATCTATTTCCCAATTTTAAGCTAAAATTATTTTTATATATGCCTTGGTGGTCTTGGTATGATTCTCCCTCCATTTACTTAACTTTTACCACCTAGAGTCTTTATTCCTTCAGGGTAGGAACTTTTAGGAGGTTAAGTTACTTCTCCATAAGAGCACAGCAGATTTTGGACTTGAATTCAGGTCTTCATGATTACAAAGCATACCCTCTGTCCACAACAGCATGTAGTTTCTCATGCTTCTTGGAAACACTGAGCAATGATTTCCAAAGACTATACAAACATGGAGCAGCATGTAACCTCATGAATCATCCTTATTATTTTTAACACAACTACATCTTTCACAGGTCTGCTATTTGACCATCTCTAACATCTGCACTAAATAGGTTTTCTAATCCCTTGGAATTAAGTATCTCTTCTGTTTTTTTAGACAAAGAAAAAATTGTCTTACTTTGTTTATTGGGTGAATATATTCCGTAACCATGCTTTGCAGGATTTAAATAATTTCTCTCTGAAACAATGGCAAAGGATAGTATTGATTATAATACTCAAGATATAATTTCTGAAACTGGGTCTTGCTTATTAATCAAAAGAAAGAAAGAAGGAAATAATACATTATTTCCATTCCCCACTGGAAGCAATACTACTGTAAAATTGTTCAGGAAACATTCATGTAAAGGGAGTTTGTAGATGGCTAGAGATTTTATCCATTTGGCAGTTTTAATTAGGTATTATCTCTGCAGATAATATGAAAGTAACATTACTTGAAAACTTTTACCCCTTTGGATTGGTCTTCTTTTTTAAAGGTATGTTACAATTATGTAAGCTTTTGATAGACAAAAGTATTCAAAAGTTTTTCTAATTTCAAGAGCAAATTTCCAATATTTAAATTCACATATGCATCTAATGTTTTAAAATAGTATATTTAATACTCTAAAATAAATTTCAAAAAAATATGTGCACACACATATTACACACACACACACACACACACATATATATATATATATATATATATATATCATACATGTATATGTATATCTTTCCCAGGAAGGACCCAAGTTCTTTAGATGACAGAACTGTGATCCAAAAATAACACAATATGCTAAAACATTTTTTCCTGAATTATTATTCTTCCCCTCAAGTTTATATCTAGAATATTTGGAAGGACCCATGCTCCACAGGTATCCCTCTCTTCCTCAACTGAAAATAAGCCTTGCAACTCTCTCCCTCTTCTTCCTTGTTACTCATATGCCAGCCACCACCATCTCTTTCACTCCTATTTCAAGTTAAAAAAATAGACCTTCTCCTTGTCAAGGCAAATCCCTCTATATGCAAAACTGATCCCATTTCATCCCATTTTCTCCAAGAAATTGTCACTTCTATCATCTTCACTTTCTCACTAATCTTTAATTCTTTATCTAATAGCTGCTTCTCTATTGCCTAGAAATATTCCCTTTTCTCCCTCATCCTTAAAAACAAACAAATAAAAAACCCTTCCTTGATCTATTTTCATTAGTTATTGAACCATAGTTGTCTTCTCTTCAATGGTTAACTATCTTGAGAAGGGTATCTAAAATAGGTGGTTCAACTTTTTTTTTTGATCCTCTTCTTAACTTTATGCAATTTGACTTTCAATCTCATCATTCATCTAAAACCACTCTTTCCAAAGTTACTCATGATTTTTTAATTGCCAAATCAACTTCACATTTTTTGACCTTTTTTGTCAACTTTGAAACTGTCAATCACCATTATTTCCTTGATAATTTCTTCTCTCCAGGTTTTTGTGATAGATACTGCTCTCTCTCTTGGTTTCCCAGTCTCCTTTCCTAGATTTTCACCAATTTGTGCCTACTTGGAGAGCCTCCAAGATTCTATCCTGGGCTTTATTTTCTCCTTCCAATATTATTTCATTTGGTGATGTCATTAGTTCTTATAGTTTCCATCTCTATGTAAATAACTCTCATATATATTTGATCAGTTCTAACCCCTCTCCCTACCTCCTTTCTCTATTTGACATCTTGAACTAGATATCTTATAGACAGCTTAAGTATAAAATGTCTGAAGGTAAACCAATGATCTTTTCCACATTCTTGATTGATGAATGACCATCAGTTGCCCTGAGAACCCTGATTGAGAGAAAAAAAGGCAATTCAATTGATATCCACAGTACTCCCTGGTGATTACATGTGGGAACTTATTTGTGTATTTTTTTTCAAAAAAAAACAAATTCTGTTTTCTTTGGAAATTTGAAGATTTATCATTTTAAGTCTAAGGATATTTTCTTTTGGATGGAATTTGTTTTTCCTTTTTTCATGTTTTTAGGCTGTATTGACAGTGAAGAATTATTATTCTTACAGAAGGAACTCCCTTCCTGAATGAACAGCTGTGCTTGATTGTGTTTCTAATTTTATGCTATGTTAATGTTGATATTGCTTAATACTGCTCCTGGTTATCTGATCAAGTATTTACACTTGTTTTGGTGTATTATTTAAGCAATAAAATAAACAAATTGATGTCATATTGTTAGTGCACTAGAAACGTCTCATGGGGAAAACTGTTTCCCTAGGGAAGAAGCATTTGAGTATTGAATAAGATATCACTTATAGCAGTGATCAGAGACTGGTGTGGTGAAATGGAAAAGGGTCATGGAATTCCTCAGGGACCAGCATTTGATCTCATGCTCAGTTAAAGTCACTTAAATCCACTAAATAGCTATTCATAGACTGGGTCTATACTTGTACTTGAGCAACATGGAACCAAAGGTTCTGTTTAAATTCATTAAGCCTGTCTATATGCATAAGGTCATTTGAAAGTGCATCAAACATTTTATTGGAGATATGTGTACCTCCTGCCTTAAATCACTTAATTCTATTCCAAATTGAAAATTCTAATGTTGAACATTGTTTTTGGTTCTTTTAAAAAGATATTAGCTGTGGGTAAGAAATGTGGTATCTTTATATACACAAATAAAATTTGAAAAATGACTGAATATAAGCAACTGTGTCTTTTATTTGATATTCACCAATATCAATTATGAATATTTATGGAATGGGTTTACTTCTATTCCTTTCTAACAATACTTTATATATTGTCTTCCAACATTAGAATGTAATCTCTTTGAAGGTAGGGACTGTCTTGATTGCTTGTCTGTGTCTGGTGCTTGGCATTATGACTGTCAAGTAATTGTTTAATAATAGCTTGATCCATCCATCCATTTATCTATCTATCTATCCTTGTCTGCTCCCTTTCCTTTTTCCAGCATATCAAATCAGTTGCCAAGACTTGTTTTGTGATAGAGACACACAAAGAAAAAAAATAGATACTGCCTTTAAGAGTACACAATTTATATACGAGATCAAGCAATTTTCTAACTGGTTATCAGCCAGTAGTTGAACTAATTGGTTTTAACAATCAATAGTTGTTAGTTACTTAATAAGTTGGTTTTTATAGGACCCATTATTGGTTCAAGTTTAGCAGCTTATAAGAAAAGTTTGTGTGTCAAGATCCAGGTACAGATTAGTTACTTCAATCTTATAATTTGGTATAATATTGGTAACAACCAATAAAAATTTATTTTCATGAGTTTGCCTTCTTCCTAAGAAATAGATATGTAGCAAAATAAATCAGAAAATGGTTTGGTAATAGGTGGGACTCTAGATTTGGAGTCAAGAGATCTTGTTTGAATTCAGTCTCATTTATTTGCTCTATTTGTGCCTAGGCAAATTAATTAGCCTTTTAGCACTTCCATTTTTTCACCTGCAAAATGGAGGTAATATTACTTTTGCTACTTAACTCATTGGGTTAGTATGAGAAAAGTGTTTTGAAAACCATAAAGTGTTATATGTTTGAATTACTAACCTATTTATTAAGACTTGTCTGGCATAAATTATAATCTCTCTTCTTAAGATGGATATTTGCTTGCCTAGAATTGTGTCCCATTACTAAGTCACTCTTTTAAACCATTGTAGTTTGTAGAATCATGTAGAAAGTTTTACTTATTTTTTAATTTGCTTTTTTTTAGTCTTGTTAGCAAAGAGAAATCATGAGACAAGAAAAGAAATGCTAGATTCTGACATATATACATGGAGTGAACAATTTTCTGTAAAATACACTGAACCTATTTAGAATGTACAGGATGAAATACAAAGAATGAAAGAATGAAAAAAAGGATTTATTGAATGCTTCCTCTGTGCAAAACACTGGGTTGAAGATACAAACACAAAAATAAGATAATTCTTTTCTCTAAGAACGCTGTTATTTTGGGGGCTCTTGGATTGTGGCAGTCTGATATATTTCATAATGATGTCTCCCATATGTCCTTCAGAATTCCTTGTTAGTTCTGCTAGGCTGAGTAGCCTGGTCATTGGAGGCAGTTGGTCAACAGTTAGTGTTAGTTATGGCAATGCTGGCAAGTTCCTTCTCTAAAAGGTGAATCTCCCATGGATGGTAGCTGAAGGGGTGTAGACTGAATGCAGGGCCTGTGTTTCTATTATAAATATTTTTATTTAATTTTAAAATTCATGGAAATATAATTTATATGAAAACTGAGGCAGCTAAATAAAGAGTATGGAATGGAAGTTATTAAATTTCAATTGAACTTACTATGAACTATTTTGTGACATCCTATATTTCTCAATTCTTTGTCTGTGATCCCAAATCCTTCTTGGATAAAGCTGATGTCTTTGGAAGAGGCCTTGCCAAATATTGCATCAGAACAAGGGCAGTCATATTTGAAAGCACCATTGGAAACCCTAATGAATTTCACACTGTTTTGAGCTTGTAGTCAAAAATGCTCCTTTTATCAGTGCCCAGGACTTTCATCTAAGTGGTGATTGGGTCAGGGTGAAAAAAACAAATAACAAATTAAGAGTCTCCACCTTTTAAGAGTGGGGGGGAATAACGTTCCAATTGAACTTCTGGTCCATTTTGAAGGATTATAGGCTCATAATCTTTGAGCTGGAAGAGACATTAGAGGTTATCTAGTTCAAAACCTTTATTTAATGAGTGAGGAACCTCGATGCTGAAAGAAATGATGTAACTTGTATAAAGTCCTACAAATAATAAAAATGTCCCAGATGGAATTTGCTCAGGTTCCCAGCCTCTAGGTCCATTACATAGAATTTTTTTTTTTTTAGGTCTTTGCAAGGCAACCGGGGTTTAGTGGCTTGCCCAAGGCCACACAGCTAGGTAATTATTAAGTGTCTGAGACCGGATTTGAACCCAGGTACTCCTGACTCCAGGGCGGGTGCTTTATCCACTACGCCACCTAGCCACCCCCATTACATAGAATTTAAACTGAAGTTCTCTTCCTCTAGGTCCATAACAGGGAAGCTATCTTCCCTCCGAAGCTGAAAGGTAATGGTGGCTGGATGAAGAGGACTAATTCTTTCTGGGGAACCCAAGTTGTTGAGGCTGATCCAGATCAACCAAATGAACCGAACTGGCCTGGAAAAAAAAAAGATCTTTGTCTACCTAGCTTCATTGCAACAACCCCTCTCCTTCAGCATGATTTGCATATGAACTACCTTGGGGAAGCCTATCTAATCTGTGGTCAAGTGTCTTTCAAGTATGATACCCAATTAGATCAGTTATGGCTTTGAATAATCTGCTTATTCACTGTGCATAGTTCTACCTGCTATCATGTACTGAAAATTTCCCACAGTCCCCAAGATTAATCAACAAATATTGATTAGGCACTATAGGTTCATCACAATGTTGGATTCAGCCACCTAAGGAGATGCAGGATCTTTCTGTAATGATGAAGTCCTGCAGACTCAAACACCCACTTAAATGGAGCTAATGGGGGCCAAGTCTGAAGAACATGCTGCTTGGCAAGTGAAATTCTAGGAAACATAAACAGCTGCTTTGAATCTCTGGCTGGTCCTACCAAAGACCAAAGGAATTTGGCAGTTGCCTGGCATTGATTTACAATTACTTGGCCCACAGGTAGCTTTACATGTAACTGCATCAATTTGATTTCTCAACAGACTTCATTTGGATATGCTTTGTAATTAGAGGCCTGCTGAGCCATGCCCTACTTCATGGGCTGCAAATTTATCTTGGACTCCAAAAAGCTTTTCTGGAGGAGGTCTAGTAAGCCTTCAGGGACCAACAGAAGAAGGCAGCCAACATTTGATTTTGAAAACCATGGCAAGGTTTACCACATCAGTTCACTTTGGCTATATGTTTGATAATCTTATTTGGAACAAACTGCTTATTGCTGACCAGTTCCAAGAAGGTAGGTCTCTGCAAGTTGGTTGAGGTAGATGGAATCTTGCAAGCTCTGATCAGCCAATGTCTCTGAATTCAAGAATACTTCCAGTAAGGGATTTCCTCACAGTAAATCCTCAGTCTGTATTATCAGTCTTACTATATTCCACAGATACTTTTTCTTCTATATGGTTCCATGCCAATGCTTCTGGAGTCATCTCAGTCTCATCGCAAATAATGCAAAAAGAGGATCAATGATTGACCAATCTATAATTGTACTATTCCTAGTTCAACCACTATACTGAAGCCTTATGGAATCAGAGATCTAGTTCCCAAAGGGAGGCAGCAATATGCTCATGTTTGTCTTATGGTGAGTAATCCTCTAGTAGGATAGGCTAGTCAATAGCTTCTAATAACCAGTGTTCCAGTGACCAGAAGTCTTGATGAGCCCAAGCAGTTGTGGAATGTAGCTCATCTGAAAACTTTTTAGATTTAGAGTTTTTAGCACAATTGAGAATATCAGAAACAACAATTATATCTGACGTGTTAAACTTTTATATTAATCCTATAAAGGAATCATGGTACAGTAGAAAGAGAATTGGATTTGGAATCAGGGCATCTGAGTTCCAAACATAATTTGGATAGCTATTTCCTACCTGTTCTATCATCTTTCTCTTTCTTCCATTATGGATTAATTTTTCTCTCCTTGTTCTTTCTTCTCATCATCTTAACTTAATAAAACCACTACCAGACCCTCTATTTTATTCTATCCGTGTATGACCTTGAAGACATTAGATCTCTGAAAAGAAATTTGTTCCTTTTCTCATTAAAATGTAGAAACTCCATCATCATATAGTTTCAATAGCTCAAATGTATTTGTTTTTTCTAGGTTTCTTTTGACTTTTATATTTGTATCTTAGATGTCTTTATTGTTTTTTTCTTCTTCTGTTTATTCATTTTTTCCAGCTTTATTTCCTGAAATGAAACTTTGTATCAGGATCAAGCTCTATGAATTTCTAGAAGAAAGAGAAAGACCTTTTTTCATTCTAAGCTATATTTTGTAGGAGCAATGATATTGAACTCAAATAAAAATGCATCTGGTTGACTGCATATTGACTTAGAAAATCACAAATTAACATTATCTATGTTGTATTGTTTTTTCACTTATTTAGTTAAACATTTCTCAATTATGTTTTAACCTGGTTCAGGCCATATTTGAGAATTTTGTGGGCCCCTTATCGTCCATAGGCTGTAATTTTGACATTGCTGTTCTAAATTCCACACTACTTTATCTAGGAATTGCATGCTGTGTTCTTGGGTGGGAGTTGAGGTATCAAATCAATGAACTGTTACAGCAGCTCTTTGGTTTTACAGACTCCTCACCAGAAATCTGGAGTCAGTGACATAACTACAGATTCCACATATGTGTATTTCTATATAAATACTTCTAGGTACTTAGCTATATAATCTAGTCTTTCCTAGTTCATTTCTTACCCATGGACTGGAAGGCTTCCATAAACTATATTCCCAAAAGAGACTTTATTTCCTTGAGTCCTTCCCTGGTGCCCAAAGGCTTCTTTGTCTCTTTCTGTGTATCTAGTAAAGAAAAATGTGCATACTCTCATTTTTCCATGGATTTCTTGACCATTATTTAGTTCAATTCTCTTTTTTCATCCTTGATAACTAGTTGTGTGATTGAGCTGGGCTTTCTGTTTCCATTCACTCTGCCATCTTGAGAAGTTCTTGAGAAGATAGCTGTTCACTTTATGGCTAGGAAGACAACTTTATGAACAATGGTGAGAGAAACCCTACATCTTCTTTCCAGTTTCAGAGTTGACTTGGGTTTCATATCTCCCTTATGAAAGAAATCCCTGTATTTTAGGTATGGAATACCAATCTTTCCAATGACCACAGGCACTCTTGCTCTGAACCCTTTGTTTATACTTGTATGTGCCTTAAAGGTTAGAATAACCTGACAAGTTCAGAGGGTATAAGTCAACAAAATGAATTTGTCATGGCCCCAAGAGCAAATAACCTACATCCTCTCACAGATACATGAACTAAGAAGAACTTTTAAAGAAAGAAATATTTGCCTGGGTCTCTGAAAGAGCTACAATTTGCTCCTGAAGTCTGCAAGATTTTAATGTTGACTATTAATATTTTTGTTTGAAATCTGATATGCCATTACAAATGGTCCTGTTCCAGCTCTCTCCTGAGTTTCCACATGAATTCACATTGCTTAAACAGCAATGACAATTTGGGGGATTTTTTTCTTTCTCCAAACACATTACAAAAAGGAAAGTTTTCTTTCCCCTCACTCCTCCCCTGCTCTTTCTGAATCTTCCTTTTTTGCCTTGAGCTCAGTTAATCCCTAAGTGTAGCCATGGCTTAAAACAATGAGACTACTAAAAAAAACTAATGAGACTACTACTAAAAAAAGTCTTCGCATTTTGGTTGAGTTTGGTTATTGGAATCAGAAGGAGGCTGTCTGAGAATCAATATGGAAGAAATATGAAGTTGCTTTCTCCTATATAGAAGCTAACTGTAGTTTTTTTGGAAAGACTCTTTTCTGACTCCTAGATTCATATTTTGGAAGAAAGCTCAGGCCACAAGATTGATTAGATTTGATTAGAATACAAGGGGGGGTGGAATTAAGATTTTTCATGATGCCTATCCACGGTAAACTTTATAGCTTTCTAAAGAGAGATACATTTACTGATATTTTATGCACAATGCAGGTAAAGATCTGATTATGATCTCAGAGATCATCTCTCCCTAGAGATTTTCCTCAACTGCCAAAATAATTTCCCTAAGGAACAGGTCTGACCAGGTCACTGTCCTCTCTGAAAAACCTTCACTGCCTCTCTATTACTTCTTTGATGAAAAACTCCTTAACCTGTCATATAAGCCCTCCATCCACTGGCCCGGACCTACTTTTCTAGCCTTATTGTGCTAGGGGATGGCAGACTTTGATCAGTTCCCATAGGCCCCAGTTTGATCTGTCATCTTAATACTGGAATAGTTCTATCTCCCCCCCCCACCCAAAGCTCTGATACTACCTCATATTCTTCATCTAAATCCATTTCCTCTGGGGCCTAATGTCCTCAGATCCCAATTCTTCTATGATACAAGAACTCTGATCTTAATTCTTGGTATTTGGTGTCCTTTAACCCTTGCAAAACATCATGTTAAGGTAGAGGATTGTTTTCCCCCCTTTTCAGAATATCCTTCATTATTATGTAAGGTAGCAGTCTATATATCTCATTCTAGTCCTGTCTCCTTCCAATTTACACATTTGAGCCTCAGCAGTTAGCTAATTGGTACATGGTGGCATAGGACAATGGTGGCCCTAGACTCTTTGTCGGGAGCTAGAAATTTCATTTTAGCTTGAAAGGTGGAACCTTAGGGGTATCCCCTCACTCCCTAAGTGCCCCATATGGATCTATTGCTTGAGTCCATTGGCACCAACATTCCCATTAATGGTTGTCTGGGGATCTCCCTGCTACTTTCCTCCCTCCCTCCTCCCATTCCATTTCTTGGGAATTCTGTTGACTATGCCAGTTGTTGTAGAGTAGGCACCCTATTGAATCTGCTTGTGCAGATTGAAGAACACTATTGTATCTGCTTGTGATTCAAGAATTCCAAGGAAAGAAGCACACAAAAGTATGATCAGTCCAATCTTTACTAGGGGATTTACTTATTATAGGAGACCCCTACAGTAGAACATTGCAAGAGACGGCAAGCAACAGAACATGCCATAGCACAAGTCTGTACATGGCCTTTATTCTTAAGCTATTTCTATGTTTTACTGAAGCTGCTTAAGGAGTGAGTTGAAACATGTCAGATATGCTGGGTATGGCAGCCTAAGGAAGCACGATGTGTAAATGTAAAACCAAGACAGGACTAGCAGATAGACACACATCCTTCTTGACCTAGTGAAACTATTTTTGACTTTCTTTCTCTTAAATACAACCTTGATCCATTGAACCCTCAATACTCCTAACTTCAACCATGATCTATTTAGTCCACAATATCCTTAACATTTAACACACTCTAGGATACAGAGGATACTTAATAAATGCTCTTTTAGTTGGCTTAGAGATAAATGGCCTATTAATTTTGGGGAGCTCTCCCTGAAATCTCCTCCCTGCCCTTTCATTCTCCTTTGATGTTTGACCTAATTATGAGATTGATGAAGCTTCACTTTTACCAATTAAACTCTCCATTCTATGTGTCTGGAGAAAGGAAAGCCAAAATATGCTAAGTCATATGAGTGAAAAGAATGAAAAAAAGGGTAGCATGGGTTACAAGAAGCAGGAATTGTAGTCGTTGTAAATATTTTTGTCCCTAGTTCTGCTTTTTTATTTTGTATCTAAATATTCTCTTCATTCTAAGTATTTATCAGGGTTTCTTCTCACTTCAGCTTAATTACAGAAGGTCTCAAATATAATTGCTATCTAAGGTTCTCTATCTACCTCAGGTGATATAGTCATAAAATATAGACAACATTTGATGAACTTCCATTATTAAACAAGTTACATTTTTGCATTGTGATCTTTTTATGAGGTATAAAACCTTTTTTAGAAGATCAAGAAAGGAACAATACAATTGACTGAGAAAACAAACTAGTTATAACTCTTAGGGCTTATCATGTCTGAATGAATTTCCACAGTTCTAGTTCAGAAACTGAAAACTCCCTGACATCTGTGGAAAAATTCTCTTGAATCACAAAGAAAAAAGAGATGAATGACATCTTAGAAATTGTAAATCCAATAGTTACTAAAAATACCACTCAATAATTATAAAAATAATACTTGTACCTATAAAGGAATATGCTCATTGTCAAGTTAAGGCTACATTCTAAGATTTTTTTTTAATTTGGTATTTTTGAAAGAGACTAACCTCAGCAGAGCTCTGTAGACATAGACTCTTTTGTCAATACCAAAAGGTAGCAGGAAGGGGAGTTCTCTCCTCATCTACCTCCTACCAAATGCTCATATCATCAGAGCTTTGAACCAATGGGTGGGAAGGCATCAAACAGGAGATCAGAGATATGTACCTCAGAACAAATACAAATACCAGATGGTAAAACATGGATGGAGAAAGTTGTTTCAAAGACCCTTCTCTACCCTCTTCTGTATCAGAGAAAAGGGTTGGCTATATATTCAAGAAAGGAGAAGATCCTGGGAACTGTGCTGACACTATACTTAAGGAGAGCTACATCAAGTTGCTATGAGGAGAGAAAACATTTCTGGAGCTTGTAGAATGAGGCATTGAGCTACCTTTTGCCACACATGTATTCTGTATTCTACCATTCTACTTTAAGTGTGAGCCTATTATTTCCATGAACTCTATGCATAGTTATGGAAGAACACACCCCCAGTCTTTTTTAGGAGACTGTTTTGTACCAACTGGTCTTAATTTGATATCATAACGATTCCCTTTGCTAAGAGTTAATTGGTCTACTTACTATCTCATTGTTAGTGAGAAACACACTGGTATAGGCTCAGGAACTACAGTAGTAGAAAAACCAATTTGTGATTGAGATTCAAAGAGAAATGAAAGGGAAAAGTAGGAATTAAGTAGAACTGCCAGACCTCAATTTATGTTATATAGCAGTATATGAATAATTAGTGGAGTATTCAAAAGAGAGGTATTTATTTTGTTTGTATGAAAACTTCATAATTTCAAACTTTTTTTTTATCATCTTTCCCTTCTTTGATTCAGAATTCACCTCCAACTTGAGCTATGAAAAGTACATGATCTGATTCTCTTTTAATTTTTTAAATGGTATGACCCTTAATAATTAGCACATATATATGTTTGGTCTGTTCCATTCATACTTTTCTGTTTTTTAACTGGAATCAAATAACTTTGATGATTACTGCTACCTTTTCCCCTTTGTTTCTCTTGATATTCTTAAACAAGGAATATTAATTTTTTGATATTATGGGCTCTTTTGGAAGCTAGATGAAACCTACAGACCTCTCCTCTGAATAATAATTTTAAATTCATAAAATAAAAATATAAAATTTCAGAGGAAGTCATTAAATGAACCCGCTAAAGTCTATCCAGAGAACCTAGGTTAAGAACTCATTTTCTAGAACATGATTTTGTCCAAATGAATTTTATTGTTATTTTGTCAGCCTTGTCCTTTAATTGATCTGGAAGCAATGTGAAATATGGATTGCATAGAAAAGAGACTGGAGGCAGAAAGATTAATTTTCAGGCAATAATCCAGGCATTCTTTCTTGCTAATGAGACCCTAAAAGAGATAATAAGTGCCCAAAGTCCAAGATTGAAGGGATAAGGTCAGAAAAGAATATACTTTTTCAATACAAGTAACAGAGAAAAATAGCAACTGATTTGAGGGTTGCTTCTTTTTTTTAAGTTGCCTTTTGTTTTTATGCAACAGACATTTGTCTTCAATCTCTCCCAATCTTTAATCTTTCTTTATAAGAAGAAAAACTTATGGACAACCAGCCAATATCATAACCAGCTCTGAGAGTATAAAAACACATCCCTTATTCAAAGTCTTCATTTCTATATTGAAATAAAAATAGAAATGTTTCCTTATCAGTTATCTTGAGGGAGTTTATTAGAATTCACCAGTTTGAGTGATTTTTAGTGTTATTGTATGCATTATAAAAAATTTTAGCTATGATGTTGCTCAGATGAATAATGGCAGAGCAAATGATGGTATATGAATGTAGCATAATGTTATGTGTAAGAAATGACAATTGTGGAAAATTCAGAGAAACTAGGAAAAATGTGCATAAACTGGTGAAGTGAAGAAAACAGAACCAAGAAGGAAACATGCATAATTAATACAATAACAAAAAGGAAAACAACACCAAAAAATAGCAGAACTTACAGCAATATGATGAACATTATTTATTCTAGGATGGGAGCTGATGATTCAACATAATCATCTTATCTTGGGAGAGAATTGGTAAAGTACATTTTGCCAGCTGGTTTGTTTTACTAGAGTAAACTTATACATACACACACACACATAAAACAGAGATTTCTTTGGATGGTGACAATGTTTTAAAAAAGTAGCAATTTTTGGGGGGCAGCTAGGTGGCATAGTGGATAAAGCACTGGCCCTGGAGTCAGGAATACCTGAGTTCAAATCCGGTCTCAGACACTTAATAATAATTACCTAGCTGTGTGGCCTTGGGAAAGCCACTTAACCCCGTTTGCCTAAAACAACCTAAAAAAAAAGTAGCAATTTTTTTTTAAAAAGCATATATACATATTCCAAAGAAATAAGTAGTATTTAGTGATTGAAGGTACCTAGGAGATCATATATGTCAATCCTTTCATTTTAAATGAGTAAACTAAATAAAGCCTAGAAAGGAAGAAACTAAATTTACATATTAAGTGGTAGAACTTGGTGATTCCAAATTCACTGTTTTTTTCCATTACACAATAGTTCTTTTACCCTCAGTAGGTGATCTGAGAACTAAAATTCATTATACAGAAATTTTAGAGAAATGTTTTTATTAAAGAAGGTAAAAATCAGGAAATGTATTCAAAACAATAACAATTTCATGTGTTTGTCTTGTGGGTGGTGACTTTCTAGGAGCCAGATGAAAACCTAAATTTATTGCCACAGCTCTTGAAACAATCATACTGTCTAAAAATGGCAGGGCAGAGTTTAAGGATAGACTTTAAACTCTGTAAGTAAGTAAACTCTGTAAGTAAGTAAACTCTGTAAGTAAGGTAGACTGTGCCCTTACTTCATTATCTCTGCTCTTCTCCCTCTCTTTACCCCAATTTTGCCAAATGTCATTATCATATCACAGGCTTATGCAGAAATTTCTGGAAATCTTTCCCTGTCCTTAATTCTGTTATTCCAATATTTTCTATATTGTGTTCTATGTAAATAGACTCACTTTTTGATTCCTTCTTTTAATCTATTATACTACAGCAAATGTATGCCCTTGATCCTTTATTACTTGCTGCATAATGGATTGTTGCCTATCCTAGGCTTTTGTATTCTCTACCCTTTTTATCCCATATCACCTTATTAATATATTAAATAAAATTGTCTTATTTTTATATTACCTTTATATTACTTTTATATTACCTCTCTCCTCTCTACCTAATACATCATTCTTTGTAACAAATGTTAAAAAAGGAAAAAGAAAAAAATCAATTCAAAAAACCAATCCACATATCAACCAAGTCTGACTGTAATATGCATTGTTCCATGTCTGTACATTGTTGAAGCCAGAAAGTATATTGTTTTTTCTGGTTCTGATTTCTTTATTTTGTATCAGTTAAAATGTTTTCTCATCCTTCTCTGAATTCATCATATTATCATTCATTATTTTTAAAGAATAGTAATATTCCATTATATTCACATAGGAGGCATAATTATAGTTAAGTGTTGAATTATGTGCCACAATTTGTTTAGTCATTTTCCAAATGATGGACATCTATTTTATTTCTGATTCTTTGTTAGTTCAAAAAGTGTTCCTGTGAGGTTTTTTTTTTTTATCTTATTTATATTTAACAGCCAGAATCATCTAAGAACAGTTAAATAGGATCTTCTTTTGGAATACTTAGAGATAGAAAAAGGACTCTTCAATTCTTTCACTAAGACTGTTATTGTTTTTCCTAAAGACCTTTGAGTTTCTGTGCCAAACATAAGAAATCCCAACAGCTTTGAGTATTTTTCATTTCTGTTATTTGACTTTTTCACTTATCATTGTTATCAGTATTCAAATCAGGAAGTGATTGGTTTCCATTTGAAACATACCATTTCAAAGATGTGAAACATTGTCAATTGTGATTTTTCTTGAGCATCAGAGTAAAAAAAATTTTTTTTTATGACAGCATAGCCAAAAATCTACTGAAGTCAATGGGGAGATTTCTAGGGTGGAGCCAAGATGGTGGCCTGAAGCTAACCTGCTCCCGGGACCTTTCCATACCAAAGAAAAATGAAGCCTCTACTCTGACATATTTCATACTACAGATCTCACAAAAAAAAGAGAATATTCAAAGAAGTTTCCAACTGTAGACATCTTGGAGAATCTTCAGGGAAAGTCTATCTCTTTGGGGTAAAAGAGGAAGATAAGTCTAGGAGGGAGGAGAGTGGGGAAAGCCAGTGGGAGGCTTTTAGCCACAGTGCAATGCAGGTCCCAACTACTTAATAATAACAGAAGTCCCAGCAGCTAGATAGCAAGCCAGCAGGGAGGATCCCCACACTAAACAAAGTCTGAATCCTGAAAATACCAGGGTAAAAGACAGGACTGGGTCAGGAACAATCTTTTGTTAAGTCAGAACCTGGGCATAAAGGAGGAAATAAACCTCTGGAAAGGCAAGGCCTGGACTGCATAAATAACATCTTGGCCAACAACAAGCCAGGGATCAGACCCCATCCCCAGCAAAAATAAAAGCTTGGATCTATACACCATATACACCAGTAGCAGAACTACAACAACAAAAATGAATTAAAAAGCTAAATATATAAATATAATATATAATAAAAATATAAATATGTAAAACTACTTCACAGATAAAAATGACAGCAATGCCATGTCTAAAGAAGAAATCTGTGAAACACCACTTACAGGGGAAGTATCAAAGCAGTCTACAAATTGGACTCAAATATAAAAGTTCATCGAAGAATTTAAAAAAGAATTTAAAAACCAAAAGAAGAGAGGAAGAAGAAAAATGTGAAAAAAAGAAATGAAAGTCATGCAAGAAAACTGTGACCAAAAATATCAACTCCATTAAAAGTATAATTAACCAATTGGAAAAGGAAACACAGAAGCTAATTGAAGAAAATAAAATCCTAAAAATTAGAATTGAACAATTAGAAACTAATGAATCTACAAGACTACAAGATTCCATCAAACAAAATAAAAAGCCTGAAAAAAATGAAGAAAATTTAAAGTATCTTCTAGGGAAAATGGAAATTAGATGCCAGAGAGACAAATCATGAATCTTTGGACTACTAAAAAGTGGACCAACAAAAGAACCTGGAAAACAGCATGCAGTAAATTAAAAGGGAAAACTGCCCCAATCTATTAGAACAAGATAACAATATAACAATTGAAAGAATCCACAGAATCGCTCCAGAAGAGACCCCCAGGATAACAACTCCAAGGGCTGTAATAGCCAAATTCCAAAAACCCTCAAATAAAGAATATTACGAGCAGCAAAAAGAAAATTCAAATACAGAGGGAATACAATCAGAATAACACAGGACCTATCAGCCTCAACTTTGAAGGCTCAGAAGAACTGGAATAATATATTTCAGAGAGCTAAGGACCTGTGTTTCAACCCAGAAGGTACTACCCTGCAGAATCAGTATATACTGTCAGGGAAAAAGATGGATGTTCATTGAAGTAGAGGACTTCCAGAATTTCCTGACACAAAGACAGAGTTCCATCACCAAATACACCACTGAAGAGCTACATTGAAAAAAAATGTAAATGAAAAAGGGAACTGAAAAAACAAAATTGTTTTAAACAAATGTTGGCCCCTAAAAGGGAACATATAACAATTCTAATTCTTTAGAACTTTACTTCTCTAAGGAAAATTAGAGGGTAGAAAATAGTTGAAGAGAATGAACCTAAAGGATATGAGCATAATTGGGTCTTGTCTCTCAATTGAAGAGGTCCAAGATCTCATCACTATCCCTTGAAAAAAATCCCTGGGGAAAAAATGCAGGGGTGACAACTTCAATTTAAGTATCTCATTATACTTTGACTCACTTTAATCACAAGGTCCTAGGCACCTTGTCTAATGAGGGCATCATAAGCTTTGAGGACCTGAGACAATTTCTCTGTTACTTACAATCACTTTTAAAGTTCTCAGAGAGTCTTCCAGAGACTCTCAGTTCTTAGAGATCTTCAAGATTCTTTCAGTTAATTAGATCAGCATCAGGTGCTACACTTAACAAAGGGTTAAGTAGTCTAGGTGGAGAGGGAGGGGGTAAAGAGAGAGACGCAATAGGCCTTGCTTCACTTAACAAGGTATTAAGTACCAGGGGTGGGGTGACAAAAAATATGCCTACAGGGAGGGGCACAAATAATTCAAGAAATGATATGGCTTTGGAAAATACTGTGGCTCCTGAAGAGGATTGTGTGTACTTGAAAGATACTGGAAAAGGGGATAAGGTAAAAAATAATTATAATTTGGTGCAATTTGAATCAAAGCTGCTTATTAAGCAATCAAGTAAACATCTGTGTTGATATCTTGATAACAATAAGAACTTATCAAGCAATTAAATAATCAAACTATGATTGATGATACCTGATTAATAATAGTATAGCAAGCATCAAGGGAAATGGCACAAAAATTTATAATTTTAGAGAGAAAGAAGGGAGAATGTGAATGCTGAGTAAAATCTATTCGATAGATTTAGCCCAGTGAAGGAATAAAATACATTCCCACTTGGGTTTAAAAAAAATCTAACTTAATCTACAGGTAAGTGGGGGACAGGGAACAGGAAAGATAAGAGAAGAAGGGACTGCTAAAAGGGAGGGCAAAGTATAAGTAAAAATAAACTGAAAGTTATGCTCCTAAAAGAAAAATCAAAGGGAAAAGGGAAAAGGTAGTAAAGTTTTGATGAAGAGGAATAAGAGTAAAGGAAAGAGATAAATATAAATGGAGAAAGATAGCATGGAAGGAAATACAGAATTAGTAATCTTGCCTGTAAATGTGAATGGGATGAACTATCCCATAAAATGGAAGGGGATAGCAGAATGGATTAAAAACCAGAATCCTACAATATGTTGTTTACAAGAAACACATCTGAAGCAGAGAGATACAGGGTAAAGGTAAAAGGTTAGAGCAAAATATATTATGCCTCAGCAGGAGTAAAAAAAAAATCTGGGGTAGCAATCCTAATCTCAGACAAAATGATAGCAAAAATCAATCTCATTAAAAGGGAAAAGGAAGGAAACCACATCTTCTTAAAAGGCACCATTGGTAATGAAGCTATAGCATTAGTAAACATGCATGCACCTAGTGGTATAGCATCCAGATTCCTAGAGGAAAAACTCAGTGAATTAAAAGAAGAAATAGACAGCAAAACTTTAATAAATGGAAGATCTCAATCTCCCTCTCTCAGAACTAGATAAATCTAACAACAAAATAAACAAGAAGGAAGTTAAGAAAGTAAATGAAATCTTAGAAAACTTATATATGATAGGCCTCTGGAGAAAACTTAATGGGCATAAAAAGAATATACCTTTTTCTTGTCAGTACATGGCACCTTCACCAAAACTGAGCATATACTAGGGCACAAAACCCTTAAAATCAAATGCAGAAAAGCAGAAAGAATAAATACACACTTCTCAGACCATGATGTAATAAAAATTACATGTAATAAAAGGTCAGGGAAAGATAAACCAAGAACTGATTGGAAATTAAATAGCTTTATCTTAAATAATGTGTGGACCAAACAGCAAATAATAGAAATAATCAATAATTATATCCAAGAAAATGATAATAATGAGTCAAAATTTATGGGATGCAGCCAAGGCAGTTTTGAGGGGAAACTTTTTATCTCTAAATGTCTATATGAATAAAATAGAGAAAGAGGAGATCAATGAATTGGGCATGCAACTAAAAAAGCTAGAAAAAGAACAAATTAAACAACCCCAATTAAATACCAAAAAGAAATTCTGAAAATCAAGGGAGAGATTAATAAAATGGAAAGCAAAAAATCATTGATCTCATAAATAAAACTAAGAGTTGGTTTTATGAAAAAGCCAATAAAATGGACAAACCTCTGGTTAATCTGATTTAAAAAAAGAAAGAAAACAACCAAATTACCAGTATCAAAAATGAAAATGAGGAGGAAATCAAAGTGATAATTCAGAGCTACTTTGCAGAACTATATGCCAATAAATTGAACAACTTGAGTGAAATGGATGAATATTTACAAAAATACAAACTTAACAGAAGAGGAAATAAATTACTTAAATAACCCCATCTCAGAAAAAAGAAATGGAAGAAACCATCAATAAACTCCCAAGAAAATGTCTCCAGGTCCTGATGGATTTACAAGTGAATTTTATCAAACAATTAAGGAACAATTAATTCTTATTCTACATAAATTATTTTAAAAAATAGGAGAGGAAGGAGTTCTGCCAAACTCCTTTTATGACACCAACATGGTGCTGATACCTAAACCAGGAAGAATCAAAACAGATAAAGAAAAATTATAGACCAATCTCCCTAATGAACATTGATGCAAAAATCTTTAATAAAATTTTAGCAATGAGACTACAACAAGTTATTATCAGGATAATGCACCATGATCAGGTTGGATTTATACCAGGCAGGCAGGGATGTTTCAACATTAGGAAAAAACTCAGCATAATTAGACATATCAATAGTAAAACCAACAGAAATCCTATGATTATCTCAATAGATGCTGAAAAAATTTTGATAAAATACAACATCCATTCCTATTAAAAACACTGGGATGTTTAGAGATAGATGGATTTTTTCCCTTAAAATAATAGATAGTATCTATCTAACATCATCATAAATATTATTTTTTTTTTAGGTTTTTACAAGGCAAATGGGGTTAGGTGGCTTGCCCAAAGCCACACAGCTAGGTAATTATTAAGTGTCTGAGACTGGATTTGAACCCAGGTACTCCTGACTCCAAGGCTGGTGCTTTATCTACTATGCCACCTAGCCACCCCCAATAAATATTATATTTAATAGAAATAAACTCAGAGTATTTTCAATAAATTCAGGGGTAATAAAAGGATGCCTATTATCACCATTACTATTCAATATAGTATTGGAAATGCTAGCAGTAGCAATAAGAGAAGAAAAAAGAAATTGAAGGAATCAGAATTGGCAATGAGGAAGCAAAACTTCCATTCTTTACGGCTGATATCATAGTATACCTAGAGAACCCAAGAAAATCATCTAACAAAACTCCATGAAACAATTAACAAATTCAGCAAAGTAGGATATAAAATAAACCCACATAAATCATCAGTATTTCTATATATGAACAACAAAGCCCAAGAACAAGAGATAGAAAGAGAAATTCCATTTAAAATAACTGTAGACAACATTAAATACTTGGGAATGTACCTCCCAAGACAAATCCAGAAACTGAACAAACACAATTAAATAAAGTCACCAAAATAAAGCCATAGCTAAATAATTGGAAAAATGTCAAATGATCATGATTAGGTTGAGTTAATATAATAAAAATGACAATTCTACCCAAATTAAATTATTTACTCAGTGCCATACTGATCAAAGTACCAAATAACTACTTTATTATAGAAAAAATAGTAACAAAATTCACCTGGAGCAACAAAAGGGCAAGAATAACAAGGGAACTGATAAAAAAAAATGTAAAGGAAAGTTGCCTAGCTCTACCAGATCTAAAGGTATATTTTAAAGCAGCAGTCATCCTAACTGCCTCATAGTAGTTAAGAAATAGAGTAATCGATCAGTGGATTAGGATAGGTTCAAGAGAAACTGCAGTAAATGACTACAGCAATCTACTATTTGACAAACACAAAGACATCAGCCTCTGGGATAAGAACTCACTATTTGAAAAAAATTGTTGGGAAAACTGGAAAATAGTATGGCAAAAACTAGGCATAGAGCCACATCTCACACCCCACGCCAAAATATGGTCAAAATGGGTACAGGATTTAGACATAAAGAGCAATAACCATTGCTAAATTAATAGAACAAAAATTACTCTATCTGATCTATGGAAAGGGGATAAATTTATGACAAAATGAGAATTGGAGCATATTATAAACTGCAAAATGAATGATTTTGACTATATAAAATTAAAAAGGTTTTGCACTAATAAAATCAATGCTGCCAAAATGAGAAGGAAAGCAGAAAATTGGGAAACAATCTTCACACCCAGTAGTTCTGATAAAGGTCTCATTTCTAAAATATATATAGAGAATTGCATAAAATTTATAAGGTCACAGGTCATTCCCCAATTGATAAATGATCAAATATGAACAGTTTTTGAATGAAGAAAAAACTATATATATAAATCATATGAAAACATGCTCCAAATCACTATTGATTAGAGAAATGCAAATTAAAACATCAATGAGGTATCATCTCACATTTATTAGATTAGCCCAGATGAGAAAAAGGGAAGATGATCAATCTTGGAGAGGTTGTGGGAGGATTTGGACATTGACCCAGCAATTCCAATTCTAAGACTCTATCAAGAAGTAATTGTTAAAAAATGGGAAAAGTTGTACAAGTTCCAAAATATTCATAGCAACTCTTTTTGTGGTGGCAAAGAATTGGAAATTGAGGGGATGCCCATCAATTGGGGAATGTCTAAACAAATTATGCTACATGAATACTATGGAATATTAGTGTTCTATAAGAAACCATAAATGATTGGACTCTAGAGAAGCATAGAATGATTTATGGGATCTGATACTGAGCAAAGAGAGTAGAGTCAAGAGAACAAAGTACACATCAACAACATTATGAGATTAACAACCTTGATGGGAGCAACTCTTCTCCATAGTCCAGAGAGCTAAGACAACTGTATTAGACTGGATATGAATTCTATTATCTACAACCAGTGGAAGAAAAACACACATAGGAAAAAAAAACTCCTACTGAATCTGATGAACACTTTATAAGAAGTATTTCTTATGTATCTCTTTCCCTTAATCCTAATTCATCATGCCAAAAATTACTTATTTGTAAATATGTTTAACAAAATATGTATTTAAAATGCTAATCTGACTGTTCCTACTGAGGGGAGGGGGATGGGAAGGAAGTGTGGAGGGAAATTTTGTAACTTGGAAATATGCATATACAAATGGATGAAAAAATAAAGAAAGGGGAAAAAAAGAGGAAAAAATGAAATCAATGGGAAGTAGTTCTGTTTCCATGAGTCTTCCTGATAGCCCATGTCCAACTAATTCTATGAAAAATTTAGTTTTTTCTATCCATTGAACAGTTCAGTCTCAGGATTTGGCTATATACAGTAGATTAGAAACTGAGCCTAGAATAAAAGATTGACCAATTGTACTCCAGTACTTTTATTTAAATTTTTTTATTTAGTTTTTTTTTTTTTTTTTTTTGCAAGGCAAATAGGCTTGCCCAAGGCCACACAGCTAGGTAATTATTAAGTATCTGAGGCTGGATTTGAACTCAGGTATTCCTGACTCCAGGACTGGTCCTCTATCCACTACACCACCTAGCCTCCCTGTACTCCAGTACTTTAAGGATCTGTGATTTCATCCATTTGACTTCTCCTATAGATATAGATTGTAACTCCTCTATGCCAGAGCAATAACTAGCAATTTTATACCTGGAGCAAGGGGCAGGAAATGTTGCCCTAGGCCATGCCCTTGTATCAATAAAGGGTTGAGAGACTCAAGGACACTTGTTTCCCAGCACTGGCCACAAGAAGAGAGGTCCCAAGGCAAACAACAAAGACCTGCTGGGGAATGTTGCTAAATGCTCTATGGCCTTAGGAACTGGGGGAAACATATGGTCTAATACCTTCCCAGACTAATTAGTTTTTATTCTGCTCCCCCTGAGAAAGGAAAATGTTGTCAAAACATATGTGTGTGTATATATATATATATATATATATATATATATGCATATATATATACATACATATATATGTATATTAAATTTTCAAGGTAAACAATATTTGAAAATTATTATTTTCAGTTTTGACATTAAATTTCTATGCTCTGGGGATAATCTCCCAACTTAGACACCATTATAATTTCTGTTTTGTGAGTTATTGTGACCAAATTCAATTTTATTTAGTTGCATTATTGATTAGATCAGTGATTTTCAAACTGTGTGCTGGAAACCTGTTTCCGGAGTCTTCAAAGTCAAAACTATTTTTATAATAATAATAGTAAGACATTTTAATTTCTAATAGAGCAAATAGCAATATATATATATATATAGGTAATATATATATATATACATACATATATATATATATATATATATATATATATGTATATATATATAGCCAGCATTTAGAAAGCTCTTTGGACTTTTCCATCATTTTTAAGAGTATAAAGGGGGAACTGACACCAAAAAATTTGAGAACTGCTAATTTAGGCTATATCTCTCCAATTTCTCCATAGGGCTAGTGATGTTTTTGTTTTTGTTGTTGTTTTGTTTTGTCCTTCATTCTTGAAAAAGATCATGGCATAAGGGAGGTGAAGCTGAGACATGCATTGGATTTGAGTTGAGGGGTGCTGTGCTAAGTCACCAGCCTCACTTTCTCTTTCTGAGACATCTGGGTCCAGTGACCAGATATGAATTAGCATGCTTAGGGATAGCTCTAGAGGCAAAGCAATCAGGATTAAGTGATTTGTCCACAGCTAGTAAGTGCGTGAGGTTACATTTGAACTCAGGTTCTACTCACTTCAGGGCTGGTATTCTACCCAGTATTTTATCAAATACTATTCTGAAATGTATATTATATATTATCAACATCATCATAGATTTGGAACTAGGAGGAATTTGGGGAACCATCTATTTATTTTATGAATGAGAAAACTGAGGCTTAGAAAGTTGAGCAACTTATCCACAGTCATGTGTAGGAAGTAACAGAGGCAGCTGTTTGCTATCATGCTATACTTAGATAACTATAAAACATATTTCCCTGTCCAATATTTCTTCTACTTCAGTTCCATCTCAAGGGCTATGCCAATGTAGTCCTCCTGAGAAAGTTACTGTTTTTCAAAGAGTCTCACCTAAAGTAGGACTTGAAAGCAGATCTTCCAGACTTCAAGGCTTAGCCACAACTCCAGGCTGTCTCTCTAGTACCTAATTAACAAAAATGTTTAATTAAAAAAGGAAATGACAAGATGGATTTTTACCTTCTAGTATCTATTTTCTAAAACAAAAGCTGTCCATATTTAATTTCATTCTATTCAGTAAATATAAAGAACTTATTATGTGCCAGACACTGTGCTGAGGATGCAAAAACAAAAAGGAAAAGTCTCTCTCTCCCTAAGGAACTTACTGGAGGGAAACAACATTTTTGCAGCTAAGTAAATACAGAATTATAATATTATATACTAAATTATACAGAAGCAATTAGGTGGTCCTAGTGGAAATATTAGATCTGTAATCAAATCTCTCCTTAGACACTTACTTGTTGTCTGGTTTTGAGTAAGTTACCTAATCTTTGTCTGCTCAGTTTCCTCATCTGTAAAATGGGAATAGTAAGAGACCCTATATGCCAGGATTGTTGTGAGAAAAAATAGAATAATTTGTAAAGTTCTTTTTAAACCTTAAAGTATATGCAAATACTATTATTCCAGAGTAATCATAAAGTATATCATCTGTGTGTCTTTGAAAAGAAGCACGTTGAAGAAAAAACCTTGCTTGACTCAGTTTCCTCATCTGTCAAATAAGCTGGAGAAGGAAACAATAAAATTATTCCAATATCTTTGCCAAGAAAACCCCAAAATGGGGTCATGAAAAGTTGGTCACAATTGAAACAAGTGAATAACACAATAGCAACAAAATGAATTGTAGAAGAAAATAGTAAAGTGCTCCAAAATCTTTGCCAAGAAACCTCAAAATGGAGTCATGAAAATTGGAACATAAGTGAAATGAAGAGACAACAACAACAATCTGTCTCACAGTATGTAGGCTTTAATGGAATAAACCTCCTGGGTAGTGGGAGAGCTTCCCTACCATTCCCCAAGTTGTTGGAGTCTGAAGTCTACCCCTGACTTTCAAAAGAAATAGGTTGCAGGAAAAAAAAGGAGGAACTACACAGCCCTTGAGATGAAACTGAAGTAGAGAAAATATTGGATGAGGAAATACGTTTTATAGTTATTAATCTGTTCCCTCTGTACTGACCATATACCTTACATTAACTCTTACCTCTCCCGACCCCATCCCATTGTCCAAGCTATGAGATGAGATCAGAGAATTTTTAGTAAATTGCCTTACTCCTTGATGGCAAGGACTCCATAAATCCTTGCCCCCCCCCCCCAACAAAAAACAAGCCTATAGCAATAAAGCAATAGATCCCTGCCTTAGCCTGAAAGGAGTAAATCTTAGACCTACCACCTCTCATCAACATATCCCTAATTACCTCATCTTGGCTATCTGAGTTAGTGCCCTAAATATCTACTATTTACTACCTGAATAACCTTATCTTCCTGCCCCTTCACTCCTAAACTGAGTAGCTTGTCTTCCTATGAAGTTAGCCCACTTTGGGAGAGTGTGATTCCTCCACTCCACATCCTTCTTTACTAAGTATCTTGCTTTGCTTTGGAAGGCAGCCTACCCTTGAGGAATGTGATCTCCCAAATTCTTCTGCCCCTATACCTTTCCTTACTATTCAATCTCTCAAGGCAGTTTAGGTTGTAAAACATAATTTTAATAGACTAAAATTGAAATAACAAAGTTAATTTTATAAATGAAGTTTTATTCTCTAGGATCTTACCAAAACCCATGGGTTGATGGCATCTTTACAAATGCCAGCCCTGATACAAAATTCTGGGGACAAAAGACATAGAATTATAAAAAATGGCAAAGAATAATGAAAACTGAGTTAAGTAACCAATGAGATTTCACAAAGATGACATGGTTTTGCAATATGAGCCTCCCTCTAATATCATATAATATTTGCTTAAAGTTCCTTATTGACAAGAATCCTACTTAGACCAGAGAGTAATTGTTTACAAATAACAATAGAATTTCTCTCTCCTCATCCAAGATGTCTCTTATCTTGAGGTTTGTTGATCAGGTAAAAGGAATTTATTTGTGCTGTTATTGAAATGACCAGATAGTTATTTTTATTTGGAAGAGGAGAGAAAGAAACACAAGAAAGAGCGAACCAAAGAGAAAGGAGAAAGACAGAAAGAATTCATAGGACCAGCCTAGTTAAATGTAGAGACTTCTTTTTTTTGTTTGTTTGTTTGATTTGCAAAGCAGTGGGGTTAGTTTACTTGCCCAAGTTCACACAGCTAGGTAATTATTAAGTCACTGAGGCTGGATTTGAACTCAGGTCCTCCTGACTCCAGGGCCAGTGCTCTATCCACTGTAGCACCTAATTACCCTAGACCAGATGGTATTGACACAGGCCAAGTCAACATTTGGGATGTAGGAGACATCCTTACATTTTTTTACGCATTGAAATTTATAACTATTAGTTAAAGGTTAGGTTGATCAGAAATATATAGATCAGAAATAATAATTCCAAATTAAAGAATATCAGATTAGATAAGGTCTAGGTTGTTTTTTCCTTCTCTGCTTAGGAATCAGTGGTTTCTTCCCTTCACTTTAGTGTTTCTTTCCTTTAGCAACCTGTAAACTTTTTGTAGTAACTTGTGAACTTTTTCAGCAACCTGTGAATTAAAACTTAAGCCTTTTCTTAACCTCCTGAGTCAGAAAGCCTGGTGATTTTGTCACCCAAAACAAACCAAAGCTGTCTCTCTCAGATCTCCCTACCCTAATTATTCTGGCAGCAAAACCATCCAATTAAGGAACCAGATCAGAGCACAATGGGAACATCCCAAGCCTATAGTATGGTCTTAACTGAACCTTCTTTTATGACAAAATATGTGAAAGAAGATGAGATGATGACTAACCCTTTCCTCTTTTTTTTCCTTTTCTTGGTTTGAAAGAAGAAATGTCTGCCTAGTTTTTAATTAGTAAGAAAATTTTATTTGTGCCTGTCTAATGTTTTCTGGATACTTTCTAGACCTTCTGGACCCTAATCAGATGTAAATTCCCTCATATTGTTCAATGTAACTCTATTGTTAAATGTAAATTCACCAACAGAAGAGCAGCCTCAGCTTATCTCTCTACCCTAGCTCCAGTTTCTAGCCTTTCAGAATGAATATCAGACCTCAATCACGTCAAGGGGGTGGGATTCCCCTCTGCCCACCTTGTGCTGATTCTTCTCTGCCCAGGAAGTAGGCAAGTCTATAAAAAAGTCTGGGCTAAACTCTCTTCATAGCCAGATTCACTGGAGTCTGAGCCGAGTCAGATCTTATAATTTTCCTTTCCCTCTTTCCCTCAGGCACTCTTGCCTAAAACTTTGTTATTTACCCCTGTCCTTTGCCTCCAGGAAAAAAAAAAAGTCTTAATCTGTGAACTTTGCGGAAATAAAAATTATGATCTTTTCCAACTCCAGTGCTATTCTGTGAATTTTTCATTTCAAGAACTTTCATTTTATGATGGCATCAATTTCTGGAACATCATGGAGAGAAGCTAATTTCTCAGTTTCTGCATCCCTTTTCAATTCATGCTGATTACCTGATCAACAAACCTCAAGATAAGAGACATCTTGGATGAGGAGAGAGAAATTTTGTTGTTATTTGTAAACATTTACTCTCTGGTCTAAGGATTCTTGTCAATAAGGAATTTTAAGCAAATATTATATGATATTAGAGGCTCATATTGCAAAACCATGTCATCTTTGTGAAATCTCAAGTAGAGATTTCAATATAGTATTTTTTTGAGAAGCTTCTAGGTTTAAAGCTTTCTTCTTTTTTCTATATGTTTGTTTATTTTTTGTCTTAAGTTGTTAATCTATAGTAAAGTTTGTTGACCAACAAGATTGTGTTCACTTAATGAATACATAAGAATAGAGTGATAGTTTGCCCAAAACACTGGAGATGGGGGTTAAAGCCTTAAGGAAAAAGGAAGGGATCTATAATCTTGCCAGAAAGTATTCTAAGAACAAGTACAGAAAATACCTCTTGGGATCCAAAGAGCTTTTGCTTATGTGATTTATATCTATTGGTATTTATTATATTAGAAATGAAAACCAAAACATTAAAAAAGAAAATATATCTTGGCCTGTTTCCTTTCACTTTTGAAAACTTCACCTCACTATAAAATATTAATTATTATAATTATTTGAGCCCACCAGAGAATTAAACTTTCATGTAGAATACATATAATAGCCCTGCTCTCCCTATAACTATTCTTAAAAAAGAGAATTAAAGACTGGGAGATGTGAAATAGTTGAGTTTGGAAAGGTATATTGGAACATTCAGAGGAGTTCTGGGAATTTGTGTTCAAATCTGGAATTAAGTCTTGGGTCCTTTGGAATAGCTCTACAAGAGTGTTGCTACATGGAAAAAAGCTCTCTGATAAAGATTGTGGGAATTTGGAATTGAGTCAGTCAAAGTGAGGCTACCTCCCTCATAAACAATTTTTCCATTGTTACACAGAATAAAGTGATTTCATATGTCACTGAAGATGGAATAAGGCTCTCAGTCAGCTTCAAACAGGACTGGTTTATGAAACTGGTGACAGGTGGGAAAAGTGCCTAGAACTGACATTCTCACCATAACCAATTAACATGATGAATCTCAGAAGAAACTGGGGGGGGGGGGGGTCAGTGTAAGAAGCTAGTTCCTCTCCCCTAGCAGTAGCTCCACAGACACATTGTTATCCTTAATTTGCAATGTTAGGAAAAGCAACAAGCATTGACTAAGGTTTACTGTGTGCAAAGCACTTTACTTACAGTAGGCAATAGTAAACTTCACATTTTAGCCAAAATGATCAAGCGCATCATATAACATTTTTTTTGAGTGTTTCTCTAGAGGAAGCTTTTCCTCTCTCTACCCTGTACCTTTGTTGCTGGATGATTGGTGTCACCAAATTTAAGATTGAGAGGTCTGAATGGTGAAAGAATTTATGAACTCCCCTAGAATTTAAAACCACTCAGTTTTATTATAGAAAGCTGCATAGTGTACAAATTAAAACCTTTTCTTCTTCTAGAAAAACAGCAGGCACTCTGAGGACAGAAGTGAATAACCAAAGGTTAGGTGAGGTTTGTTTTGGTAAATGAGACAGAGACAAAGAGACAGAGACAAAGAGACAGTCAGGGAGAGTTAGTCTTCAGCCACAAGGGAATTGAAGGCAGGTTTTTTATAATCTTGCCCATTTTCTGGGTAATGAAGGGTATAGAGATTGAGGGCAAAGGGGAAATCTCTTGCCCTCTTATGTGACTGAAACCTTGTAAAAGGTTGGAAACTGGGGAGTTGGGAATGATGAGTCAGTACAAATTGTGCTTTTAACAATGGAACAATAGGAGTCAATTTATATCACAGGAGAAGATAATATCTTTTACAAAATTTAACAGTATAAATGATTACAAAATTTGTTTCTAATCACATCTCTTATGTCCATAATTCCCTGCATCACTATAAAATGAAAATAGTATGTATCATTTAAAACAGAGGTTCTTAACCTGAGGTCCATGTGAAATAGAGGAGATATTGGTCAGAGAAATAAGTTTTATACTTAATGATCTGTACCCTCTACATTGACCTTGCATCTTTCCCAACCCCTATCCCATTATTCAAATTATTGAGGCAAAGTCAATGAACTTTGAGTAAAGTTCCTAGCCTCTCCCTAAAACCCTATTAAAACAATGGTCCCTGCCCTAACCTGAAAGGGTTAAAGTCTCATTTATGTATCCCTAATTATCTCATCTTTGCTCCTCCTACCTCCTACTACTGTCCACATCTTTGTTAAAAAGCTTACTCAATCCTCCTTGGAGCTACTTGCCTTCCTTTGAAGGACAGTCCACTCTTGTCCTCAAGTGATCCCCAAACTCTTCTGCCCCTTTTACCTCCTGCTTAACCTTCTTTGGTGGAACCCACTCTTGGGGAATGTAATTTCCCACTTAACCTCTCTTTCTCCTATACCTTTCTTTATTATTCAACCTCTCATGGTGGTTTTAAGCTATTTAAATTGTTCTTTTCTTAAACTTCTTTCTCTGCTTAGGGATCTTGGTTTCCTGCCTTCACTTTAGTCTTTCTTTTCATTAACTTGTTAATCTTAGCAATACTTAAACTTTTTTTGTCCCTATTCCTTCTGGGTCAGGGGTAATCTTTTACATGAATTCCTTCATGTTCTGCCTGAACATTTAACTGACCATTTCCCCCTGAAATCACAGGAAATTGGTTTTAAAAATATTTTGAAAAATATATTTCAATATAATTGTTTTCTTTTTAAATGATTAATCAATTGTTCTCTATTTTCTTCAATTTCAGTTTCATTTGTAGGCTAAGTATCTTTTAAATAGGAAAACATTAAAATTCTATTTTGTAAATTTATTATACATGGCTTAAATTTTTTTCCTACATGCAGTTACTTTATTTTTTGAATCAGAGTAAGAATATGAGTATATTGCCCTGAGTTAAGAGTACCCAGTTTTTTTAGAAATATCCTACAAATAAGAAAGTTTCAGCAAAAATCATAGAACTTCATAATCATTAAATCTGAGTTAGAAAGGATGTCCGTGGCCTCCTTGTTCAAACCATGCAATAAATTTGCCTCTTCTTATTCTTTTCACTAAGAGAAAAATGACTTTTTTTGTTTATTTATTTTTATATTATTGCAATAATCTTGTGAAAGTAAACATAAAGTCCTCTCCCCGCAAAAGATAGAGAAACCTCAAGAAAAATGAAGTGAGAGGAAAAAAAGTGTACTTCAGTCTATGTTCAGATTCCATCAGCTGTCTCTGGGATAAGTTGCCTTCTTTATCATAAGTCCATCAGTTGTTGCTAATTACTAGCTATATTTCCCTCCATTCTATTCCTCCTCATTTCCATTTATTGTACTCTCTCTCTCTCTCTCTCTCTCTCTCTCTCTCTGTCTCCTTTTACCCTGTCCCTGCTCAGAAGTGTGTTGTATCTGACTACACCCTTCCACGATTTTACCTCTCTTCTATTACCTACTTTGCCCTCCCCTTCCTCGTTCCCCTTATCCCATCCCTTTCTTCTCATTTTTCTCTAGGGTAAAATAGATTTCTATACCCTAATGAATATATATGTTATTTCTTCACTGAACCATTTCTGATGAGAATGCTCACTCATTCACCTCACCTCCCCCCCTTCCATTCCATTGCAAAAGCTTTTTCTTGACTCTTTCATGTGAAATAACTCTGCCTTTCTCCCAGTACTTTCCTTTATCACCCTGTGCCTTGTCTATATATGTGCCTTCTTACTGCTCTTAAAATTAGAAGGTTCAAATGAGTTATCAGTATCTTCTTCCCGTGCAGGAATACACACAGTTCAACATCATTAAGTTCCTCATAATTAGTCCTTCCCATTAATCCCATGCTTCATGTCCTATACTTGGAGATCAAACTTTCTGTTCAACTCTGGTCATTTCAAAGGAAAGTTTGAAAGTCCTCTGTTTCATTGAAAATCTATCTTTTCCTCTTAAAAAGATTGTTCTGTTTGCTGGTTAGTTGATTCTTGGTTGTAAATCAAGCTCTTTTGCCTTCTGGAATATATTCCAAACCCTACAAGTCCTTAATGTAGATGCTGCCAAATCCTGTGCAATACTGACTATAGGGCAGAGTTGAATTATTTCTTTCTGGATGCTTGTAGTATTTTTGCTTTGACTTAGGAGTTTTGGAATTTAGCTATAATATTCCTGGGAGTTTTTTTGGGAGGAGGATCTCTTTCAGGAAGTGATTGGTAGATTCCCTCAATTTCTATTTTACCTTCTGCTTATAGGATCTCAGGGCAATTTTTCTGCATTATTTCTTGAAAAATGAAGTCTAGGACATTTTCCTATGACTTTAAGGTAGCCAAAATAATTTTAAAATTATCTCTCCTGGATCTATTTTTAGGTCAGTTGTTTTTCCAATGAGATATTTTACATTTTCTTCTAATTTTTTATTATTTTAGTATTGTTTTATTGTTCCTTGATTTTTGCAATGTTATCAGCTTCTGTTAGCTCCATTCTACATTTGAGGGAGTTATTTTCTTCAGAGAGTTTTTTTACCTCCTTTTCCAACTGGCCAATCCTGCTTTTTAAGGCATTCTTTTCCTCATTTGCCTTTTGAGTTGCTTTTTTCATTTGGCCTAAACTGGTTTATAACATGCTATTTTATTCAATATTTTTTTATATTTCCTTCACCAAGCTGCTGACTTGGTTTTCATGATCTACCTGCAATGCTCTCACTTCTCTTCCCGATTTTTCCTCTACTTCCCTTACTTGTTTTTCAAAGTCTTTTCTGAGTTCTTCCTTAACCTGAGCCCATTTCCTATTATTTTTGGAGGCTTTGGATACAGAAGCTTCAATTTTGTCATCTTCTGAGTGTGTATTTTGATCCTCCATGGGACAAAGTAATTTTCTATGGTTAGGTTCTTCTTTTTCTGTTTGCTCATTTTCTCAGCCTATGACTGATTTACCTCACTTCCAAAGTTTTGAGAGGTTTTGGGAACCCCACAGGGGTCTTCCTTCAAGGTCTTATGAGAATCTCTGACTGCTCTCTTGCCTGTACTCTGGTCTGTGGATGACTACAGGCCCTCCCCTCTGCCCTGGAGCTGTGAAGAGCTTCTCCACTATAGTGATCTGAGGGCCCAGACTGCAACCTGGATCTGAATGTGGACAAACATCAGAGTCCTGCCCCAGGGAGAACAGAGAGACCTCTGCAGTCTCTCCCCACCTCCTTACCATCTGTGCACTGAGCTCTGGACATACTGGGTGGCTCTGCAGGTTCCCCCAGTAGGGCTGTTCCTAGGCAGATGCTGGCTTTGACTCTGCACTCACTCTGGTGCAGCTGAGTTCTCTCACCGTGGCCCCCCCCCCCCCCAAGCCATCCTTGCTATCCTTGTGCCAAGAGGTCTGGAAACCACCCCCTTTGCCACAAACCAGGCATCCCCAGGGACTCAGGCACCCCTCAGGCTGTTCCTGGAAGACTGAAGCTGGTTTGCTGTGGCCCCACGTGGCTGTGACCTGGCTGTGCTGCAGTTCTTTCCAATCCCTGGTTCCGCAGATCTTCTAAGTTGTCTTGGACTGGATAATTGTATCATTCAGTCTTTCTGTGGGTTCTGCCCTGTTAAATTTTTGTCTATAATCATAATTTGACAGCTTTTGGAGTTTTTGGGGGATGAGTTTCTGGGAATTCCTGCCCTCACACAGCCATCTTGGCTCCTTATAATTGTTTTCTTTTATGATTCTGTAATTACAAATCAGGATTCTGAACAAAGAGTCCATAAGTTTCACCAGAATGCTAAAGATCCAGGACCACAAAAAAAAATGTTAAGGACATAAATGCAAAGGACGTATTCTTTGTTTACCTTTGTGTCTGGAATGCATTCTTTCCTATAATCCTTAATTTCCTTCTAAGTTCACTCATGGACTGCTTCCTGCATGAGACATTTTCCTTGACAATAGCAGCTAGTGCCTCTTCCTGAAACTACCTTATATTAGTTTTGTATATAGGTTTTATATATATATATATATATATATATATATATATATATATATATATATATATACATATATATACATATATATATATACTGATATATATGTATATAAAACTATATATATATATATATTATATATATATATATATATATATGTATATACTGATATGTTTGTGTTGTTTCTCCTAATTGCAATATAAGCTCAATGGGGCGGGGTAGGAACTGTCTCATTTTTGTCTTTGTATTAATGGGATCAATAATCTCTAGTTAACTGATTGATTGCTAACTACTTCTCCTTTCCAGAAGCTCAGAGGCAATGATAGTCAAGGGGAAAATGCCTAGAAGAGTGGAGGGAAATGGAAAATCAGGTTCTGGTAGCAGAGAATAACTGAAAAAGATGGATGAAAATTCCCTCAACCACTTGCTTTCGACATTTTTAAAATTTGAAGACCAAATCCTCTTGTCACAACATTTGTTACTATTCATCTGGGGCAGAGATTGTAGTCTCCTGTCTCTTTCCATGATATAATACCCTTCATTAAAATCTTTAAAACTGGCATAGAGGTTAGCTGTTGATTAGCTTCTCTTCTCCTTAAAAAGAAACAGATGCAATTAACAGAGCAGGAATATGGTTCCTGTCCCAATCCTGGCAGTCACTTCCTTTTGTTGTCATGAGGCCAATTTCGATCAGATGTAAACATATCATCTTGGACATTTTTTAAGAGAACAAGTGACTGAAAGAAACTGTGATGATGATTGCGGCTTTTCTTCATGTCATGTAGGAACTGACAATGTATTTCATTATTTAACAAGACCTGAAATAGAAACAAGGATTTTTTTCACCAGACTTTAAAAGTCATCAAGAGAGTGTGGGAAAAATAACTGGCAAAATCCCAGGCAATTTCATCCATATCTAATGGTAAGCTTTTTGAGAGAATGGACTATACCATATTATAGGGCTATAATGAAAGGAATTATTGTCACAATACCTAGATTTGAATTCTGGCTCTGACATTTACTAGTTGTGTGAACATGCGCAAATTGCCTAATATCTCCGAGTTTCATATTTCACATTTATAAAATTGGAAAAAATAATACTTGTACTACTTATAAACTTAATTTTTATAACTCTAGGATATCATCATCATCAACATCTTCTTTATCATATATTTATTTATATCCCCAATAATATCCAGCTCAGTGTCTTATGCATAGCATATATTCAATAAATGTTTATTAAATAAATGAATGAATGAATGAATGAGTAGCACTTAGATTCTGCAAAAAAAGTTGTCAGGAAAAACTTGCTTGGTTTAACTTTAAGTATAATCCCACCAGTAGCAGTGATGCAAAGGAAAGTGAATATAGAGGGGTGGATGGAGAGAGAGGTAAAACTAGGACCTCAGATTCTTTTGCTCCAGTTTTTCTTCTTGATCCTTGAAATGCCATCGTTAGAGACTTTGGTTCAGCATCCTCAACCTGCACCCCTGTGGTAAGATCCCCAGAAGGAAAATGAGCCAGTTCCATATGGGTTACCACATTTACACTGATCTGTAATATTTTGTTTCTAACTTTCAAATTTCTATTCTAAAAAATAAAACTATTGTGAAAGCATCATATATGAACATATTCCTTCTTTATATGAAGAGTGCCTTAAGAGGTAGAGTAAATAAATGCTAAAAGTAACTTACAGAGAAGAAAGCTGATCATCTTGTGTATATACAATGGATCTTTGATCTCAATAATAGGAGTATTCATTCCAGTGGTGCAAATTACAACATATCCATGTCTGCTCATTCTATATTCTCATAAAAATATAGATATAACTGTATATTTGTATATATGTAAATTTATATATGAATATGTAAGTAGTTGTTAACTTTTTTTTTAATAATTAAGCTTGAATTTTTCCATGTCTTTGATATATTCTCCTTCTTCAGGTATCTGGAAATACCCTAAAAATTACACCACTTTGAAATAGACCTTCTCTTTCTATACATCAGCTAATCCAACTACTTTCCCCTTTTCTGTTTTCTTTGCTACTTTCTCAATAATTACATATAGGATAAAATCCTAACCCAGGAATTCCATTTTCCTGGATGATGAAAAGATATAGTTATAAAAACATTTACAGATCTTTTTCACTTTTTTGTTGTACTCCTTGCAGTTTCATCTCTAAGTCCCTTGAGGTGGCTTAGACCCCCTTGTAAAATTTCCTTTAAGTTCTTTTTCTTTCATTGTTCATTTCATTTTCACTTGCTATTAGATCATACAAACAAAATTTTTTTCTTCCACTAGTGTTGTCCTTTGTTGTTATTTCTTTTTTAATTGTCAAGGGCATCAAGTGTTTGCTAGTTAAAGTGGTTTTTAAGTTCTTTTGTTCTCATCATGGAAATTGATGGTCCAGGTAACAGGATGTGTTTTCAATCACTAACCTAAGTACAGAGAAGTTTGTCACCAGTAGGTTGACCTGTTGGTGGTAAATTGTTTGGTTATGGGAACCCATGAAAGAAAAATACAACATATAAAATGACCCTTGGTCTTTTCTGTGGTAATGAAACACTAAGTGACAGAAAAAGAACCGGAGAACACTTTTTAGACCACATATAAAAATTTATGGAACTGTTGGTACTCTAAATTTGAAACTCCCAATAACTGATCAGTGAACCTATTAGTGGAGGAATTAAACCGAATCATTCTTGATATTCTTATTGAAAACAAAACCAGAGGATAGAAGAAAGTTGTCATTAAATGAAAAGATGGATCCTTGTATTGTCTATTGTAAGGTGAAAATTCCAGAGTAATCTTATCAGTCAGAGATCAGAGAGATTTGATCCTTTTGTAATAGTGTATTTTGGTTTTATATGCAAAGATGATGATACAGACTAATTGTAATAATACAGACAAAAGAACTTTGTTATGGCTATTGATGGGTTTGTATTATAATTCATACAATATCTACTCTAAATTGCTCCCCTTCACCTGTATCAACAGCAAGCATTTATGTAATGCCTAATTGGAGCTAAGTCTGTGGCCAAAGAACAGAGTATAGTTAATTGATACATGCATTGAACCCAAATTATCTTAGTCTCATTATCAACTTACTTTAATCAATTAAGCTAACCAGCTTATGTGATGACAGGATGATTAGAATTGGGATGAAAATCTAAGTTTGATATCAATTTCTGGCAAAATTCTGCAATGTATTACCACAGACAACTTCTGAACATTTAAAAAAGAAAGTAATAATTCATTATGAATTCTCTAAGATAATAAGATCAAGAACAAGCTTATCCTCAAAGAAGATATATGAAAAAATAACAGAGGGAGGTGTGTGTGTGTGTGTGTGTGTGTGTGTGTGTGTGTATGTGTGTGTGTGTATGTGTGTGTGTTCACATGGAACATTAAATATAATATCATATTTTTGGTTGGTTTTGTTGAATTTTTTATTCTTTTTTTTTAAAGAATGCCTTATTATAGGGGTGGCTAGGTGGCATAGTGGATAAAGCACTGGCCTTGGAGTCAGGAGTACCTGGGTTCAAATCCGGTCTCAGACACTTATATTATTACCTAGCTGTGTGGGTTTGGGCAAGCCACTTAACCCCATTTGTTGTGCAAAAACCTAAAAAAAAAAAAAAAGAAAGAATGCCTTATTATAAAAAGTGACTCCTTGGAATGGTTAGGTTTTATAGAGGGACATCTAGACAATGGAAAACAAAAAAAAAATCAATAAAATATATTTTAAAAGATTACAAAGTCTTTTAAAAGATTTAAAACATCAAGGGAATGCCATAGATGTAATACATGGAGTTCATCTAGGTAATTGACAAAATATCTCATTATATAAAAAAATCTTGGCTAAGTTATATTCATAAGTGGTCGAGCAATTGTGCCAAAGTAACATTGATTATTAATTGATTCATTTGATGGGAAATGTTATCAATATTTAATAGGTCTTTATACATGACTTGTATCAGCATTTTTATATATGACTTAGATAAAGAAGATAAAAGGCAAGTGTGACAAAATTTGGAGAGATGCCTAGAGTAAAAGAAATTGTTCTTGGATTTCAAAATTGTTTCATTAGATTAGAATGATTAGCTAAAATCAACACAATATTTAATAAATATAATTGCAAACTTCTAGGTACAGCTTTAAAAAATAATATTGTATTAATACAGAATGATGGTGAATTGTCTTAATTATCCTGAGAAAGACCTGGAGTTTGATTGTTATGAGCCAAAAATATGACAGCTACTGAAATAGTTAAATTCAATCTTAGAACAGAAATTGATTGAAGTAAAATGTTTTAACCAAGAGAAAGGTAAATTAATAAAAAATATAATATTTTGATCCAGGATGATTATAGTCCTACTGTATTATGTCCTGATCAGACCACATAAGAACATTGTATTTAGATATGACTATAACATTAAATAGAATTTTAATAAACTACTGTGCATACAGATAATGTTAAGAGGATAGAAAGGGTTGGGAAACATTTTCATTTAAGTCAAAAGAATTCCGGATGTTTAGCCTACAAAAGACAAGATTTAGGGTAGGGATAAGAGAGCTATCTCTAAATATTTGAAAACCTGCCAAGAGATTTGTTCTGTCATCTAAGTTTTGATAGAGAAAAAAAAATAGGACAGCTTTAATTATTTAAAAGATTTTCTTTATGTTAAACCAAAATCTGTTTCCCTATGATTTCTATCCTTCTGACCTCTGCAACAACATAGAATGTGTTTTCTTCTACATAATGAAGCACAGAGCATCCTCAGCCAAATTGGGACTAAGAATTCCCAGTATAAGAATTTATGATTCATATAGAGGATAACTTTCTTGGAAGAATGCAAGAGGAAATTTTGGTGATGTAAAAACCAAAAGATATCAATAAAAATATATTTTAAGAAGAATTCCTTATTCAGCAGGAAAATGAAAATGGGAGCAGAGAATTTGTACAGCCTCAAAGTCATTTACAAATAGCACTGTCCACTTATTGACTAGCCACTATTTGCCTTGACCCTTTACAATTCACCATGGCCCTATCTAATACTCTCTCTAATTTTTAGACTAGATCCATTATTTTATTGGTAGAGACAAACACAATGCTCCAATTTTCCCATGAGAAAATAAAATTTTCTTGTCTATAAAGGAATATTTTCAAATTCATAAAATTTTGGCTACTTGACTTTGGCTTTCATGTTCCCTATTATTGTTTGAAGTAATTTTCTTTTCCATTTAATTACAAAGGATTAGTGGAAAGGGAGGATTACTTAAAAAGACAACAATAAAGGAGTAACAGAGAACATTAGAGTCCCACTGTATTCAACCTTAGATGGACCACACCTGGAGTACTTGGCATCCCATTTTAAGAGGAGCATTGACAACCTAGAACACCTCCAGAGGTAACTGTCCAGGATTCTGTTGGGGCTAGAGACTAAGGAATAAGGGAGATTAAAGAAGATTAAGCTAAGGATAACTAACCAAGTTAGTTATTCAGTCTATTTAAGTAACATTGGTATGTTTTACTCAGGAGAGAAGACATGGGGAAGGGTAGGGAGGGACAGTATCAACACTCTTGTTTTCATGTATTTGTAGGATTGCCATGTGAAAAAGGAAAAGACTTGTGCTTGGCCCAAGATCACAGAACTAGAAGTAGTATGTGGAAGTCGCAGAAAAGCAGATTTTGGCTTGATTTAAGGGAAAAAATTCCTAACAGTTAGAGCAATTCCCAATTAAATAGGCTGCCTCAGGAGGTAGTGAATTCCCTGGAGATATTCAAGGAAAGGCTGGGTTCACTATTTGTTGGGTTTGTTGTAGAAGAAATTTGAGTTCAGACAGACATTGGAATAGATGACAATCTGAGGACATCATATTATTTAATCTGTTAATATCTAAGCAAAGTGTTTCACAAAGGAAGAATGGTATATTGTGTTTCCAAATTGTTGTGGCACTTAGCATGATGACCATAGTAGGGGTTCAATAAATGTTTATTCATTGATTGTTTGAAACAGTAGATAGACACTAGGTCTGGAGTCAAGAAACCTTGGTTCAATCCAAACTTAGATAACCTACTGACTCTGTGACCCTGATCAAGTCACTTAACTTTCACTTGCCTTAACTATAAAATGAAGATAAAAATAGCACCTATCTCCCAGGGTTGTTGTGAGAACCAAATAGAATACTAATTAAGACCTTTGGCACATACATATGACAGGTATGGTGATGATAATGATTTTGGTATATCATATGTAGAATAGTTTGGGTCACAGTTTTAAAACATTTCCATAATGTCTTTGTTTTTGCAAACTGTACATACTTTCCCATGGACTCTAAAAGAAATGAATACTTTGGAAAAATACTTCACCATTTTCTGGTGGAAAAACATGTTGGACAGTATCATCATTGTACTCAGGCCAATTCTGTATATACACTTCTACTTTGGAAACAAGAGTCACCCTTTCTGGAAATATCCTCCCTGGTCCCTCACAACTAAGCAATTTTTACCATTTTCTCCTAGTCTATCAGTGACATAAGGTTGTTATCAGATTTAAAAAAGGGCAAGAATCATACCAGAAACACAGAAGCAAGTTTTGCAACATCCTGTTCCTATTGGAGAAAGAAAGGAAAATGTTTCTTGATTTCTGTAAGTCACAAATTATATTTCAACCATTGTACCTTTGCTTCCTTCCTTGGAAGATCTGGAGTTGTGGAGAAACCAGGGAGGAAGAGTCTAGGAATCTTTATTATTTTTTTTTTTTGTAAGGACTCAAGTCTTCCAAAAGACAAGAAAAAAGACCAGAAGGATGGCTTCCTTAAGGAGTATAGCATTCTTGCTAGAGGAATTAAATATTTAAATAAAAGGAACTGTATACAAGGAAGATCTGTTTTGAGAATGGTGCAGAGAAAGCAAAAGCCAACTGGTCTTGGACTGCCAGAGAACTCTGTCATGTCAGCCTTCTTCTTGGCTCCTTGTAATGGTGTCCAGATCATTGTTTTAACTCATTTCCCTTTCCTTTGTTGTTAGGAGTCAGACATGTAAACACTGCGTCTCTAAGGGAGACTGAACTGCTCAGTAAATTTATGTCATTTAATATGGCAGGGGATGATTTCCATACCTTTGGTTTAGAGCACTCATTTCCAATCCCAAGCAGGGAGGAAAAGATCAATCCCAGGGTGGGACCTCGGAGAGGTGTTTGTCTGAGAGGGTGAAAACAGCAGGAGAGGATGACCTGTTAATTTGTTATTCATCTAGATCCAAGGATTTGTTTTTCTGCTTCCTCACAGGTTCACTATTACAGGGTCAGTCTTTTGTAGACTTGGGTATTTGCATGAAATTTCAGTTTTTTGAATTTGGGGGAAGGAGTTGGGGGAAAAGAATGATAGGGTAAGGGGCTTGTATTCATCTCTGAGTGAACAGAGATATTTGAAAGAAGGATGCCTCTAGAGCATATTTTTTTTCCACCTAATTCTGGCTGCACTAATTTTCTCCATGAAAAAGTTTTTTAAGGCTTTTTTTTTGAAAATGTTTTTTAAACTGATATAATAAATATTTTCTATTTTATTCATAATTTATTTTTCCTTGTAATCTTCTTGGTACATTATCTGCTTATGAACTCTACACATATTTATAGTCTGAAAGATATCACCTTTATAGAAGTTTGATTATTATTTGGCCATCTGGAAACAAGACAGTAGGAAATTTGAGGATAAAGTATTGCTAAATATCAGTAATGCCAGATGTGTGGGTATTCACAGAGGTATACAGTGAAGAGGGGAAGGGATGTTACTTTTATTATAATGCTACCAATTAGCTAAACTCTGAAACCAGGAAGATGGGTGGAACCAAGAATAAAGATATTGTTTTGGCTGGGAGACAATGGGTAGGGGGGAGGAAGGACTAGATAAAGGAACTTCTGAAATTTGGGGCTTTTTGTCTGGCATCTCTATATCATAGCAGCCCCACAAAAATAGGAATTTGAGCGCTTTTCACTTATTATCAGGGTCTTTTGATTTGGGGCTTCAAAGTTTCATACCTTGGACACAAGCCACCTAATAAAAAGGACTCAGAAGGGTTGTTGAAAGAAGATGCCTTGTTCTAAATTCTCTCTATTAGGTGTTGATCTAGCAAAGGCATACTGTTCTGAAAATACATGTGACTTTCCACATCACAATTTCAATATATCAGAAATGGGTATGAGAAATTAAATGGGAATTTTGGGGGAAATTTTGCAGAAACTGAAGATGATAGAGAAAAAGTTTCGAAAGTTGGAAATACCTAAAATATATATATATATATATATATATATATATATATATGTATATATATATATATTTATTTTTGTAAAATATCAACAAATTTTTATTTTTTTTAATGATTCAGACTTCTTCTCTAGTACAAGAGGAGGGTCAAAAAGTTTTTTACAGATTTTCTGTGTGGTAGAAACCTAACCCCCACAAAGTGGAAGGGATAACTGTAGTAATGATGATCAGCAGAAAATCAATGAATCAATCAAGCATTTATTAAATATCTCTTATATATTAAGTACTAGACTGGATGATGGGGATAAAAGTACAAAGAATGACATGATCTTTTATCACAATGAACTTAGTACTCAATTTTACAGACCCAAATCAAATGTTTGAATGACAAATCAGTAGTACCCAGCAAAGCTAAACCTGAAAAGAAATGAACCACACCCATCTTTTGAAATGTGGCTCAATTTTGTAAGTTTTAGTCTGTTAAAAACCAGACTTAATGTGTTGAACTGAACTTTGTAAAAAACTTCTCATGCCAAGGATAGCAAAGGAAATCATATTTTCTCTAAGTTGTTATTAATTAATAGCCAGGTTGCTCAAGCAAATCTGAATTGAAATTCATTGGCTTAAGGGGAAATAAATGGTTCCAATTCCTAGCTATTATGCCACAAATTGATGTTATTCTAGAAACTATCACTTTAGGTACTGAGAAAATCCTTAATTTTCCATGTTTGGCATTAAGCAATTTCTTTGAATACAAATTACATAATTATCAGCAGTATGGTATGGTGGCAAAAGAATTGACTTGGACACTTGGAAGCAGATACTCTACTTTCACCTCTGCTGGTGGCTAGTTATGTGACCTTAAATGAGTCCTTTAACTTTCTGAACCCCAATTTCCTTACCTAGAGGACCAGAGAGAGAATTGTAATTCCTTCTAAACTCTAACATTCTGTGATTCTAACATGTGACAACTGAATGGGACTATTTGATCAATGCTTTGAGCATCCAAGGTACCTACTTAGGAAATGTTTACTGCTAAGGTATTGCTTTAATTTTAGTTACAGGAAATTACTGAGTCTAGTTCAATAGCAAAGTGCTAATTTATATTCACTTTGCAAAGACCTCTGTGTCCTGGCTATTTGGACTTCAAATTCCCAAGTATAAATCTTACTCCCTTTACCTCTTGTCTTTCTGCTTCTATGAGGGGGATAGCTGAGTGATCAAGTGTTTATAGGAAGAAGAGAACCTCATTTCTCTTTATCCCTATCCAGATCATTTTCAATCCATATCTTACCCAGAATAAAGTTTCTCTCCAAAAATAGCATCATTATTTTCAGAAGAACTAAGAAAACCATTCTCAATTCCCATCTGAATATCAAAAAATATATGGGTAAACAAGACCAGGAAGATCTTCAGAATAAAAATATATTAATTCAGAAATGTCCACAAGCAAGCAAAAAGATATGTGTCTGTCTCCCTTATTTGCAATACCTTCTCTTCACATTTCTGCCTCTTGGAATGCCAAGTTTCCTTTAGCATACATCTCATGTGCCATTTGCTACACATCCCTTCCCCTAACCATACCTGTTAATGCTATTGACCATATGAAATTACTTGGTATTTTCTCCCTATATTTTGCATTTGCTAATTTGTGTACACTTCTTATCACCCCAGTAGAAAACGAGCACCTTGAGGGAAGACAATTTCATTTTTGTCTTTAATTCCCAGTACCTAAAAAGATGCTCACATGGTAGGCATTTAAGAAAAGCCTTTGCTTTTAGTTGAAACACCCAATTTAAATCCTGTATTTTGAGAGTATTTGGGATTTTTTTTTTTAGTTTTTGCAAAGAAATGGGGATTAAATGGCCTGCTCAAGGCCACACAGCTAGGTAATTATTAAGCATCTGAGGCCAGATTTGAACTCAGATACTCCTGACTCCAGGGCAGGTGCTCTATCCACTGTGCCACCTAGCTGCCCCCTAGTATCTGGGATTTTTAAAATACTCACTTTTTATTTTAAGTCTTCACAAGATATGAATTTGATTAGTATGGTACTTCCTCCATGCCTTAGTAGTCTGTTTTCATGACTTACTCTGGGAAAAACAATCACCTGGTGGTCAATTTTCCCAGGCCAGGCCTTTCCAATCCAGAATGGTCCTTGGATAGCAGCGGGAGAGGCAGCACTTACAGTCACCCAGGCTGTTTCCAGACCTCTGGCTGGTCTTTCTAGTTTCCTAGCCCTGTGATGGTGTTCCACTAGTCCAGCCTTAAAAAGCCAAAGGTCATTGCCAGGCTACAGTGAACCATTGAAGTAGGACTTTGGTGGAAGATTAATTTATAACCTCACAGTTATTATTTACATTCCTCAATCCCACATTCCTTCTGGGACTTGACCAAAGTCACAGCATAGAGGAGCTTGCCAATGCTAACAAACAGGTCTCTGGATGCTACTAAAGAACTCACCAGTACTAGAATTATAGTTTAGCTGATCTTTATTAACATTTATAGACTTAGGGATCCATGACCCACTTTTGTTCAGAGAATGTCTTTAATGGCTGTCTCTGAATAATTCCTCAAATCTTGTCACCCCACCCCACCCCAGTTATGTGACAGTGTATCTGTGATGACTTCCTTCATCATCAATTAACAATTCTAAAGCCCAAAGATCCCAAGGTCTTGTGTTTTAGAGCTGAAACACATCTATAATCCTAGCCACGCATACATTTCTTCCCTAAGCCACATTCAGAATCATATGAATAGGCATACATGACATCAGACAATGTATAAGTAATTTCATTATGTAATGAACTGTCAATGTATATGCATGTATGTATGCATATATATATATGCATATATATATACATTTTTTACTTTTTTTTAATCTTCTTTTCCTTCAACTTTTCCTCATTTATTTGACGCTTAATTGATCCTAATTCAAAGATAAATAAATGTACCCTAAATATAATGTAAAATTTTAGGGTAGGGGCACAAGAAATTGGGGGCTATACAAAGTCCTCATAGGAGATAGAGGACAAGAGGCCTTCATGAAAAAACCATCCTAGCTGTCCTATGCTTCTTTTGCCCAGGAAGTAGCAATTGATAAAGTAGCAATTGAGGGGGGAAAAAGTCAAGGAAAACAGAGAAAGACACTGAAGCAATGGAACAACATAGGCATTACAGAAATTTCAAGGATCCCAAACCCAGTTTTATAACTCAGAGGACATATTTTCCAAACTCTTTCTAAATAGCATCTTTCAATCCTTTCTTGAGCTGGTGGTTAGATTGAAGGAGTTGTAGTCAGCACAATTCAGTCACACCACATCTTTGTGGCTGCATCTTCTGAGCATGAAAAAATGCAAGACTGAGTCATTTGCTCTTGCCAAGACAGATTTTGTGTGTGATTTTATCAATGTCTTGACCTTCTCCTGTCATCATTAGACTATGACATTCTTAGAACAACTGCACATTCTATGCAGTTCATTTCCTCCATTGTTTGAGATGATAGAATATATGTGTATTTGTGTGTGTATGCATATGTGCATATATATTTATATATATATATTATATATATGTGTGTGTGTGTGTGTGTGTATGATGTTTGTCCTTCAACTATGACATCAAGGAAGAAATGCCAAGACAAACAAGTGAATTAGATTTGAGTGGGGGATGCCATAATAAGTTATCAGCCTCACTTTCTCCTCTGGAGTCATCTGGGTGCAGTGGTCAGATACGAATTATGATAACTGGAGATAGCTTTGGATGCGAAATAATCAGGGTTAAATAACTTCCAAGGTCACACAACTAGTAAGTATCTGAGGCTGGATTTGAACTCAGGTGGCTCTGATTCCAGGGCTGGCACTGTATCTACTACATCACCCAGCTGTATACACACACACACACACACACACACACACACACACACACTCACACACATATGCATACACATATAGAAGGCATGAGATGGTAGAAGGTTGCCTTATGTATGTATTTATATTTATATGAAGGCATATATATGGTATATATTAAAAACTATTACTGGTATGTACACACACACACACACACATATATACATACACACATATATATGTATATGTATATATATACCTACATACACACAGACATGCACACACCAATAATAGCTTTCTATGGAGAAAACTTGATTCAAGGCTTTCTTTCGCTTCCTCTATTTTACCCTCCCCTCTGTCTCTCACACTATACATTATTTTTTCAAAAGTGTTTATGTCGCCTTTCCAAGTTTGATATCTTACTCTTTTGCTTTAATTTCTGAAGCAGCTTGCTGAATCTGTTCCTGGTGATGTTTCTTACCCAAAGAATACATTACTAGGAGCTAGCCAACACAGTTTAGAGCATACCACTATGGAAATTCAGCTGACTGGTGGAGGATTTCCAATATAAATTTCCCTTTTCTCGCCACAATTTTATGGAAGTTTGCAATGAGGCACATCAGCACTTTTTGGAAATAGGGACCTGATTCAGAAGAACATTGCTTCTGTTGATGTTCTAGGGTTTTTTCCTGATATTTTTAAGGAGTGGATCCATTACTCAGTACTTTATGTTCTTGTACTGTAATCCAATGCCTCTCCAATCCAATGCCACCCCATCAAACCACTTTGATGTAACCATTTTTGCTTGGGACATTTTCCTTTACATTCTTAAATCTTCCTTTACCCTGATATTTTACTGGTGGGTCTTTAGCCCAGTTCTTGGGACCTCTGCACAATGGTATACATTTAAATTATGTCTCCTTGAGCCATTGTTTCAGAAAGTCATCCCTAGTCCTTTCAAGAAATAGATTCACTTTCTGACAGTTTGCTTCAAATATGCGTTCAATGAGATAATGTTATTAAAATGACAATATGAGAGCCTCCAGTAAAAACAGGAGAACATTTAACTTATTCTAAAATTTTTTATGTATTGTAACTCATTTCTTCTTTAAAAGATGAAATTTGTAGTTCAGTCTTAAGATTTTTTTTCTCAGTTCTCTGTTTTGAGACTCATCTAGAACAAGTCAAATCAAGATAACTATCAATAATCACTCCCATTTCTGTAGTCATTCATAAGTTCCCAGGGTTCTTTCTTTATATCCAAGTAAAAGAAATACTGGAAACATTTCTCCTGTAGCAGAGAGGGTAGGAAAATCACTTGTTAGGGACTGTTGTGTGTGGGAGTGCTGTGAACCTTCATCACTTGCTGTCCTTGAGCACCAGAGCCTTATTTTACTAAGTGTCATGGGACTGGGAGTGGATTAGGGACTAGAGAGAATATTTAAGTACTTGTATTTTGGTAAATAAACAGAGACCTTGGTGTACAAAGGGAGAACTTGTCTTCCTTGTTTCCCTTGCCTGAGGAAGGTTAAGTGAGTCTGAAAAGGTACTCAACAATCACTATTTGCAGACTTTGGGGTATCTTTCATGGAACTGGATATAGTTTCTGATTTATTGCTGAGACACATATGACTTGTTGGGAATGACAAAGGGAACTCTTGGCTGGTGCTCAGTGATAAATGCTATGTCAATAGGATTGGCAAAAGTGTGTGTGTGTGTGTGTGTGTGTGTGTGTGTGTGTGTGTGTGTGAAGGGGGTAGACATTTATTGAAGAACCTCCCCCCTTTATATAGAAGAGTTCAGGAGAAATCACTGCTCCTGACCCACTCTCAATCTAGTCGGCATTACTGCTCTTGGTATTTTCATCTCTCCTTTCTCCTCACATTAATGAACATTTCCTGGGGCCTCCACTTTGTAGAGAGTTGGCCACTCTCCACTTTGGTCCTGACTTCCAGAATTCAAAACTATAGACCTTTTTTCATTCTCTCTACTTCCTACCTTTTCAGTTTCCTTTTGTGTGTGGTGCCTCCCGATTAGAATATAAAGGGCAAAGACTTTCTCCTTGCCTGTACATGTCCTTTTCCCCATACATAGTAAGTACTTAATGTTTATTTCCTTTTTTCCTTCTGCCTGCTGCCAAATCCTTGATGGAAGATCCATCAAAGCCAAATGAAACTGAAAAACACTAACTCAGGGAAATTTTTGTCTAGACGTATTTCAGCCCAAGTCTCTAAGACCTTTGGTCCTGAGTGTTCCAGGGTATTTGTTAAATTACATCTCCATTTTATAAAGGGGGAAACTGAGGCTTAGAGTTGTTAAATTGATTTGCCAGGCTGGTAATATTCAAATCTAGGGCTCCTTTTCAATCTTTTTGGCATTCTTTTCACTACCCTCTATGGCAAAGTAATTCAGCTTCTTCACACTCTTCACTGACTTGTCCCTTAAAAGGGGAGAGAATGAGAGCAATGTGCTATAAATCACTTTGGAATTGGAAAAACTTTTAAGATATAACATCAATCACCTTAATAACAGGATTTTCCTATAAAAATGAAATATTTATCATTAAAATTTTTTTTTGGTCTGGGTCTATGATTACATTTGTGTAGGAATGAGGAAATTGAAGCTCTGAAACTTCTCTTTCAACTTAGTCTTAGAGAATTACTTTTGGGAGGGAGGGGCACTGAAGGACTGAATTACTTGTCCAAGATCACCAGGCCATAAATATCAGAAGCAGGCCCTGAATATAGGTCCTCTTAACTCTAAGGCCAGTTCATTATCCATCACCTCAGAATGTACCTTATTTATTCATTGATTTTTTAAATCCCATTATTTCATTAGTTTAAAGTTTATTTCCTAAAGAGACACTTTCTCCCACTATAAATCAGTACTTTCTCTACAATTTTCAGTCTTGGAGAATTTCCTGGACCACTGAGAGGTTAAATGATTTGCCCAGTGTCACAAATAGGACCTGAATCCAAGAGTTCCTGACTCTGAGGTCAAATCTTTATCCACTATGCCACACCTGCCTTTCCTGTATCATTGTTGCTAGATTTTATAGCATATTGAGGTTTATAAAGAGCTTTTTTCACCATATCCCTGGGAAGTTGCTAGTGAAAGTCTTATTCTTCATTTTACAAATTAGGAAGTTGACTTCTTCAAGATTACATGATGATGTTTGTCCTTCATGTTCAAAAAAGGCCACAGCATTAGGGAGCTGATGCCATGACAAGCACATGAATTGGATTTGAGTGAGGGGGTGCTGTGCTAACTCACCAACCTTACTTTCTTCTACAGAGCCATCTGGGTCCAGTGGTCAGATATGAATAAGGATGACCGGAGACCCTGAATTCAAGGTAATCATGGTTAAGTAACTTGCCCAAGGTCACACAGCTTGTATCAGGTGTCTGAGGCTGGATCCGAACTCCCATTCTCTTGACTCCAAGGCAGTACTCTAGTCACTGTGACACCTAGAAGTGAGCAAGATTACATAGCTCATAAGTGGCAACACTAGAATCGGAGCCTATGTCTTCTGATCCAACATGCTGTCCATGATACCTATTGCAATATTTTTTCAAAACATTAGTTTCACTTTTGCATCATAATTTGGGTAACTTTTACACAAGAAGAGAGTATATAAGAAGTCAAATTATGAGTTATTGTTTGTTCCTAAAGATTAGAATTGGCAAGGTCAGTCAGAAAATAGTTAAACATGTTTTTAAGATTGATATTATTAATTTCAAGAAGGGTAAGATACCCATGGCCATAGCTCCTGTTGGACACAATGTCAGAACTCACTTGCATCCCACTTCTGTGACTACTTTGTCACCTTGGACAGTCTTCAATCCTATTGACCATCTTGCTCACACACAAGGTTCCATCTTTCCTCTCCTTGCTCCTCTTCTCTGTTCTTAGAATGCTCTCTTCTTCCCGTCACCTCTTCCTATATCTTCTTATTCCTTAAAGACTTAATTTCGATGCCACTTTCAGTGGGAGGTTTCTCAGCTACTAGTGCTTAACCCATTCAGATTACCTTCAAACTATTCTCAATCTAAATAAGCCCATGCATCTTGCTTGTGCTTATTTATAAACATATTGTTTCTCCTATTAGAATGTAAACTCAAGGGGCAGATATTGTTTTTATTTTTTAATTTCTATCTTCAAGACTTAGTACAGTGTCTGGAAAATAGCAAGGGCTCAGTAAATTCCTATTGATTAATTGGTTGATTGATTAAATCACTTTCTTTATTTTATTAAATATTTTATTTGAGTTTTACAATTTTCCCCCCAATCTTACTTCCTGCCCCTGCCATGGAAAGCAATCTGTCAGTCTTTACTTTGTTTCCATGTTGTATATTGATCCAAATTGAGTGTGATGAGAGAGAAATCACATCCTTAAGGAAGAGACAAAAAGTCTAAGAGATAACAAGATCAGATAATAAGATATGTTTTTTCCTAAATTAAAGGAAATAGTCCTTGAACTTTGTTCAAACTCCATGGCTCTTTGTCTGGATACAGATGGTATTCTCCATTGCAGACAACCCAAAATTGTCCCTGGTTGTTGCACTGATGCAATGAGTGAGTCCATCAAGGTTGATCATCACCCCCCATGTTGCTGTTAGGGTGTACAGTGCTCTTCTGGTTCTGCTCATCTCACTCAGCATCAGTTCATGCAAGATTAAATCACTCTCACCTTTTCAGTAGGATGTAACATCCCTTGCCTTTTCTATATATCTACTAGTTCTGACTGAGAGTACTTCCTGTCCTATCAGGAAGTTCAAATGGGAAAGTCCAGATCAGAAATTTTGCTTCAGGATCAGATTTAATTTTATGCTCTTGACTCATCCTGCCTCTTATAAGACACATGAGTTTTTAGTTGTAAGAATCACAAATAAAGAATGAATGTAGAAAAAGCATCTAGGCTAAAGACGTCAATGCTAACCAGAACCACTCAATCGTTTTTGGTTTTTGCCCCAAGTTGTTTTGAAGAGTAATGATGGACCATTTTGAGGGTTGAAGTCTATCTAGCTCCATGCAATTATTTTACAGTTTAGCCAAGTTGGAATCTTTGGGTAATTTAAAGGGATCGAGAGCATGGCAGGACTGAAAGGAATTTTCTAACTCAGAGCCAGATAGAAGATTGGGATCAGGCAAACCAAGCCCTACAAGAAGAAAAATAAGTTAGAAGGACAGGCTTAATTTTAGTCTTACGATTTGTTATGACTGCTCAGCTGAATATAGCTGTGACTAAAAGAACTTAACCTTTTCTGTACAAGGGGAATCTGCTGAGTGGCAACATGCCTTCAAATGGTAGGAAGGAGAAGTGCAAGACCTGAAGAAGCCCTTACTGAAGACCAACAGATGGTAGCAGAAAGCAACTCAGCAGAGATACCCAACAGGAGTGACAACATCCAACAGAGCTCAACCTATAGGAAGAACAGAACAACTGCTCAGGGAAGGAAGAGAAAACAAAGCAACTTGTCCAATGTTAACATCAGGAAATGTAGGAGATGTGAGTTGCCTTGAACTTTCACATACACTGACCTCATGCGTTCCCCACACATATGTGTTCCCCAATCGTGTATATTCCTAAATGCATTTCATTCCTTGCTGGTTGTGTAGTAATATGTGGGAGAGTATATGGTGAAATATTCATCTTGCTACCCTATTGTGATCTGAACTGCAGTGACTTCTTTTAGATGGAAGAAGAGATACATTGGTGAGGGCTTACAAACTAAGATTTTGAGCTGATTCTGACTCACACTCAGAGCATGGTTTATAGCATTCAAAGCGTGTGTGTGTGTGTGTGTGTGTGTGTGTGTGCACAACTTACATACGTTCTTGCATTCCAGATTCTTTGCCTGTCTTGTTCCTTTAATTGTCAAATGGCTCATTGTATTCTTGATTTGTCATCTTCATAAGGATAGCCAGCTACTTCTGTTTTGATTCTCTGACTTTGGAATGGATCCCTGATTCATTCCTAACCTTTAGCTCCCACAAATAACCAATTATCCAGATTAACCAACTTTCCAATTTACATCTTGTCTTGATGTCTAGACTCATTTGTTTTTTTGTTATAATCCCCAAATCTCATAGTCTGTAGGTCTCTTTGAAGCCCATAAGCCTCATTTATGCCAAGTTGCCTCTGCTTCTTTCCCAACATTTTCATACCCCATGTTTAAGTGATAAATCAATAAGCAATTATGAAGTGTCAACGTGCCAAACATTGTACTAGGCTCCAGGAATTTAAATGCAAAGGATAAAAAAAAGTCTCAGCTCAGTAGAAATTTATAATGTTCTATTAGGAGAGATGTTATATAAGCATATGCAAAATAAAAATAAAGGTAATGATTATGCTCCTTATTTGATTTAACCAGCCCCAGCTCCTACCAATACTTTGTGTCTTCCTGCCTTTGATCTGAGAGATAGGAAATTAGCTAGACTTGTCTGAGAGAATTGCCCCTCTCTTTGTAAAATCCATGACCTTCAGCTCTCTCAGGGAGGGTGTGAAGGTGATTGTATCAGAGGCATTTGGACTGAGCCTGAGACTAACTTCTCCAAAGCATCATTACTGACCCTACTGTCTTCTTCCTCCCAGCCTGCCTTAAGACCTTATATCTTAGCGCATGTTGATCATTTGGTTGTGTCCTTTCCTGGACCTGGTCACCTATGTTCCTGCCCTGAGTATTGTGTTTTAAGCTCTGAGCCTTCTCTCTTGTGAACTAAAGCACATTTTAATATCCCTATTCATTTATGCATTCATTACTAGTCTATTACCATTTTTTGAGTAGCGTCTTTATTTTTTTAATCCTTATGCACATTTATATTTTTAAATTACAAAATTTCCTTCCACCCTCCCCTCAGTAGTGAACAGTCATGTTAGCATTGTACATACATATTTTTGATAAACATCTTTACAGATTAGTCCTTTTTGGTATGAGGAATTAAGATTAAGAGAAAGAGATACATAAGAAATAATTTCTATGAAGTGTTCATCAGATTCTGAATGGTTTTTTGTTATGTTTTGTTTGTTTTTTCTTTCTCTGGATGGGGATAATATTGTACATAGCCAGTCTAATACAGTTGTCCTAGCTCTTTGCACCATTGAGAGGAGCTGCTTCCATCAAGGTTGATCATAGTACAATGTTATTGTTAAAGTGTTCATTGTTCTCTTGACTCTACTCCCTTCACTCAGCATCAGATCCCATAAGATGTTCCATGCTTCTCTAGAGTCCAACCATTTATGATTTCTTTTTTTAAAAACATTTTATTTGTTTTCCAATTATATACAATAGTAATATGTACCCATCATTTTTTGCAAGGCTCTGAATTCTACAATTCCCCCCCTCCTCTCTTTCACCCCCCAGAAGATTGTCTGACAGTCTCTACATTGTTTCCATTCCATATATTGATGTAAATTGAATGTTTTATGAGTAAACATAAACCCCCTCTCCCCCCACCCAGAAGATGAGAAACCTCAAGAACAGAGAGAGAGAGAGAGAAAAAATTGTACTTCAGTCTGTGTTCAAATTTCAATGACTCTGTCTCTGGGGTGAGTTGCTTTCTTTATCATAAGTCCACCTTAGAAGTTGCTTCAATATTTTTCCCTCATTTGCTATTATTAGCTGTACCTCCACTCTATTTTTCCCCCACTCTCATTTATTCTGTTCTCTCTCTCCTTTCATCCTGGCCCTGTCCAAAAGTGTGTTGTATCTGAGTACACTCTCCCTCATCTTCCCTCTCTTCTATCACCTATTCCCCGCTTCCCTCCCTCCATTCCCCCTCATCCTGTCCCTTTCCTCCCATGCTTCTCCAGGGCAAGACAGATTTCCTCACCCTATTAAGTGTGTATGCCATTTCCTCCCTGAGCTATTTCCGATGAAAATGAAGGCTCACTCATTCCCCTCTTGCCTTCCCCTCTCCCCTGAAAAAGCTTTTTTTCACTCTTATGTAAAATCTCTCAGCTTCTTCTTCATCTCCTTTTTCTTCCTCCCAGTACTTTCCCCCATTACCCACTGACTCCATCCCTTTACCACATCATACCTTTATATTCCACTCCTTCCTATGTCCTGTCTATATATGCTCCTTCTAACAATTCTTATAAATGAGAAAGTTCATATGAGTTATCAATATCTTCTTCCCGTACAGGAATATAAACAGTTCAACATCATCAAGTTCCTCATAGTTAGTCCTTCTCTTCCACCCCCTCTATGGTTCACCAGCATCCTGCACTTGGAGATCAAACCTTCTGTTCAGCTCTGGTTGTCTTGTTAGGAAAGTTTGAAAGTCTCCTGTTTCATTGAAAATCCATCTTTTCCCCTGAAAGAGGATGTTCAGTTTTGCTGGGTAGTTGATTCTCAGTTGTAAACCAAGATCTTTTGCCTTCTGGAATATCATATTCCAATCTCTATGAGCCCTTAATGTAGATGGTGCCAGATCCTGTGTAATCCTGACTATGGAGCCTCGGTAGTTGAATTATCTGTTTCTGGTAACTTTTAGAATTTTCCCTTTGATATGGGAGTTTTGGAATTTGGCTATAATATTCCTGGAAGTTTTTCTTTTGGGATCCCTTTCAAGGGGTGACCAGTGAATTCTCTCAATTTCTATTGTACCCTCAGCTTTTAAGATCTCAGGGAAATTTTACTGTATTTCTTGAAAAATGAAGTCTAGGCTCTTCTCCTGGTCATGGCTTTCAGATAGCCCAATAATTTTTAAATTATTCCTTCTGGATCTGTTTTCAAGGTCAGTTGTTTTTCCAATGAGATACTTCACATTTTCTTCTAATTTTTGGCTTTTTTTGGAAGAGTTTTATTTCTTCCTGCTTTTTTTCAAAGTCATTAGCTTCCTTTAGTTCCATTTTGCATTTGAAGGAGTTATTTTCTTCAGAGAGCTTTTTTTAATCTACTTTTCCAGCTGGCCAGTTCTGCTTTTTAAGACATTCTTCTCCTCATTTGCCTTTTATTTTGCTTTTTCCATTAGGACTAAACTGGTTTTGAACATATTATTTTCTTCAGCATTTTTTGCATATCTTTCATCAAGCTTTTGATTTGGTTTTCCTGATTTATCTGCATTATGCTCATTTCACCTCCCAATTTTTCCTCCACCTCCCTTAATTGCTTTTTAAAGTCTCTTCTGAGCTCATCCATAGCCTGAACCCATTTTCTATTTCTCTTGGAGGTTTTGGATATGGAAGCTTTGATTTTGTCATCATCTGAGTATGTGTTTTAGGGTCAGATTCGTTGTTTTTTTTGGAAGACCCACTGGGACCTTTATTCCTCCAAGGTCTTATGCTCCCTAGCCAGTGCTTTGATATGTAGATGACCACAGCAATGCCCTCTGCCCTGGGACTATAAGGTGGGATCCAGCTATCTTAGTATGGAAGCCCAAACTGCAACCAGGGTCTGAGTGTAGGCAAACAGGAAAGTCCCACCCCAGGGAGAACAGAGAAATCTCTGCAGACTTCCCTTACTGTCTCAGGCGGTGCAGGCTGCTTTCTCCCGAATCTCACTGCAGATGCTGAGGCTGGTGCTCTTCACTTCACACTCATTCTGGTGGAGCAGAGTTCTCTCATCACCTCTTCAAGCTGTTGCAGGTGATCTCTGGGCTGGGCTGGATTGGGCTGGGCTGGGCTGCGCCATGGCTTTTTTCCCAACCCCTGGTCCTGGTGAGGTACACATTTCCCATGGAAGTTCTAAGTTATCTTGGACTGGGAAAATGTATCACTCAGTCTTTCTGTGGGTTCTGTTCCTCTAAATTTTGGCTAGAGGGGTTTGGGGGTTCAGAGTTCTCAGGGAATGCTGCCTTCATGCTGCCATCTTGACACCACTCCCCCATTTATGGTTTCTTAAAGAACAATAATATTCCATGGTATTTAAGTACCATAAATTATTTAGTCATTCCTCCAATTGATGGGCATCCCCTCAATTTCCAATTCTTTGCCACTCCAAAAAGAGCTGCTATGAATATTTTGTAACATGTGGGACTTTTCCCATTTTTTTTATGATTTCTTCTGGATATTGAAATTGCTAGGTCAAAAGGAATGAATATTTTTATTACTCTTTGGGTATAGTTCCATATTGCTCTCCAGAAAGGTTGGATCCATTCACAACTCCACTAACAATGCATCAATGTCCCAACCCTCCCACAACCTCTCCAGCATTGATCATTTTCCCTTTTTCTCATCTTGGTCATGCTGATAGGAGTAAGGTGATACTCATAGTTTTTTAATTTGCATTTCTCTAATCAATAATGATTTGGAGCATTTTTTTCATATGATTGTACATAGCTTTAATTTTTTCACTGGAAAACGGTCTATTTATATTCTTTGACCATTTATCATTGGGAGATGACTTGTAACCTTATAAATTTGGTGTAATTCTCTATATTTTAGAAATAAGACCTTTATCCATACTCCTAGTTGTAAAGATTATTTCCCAGCTTTCTACTTTCCTTCTAATTTTGGCAGCATTGATTTTATTAGTGAAAAAAATTTAATTTAATATAGTCAAAATCATTCATTTTGCAGTTTTTAATGTACTCTAATCTTTTTGTCATAAATTTATCCCCTTTCCATAGATCTGATAAATAATTTCTTGCTCTATTAATTTATCTATTCTTGCTCTATTAATAATTATGTACAAATCCTGTACCGAGAGTGTGAGATGTGGGTCTATGCCTAGATTTTGCCATACTATTTTCTGGTTTTCCCAACAATTTTTGTCAAATAGTGAGTTCTTATTTCAAAAGCTAATGTCTTTGGGTTTATCAAACAGTAGATTGCTGTAGTCATTTACTGTGAGTTTTTTTGTACTATCCTAATCTACTGATCCATTATTCTATTTCTTAACCAATACCAGGAAGTTTTGATGACTGCCTCTTTATAGTATAATTTTAGAACTGGTAGAGCTAGGCCACCTTCCTTTACTTTTTTTTTTCATCAATTCCTTTGCTATTCTTAACCTTTTGTTGCTCCAGATGAATTTTGTTACTATTTTTTCTAGTTTGGTAAAATAGTTATTTGGTAGTTTGATCAGTATGTCACTGAATAAGCAATTTAATTTGGGTAGAATTGTAATTTTTATTATATTAGCTTGACCTAACCATGAGCATTTGACATTTTCCCAATTATTTAGACCTGACTTTATTTGGGTGAGGAGTGCTTTATAATTGTGTTCATACAGTTTCTGGGTTTCTCATGGGAGGTAGATTCCTGAGTATTTGATGTTGTTTTTAGCAACTTTATATGGAATTTCTCTTTCTATCTCTTGCTCTTGGGTTTTGTTGTTCATATATAGAAATGCTGATGATTTATGTGGGTTCATTTTATATTCTTCTACTTTGCTGAATTTGTTAATTGTTTCAAGGACTTTTTTAGATGATTTTTCTCAAGTTCTTTAAGTATACCAACATATCATCTGCAATGAGTGAAAGCTTTGCTTGCCCTCATTGCCAGTTCTGATTCCTTCAATTTCTTTTTCTACGCTCATTGCTTTAGCTAGTATTTTTGATGCTATATTGAATAGTAATTGTGATAACGGGCATCCTCGTTTCACCCCTGATTTTATTGAAATGTTCTTTTATTACCATTACATGAAATATTTGTTGATGGTTTTAGATAGATACCATTTATTATTTTAAGGAAAAATCCATTTATTCCTAAACTTTATAACATTTTTAATAGGAATGGATCAAAGACTTTTTCAGCATCCATTGAGATAATCATATGATTTCTGTTGGTTTTGCTGTTGATATGTTCAATTATGTTGGGTGTTTTCCTAATTTTGAACCATCCCTGTGTACCTGGTATAAATCCTCCCGGATCATGGTATATTTATCCTAGAACTAACTTCCTGTAGTCTCACTGCTAAAATTTTATTTAAGATTTTTGCATCAATATTCATTATGGAGATTGGTCTATAGTTTTCTTTATCTGTTTTGGTTCTTTGTGGTTTAGGTATCAGCACCATGTTGTTGTCATAAAAGGAGTTTGGCAGAACTCCTAATTTTTAAAATAGCTTATGTAGAATAAGAATTAATTGTTCCTTAAATGTTTGGTAGAATTCACTTGTAAATCCATCTGGACCTGGAGACTTTTTCTTAGGGAGATTATTGATGGTTTCTCCAATTTCATTTTCTGAAATGGGATTATTTAAGTAATTTATTTCCTCTTCTGTTAATCTGGGAAGTTTGTATTGTAAATATATAAAAATTTCACTCTGGTCATACAATTTATTGGCATGTAGCTCAGCAAAGTAGCTCCAAATTAGCTCTTTATTTTCCTCCTTGTTGGTGGTTAGTTCATCCTTTTCATTTTTTTAAAAAAGATTTTTATTTATTTTGAATTTTATAATTTTTCCCCTAATCTTGCTTCCCTTCCCCCCAATCCCCACAGAAGGCAGTCTGTTAGTTTTTACATTGGGTATGTGTTGATCTAAGTTGAATGTGATGAGAGAAAAATCATATTGTTAAGGAAGAAACATAAAGGAGAAGAGATAGCAAAATTACATAATAAGATAGCGGTTTTTAAAAAAAAATTAAAGGTAATAGTTTTTGGTCTTTGTTCAAACTCCACAATTCTTTCTCTGGATGACCTTTCTGGCCATATTGTTCAGTCTGAGAGGTGTGAGGTGGTACCTCAGAGAAGCTTAAATTTGCATTTCTCTAATAATTAGTGATTTAGAGAAATTTTTCATATGGCTATAAATTGCTTTGATTTCCTCATCTGTTAATCACCTTTGCATATCCTTTGACCATTTGTCAATTGAGGAATGGCTTGTCTTTTTAAAAATTTGACTCAGTTCTCTGTGTATTTTAGAAATGAGTCCTTTGTCAGAAATACTAGCTGTAAAAATTGTTTCCCAATTTACTACATTTCTTTTGATCTTGGGTACAGTGGTTTTTATCTGTGCAAAAGCTTTTTAATTTAATGTAGTCAAAATTGTCTAGTTTATTTTTAATGATGTTATCCATCTCTTCCTTGTTCATAAACTGCTTCCCTTTCCATAGATCTGAAAGGTAAACTATTCCTTGATCTCCTAGTTTGTTTATAATATTTTTTTTTAATGTCTAAATCCTGTATCCATTTTGATCTTATCTTGATATAGGGAGTGAGGTGTTGGTCTAATCTAAATTTCTTCCATACTAAATTCCAATTTTCCCAACTGTTTTTTTTTTATTGAAAAGAGAGTTTTTATCCCAATAGCTGGACTCTTTGGGTTTATCAAACAGCAGATTACTATAATCGTTTCCTGCTATTGCACCTAGTCTATTCCACTGATCCATCACTCTATTTCTTAACCAGTTTTGATGACTGATGCTTTATAATCTAATTTAAGATCAGGTAGGGCTAAGCCATTTTCTTTTGTATTTTTTTCATTAAATCCCTGGAGATTTTCTACTTTTTATTTCTCCATACTTACTTTTTTTCTAACTCATTAAAGTAATTTTTTGGAATTTTGATTGGTAGAGCACTAAACAACTAGTTTAATTTTGGTAGAATTGTCATTTTTATTATATTAGGTCAGTCTATCCATGAGCAGTTGATGTTTGTCCAGTTATTTAAATCTGATTTTATTTGTGTGAGAAGTGTTTTGTAATTGTTTTCAAAAAGTTTCTGAGTCTGCATTGGCAGCCTCCTAGGTGTTTTATATTGTCTGAAGTTACTTTGAATGGGATTTCTCTTTCTAGCTCTTTCTGCTAGTCATATATAGAAATGTTGAGGATTTATGAGGGTTTATTTTATATCCTGCAACTTTGCTAAAGTTGCTAATTATTTCTAGTAGTTTTTTAGATGATTTTTTTGGGATTCTCTATGTATACCATCATGCCATCTGCAAAGAGTAAGAGTTTTGTCTCTTCCTTCCCTGTTTTAGTTCCTTCAATTTCTTTTTCTTCTCTTATTGCTGAAGCTAACATTTCTAATATGATATTGAATAGTAGTGGTGATAAGGGGCACCCTTGTTTCACCCTTGATCTTATTGGGAATGCCTCTAGCCTATCTCCATTGCATACAATGCTTGTTGATGGTTTCAGATAGATACTGCTTATTATTCTAAGGAACAATCCATTTATTCCTATGCTCTCTAGTGTTTTTAGTAGGATTGGGTGCTATGTTTTGTCAAAAGCTTTTTCAGCATCTATTGATATAATCATATGATTTCTGATAGGTTTGTTTTTTATTATAATTAATTATATTATACTGACCATTTTCCTAATATTGAACCTTCATTTCTGGGATAAATCCTACTTGGTCATAATGTATCATCCTAGTGATAAATTGTAGTCATTTTGCGAAGATTTTATTTAAGATTTTTGCATCTATATTCATCAGGGAGAAAGGTCTATAATTTTCTTTCTCTGTTTTAACTCTTCCTGATTTAGGTAAGCCCCAGACTGTCGGTGCCACAGCCAATGCCTCTACTTCCCAGTTGGCTCATGCCTCTGCAACTGATCAGGTTAGGCCTTCTCTCAGGTTCTTACCCCATCCTGTGCTCCTGGCAGAGTCTGCTTTCTGCATCCAGTTCATCCACAATCCCGGAAGACAAACCTTGAGGTAGATGTTCTTCTCCTATCTTTCTGGGTTTTGTCTATTGGATTTCTGTTAAGAGGCTTGTTTCATATTATATATGAGGGAGACTTTGGCATAGTGCCTGTCTTCTCTCTGCCATCTTGGCCAGAAGTCCAAAACCCTCCTTTTCATTTTTGATGCTGGTAATTTGGCTATCTTCTTTCTAGTTCTTAATCAAATTAACCAAAGGTTTGTCTATTTTATTGACTTTTTCATAGAACCAACTCTTAGTTTTATTTTTGAGATAAATGGTTTTCTTGCTTTTAATTTTATTAATTTCTTCTTTTTTTTCAGAATTTGTAATTTGGTATTTAATTGAAGATTTTTAATTTGTTCTTTTTCTAAGTTTTTTAGTTGCATACTCAATTCATTGCTCTCTTCTTTCTCTATTTTATTCATATAGGCATTTAGAGATATAAAGTTTCCCCTCAAAACTGCCTTGGCTGCATCCCATTAAGTTTGGTATGATGTCTCATTAGTATCGATAGTATTATATTAGTATCATTTTCTTGGATATAATTATTGATTATTTCAATTATTTGCTGTTTTACCCACCCATTATTTAAGATGAAGTTATTTAAATTCCAATTAGTTTTTGGTTTACCTTTCCATGACCCTCTATTACATGAAATTTTTATTGCATCATTGTCTGGGAAGTGTGTATTTGTTATTTTACCTTTCTGCATTTGATTATAAGGTTTTTATGCCCTAGTACATGGTCAGTTTTGGTATATGTGCCATATATTACCAAGAAAAAGGAATATTCTTTTCTATCCCTATTAAGTTTTCTCCACAGGTCTATCATATCTAAGTTTTCTAAGATTTCATTCACCTTCTTCACTTGTTTATTTTGTGGTAAGATTTATCTAGTTATGAGAGAGGGAGATTGAGGTCCCACATTATTAAAGTTTTGCTATCTGTGTCTCCTTGTAATTCACTCAGCTTTTCTTCTAGGAATTTGGATACTATACCACTAAGTGCATACATGTTTAGTAATGATATAGCTTCATTACTGATGGTGCCTTTTAAGAAGATGTAGTTTCCTTCCTTATCCCTTTTAATGAGATTGATTTTTGCTTTTACTTTATCTGAGGTCAGGATTTTTGATTTTTTTTTGGCTACAGCTGAGGCGTAATATATTTTGCTCCAACCTTTTACCTTTACCCTGTATATATGTCTCTGCTTCAAATGTGTTTTTTTATAAACAACATATTGTAGGAGTCTGGTTTTTAATCCATTCTGCTATACACTTCCGTTTTGTGGGATAATTCATCCCATTTACATTTACAGTTAAGATTCCTAATTTTATATTTCTTCCATGCTATTTTTCTTCATTTATATTTTTCTCTTTCCTTTACTCTTATTCCTCCTCACCAAAATTTTGCTTCCTTTCCCCTTTGACTTTTGTTTTAAAATTTAACTTTCAGTTTATTTTTACTTATACTGTTGCCTTCCCTTTTATCAGTCCCTTCTTCCCTTATCTTTCCCTTTCCCTGTTTCCCCTTTCCCTGTAGATTAGGATATATTTTTAAACCCAAGTGGGAATGTATCTTATTTTCTCTCTGGGTCAAATCTATTGAATATAATTTACTCAGTGTTCACACTCTCCCTTCTTTCTCTCTAAAATATTAATCATTGTGCCTCTTCACCTGGTATATTTGATTGCTCTGGTATTGTTAATCAGGTGTCATCAACTGAAGTTTGATTATTTGATTATTTGATAAGCTCATATTGTTATCAAAGTATCATCACAGATTGATTGCTTGATGGCTTGATAAGCAGCATTGCCTCAAATTACAACAAATTATAATTACAATAATTTTTTACCTTATCACCTTTTTCAAGTACCCTCCAAGGACACACAGTCCTCCTCATGAGCCAAAATAGCATCCAAACTCAAAATATTTCTTGAATTATTTGTGTCCCTCCTATTTTCTCTCACACTTTACCTCCCTTCTTCCCACTCCCCCCAACCCAGGTACTTAACCCCTTGTTAAGTGAAGCACAGACTAATTAACTTCAAGAATCTTAAAGATCACTAAGTACTGGGAGGCTCCAGAGATCTCACTTGAGAATTTTACAAATGATTGTAAATAAAGGGAGACACTGACTGAGAACAGCCCAGTTTATTATGCCCTCAGATGAAGTGCTAAGCAACATAGCAGAATTAATGTTGATCAAAGGATAAACTTGCTTTTCATCAGGGCTTTTTGTCTCAAACATAGTGAAGTCATCTTGGACTTCTTCAATGGAGAAACAAGACCCAACTATACCCATATACTTTAAGTTCAACCTCTTCAATTATATTTGACCCCTTAATTATCCTAAGAGAAGTAAAGTTTTAAAGAATTCGAAGCGTTATCTCTTCTGTTTTAGTGTTGTGTACAATTTGATGGTCTTGATCAATATTTGTTTTGTTTTTTCCTTCCCCTTTTCCTTTACCTTTTTATGCAACTCTTGAGTCATGTGTTTAGCTATTGAATTCTTTGTTCACTTCTGTTCTTTGTATCAGGAAATACTAGAAGTCCTCTATCTTGTTGAACATCCATCTTTTACCCCGATACTATATGCTGAATTTTGCCGGGTAATATATTCTGAGTTGCAACCCCAGGTCCTTTGCTCTCTGATATATAGTATTTCAGGCTTCTGATCCTTCAATGTTGACTTTGATAGATCCTGTGTGAGTCTGACTGTTTCCTTTATATTTGAATTGTTTTCTTTTTTCTGCTTACCATATTCTCTCCTTTATTTTAGAGTTCTGGAATTTGACTATATCAGTCCTTGGAGTTTTTATCCTGGTGTCTCTTTCTGGAGGGGTTCTGTAGATTCTTTCATTGGTTATATTGTTTTCTTGTTCCAGCAGATTTGGACAGTTTTCCCTTATAATTTCCTGCATAATGTCTTCCAGGTTCTTTTTTTTTTTTGATCTAGGCTTTCTGGTAGTCTGATGATTTGTAATTTGTCTTTCCTGGATCTATTTTCCACATCATTTGTTTTCCCTAAAAGGTACTTTACGTTTTCTTCAGTGTTTTTTTTTTTTGCTTTTCTATTTTGTGTGATGGAATCTTGTAGTCTTGTAGCTTCATTGGCTTCTATTTATTCAATTCTAATTTTTAAGGTTTTATTTTCTTCAATTACCTTTTATGTTTCCTTTTTAAAGGTGTTGAATTCTGTAGTCAATTTTTCATAATTTTCCTGCATGATTCTCAATTCTTTTTTTTCCCATTTTTCTTCTTCCTCTCTTCTTTGGTTTCTAAATTCTTTTTAAAGCTCTTTGATGAGCTTTTGTATTTGAGTCCAATTTATAGACTGTTTTGATAATTCTCCTGTGTTTTTTTCACTGATTTCTTCTTCAGACATGGCATTGTTATCATCTTTGTCAATAAAATAGTTTTCTTTAGTGAGAGCTCTTTTAACCTTTTTTTGCTCATCATTATTGTTTTAGCTCTGCTCCTGGAATATGGAGTGTATAGATCCAAGCATTTTTTTCTCTAGGGTTGGAGTCTAATCTCTGGTTTGTGGTTGACCAAGATGTTGTCTATGTAGTCTAGGCCTTGCCTTTGCAGAGATTTGCTATTGTCAAAGCTATGAATTGCACTATGGCTAAAAGCCTTCTTCCTCTGGCTTTCCTGTTCTCTGGCCTCTTTTATTTCCCCCTTTCCCCTAAGAGATAGACCTAGATCCTCCATAGTGTCTACTGTTGAAAACTTCTTTGAATATTCACTTTTTCTTGGTGGTATCTGTAGCTTGAATGTCAGAATAGAGGCTTCATTTATCTTTGGTAGAGAAAAGCTCCAGGAGCATGTTAGCTTCATGCCACTATCTTGACTCTGCCCCAGAAGTCCGAGTTTGCCTATTTCTTTCCCAAATTCTTTCCCTACTCCCAATGCTACCCCAAACTACTGTTAAGACCTGGGATACCTGCTTTATACTTAAATCATTATTTGACACTCCTCACCTCAATCCCCACTTTCTATCAAGCATGGCCTAGCATGATGTTTAGACTGCCATCTCTGTTTGCTTTTTACTGAATCTTTTATCTATCTATCTATCTATCTACCTATCACATTTTGCTAAACATAGTTGAGTGACTTGCCAGGGTCACACAGTTAGTAAGCATCAAATGTCTGAGTTCAGATTTGAACTCAGATCCTCTTGACCTGTACCAATTAAGTGGAAAAAAATGAATTTGGGGAAACTGCACAATATCAAAGAACCAGCTTACTCATTCAAGTGTTGTGTGAAAGCTGTCTATTCAGCAACAAGTCATCAGCCCATATTTAAAAAGGATGAGCAATTTTTTTAAAAGATGGGTAATTGTGAATGTGATGATATAAAATATTTTCAAGGCTCAGCACAAAATATTTTATGGGATAAGCTGCTGACCCTTGTTTCCAGTCTAGTTAGAGCCTGGCAAATATTCAGCTTCTCTAATGTTGGATAAATTTATTTCCCCTTAGTCTTTCTTTTTTATTTTGACTACTGCTGCCTGCAGGAAGCCCTTTGGTCCCCATCAACAGATCTCATTTCTTTAGAAGCCTAGTTCTTGGGAAAAAAATTGTGAAAGATTATTCCAAAAGTGAAAGAACTGAATTTTATTGAGTTGTTTAGGAATGAACAATCACATGGCAGGACTGTGTCTAAATGAGGTATTTGCTCTTTTCTCCTCCTGGGCAGTTCATTCCTGCCCAGCTTCAAAATCCTAGCCAGGTCTGAATCAATAAATCAATGTCTTTGTCATAGAATTGTTTCGTGTTTCCCTGTACTCACATTCAGGAGAAGATTCTTGGATCCTGAGACTTACTGATGAACAAACTCAAGAATTACTTTAATGCATATATCCAAAATGTAATATTCTTCTCCCTTAGGGGCCCCTAATTGCTACCGCCATGATTTGCTTTTCCCTCCTTTACTCAAACCACTGCTACTAAATCACAGGGCTTCTCCTAGTGAGAATGATGCCTTGATGCAGGAAGGTCTGACTGTGGCGTTATGATAAATGCAGTGCTTGGAAAAGCTTTTAATGCTCTATTGAACTGGTGACAAGAAGAAAATGTCAAAACTCTAAAAACAGACCCAAGTTTAAATGTGGTCTCCAAGTCCATTAGCAGTTTATTCATCCTTTGGTTTGTATATACAGAGGTGATCTCATGCTATGTTGAGGGGTAGTTCTGAGGAGGGCAATGTGAAAATAATCATGCTGCTAGAAGCTGGCCCCAAGGATGGAGGATTTCGTGAGAGGGGAGGGGAAACAAGTGGCATCAATGTCTTATTCTTCATTTCCAGGATAAATGGTTTCCAGAGTTTCTCTTTTAAATTCATCAGTTAACTATCTCTGGCCTTGGACCTATGGTTTAGTTGAGTCAGTTTTTGCTAACTTCTCACACAGAGTGTGTGTGTGTGTGTGTGTGTGTGTGTGTGTGTATGAATATATATATATATATATATATATATATATATATATACATATTATGAGCTGAAAGGAAGTCATCTAGTTCAAGTCCTTCAGTTTTGCAGATGAGAAAACTTGAGACCTGGAGAGGCAAAGAGACCAAAGTCACTCAGAGACCAATCCCATTAGAAACCTTATGTCCTAATGACCACTTTAGATTCTAAACTGTCTAGTTAGTTTTCCAACAGTACCTTTGTAAAATTTCAGAAACTACTCCCTGCAATGGACAGGAAGTAGTTCAGGATAAAAAAATGTGCCTTTGGAACTCTTTTCAATCAATCAAACCTTGTTCTCCTGCATTCACTACTGTATCATTTAATTTTCTAAATGGCAAAAATCTTTTAGAACCTTAATGTAGTCCATACCCCCATGTGGTTGAAGAACTATTCATCTTTTCTGAAGAGAGAACCTTGACATGACCAGCTATGTCCCCTATAAGAAGAAAGAAAATCAAGTTCCTAAATTCAGCAAAGATCTTCATGCATTCTTTCCATGCATTTAATACCCACCTAGGATATACATAATCCTTACCATATAAAGAAAGTACATAATAGATCTAGAATTGGATCTTAGAGGTCATATAGTTTATTTCCCTCATTTTGAAGTTAAGGAAACTAAGATCAAAGAAGATACATAACTTGCTCAGGCTAACACAAATAGCAATTATCAGGGGCAGAATTTGAACCCAGATCTTTGAAATTTAAAACTAGCAATCTTTCTATTATATCAGATGGTCTCCCCAGCCCATGATAAAATTGTGATAGTTATGTCTATTTAACATTCTCAAAAGGCTTGAGAAATATAAAGAGAATAACTCTCATAAAAATAGAAGATTTGGAAAAGTATGGAAGTCAAACTTTTTTCTCTTCTGCCATTACTAACTGTTTAAGGGATAAGAATTAACAATCCCAGATTTTTTTAAAAAGGAATTGATGAATACCTATGGTATTCAATTCATACATCAAATATACTTCTCTATAGATACTATACTGCAGTCAAATTGAAATACCACTGTTCTGTGTGTGTATATATATATATATCAGCTTTGACCAGAGTAGGGATTCGTTGGTGTGAGCTAAATAAATTCAGGGTATGTTTTAGCAACATACCTCATGCCTTTTCTTTTTCCTGTACTTCCTTAAAAATCTATCTTCAGAATTTTCTCTATAGAGCCTTCCCTGTTTAGACTGAAGAGATTCTAGTCCCTACTTTGAATTTTGTCAGACACTATGCATCTATTCAATATAAATTTCTTAAGGCTTCCTGTCTATCTAGTTCTTGTTCCTCTTCTTTTCCCTGCCTCCATTCTCTTTATTAGAACTTTCTACAAGTTCAATTTCTATTTCTACAGCTCATTTGTGAACTGCATTTCCCTATATATATGCCTTGCTAATAGAACTATATTTGTACACTATGTGTAGACAGCTCAAACTTAATGTGTCCAAAACAGAACTCCTAAGTTCTTACATAAATCTACTCTTCTTACAAACTTCCTCCTTTACTTTCAGTCTCTCATCCTTCCAGGTTCTTTCTCTCACTCCTAAAATCCAATCAGTTGTCAAGTTTTATTGACTCTATCCTTGCAACATTTCTTCCCTCCATCTACTTCTCTATATTCATATTCAGGCCCTCTTTATATTTTACCTGGTCGAGTGTAACAGTTGCTTAATTGTACTTCCTAATTCCAATCTTTCAAAGTCGATTTCAACACTTCTTCTGCAAAGCTAATTCTTTAATATTCCTAAAATACCAGCTTCATTTTGTTACTCTTTGCCTTAGAAGTCTTCAGTTTTCTATTGCCTCCAGAATAGACTACAAACTTCTCAGTATGGTATTTAAAGCCCTCTATACTCTCACTCCCATCTACCTTTCCAGACATATCATTTTCCTCCCTTTCATATTCTCTATATTCCAAATAAACTAGAATTTTCTCTGCCTTAAAATCCTATCTCCCTTCTCTGTGCCTTCATACAGCTCAGTGTCTGATATGCACCCTTTTCTTATTTCCTATTTATTTTAATTATCTATCTATCTATCTATCTATCTATCTATCTGTTTATTATATTCTTAGATTCTTTCACTTTCTTTAAGGTTTACTTTAGGTGCTTTTCCTGATTCTACTTCCCTCACCCCACGTATTAGTACATTTTGCTCAAATTATCTTGTACTTATCTTTGTATATGTTGTACTCTATCAGTAGGCTATAAATTCATTGACAGCAGGAAATGTTTTGGGTTTTACCTCTATATCCCCAGTGCCTGGCTCATTGACTTTCATGCCTTTTTCCCCATCTGGGATTGTGCTGGTATATTTCTATTAAAAGGTACATCCCTCCATGTCCCAATGATAGCTGTGAGATCAAGTTTACATGTATGCATTTAGACTTATAGTTCACTTTACCTCAATATATGCTTTGCTCATTGATGTCTAGACATCTGAAGCCATCAGTAGCCTATTGCCCTCCTTATTGAATACTATTTCTTATCCATTATTAGACTTCTCCATTGTTATTCTTCCTCCTATGTCATATCAGTTATGCTCCATAGTATCAGATTTAGAGAATATGTATGGATTTTTTTCCTTTCTATTTATTCTTATATTAGAAGGTCCCTTAAACAGATCCTCAAGGTTTTCATCAATCTATTCTTCTTAGCCCCCTTGTTAGGTACATTGTATCAATAGCTAAAAGCTTACCATTTTTATAATCTGAAATTCTGATATCATCCAGAAATTCAATACCATACTCTTAGCCAGTTATTCACTTTCCACACCCTTCTTTTTTGTTGATCCTTTTAATGTCTAGTATTTTTATTCTACTCTAGCATTATTCTAATACTCTTATTTTAACATTTTTATTCTCTAGTAGTTTTGTGTATGCAAGTGTTTTCTTAATTAGCCCTTACTTTTTGAGGCTAAGGAACATGCTTCCAGCTTTGTTGCAGATGCTGCAGAGTGCCATGTGTAAAGTAGATGCTTAATAAATACTTGTCCAGTGAGATTGGATTAAGTTGAATTTATTAAAATATAATGTTTCTTTGATTGTAATCTTTCCTTATTGGATAGGGCCCATCATGGCCTGAGAATGAAGTTTCATATGGTACAGGCTTTGGGGGCCAAGAAACAAGAAGTCATGAGAACTTCTATTTGAGGGAGTGTCTTGTTGGTCATGTAATGCAAAGGAAAGTTCTGCTACCAGAGGTATGGGTTGCTAAGTAGTCTATCAACAAACATTTATTAATTGCATCTATGTGCCAGACACTGTTCTAAGCAGTGAAGATACAAAGCAGAGGAAGTGAGAGTCAGGGTATGGGTCAGAAAAAAGAATATCAAAGAAAAATAATATTTGAAGGGTTAGGGTTAGGGTTAGGATTAGATGTGATCTGAGACATATGGAAGGTTTGGACATTAGAAGGGCAATGAAGGGAAAATAATGAGGGTTTATACTTCATTAAATATCCAAGATCACTTGCATCACTTGGCATCTTGCAAATATAGATGCATGAATCCCTCCTTTAGCTCCTTGAACCTAGGCTGGTTCTGCCTTTTGGCTTCTAAATTACCTTCAGCTGGACAGCTCCTTGCTGCCTCCAAGATAAGAATACATCAACAATCAATGGACAACATAGTCACCAAATCAAGCATTTTTCTTTAACAAAAAACTTGAGGGGAAAGTGGCATTTGATTATACATACATACATACATATATATATATATATATATATATATAAAGGCCAAGAAATATGAAACAACTTCTGTAATCGAAATATAGTCAAGATTTCATTGTTCAAAAAAAATCCAACTTTTTGATAGAATGGTTTAAAAACAGACCCATTCTTTCCACTAAATTCTTTTAGCAGGGCATGAGATCTTGGTGTCTTGGAACCAGAAGAAACATATTTTGCTGGATTGCTGTCTTTGGCTGCCATTATATCAGTGATCATAAAAAAAATGGAATGTGAATGTGGGAAAATAGAACCTCAGGACTTAAAAAGGATTAAGAAAAAGAATAGCAAGTGACAAGAATGCATTAGATTAGAGGAAGGAATCAAAGCCATGAGAATATAGATGTTTAATAAAGATGAAAATTTTGGTTCCATTAGGCCATTCTCGAATTAGTAGTCAATTCATGGGAATTCCATTTATTCTTCATAATAGGGCCAAACCAAGGCAAAATTGTGAAGGATGCAGCTTATCTTTCTTGCCTTCCCTGCCAATCTTAGATTTGGAGTTCTATATTTGGGGTTAGATAGTAAAATATAACTGTTCCTCATTTAACATCTAAGTGACTTCAGTCATTAAGTTCCTTCATTCGAAAAATAAAGGGGGATTGGACAAGAAAATTGCAGGACTAAACAAGAAATTTGCTAAGGATCCATTCAGCTCTAAGTCCATGCCTCTACTTATTTTTCAGTAACTTCCAGATGTTCTTAGTAAGGTATATTTTCAGAATTAGAGAATGGTATAAAGTATAGATCCCAAGATGCAAGACTACAACTTTTATTTCCAGCATGAAAATGCTCACACTAAGAATTTAGTGACTTCAGTGAGTCAGTATAAGCTGTCTCTAGCACACTCCTGATCATAGCTTATTTTGTTGTAGATATCCTTGACAAGTTCTTTTCCTCACGTATTTCTTTGGAGTTCCTCAAAAGTTATATGTTACAGCATGCTCATACACAGCAAACACTCTTCCATTGTGTGATGCTCATCTTTATTTTTTCAGAGACATGGGTATTCCAGAGTTGTTGCCATGGAACAACACTGTAAAAGTTGATATTGAAAATATGGGTCTTAGGACCACCAAGTTTTGAAACTTACCAAAAGTAGTCCATCTCACTCTCCTCTTTTTCAACACTGGATTCAGTTCTTTGTTCATTTGTATGATCCATCTCATATGGACATACTGTTGGAAAAGTTCAAGAAGGTATCCATTACATACTTGTTAAAATCTGAGTGATCAGCATTCTTCATCTGTTTGGTCTTTCCCGTGTTGATGAACACAGGAGCAATTACAGATTTCTCTTAGTAGCCTTTGCAATGGGTTGGGACTTGATTCAATCACTATCATATAAAAAAAATCTAGAAGACTTAACTATTGGCTTAACTTTGTCAAAATTAACAAAGTATTTGAAAAGAATAAAAAAAACCTTTAAATTTATAAGCAAATGAATTTCAATTCAGTACAACAAATATTTGAGTTCCTACTAGGTACAGAACTTGAACCTGGTTGTTCCTGACATGAGTCTAACTTTCTGTATACTTTGCCATGCTACCTCTCCCTTTGGATGAGTAACCCTGAACTATATGAACCAGGGTAGGTCACTTAATATTTACCCAGTTGTTTAAGACTATAAGTTGCAGAACAGATATTCTCATTAATATAGGGAGTTGCTCACCCAGAACTCTATACTGATAAAATCCAGGTCATGCAACTGCAACACAAAATCATCATACTTTACACTTACATGTCTCTCTGCCTCTGAATCATGGCACCTGCACCAGAATCACCTTCTGAAAGCTGTTGGATCTGACTTTCCTTCCTTTTGGAAGATCTTTGAGAAGAACCCCAGGAAATTTGCATAGCCAAGCCCAACTACCATGGAGTCAATCAACCAATAAACATTTATTAAAAACCTAATTTGTGGGGCAGCCAGTTGGCACAGTGGAAAGAGCACTGGCCCTGGTATCAGGAAGACTTAAGTTCAAATCTAGCCTCAGATACTAGCTGTGTGACCTTGGGCAAGTCGCTTAACCCCATTGTCCTGTAAAAAAACAAAAATAAAAATACCCAATTTGTGCCAGGTCCTGTTATAAGTAATGAGGGATATAATGGAATACATAAAATAAACCTTCTCTCAAGGAATTCTCAGTTTAATGGAAAAGATAACATGAACAACTTTGTACAAGCAAGCTACATACAGGATAAATTGGAACTAAGCAATGGAAATAAAGGAATTGAAGAAAGGCTTGTTGGAGAAGGTAAATTTTAGTTGAGACTTGCAGGAAGACTGGAAATTTTAATGCTTAGAGTTGGGAAAAGTGGAGTATTTTCTGGGAGGACTAGCAAAGGGGATCAATATCACTGGCTCAAAGACCTAAGGTATAAAAAAATAAGATAAGAAAGATCAGAGAGATAAGAAAGCAATTAAATGAGAGTGAGCTCTTCTCTGAACTCCAAAAGACTCAATGGGAGGTATTGACCTAAGTGGGAAATACAGTATCTAGAAGCTGAGAAAATCAGTGACTGGGGAGTCACCACAAGCTGTCTCAGAGTCAAAAGCAGAGAACATTTGGGTGACCCAAGGAAGCAATCTTTCCAAAGTTACCAGAAAAGATCTTTTGTATAAAGGAGATATGAATCCTGAGTGTCAAGCAATGGAAGGTAAAAATAGCCCAGCCCTAGACACATAAAAGTCATGAAAGACCCTTTACTATTGGCCAAAGCTCCAGTGTATTTGCTCCTTAGGTTAATTGTCCCAAAAGTAGCAATGAAGTAACTAATACTATCCTTTAAGATACAAGCCAAATAATAGCAATTAATTTCATCTAATCTGGACTTAGAAACTGTTACTTTTTTAAAATGTCCCATACCATTATGTATTTTGAAACTGAGATATCACTAACAAAAACACAATAAGAAGTCCTTGCCTAAAACTCATAAGATTTGTTTGCATTTTTTGCTATGATAAAATTCTATTGCATAATAAAAGTATGCATGTCTTCAATCCAATTTGGGCTTGTCTGCTTCAGGGTCAGTACTTTCTATACTGAATGAGACATTTGCTTTTCTGATTTGTACTTACTTTCTTATAGTACAAGAATATGAAGTAGGACTCTTTTCTCTGGTCTTCATGTCACATTGATCTAAGTAGAATTGACCTGACACTCTATACTGCCCTATTAATTTTTTGGATTCAGAGGAGCAGGTTCTAACCAAAATAGTAGTGTCATCAGTGAGCAACACTTTAAGCAGGCCTTCACAACTACCAATGGGATCACAGTGACTCAGATGTCTATAACTGTGGCTAGCATTCCTTGAGTTTGTTGTTGCACCATCACCCAACTCCATGACACAGATGAGAAATTTGTTTTCTTTATCTTCTCCTCCTCTTTCTCCTTTTCTTCTTCTACATATAATAAGGTTGTTTAAATTCAAGTGGATGTCACTCAAAAAAAGTCTTTTGATTTTATTCTTGGATTTTAATTATTTTATAGGCTCCATGCAGAAGCAAAAGATTGATTTATTTTACAAAGAATGAGTTGTTAATTTTCTCATTTCTTCTTTCTTTTTTCTTCTTCCTCTTCTCTTCTCTTTTCTTCTTCTTCCTCTACATTTATATAGTACCTTAAAATTTACAAAGGACTTTATAGATCAAACTAGCTTTTATTGACTGCCATAGTAAATTTTGTTCATATTGAACTTTTAGTCTACCAATACTCTCATTTCTGTTTCAGATGAACTGCTATGAAATCATGTCTATTCCATATTCTAGTCATGATGATTTTTTTAACCCTAGGGTAAGATTTTGTACTTTTTCCTGTTTGTATTCATCTTATTTGATTTGGTCTAGTCTTCCTACCTGATGAAATCTCTTTTGAATCATGATTCTATCATCTAACATGTTAACTTCTCATTCTTACTTTTTTATTACCTAGAAAATTTTTCTATCCATGCCTATATCCAAACCATTGCATTTATCTCATTCTTCATGATTTTACTTTCAAATATTACTGCTACATTGGTTCAGCAAGCTCATCTACTAGTTCTTACCTATTACTTCATTCTCATTCTCACTTTCTCTTTCTCTTTCACAAGTATACTTTTTTTTTAGGTTTTTTTGCAAGGCAGTGGGGTTAAGTGTCTTGCCCAAGGCCACACAGCTGGGTAATTATTAAGTGTCTGAGACTGGATTTGAGCTCAGGTACTCCTGACTCCAGGGCAGGTGCTCTATCCATTGCGCCACCTAGCTGCCCCTTCCCCAATTATACTTCAGCAGGTTCCCAACCATAGCTGCAAATTACATTTCTTATATATGACTATGGAAACAGCTTATGTGTTATTGAGACAGTCTGAAAAACTACATTTACAATGCCTTTTAAAGTATCATGCGATGCAATGAAGTGTTTTGAATGGTCAATATCCGTGGACAAGAAATGTAGGTAGAATTAAATCTATTTGAGTAACTTTTTATAATCACTACCCAAAATGTTTTGCATCTTCTTTTCTGTGTAAGATTAAGTTCCATTTTGCTTCCCAGTTCAGTTTCAGGCTTTGATTATGGTACACATGAAGTAACTATAATAGAAAACAGAGACTAGATTCTTCAAAATGCTCATTTAAATATCTTTCTAACATCCTTAGTATTCAGTTTATACAAAGATTTATATGCTTATATGTAGGAACTCAGTTCCATATGTTCTTTTGCTAATCACTAAGTAGACATTTCTAAGTATGAAAGCTTAAAAGCTATCTAAGAACTTAAATATGACCTTTCATTTAGTCCCCTGCATGTGTTTATAGTGCAATAACTGCAATACAGATGAAAGAGAGACTACAGACTGTTCCCTCATTTATAGAGGGTTAGTTGCCCGCACAACTTAAAGGGAATGCAAAACTCTCATCACATTGGGAGGAATTTCTGTGGCAATTAACTGGGAGTACAAGGATGAAAGTCACACAGGAATGGATGTTCTGTGATTATGTGTTGTTGGAGAAAATATGCCTATGAATAAGATCACAGATCCATTGGAATGTTGAAATGTTTTCCTAGAAAAAGATATATACTCAGGAAATATCTATTGAATAAATTGAATTTCAGCTTACCCCAAAGAAATATCACTAAAACAGGGAACTAGGTTTCTCACCAAGGGCCTGATAATCAACTTTGTTTTGTAAAAAGTTACAAGGACCACACTTAAGTGTTAAAACTAAGTGCTTGATAATATAGAAGTTTCCAAAGTATAATGCTTAATAGGGCATAATAGGGCAATAATGCTGTTAGAAATCCATAAAGGTATTTTAATGTGTCACTATATGAAGTTCAATTACTATATATTATAATTTTAGTATAGTAATATATTGTAATCTTGTTTGTAATTTCAAACAGGTTTTCATTACAGGAAGCTAAGAACACTAGCAATGGCTCTTCTTCCTCTCTCTCTCTCTCTCTCTCTCTCTCTCTCTCTCTCTCTCTCTCTGTCTCTCTCTGTCTCTCTCTCTCTCTCTGTCTCTCTCTCTCTCTCTCTCTCTCTCTGTCTCTCTCTCTTTTTGCAAGGCAAATGGGGTTAAGTGGCTTGCCCAAGGCCACACAGCTAGGTAATTACTAAGTGTTTGAGACCGGATTTGAACCCAGGTACTGCTGACTCCAGGGCTGGTGCTTTATCCACTGTACCACCTAGCCACCCCATCTCTCTCTCTTTTTCTGCCTATCTCTCTTCCTCTCTCAAAAATATAGAATGTTAACAACAAATTTTCCTGTCATTCCTGCTCAGGGTTCATGCAAATCTGTATCTTTCTGACTTCAGTATATGTGTAGCCAAAACAAGCACCAGACAAGTTCTAGAAGAACTTCTTATTGAGGCTTAAAAGGTACTTATTTATTAATATCTTTTAGATAAACTGATTTAGAAATGAACTTTTTTTTAATAATCTTATTTTTCTCATTATGAATTTCCCTATAGTGTAGGGCTTGGTGAGCAGATTGTTGCTTTTTCTATGTGTTAAGAGTAGGCATCCAATCCTATAAAATTGTCTAGCAAGCAAAGGTTAAACTGCATATTGCCTGCCATATGTACCTTCAGCACAAATGCACTTTAAATTTCTTTAGTGCCTGTAGATAAGAAGTTATTCTTACATACTTTATTGTCACTTAATCCATATAATTTGAGTCTTAGATGGCAAGTATTGCTTTTTTCCATTTTATGAATGAAGAAACTGAGACTCTAGGAAGAGTTCCTAATCTGAGGTCTGTGAATGTTTTTTCTTTAAATATTTTGGTATATTGTATTTCAATATAATTTCTTTCCTAAATAACCTTAAGTATTCATTTTATGCATTTAAAAGTTATTCTGAGAAGCAGTACCAAAAGGGTCCGTGACCCTGTTTAAGAAATTAAATGACAATTTTTAAGCAGATGAATTGGTTATCAGTCCCAAATATTCTAAGCTCTATTCCAGTGCTTTTCTTACTATTCCCTGCTACCTCTCAATATTGTAGAATAACATCATGGAGATAGTAGATGAAAGACCTCTCTAAAGACAAAGACTGCTTCCAGTTAGAACCTTCTTCAAATGAAAAGATTTGGGATTTCAGACTAGAGTTAAACTTTTGATTATTCATACCTTTAAATTATAATTTCTTCCTCAAGATGAGGAAGGCTGAGTATGAGGTTCAAATGGATCTGACTAAATGAAATTTTAATGAAATAACTGTAAATTAATCATCATTATAAATGATATTTCCATTAATCTCTCTCTCGATAGATAGATAGATCGATAGATGATAGATAGATAGCATTCAGTCCTAAGGAAATAGTTGTTACAAAAATTTAAAAATATCAGTTGGGGTTTTAATTAAGTTGAAAGCATAAGAAAGGCAGTTCAAAATATCTAATAGGCCAATTTTATAAAAGATTGTTGGGGTATCCTTATAAAACAAGACATACATGTAAGGATGACAACTTTCTCTTGAGAATTTACATACACAAATTTAAGTTGCCAATGATAATAATAACTGAACATTAAATAGTACTTTAAAATTTGCAAAGTGCTTCACCGATATTATCTTATTTGAGCATTACAGCTAGTGTCTAAGGAAAGTCCTCTAAGTATTTATTCCCCCTCCCCCCATCATCATCCCCCCTTATAGATGATAGAAAGGTTTGGTGGTTCAGTAGATGGAGAACTGGACTTGGAACCAAGAAGATACATCTTCATGAATTCCAATCCAGCCTCAGACAATCTGTTTACCTCAGTTTCTTCATCTGTAAAGTGAGCAGGTGAAGGAAATGGCAGATCACTCCAGTACCTTTGCCAAGAAAACCCCAAAATGAGATCTTGAAGAGTTGGATATGACTGATTATCAGAACTGCAGATGAGGAATTGAGGTGTGGAGTGATTAAGGGACTTGCCCAAAGTTATATAGCTGGTGTCATAAATGGGATGAGCACTACTTTTAGAGAAATGCACATTAAAGTGTCTCTGAGGTACCACCTCACACCTCTCAGATTGACCAATATGACCAGAAAGGACAATGATCAATGCTAGAGGGGATGTGGGAAATCTGGGGCACTAATGTTGTTGGTGGAGCTGTGAACTCATCCAACCTGTCTGGAGAGCAATTTGGAATTATGCCCAAAGGGCAACAAAAATGTGCATACCCTTTGATCCAGCAATACCACTACTGGGTCTATACCCTGAAGAGATTATGGAAAAGGGTAAAAACTTCAATTGTATAAAAATATTCATAGTAGCCCTGTTTGTGGAAGCAAGGAATTGGAAATTAATTGAATGCCCTTCAATTGGGGAATGGCTTAACAAACTGTGGTACATGTATGTCATGGAATACTATTCTTATATTAGAAACCAGGAGGGATGGGAATTCAGGGAAGCATGGAAGGATTTGCATGAACTGATGCTGAGAGATGAGCAGAACCAGAAAAACATTAACATAAACACCCCTAACATCAACGTGGGGGTGATCGTCCCATCAGTGCAACAATCAGGGACAATTTTGAGTTATCTGCGATGGAGAATATCATCTGTATCCAGAGAAAGAATTGTGGAGCTTGAATAAAGACCTAAGACTACTACCTTGAATTTAAGGGGGGGGGGGACTGTTATCTTATCATAGTATGTAATTTTTCTATCTCTTATACTTTATTTTTCTTCCTTAAGGATATGATTTCTTTCTCATCAGATTCAGCTTAGACCAATGTATACCATGGAAATAATGTAAAGACTAATAGACTGCATTCTGTGGGGGGAGGGGAGAGAAGCAAGAATAGAGGAAAAATTGTAAAACTCAAAATAAATAAAATTTTTCTTTAAATAAAAGAAATGGGATTAGAAGCTAGGTGTTCCCAATAAATAATAAATATAATAATTCCATCTCTCTGCTCTATCATGCTACCTTTCATATATAGAACTAGATGTAGATTTAGGAATATATATACAGCTTCATGTCTATTCAATAAATATTTGTTATTCACTTATTTTATTCAGAGCACAGGGTTAAATTCTGAAAGATTTGCAAGTCGAAATAAGATACTATCTTCTGCTTTCATGAAACTTTCCAACTAGGTGGCAAAACAGGTACAACCTCTCCTTGCACTGACTATAATACATATTGATCTTCTAGTCCTATGGGATTCTAATGCCTTCAACATTCATGAAGTTCAATATTTCCCAGTGGTATTTCAACTGACTATGAGCATCTAGGTAGTACAGTGGAAGGAGTGCCAGACCTGAATTCAGAAAGACTCAGCTTCTCAAATTCAAATCTGGATTCAGACACTTACTTCCCACATGACACTGGGCAAGTCACTTAACTCTGTTTGTCTCAGTTTCCTCATTTGCAAAATGAACTGGAGAAGGAAATGGCAAATCATTCTTGCATCTTTGCCAAGAAAACCATCTGAAAAATGACTGAACTGAAATTCAAATCATTGGTTACTGGAAAAAGATTTCACATCAAGGTATTGTTGCACAATTCAATTATTCTTAGCACTTTCTATTTCTTCTTCTTCCATTCTACTACTGTTAATATGGATTTAGAAGGGAACCATGATGAGAAACATTTTACATTTTTATCTGCTTTTTTGGCAATTATAAAAATAATAGCTATAATGATGATCATGAAGATGGTAACTAGAATTTGCACAGCATCTTAAAGATGGTAAAGCACTTTGCAAATATTTCATTTTATCCTCACAACAACCTTAGGAGGCAGGTGCTACTATTATTCTCATATTACATATGAGGAACCCAAGGCAGGTAGAGGTTAAGTGAATTGCCTGGGATCCCCACAACTAGTAAGATTCTCAGGACTGGATTTTAATTCAGGTCTTACTTAGTCAAGAGCTGATACTATATCCACTGCACTAAGAAGTTGCCTCTGTGGTCAAAGCATTCATTGCCCAGTGTCCATCTCTCTTCATACTTAATTAGAATAGTCCTCAGGTCACAAATCAAGCTCCTAGATTTGGAACCATAATTAAAGCCTTTTCTATATTGTTAGAAGGTGCCAGCTTTTGTTATGCACTGAGATGAACTTTTGATCACCTACCATCACCTCTAGACTGTGAAGAAGCATCAGAGTGAGACTTTTATGGATAAAATTTAAATTTAAAAGCAATTTCTAGAAAATATCATAAAAATAGCAATTGTTTTTAAAATCTTAGTATAATTAAAAAGTTAGTCATCTGTTCTTTTCCCAGCCATCTTGGCTTAGATGACTCTGGAAGAAAGAGTGAAGCCAATTTTGTGACACTGCCTCACTTAAATAAAATTCATACATGTCATCCCATGATATCATTGATCTCTTCAAAAACAAAGGACAAAAATATATTATACTTTAAATTAATATACTTGTACTTTATGCTAAATATACTTTCATATATTATCTCCTTTGTTTTTCCCAATAGTCATATGAAGAACATATTAAAAGTATTATTATCTTCATATTATATTTGAGGAAGTTGAAATTTTGAGATTTTCTCTGATTTGTTCATGGTCACACAACTAGCAAGTCAGATTTCTCCTGACTCTCAAGTTCATTACTTTCTTCTAGATCTCTCCACCAAATGCCCTTGTTTTATATTCATAAACACATTTATATAAATCACTGAAAGTGCTAAAGTGGAAAAGAAAATTCCTTTCCCTTCATTGGGACTCCTTTGAATGTCTTTTTAAATCATATCTATGGAGGCAAGAGTGCCAGATATCTTGACCTTAAATCTTATTACTATAATAAACTAATTTCAAATTCCAAAAGGAAGGAAGATCCAAACTTCCTATCTAAAGATAAGGCTAAACTCAAACCGAAGAAATCTTTGTTGGACAGTAAGTTTAAAACTTGTCTAACCATCATTTGTTTCCCATTAACTGTAGCATTCCCAGTGGATAAACAGAATTTCCCATTCAGCATGAGAAAACAGAAAGCTGCCAAAGTCACCAAATAAACATTTCCTCTCCAAAAGGACCATTCAGGAATGCTATAAAAGGGATTCAGAGAAACTTGTCACAGATGGGCTTTGCACGAACATTACAAAAAAAAAAAGAAACCAATAATAAGCAGAAAAGGAAAAATTCAATCCTTGAATTACAAGGTAATATTTCCCAACCTTCCTCCAAAAAGGAGGTAAACTCTACAAAATCTTAGTAAATGGACAGAATCACATAGAATGAAAGGAAGTAGATGGGTTGCATACAATATGTGCTCTTGAAAGAAAGAAGGAAGGAAGGTACAGAAAAGGAAAAAGCATTTCTAAGGTTCTTAATATGTGTTTGCAACTGGGCTAAATGTCAGAATATAAATATAGGCAAACTAGACAATCACCCCCAAGGAGTTTATATTTTCATAGGAGAAGACAAGAGATAGACATTTAAAGAATATTTAAAGAACATTTAAAGACATTTAAAGAATATTTAAAAGAATAGCTTGTTAGATATCTAAGAAGTTTTGCAATGGGACCAGAAACAGGAAATAAGAGTTGAAAGCTCTCCAATCAGAAATCAGGATCCAAGTTGAAGAGGTAGAAGATAAAACAGAATCCAGAACAAAAAGTGCCAATGTTTGGAGATGTCTCAGTAGTTTCGGAGACTAGAAAAACCTCTAGACTTAGCAGTATGGATACCTATTGGGGACAGTGAAAGTGAGAAGGGTTTCAGGACAGATACTATGCCTGGACTAGATGCCTAAGATGAAAGCTCACCAATCAGAGCGCAGAGTCTGAGTTTTCAGTACTTAAAAACAGAGAAATAAACACAGTTATCCATTACAAAGATAACTAATTTAGTATAGCAATAGATTTTATTGTCTTTTTCACAGCTTTCTTAACCATGAAATTGAAGCTAAGATGTGCTCTCCTTATTCTGCCCAGAATACCATATCAGTTCATACATTTCCTATGTTTCTCTGAATCCATCATTTTTGACTTCCTTATGCACAATTATATTCCATTATTAATTTGTTTAGGCATTCCCTAATTGATGTTTTTTAATCCTTTGCTACAATAAAAAGCACTAAATACTGCTATCAATGTATTTACTCATATGAATTCTTTTTCTGTGTTCAATCTCTTCAGGGTTTATAACAGTGACACGATGGAGTCAAAGGGCAAACACACATGATGGTGGTGGAGTGGTGAGATCATGAGCAATTCAGTTTAACCACTCCTATGGTCACATAATCATTCCCCACTACTAACTAGATACTTCTTCTCTGTGATCAAATAATCTATAATTATGTCCATTTTCTTTCTTTCTTTTTTAATCTCTAAGCTCCTGTCAAAGACAGAAGTCTGGCAAAATATCTCAAAATTTGATCTCTCTCTCTCTCTCTCTCTCTCTCTCTCTCTCTCTCTCTCTCTCTCCACCCCCCCCCCCCGGAGATGCTTCCTCCTCAACTGTCTCCTCCCAACTACATTCTCATTAAGAATATACAGACTTGAAAATGCTTCTGATTAATACCATTTATAAATATAGAATATATATTTAAAACAAAGACAGACTTTCCTAAAGTTTTCCCTTTCCAAAGAGAAGCCCAGAGAGAAAGACTACAGGTTTCCACTATCTTTGGCTCTATTTTGGGGGAAGATGGGTTTAGCAATAAAACAACATAGTATCAGTCCCCAAGACCTACTTCACTTCAGCATCTTCAATTCAGAGTTACTTTTCTCTTTAAAGTTGTTGGTAACCATGAAAACTGAATGCTAGCTTTGTGAATCATAAAATACTATAGAATTATGTTACAGTTATTAGTTAATGGTAAGATCAGCTGATGTGGCAGGAGAAAGATACTCTTTTGGAATCAAAACAACTACTTCTGGACCTGTGCAATATGTATTACCTAAAAGATAACTCATTTGTTGTTTGGTTTGACCAAATGTTCACTGTTAGTGCAATTCCAAAGTTGTTCTGTTATCAAGTGCCTTAACATAGATTTAAAAAGGTTCTAAATCATGCCTTAAATCTGTTATTATGTATAGTAAAAGTTGTCCAGAATTGTGCTTGACATCCCTCATCCACTCTTTTTTTTTATTTTTGGTTTTTGCAAAGCAATGGGTTTAAGTGACTTGCCCAAGGTCACACAGCTAGGAAATTCTTAAGGCTTGAACTCGGATTTGAACTCGGGTCCTCCACCTGACTCCAGGGCCAGTGCTCTATCCACTGGGCAATCTAGCTACCCCTATCCAAAATTTTATCAAGGAAAACCTGAGGCTACTGGATGGGGTTTGAGAGTGGAAGGTCTCCTGTACATGTGACTGAAAGACTCACAAGTAAGGGCACAGGTATGCTCATAGATGAGACCCAAAGTCTTGGGAACCATGCCCAGGGGAAATGGAGATATGTTCATCTGGAGTCCAGTTTTGAACTATAACTCAGTCTCTTATGACAAAGATTCTAAAGGCTCTATAGTCTTGAGAGAGGGCTTCTCTCTTTGGAAAAGGAATCATGTATGCCGTTTATCCACAACTACAAGTAGGCCAGTATGTTATATTGAACAGATGGAGAGATAAACTATGTAGGGAGATATAATGAGATAGTAAATCTTGGGAGTCTCCATAGGAGATATACTATGAAGCCACCCTACAAAGCTAGAGGTGAGCTTTCTACCCAGAACATGCTTATAAATGGCTGATGCCACCCAGGTCTCTGGAGAAGGATTGATTGTTCACTCTCCCAATTGGAAAGGATTACACTTATTGTTGTGACTACGTTCTACTATAGATTCTATTTGGGAAGTACGTAACTTGGCACATAGAAAAAGTGGTAGATTTAGAGAGAGAGGACTTGGGCATTTGTCCTTATTTGGCAATTTATTACCTGTGTGATACATTTTAGGAAAAATTACTAAATCCCTTGGGCCTGTTTCTTCACTAATAAAATGAGTAGGTTAAACTAGATGCCATTTAAGGCATTTTGAGGCTCATTCTCAAAGTCTGTGAGCTATGTATTTGTAAGGGAAGTTAGTAATAACACAACATAATAGGAAGTACCCAAATTATCTGAGTCAAAGAACCAAAAACATGTGAGAAATTCTCTTGTAATACTTGTGCCCTTCTTATCGCACAAGAGCCTCAATAAGAAAATTTGTTGAAAAGTAGAACAAAGAAATTTTATGACCACTTTGCATGTATAAAGCCAAAAAAGCCTCCCCAGTCATAAAGTCCAGTCCCCTCATTATATAGATGAGAACATAAATTGACCCATTGCCACTGAGTCAGAGCTGAATTTCATACCCAGATCCTTTGAATGCAAGTTTTTGTTAAAAAACAAAAACAAAAGCCCACTTCTAAAGTGTCATTTCTATTGCCCAAAGCATATCTGTTTCTGATATCAAGCCATTTAATAGTACTGAGGACTTTAGTCATAAAGATTTCCTTTCTGGATTTTTATTAGTTATGGCTACTGAGGAGGCAGGGGCCGTAGCACCTGCAGAAACAGCTGCCAGACCGTGTCTCCACAGGGACTGGTCCCCAAATGATGGAGGATGGAGGCAGGGTCAGTGTCTAAGGTACACTGCTCTTTCTAGAGCTCTTGGACATGCCATCCTGTGTCATTTTCTGAAAAGTCTAAAAAGAAGTATGGTGATGGTTCTTACTACCTCCTTTCTACATCTCCCTCAGGGTTTTTTGTTTCCAACTCTTAAGATCTTGCTATTTTATGCATGCTTAAAAGATTCCCAATGAGTTCCTACCATTTGTGATTCCTTTTGCCCAAAGATTAATAGAATACTAGATAGGCATTAGATGATATTAGTTCTAGGCAAATGTCTGATTAGTATGTAGGCTTAGTATTCTGGAATAGTTTAAAGTGGGGGAGGGCAGGTTGGAAATTAAACTATCAGATTATAGAAGGATTCAGGACTATGAGTGGAAGATGTACCTATGGTCAGGGCTGTAGTTATATCTAAGCAGATTGGAATACCAGCCACCAACAAGGCAGATTTGGGGGGTAGGGTGTGTTAGTGAATAATTAACAAATGGCTCTCTGGAAAAATGTATGTACAAATATTTTTGGGCACTTGGGGTTGAGACTTGCCTAGGGTCACACAGCTACTAAGTATCTCAATCTGGATTTGAACTCAGGTCCTCCTGACTCCAGGAAGAGTTTTCTATATACCTCACCACCTAACTACCTCCACAAAACCCTTTGACTTTTAATCTTCACTATTGACATTTTCTCCATTATTTTCTTAAGTCTAGATTAATCGACAAAGCTTTATTGTTTTGTTGTTGTTGAGTTAAATCTGACTCTTCATGACTCCATTTGAGATTTTCTTGGCAAAGATACAAGAGTGCTTTTTTCCTCTGAGGTGTAGATAGGTAGGAAGAGAATCAAGAAGGTCTTTTAATAGGTGGGAAATCCATATTCTTAGTTCAGAGACTTAAAGTGAAAAGTCGGTATTTTTGTTTCACTAGATAGTATTCTTTTGCAATTTCCCTATGGTGAACACTATGAAGGGAAACATTCTCATGTCTCATTTGATGTTATTCAGTTGTGTCTGACTCTTCATAACCCATTGGGTTTTCTTGGCAAAGAGACTAGAGTGGTTTGCCATTTTCTTCTCCAACATGATGTATTTTACAGATGAGGAGCTGAGGCAAATGAGGATTAAGTAATTTGCCTAGGGTCACACAGCTAGTCAGTATCTGAGATTGGATTTGAAAACAGATTTTCCTGATTGCAGATCTAACACTCTATTCTAACAGAGAGAGAGGATATATGGTATGATGGAAGAAGTGCTAGGTTAGAGTTGGTGACCTAGATTTAAATTCTGACTGCCCCGTACAGTTATAACATAGAATAAGGGGCCTCGGGTCTTCTTGGGACCTCAGTTTTTTCTTTTTTAAAATGTGCATGTTTGACTAGACAGCATCTAAATTTCCTCTAGATCTTTGACTTTTTATGGAACATATTTTTGATTCAACACTTTCTCCATATAGCATAAAGGAAGACCAAGAAGAGCTTTAATTGGTCTTTTAGAAAGTAATCCCTAGTGAGTCTGAGAAAATTTCCTTACATTTAAAGAAAACACATCTTTTGTCCACTCTTCATCTGTTGTATGTTGAATTTTTTCCTGAAGACCTTGAAGAAAATTGGAATGATTTCTCACTCATGTGGCCATCTAGAATTCCTTCCTCATGAGTTGCACATGATGCCTCATGTTCCTTTTTCTCAGATTCCCCTTTGAAAAGTATGGTATTTATATTGTTCTCTAACTTGCTATTAGTTTTTACAAGTCGGATGATCCCACCTATTTCCTAACCAGTTTTTCTCTTTATGAGAGGTAGTGTGGTATTGTGAATAGAGAGCTGGTCTCAGAATCAGGACAGCCCTAGTTCAAGGCTGGTCTATGACACAGACAGGCTATGGGGACTGAGGCAAATCCATTAACCTCTCCATGCCCCAAGCAATTCTCTAAAACTTTAAGTTGTAAAGTACTTCCAGATTTGCATTGATAGAGAGAATTCTTGATGGGTAGTCCCCAATCCTGATGAAGTCATATGCTTAGACCAGAAAACAAACAAATAAACAAAAACCTCTACATCTATTTATGACTAAGGTACCAGCATTCTTATGATTCAGTTGCTTCAAATAAAGTCGAACTTCTGGAAATTTGCTATCTAACTCTTGAGAAATTAAGATACCTTTGCATATTATCCATAGATATTTAGTTGGTGGGGAGAAGAGCCTATTGATGATTTTTCCAGACATTTTTCCCCCTCTAGTTAGTTTGAGTGTTTCTTAAGTATATCTTTGGGATTAAATTTACTACATCCTTTTCTACTTTCTTTTTAAAGTTTTTATTTAGTTTGTCCACTCACAGTGATCAGAAATGCCATATGATGCCAAGGTGTGACTCTAGAACAAGATCTAGAAAAATCAAATGGTTAAAGCATTATTGAGACATGCATTTGATGATATCCTACCAAATACACAGTCACCACAGTTGGCATTCTTTAACAAACATCTTTTTTCTAGACCAAAAAGTGTTTTGAAAGTTCATTTTCTCAAGCTTTCTTTTTTTTTTTGTATGTACTTAGAAATTCTTGGGAGATCTCAGAAAAGAAACATTAAGATGATCCAAGAAAGTATCTTGCCTTGTTGGAATTTATGACTGGATGAGAAAAGAGCAGCACTAGCTCTATCCCATAGCTACAATAAAGGATTTAGATTCATAGTTAAGACAACTTTCAAAGTTTTATTTTTAAATCCTTACTAAAACTAAACTTAATCTCCAAACAATTTTGAGCAGTGCTGAAATTTGGCATCCTTGTTACCAACTGCAAGATTGATTTGACTTGGGAATACATGGTCCCCCTTCAAATTAGCCACCATAAAATCAGGAATTAACCTTCATGAATACATAATAACTTGTGTGTTCTGATTCAATAAGGGCAAGCCCAGGTCCCAGGTAGTTCAGAGGTACAATGTTAAACTTGGAGTCACATAGACCTGAGTTTGATTCCTGCCCTAAACAATTACTAGTTATGTGAACCTGGCAATACACTTACTCAGTCTTGATTTCCTCATCTGTAAAATGCAAGATAATATAAAACCTATCTCCCAGAGTTATTATGAGAATTAGTTAACATATATAAAAGCTTTTAACCTCTTTAAGCTTTACTTACCTTTTTTTTTTTGGTTTTTGCTTTACTTTTCTAATAAAACTTTGCAACTCTTCAAGTCCCACATGAATTTTAGCTATTATTGTAGGTGCTACACTGATGCCACAAATCATCATTTCTTGGGAAGGACCATGCCGCATCATCAGTTCTCTATACCCTCTAACCAGTCTGATTCTTGGATCTCCAAAATCATCACCCATATTCTTTATATTTCCATGGACATTTGCTTCCCCAGTGCTTTTGAGAATCTTTCTTCTCTTTCTGATTCATACATTGACAATCAACCAGGTTCTGAAAGGTAACTATTCTAATTTTAGATCTAAAATACAGAAGAAGGAATAATAGTCAAAATGTATTGAGTTTTCTAGTTCTATGACTAGAACTCTGGAAATGCAAGGAAGACATCTATTTTTTTCTTTGAAAATGTATTAGTGTATATATATATATATATATATACATATATATATATATATTACATCCAATCTTTATTTTTTTGACATTTGAAATAACATTGATCATAAACCTCCTTTAATCTGAGGGGAAATAAAAATCATTTGCTTCATCAGTATATAAAATATTTGACTGCTCTATGATAGTTCAAGAATATAAAACAGGAAAAAAAGAATCAATTTTACTGGACAGACTCCAAACTTTAGTTATTGAAGAGTTTTCCAGACATTTTTTCCCCTCTAGTTGGTTTGAGTGTTTCTTAAGTATATCTTTGGGATTAAATTTGCTACATCCATTTCTACTTTCTTTTTAAAATTTTTATTTAGTTTCTCCATAAAATCTTATATACTTAATTTCGTGCATCACAGTATTGGTTTTTTGTTTATGTGATACTCAGGTAATTGACAGTTTTTAAAGTTCTCATTCTCAGTTAGGTTTCTTAGATTCTGCCATTGTTTAATGAAGAATTATAAGCCTTGCTGAGAATTATTGTCTTAGCTTTAAAATGCTACATGCTTTGAAGTCAGTTTCTTGGTAAATTTATTTCTTTTCTTTAGTTATAAAATGGATATGTTCTATAGGGAATAATTTGAATTATGTAAAACCTGTAGCATATTATGGATGCTTCCATTTATTGAAACTTGTTTAACCATTCCCCAATTGATGAGCATTGTTCTCAATTTCTAATACTTTGTAACCACAAAGAAAGCTGCCATAAATATTTTAGAACGTATAGATTCTTTTCCTTTTTTTCTAATCATCTTTGGAAGCAGACCTAGTAGTAGTATTGTTGGATCAAAGGGTATAGGAGTTTGTTTTTGTTTTTTGTTTTTTGCAAGGCAAATGGGGTTGAGTGACTTGCTCAAGGCCACACAGCTAGGTAATTATTCAGTGTCTGAGGTCGGATTTAAACTCAGGTACTCCTGACTCCAGGGCCGGTGTTCTATCCACTGCGCCACCTAGCTGCCCAGTATAGAAGTTTAATAACCATCTATGCTTAATTCCAGATTGATCTTCATTGATCTTCAGGTTACATTTCCACCAACAGTGAATTAGTGTCTCAACAATTCTACATTTTCCCTTATGACTAAGATCACTGAGGCCATTCTGACCTGATTTGTCTTTAGATTTTTTTATCTTCCTACTCTGAGGGCCATGATAGAGATATACCATGGGAAGACAATGGCAAAAAAAGTGATAGATTACAAATACATCTGGGTAAGATCTTGTTAAAGTTGTCTCTTTAGCCAATAGATGAATGAAAGAGATTAACTTTTCTTTATACTGTAACATACTGTGACACCACCATGCATGAAAAACTTAGCCAAAAAAAAAGATGCCCTAGTATTCAAATCATCAACAAATACCTAGATTACGTGGCACAAGGAAATGATAGTCAGAAAAGGACTTTAGCAAATATAGAACAATTTGACAATTTTCTTCTCTTCACTATTGTCTAAGCCCACACATCTTAATCTAAGATATTAATAGTTTATGGGTAGAAGAGCCCAAAGTAGGTCGTGTAGGTCAGACTTTGGGAGATAGAGTGGAGGGAGGTGGTAGAAGGAGAAATGGAAAGTGACACAGGGGAAAGAATAAGAGATTGCAATGGCATCTCACTAACTCCATCCAAACAGATAATAAATTTAGAATATGAGAGTTGGAACATATTTTAGGGGCCATCTAATCCAACTTGTGCTTGAATCTCCTTTGTAGTATCTCTAACCAGTCATCTCTAACATGTAGTCATCTGCTTATTTTGTGCTTGCTAGGTCCCATTGAGTTCTATTTTTGCCTGTCTTTGTATCCCTAGTACTTAGAGGGGTATATGAGGTGTTCAAGGAGGACTAGTACTTCTGATATGAGGGCTTGCCAAACTCTTTTCAAGGTTGCTCGTAAACTTTTGTTGTCTATTAGGCCCAAGGCTAAACCAAGTTGAGGGTAATCAAAAGGCTACAGACTCATTGGTGAGTTCTGAGGTTATCTACACCAAGCTGTGAAGACTTCTCCCAACAGAATGGGCTAATGAGAAGAATTTGTTCCAATAAGGAGGCAGCTAGGTGGCACAGTGGATAGAGCACTGCCCCTGGAGTCAGGGGTACCTGAGTTCAAATCTGGCCTCAGACACTGAATAATTACCTAGCTGTGTGGCCTTGGGCAAGCCACTTAACCCCATTGTCTTGCAAAAAAAAAAAAGAGATAAGGCATAGAGAGTGAAGAGGACCTAAGACAGAGGTGCACCCATAAGTGGTGGCTGATTATGAAGAAAAGGAGGCTGGGAAGAAATAATAAGAAAGGTAGGAGGAGAAACAAATACAAAGAAGAGAGCATCCAGGAAAAAGGAGGTGAACATTATAATCCTTGTATTTAATAAATAGTTAAGGTTATTATTTTGCCTGATTCTTCTGCATGAAAAAAATTTTTTTCAACTCCTGGCTCACCTTGGCCTGAAATTGACTAGATTTCAGATATATAGTAGTAATGGAATAATCATTTTTATTCTTTTGGAAGACCAAGGATGGTCAAATGGTTCCTGTGTATGTGGATTCATTTTGGTCTCAGGAGTTTTAGCAGTTTGAAGTTTTTATTGCAAAAGTTTTCATAAATTCTATTCAAGATAACAAAGTTAGTATTCATCAACTGTTCATTTGTCTTTTTACAAAACACTTACTGCTTCAGACTTGAAGAAAATAGTGTCTGGGTAAAAAAGCATAGCAAGACCCCCAAAAAAGTCTCTGTTCCCTACCTCCAAGTTCAAACTTTATTCATACCATTCCCATATGCTCTGATAGCCTCTCTGCTTTGCCTTCCCCTCCTCCTCCCCACTTACTTTCATATATTAAAATCATGTCCTTCTTTCAAGACCTAAAGCCTCTTTCATGAAATCTTTGACAACTCTTTCCCCACTCACCCCCATATGTTCATCTCATGGCAGCCAGATGGAGCAGTAGATAGAACACCAGGTCTGGAGTTGGGAATATCTAATTCAAAAATGGCCTCAGACACTCAGGAACTCTGGGTCCTTGGGTTTAGCTTTTGTCTGCTTCAGTTTCCTCAACTATAAATGAAGATACTAATAATACCTACATATCTCAGGGTGGTTGTGAGGATCAAATGAGATAAAACTTGTAAAACACTAAGCTTCACGCTAGCACAGTGTAAATAATTATAAAGCTCTTAGCACCAATATTTAATATATGCTTTTATTCTTTTTCCTTCTTAGATTCTCATAACCCTTTGCCTGGACATCTCCTTGGGCTTTATATCATTCTAACTTGTGACACCGTGATTTTTACCTATTTTTCTTCCCATTACTAAATATTTTGAGAGCAGGATATAATATCTTATTTGTATCTTCAACTACCAAGCACAGAGCTTTGCTTATAGTAGGTGTTTTAAGAATGTTTGTTGAATGCATATATATGAATGATGAGAGCATGAGGAGAATTTACACTTCAGGTCCAAGTCATCCCCATGGATTTGAGGTCTTCATGGTATTCAAGGGACTGAATTACCATCTCATTTCCAAATCTGTGTTGAGAACACTGCTGCTGCATGTTCCTGTCTGTTCACCAATGGAAGTCCCAACCCTATGCAGGAACTTGAGGTCAGACTAGAATTTATCTTGTCTTGTATTGCAATGAGTAATTTGAATCTCAAGACATATAGTCAAGAAACCTACACTTGAATCCATTTATAATTCAAGAAAATCTAGCTAGGTAATACTCCTACCTAAGTATGACAGAGTAGTTCTAGTCATATGTTTTCCAACATCAGACTATGGAATGTTTGTTTTTTCCCCCCTGAAAACAAGCATGTTATCAAACTTATTAGGGAAAAGTTCATTGTTTCCTAAAGATCCTATAATTTATATTGAATTGTAATGTAAAGTTCTTGATGGTATTTAAATATTCACTTCTTTAAAAATTAAAATATCCTTTTAGATGTCATTATAGATACTTTTAGTTTTTAAATCACTCCCTTCCTATATATTTATAAAGATACAAAAACAACTTTAAAAGTCTTTCACCCTCAAAAAGTCTTTCCTTTGGATTTGTAAACTATATTGTTAATGCCAAATGAATATAAGCACATTCTTTTCTAGATAATAGAACTTCTAATTTCCCAGGCTAACATATTATTTACTGTTGCTTCCTGTTGAAATAGGGAAATAACATTTCTGGAAAATATAAGGCACAGTATTTTAATTCTTGTTGTTCAGTTAAAAATGGACCATCCACACTGAACTGTATTTCGTAAACCTTGAGGCACTGTATAAATGGGAGCTATTTTTATTATCATTGCTCTTTAGGGTTTCATTACCAATATTAATCTTTGATACACAGATGCTGCTGAGTATCCCTATTCCACCCCCACCTCCCCAACAAGTTTTGTTTTCAAGGCTATAAACTTCTAGATGTGCCAGATTTCACTTCACTATATTTGTCTATAGAGAGACCCTTTATTCCATATCTTTAATGATAAAAATGATGATTATTTTATTGAGACCTGAGTCCATTATGCTTTCAATTCATTCTATAGTCTCAAATTCACTGCTTCCAAAAATACAGCTCCATTCCTAAAGTCTTTTTGAAGGGAAAATATAGATATGTATATTGAAAATAACTAATTAGAGGCTGATAGTATGAAACACTCAAGTTTTATACAAGCCAGATGTGGAAAGGAGGAAGTATGGATTATATATGTGGTATATAAAGGTGGACTTCAAGGATTCAAGGACAATGCTTCCCCTCTGCCTTTGATATGATGGAACCTTTCCAATGAATGAATAGATGGATTTGGAACTAGTCGAATGACCAATTGATACAATATTCATTAAAGTAACAATGTCAACCTAGAAAGAGGTATCTAATGGAATACTCCTGGAATCTGTCCTCTTTAAATTAATCTTTATGAGAGATGCTGATGAAATGAGTACATTCACAAGTATATGGAATTTTTTTATAGTTAAAAATTATTAGTGTATCTTTGAAAAGAATTCATGCTGTAGCACAGAGAGACAAAAGCCTCAGGTTCAAGAATTAAATATCAAGGAAAGTGACAAAACAAAACTGGACTGAGATATTTAGTTTGGGATCAGTAACCAAGATGACCCTCTGAAACATTATTGGATATGGTGCTCATGCAGATGACTTAGTGATGGTTAACAATATTTGCAAAAGGAACAATTCTTTCCATAGTAGTTATTTTATGCATAGTACATTTTCCATGGAAACATTTAAAAAAATAAAAAAAGACTGGTTAATAAACAGCACCTTTTGCACAAAAAATTCAGAAACATTCATCTAGAAGACATGAAAAAATGAGCAATTCTAAGTAAAATTCTTGCAGACATACATATACATATATATATGCATATATATTATATACACACACACACACACACACACACAAACACACATACACACATACACATACACATATATACCTTGTGAATTTACAATGTGATTTGATGCATTAGTCCAGCAGTGGAGCAAACTCACAGAGCATGGCTTATATAGACTATATTGCCCTGGGTGGGTGTTTTTAGTAGCTCAGCATTACTGAATAGGATTTAAAAAAAATAAAATTCTGAAGCTTAAAACTCTGCCAGTTACAGAGGATTCCATTAATAACAATGACAAATTATTTAGCATTCCATTAAGCAGCATGCTTAGGTTGTTCCTTTGAGATACAAGAAATGTCCAAATTCTGTGCTTAATAAAGTTGGAAAGTCTTACTGAGAAAAAGTGCAATCCATTTCAGTTGATTATTTATTATTTCTTTGGGGTTGTGTTGACTTTTTAAACACAAACATACACACACAACAGAAAAGCAAAGTAGAATTTGAATATCAAATGCAAATCCTGTTTTCAGTCCCAGGTCAAGTAATAAAGTGGACTCCCAAATTGAAGTGTAAGAAGTGCATAGAATTTTGGTTTTAGGTCTTCTGAGCACCTGGACATAGAGCATGGCTATCTTTATCCTCTTCCAAGACCTCATAGTCTCCTGGTAAAAGGTAGTTTGACAGGTCTGATAGGTGAGGGCTAGACTTGCAGTGGTGATAGGGTTACCATTTTCCTGGAATGGAGACACCACATTCATACCATCCCACATAATAGTAGGGTGTCCCAAAACCAATTCGGCCAAATTCTACAGGTTCCTGACGATATTGGCGATGATAACCTGGGATGGTTAAGAAAGATGAAAGGAGAGAAAGAGGAAGATGGAGGGAGAATGCAGCATTAGTGTTTGGGTGAACAAAGAAATGTGAAGTAGTCTTCTATCAGAAGGACTCTTGTAGGTATATATTCAGGTATTATTCCAATGATCACTAAGACCAACAACTCCTCAGTAAAATGAAGGAGGCAGAATTTCAATGTATTTAATAAGTGTCAATGTATCTAATGAGTCTCTTTTCTCTTCCCCATTAATGAAAACAGTTCAGTGTTAAAAATCTATTTTGCCTTGTGCAGTCTTCCAACTCTTGACATTGAGATGTAATACAATCTGATCATCCATCTACTTATGTTCCTGTCTTTCTGAAAGCAGACTTCTTTCTCTCTACCTAGTCAAATACCACCCACCCTTTAATATTCATGTCAGAGCCCACGTCCTCTATATAACCTTCCTTGTCAGTAATAGCATAAAGTACTCTCCCTCTTCTAAAATCAAATAGCAGCTACCACTGCCCAAATCACATCTGGATAGGTATCTCATTATTGTTGTGAACTGTCATTAAATCTTTGGCTGATATTTAACTTTTCATGTGCTTTTGTCTTTTCTTTCTACATAGACTGAAAGGTCTTTGAAGCTTTTATGTGACACTGTAAAAAAAGTAACGATGTTAGACATAAATCTGGCAATGATTTAATTTGGATAGTTTTGAGATGCCTGCTCTTTAACCAAACAAGCTTCTTGAAATACTACAATGCTGTACACACTTTAACCGACAACTCCAAGAGCACAAAGAATTCCACACCCAAATTTAGACCCTCCTTCTACTCTTCCCTCCATCCCAGTGTTTCTTTATTTGTAGGTAAAAAAGTCACTTATATGCCAATTGGGGAGCAGAAATGTGTCTGTTACTCTTCTTACCTTGAACAGTAGGCAGGGCTTCTACATATGACTGCGGACCTGTCCTTCCATCCAGGTGCGAATCTACGAACTGGCAATGGTCTTCACCTCTCCCCCAACTATCTCCAATGCTGTAGAAGGTATCTGAAAAGATCACACATTCCAGAAAAACACAGTCACATTCCTTCATTATGAACATTTGTAGCTTATGAGAAGGATGATCAATAATTAAAATTACAGGTGGGGGGGACCTTAGAGACCAACAACTGAGGTCTTGGGAGGTTAAGTGATTCCCCCAAAACATGCAGGTAGTAGGTGACAGAACACATATTTGATCTGGGGTGTTTCTGACTTCAAAACCTAGACTCCTTTCTACCATACATCAAAGTTAATAGAAATGAAAGGCAGAGGGAAGTGGTGGCAGACAGAGAGTCTCTTATAAAAGCATTTTCTCAAGTACAGGAGTTCATAAATATTAGGTCTTATTAACCTAAGCGAGAAAAATGGGCTTTTGTATATCTACAAAGGTCTTGAAATTTGTGAGTGGCAAAGTGATTGAATTTGGAACCAGATTATCTTCTGATCCCAAATCAAATGCTCTATCAATTGTGACATTTGGGGAGAAGGGGAAAGGGGATTTTCCCAAATGATCCTAACAAACAGCACATGCTTTGTTGTAACTATATTTATGTCAGGGTCAGTGTATAGTCAAGATAACACTGATAATATTAAATCTTTTCATCTAAATGATTTCATTGGGTGTCAATCAATAGCAAACCCCTCTCGGAGACCTCACCTTTCAGGTTATCACTGAGGTAGATCTTGTACCTCAGTGAATTACAGAGAACAACTCCCACAAATTTTCGGTACCATGTTCGCTTCACATATTGTCTACCATGGCAATCTGTGTAGCTAGGATCACGTTTGAAAGAAAATGGAATCCAGATGGGCTCCCCACCTTGATAACACAAAAGAAAATAAAAAGCATTCTGACTCAGTTTTAGTATTTCACAGCGTGGCTGGCTGTCAAGACACTTGCCTTGATTCTTCCTTTTTTTAAATAAGAAGAAAAATCTATTCCCCTTCAACACTGTCTCAAAGTGATTTCCTCTAATTGTGCCTCCATTTTTGTTTTTTTTTAAATAAATATTTTATTTGTTTTCCAGTTATATATAATAACAGTTTCTACCTATCATTTTGTAAGGTTTTGAATTTTACATTTTTCCTCCCTTTTCCCTTCCTTCCCCATGCCCCCTCCCACAGAAGGCAGTCTGATAATCTTTACATTGTTTCCATGCTATACATTGATCAAAACTGAATGTGTTGAGACAAAAATCATATTCTTGAGGAAAAAATAAAATATTAGAGATAGCAAAATTATGTAGTACATAAGACATTTTTTTTTAAATTGAAGGTAGTGGTCTTTGGTCTTTGTTTAAACTCCATAGACCTTTCTTTGGAAAGAGATGGCTTTCTCCATCACAGATACCCTAAAATTGTCCCTGATTATTGCACTGATGGAATGAGCAAGTCCATTAAGGTTGATCATCACCCCCATGATGCTATTAGGATGTACAATGTTCTTCTGGTTCTGCTCATCTCTCCCAGCATCAGTTCATCCAAATCCATCCAGGCTTCCCTGAATTCCCATCCCTCCTGGTTTCTAATAGGACAATAGTGTTCTATAACATACACATGCCACAATTTGTTCAGCTGTTCCTCAATTGATGGACATTCACTTGATTTCCAATTCTTTGCTACCAAATATTCTACTGAATATTTTTGTACAAATGATTTACCCTTTTTCATTAACTCTTCAGGGTATAGACTCAGTAGTGGTATTGCTGGATCAAAGGGTATGAACATTTTTATTGCCCTTTGGGTGTAATTCCAAATTGCTCTCCAGAAAGGTTGGATCAGTTCACAGCTCCACCAACAGTGTATTATTAGTGTCTCATAATTGTGCCTCTATTAAATTATCTGTCATTAAAGCAATACTTAAGGGCTGCTAGGTAGTGCAGTGGACAGAGTACCGGCCCTGGAGTCAGGAGGACTTGCGTTCAAATTTGCCCTCAGACACCTAATAATTACCTAGCTGTGTGACCTTGGGCAATTCACTTAAACCCATTGTCTTGCAAAAAAAAAAAACACAACCCAATACTTATTCTAAAAAGTAACATGGACTCCAGTATAAGATGTTTATAATGTAAATTTGTGGTCTGTCATCTTTTTGTATTTGTAGTTATACTTATAAATTATTCCTCAAATTTAAAAAAAAACTTTCCTTGTAGTATTGAATTTGCAACTAAAATTTATTTTGTTGATTCATACAACATTAAGTCAAAACTTGTGGAAGGAACCTTGGAAAGCATTGACTCTAAACCCTTCATTTTAGAAATGAGGAAAATGAGACGCAACAAAATTAAATGACTACTTCAAGGTCACATAGGTGATCTTGGATCTAGGATTCTAATATGATTCCAAATCCAACATGCCGAATTAGCTAATGTTGCTAGAAGTCAAAGTTAGTTTTATAGATCAACCTCCTGAAGAGGGATCTTCCTTATTCTCAAAAGATTAATCTACTGCCCCTGTTGTCATTGTTCCACAGTTTAATTACTCTCTACCATGCCTCCCTCTTTTCAATGTGAATGGACAAGATCATAAATAAATAAAATGAGACCATTCACTTAAAACAATACCCAGATGGATTCAATTAAATACTTCCTCCAATAGATCTGTTATTTTATTGGTGTTCTGTCATCAGAGATGCCAAATCCTGACTTTGTAAGAGGGTTTATGACTTGGAGTGGCCAAATAAAAACAACAACTGGTGACTAAAATTATGGTAATTATTCTCTTTATACTTAGTCTAACTGGTCCTGGGAGGACTAATACACAGTTCATTAGTGATTATACTTGAAACCTTTCTTGTTTGGATGAACCTATACCAAAAGTTTTTGTTCTAGGCAGAGCCTTTAGAGTATGACTTTGGTGGAAGCAGAGCCTAAGGCGTTGGGTAAAATTGAGATGTTGTCCTAACTGTCCTGATATGAAATCTTTTGCAAAGTTTCCTAGTTGGAAGGAATCCCTAGAGGCCATCTAGTTTATCAGATTAAGAATCTAGTGGTCAGTCAGCCTCTGCTTAAAAGAACCCAAGGAACCCAAGACTTCCCTAAGGCAGTCTTTTCTACTTTTGAACAATTGTAAGGAAGTATTTCCTTATATCAACCTAAATTTGGCCTCTCCTTGCTCTTTGTTATTCCCTTGGATGTGAAGTAGAATAGGTTTTTTTTTTCAATATGACGGCCCTTCAAATCTTTAAAGATAGCTGTCAAGTTTCCTAAATCTACTTATCTCCAAACTAAATATTTACAGCTTTTTCAACTAGTCTACATATGCTATAATGCAAAGGACCTTCCTCTACTGGTCATCATCCTCTGGACACTCATTATCCAGCTAATCATTGGAGCAGCTGAAGAATGCTGGAAAGCCATAGAGTATGGGAAGTAGAGTTAGGAAGACCTAAGCTTAAATCCAGACTCTGATGCCTCTTGCTTATGTAATTCAGGGTAAGTCACTTAATGACTGTTTGTTTCCTCAACTGTATAATGAGAATAATAATACCTTCCTCTTAAGATACTTGTGAGAATCAAATGAGACAATATTTGTTCAGGAATTTAACATATCATCTGCCACCTAATAAAGTAAATGCTAAATACATATAATGCCAGTTAATATTATTATTTATTAATTCCTTTATTTTAAAATGCTACTGAAAATTGAACACAATATTCAAGTCTAACCAGGACAGAATATTGCAAGGCTAGTCCTTAACTGTCCTCTCAATATAGTCTAATATTATGTTCATTTTTTAAACTATCCTTCAATACTATTGATGAAGTTCAGTAAAATTTTCATAGCTTTTTTCAGTCCAGCCCCCATCTTGTATTTATGAAGTTGACTTTTTTTAACCTAAATGTACCCTGTTAAATTTCATCATATTGATTCAATCTAAAGGCTCACTCCCTTCACCCCAGGAATCTATTTCTCAGGAGGTTGCTCTATGATGATAAGGTTCAATATTTCTTATGAGTGAATGTATTTTTACAATGGACTTCAGGGAATCTGAAAGCAATTTAGACACAAAGAAATTAAACTTTGGAAGAAGGACAACAGGGGTGAGTGGGTTAATCTTTTGAAGATAAAGAAGACTATCTGATGTACCTCCTCAGGGATCGACCCATAAAACTGACTTTGATTTCCAGCAACATGAGTTACTTGATTTGTTTGAAAAGAAAGCAGAAAGTGTATCCTATAGTCAAAGCTTAAAGCATAATCACAAAAAAATACTCATGAATTGAAAATGTCGCATACAAAAACAACTTAGGATAATCAGAACTCTTTCCCCAGATTTAGGTCTTGAGATGCCTGGATCTTCCTTCTTCAGCAGCTACAACCCTTGGGAATTCCTCTATCATTTCTATTCTCTAATTGAGAAGGGGTGAAATTAAACTATTGGATCATCTAGAACATGTTGGATGGAAACTTAGCAGTGTCCTATTAGTCACATGTTTGAGCGAAATAAGAAAATAGCTAACAATTTTCAAATTCGATTTCAAAGGCATATTTTTGGGGACAACTGTCATGGAATGCAACTTACCTGGAGGTCTTACAACAAGCAGTGGATTGTCTGCAAGAAAGAAAGAAATAGAATTTATTGACTTGACTTCATCTATTTATAATCCTTCAAGCTACTTTGCATTACATGAAGTTTGTTTAGACTAACCAAGTCATAAAATATAAAATTCATAGAAGATTAGAAAAGGAAAATGCTATTTTGTAGGTTATTTGGTAGATCTCAAAGGTTTTCTCTGTAATACTTACATTCAAATCATTTACCCGAAAGTAGTGCACTTTTAAAAATTCACAACCTTGTTAACAGAGAAACTGTTATTGCAGATGATGATACAAAAGGTTTGTTTTTGAACCTGTGCTGCCACTACATTGGCTATTGATTTTTTGCATATCCTTTAATTAATGCTTTAAAATTAAAATTTTCTTAAAATATTTTCTCTGAGATCATCCTTTCTAATGCCATCTACTTTTTTCCATGAAAGAAAAAGATGTAATTCCAGCACTACTTAATCATACCTAGACCCTGATTTAGAGTAGAAGCAACAAATTCTGAGGGCTTTTTGAGTGTTTAAAACACAACTACACAGTACATTTGCCTTTTTGCAGCACCAATAATTATCAATATGCGAGTTTTTTGTGAAACCCTGAAAATACTCTCAAATAGTTACAAAAGTTAAAAGGAATATATTCCCATACCTGATGCTGAGATTTTTATATCTGTATATATATATATATATACAGATATATATATATATATATATATATATATATATATTTACATTTTCTAAAACTAAGATGTCATGAACTTATGGATTTAGGTAACCTTATATTGGACAACATTTGAGGATACTGTGACTTTATCACATTCCTGTTTTTAGCTCATTGTAAGTCAGTTCTTGTTTGTTCCAGTTAGGTAATATTAATTGAGAAACTTAGCTGATAGATAATTAGATAAGTAGCTGATAGATAACTAGATAATTCAGACCATTGAGACAGGGGTTAAAGTGTAACTACTACCACAGAAGCCGATGGAATGACTTGGAGTTGAGAAACGGAAGGCTTATGGGGAAGGTATTTCTTAGGAGACTATCTTTTTAAAAAATCTAATTTTTGGACCCTAAACTTAACATTTGTACCACTACTCAAATTCTAATGTAGATTTTTTTTTATTCTTTCATTTACTAGACTTGTAATCTTGAATTGCCTGCTGGGGGGGGGTGACAGATCAATTAACTTAATAAAAGTCATATCTCCATCTTATATCCAGAGATTTTATCCTCAGATAATTTACCAATTTTTGAAGGAGAATTCTGATGAATAATATCTTCTCTTCATCTTCTTCATTTAGAAATGCAAATAATTTCACTAAAAATAGTTAAAATGAAACACGTGATAGCATTCTTAAGGCCAAAATTCTTCCCTGAGATATTTCACATGTTTAAGTTTTTATTTAGTTATTTATTTAGAATTTCACTGGCTAGAATAAATTATCTTCCAATGACAAATCTTTTGCAATGCATCTACAATTATGTAGTGAACTAACTACATGAATCTCCTTGATGGAGGTGTTATTTTTGCTGGAGACATAGTTGTTTGACATTCTTTTACATGTGCTTGTTGCCACATGTGTGGAAGAGTACTACAGCTGCCTTAGAAATCTAACTTGTTGCAGAATGAAAAACATTTGTTAAGAAAAGAACATAAGAATTGATTTACTGGGCTAGAGCCAGTAATGATCTATCCGGTATTGTGTCTTTGACAGGGATAACTAGCACATGGTTAGCCTATGTCATTATCTGCAAAGGTTAAGGATGCTACCCCAAGTAACATGAGCCAATTGGAAGAAATTAGCTCATTTTGTACATTTTCAGTTTAAATAATATCTTAATTATACTATTAATGTTAAGGAAATCCAGGCAAATTCTGGTGAATTGTTATATTTTTGTTTTGTTTTTGTAATGAAGATAAAATTTACTTTTCTGTAAACAATTGTGTATTAGGAGCCTCTTAAGCCAAATTACTTGTATACTCTTCAGCTGTTCAGAATTAGAAACAAATTTTTAAACTTTGTAACTAAATCTTTTACAGATACTTTCAAACTTATTCCCATTGTGTTGAAAAATAGATTTCTCCACCATGGAATTTAACCTTTTCATTTCTCATGCAACTGATATGAAAATTTCTCTTAGTCCATTAATATAATGAATTAAAACTCAACAATTTTTTTTCAAGAAAGAAAAATCAGAAGTGATTTTGCTAAGGCTGAGATCTTTTTGTTATTGTTTTGCTTCCCACTTAATTGTACTTATTAAGGATTATCTTTTTAAACATAGAAAAGTACTGATATTCTTCATTTGATTATATATTTGATTAGACCCATTAATTGGGGGTATAGTTAATCAAGTTGTGGTACACGAATGTAAATTAAAGATGATTGTTCTACAAGAAAAAAATTAATATGATGAATACAGGGAATCATAGGCAGGCTTAAATTAACTCATGCAAAGTGAAAAAGCAAAGTCAGGCAAATAACATACACAATGACTACAGCAATGTGAATGGAAAGAACAATCACAAAAAACTAAATACTGTGAAATGATCAAACTTGAATCTAAATAAGAGACATGTTTCTTTGCAGAAACAGAGGACTATAGGAGAACTATATTGAAAATAATGTTAGGGTTTTTAATGTTAGGTTTTTTAAAAATAATAAAGCATGGCTATCTGGGAGGAGAAGAAGGAGGAAAAGAGGAAAGGGTAGAAGGCTACATTGGGAAATGCAGTTATTTAAAAAAATATCAATAAACTTTATTGAGAGAAAGGAGAATCCAAAATATATGATAGTACATACCTGATTCTGTAACAAAAGAGACTGAAGGACTGATAGGTCCATAACCATGGGAATTTTTTGCTTGTACTTTAAAATAGTATCTAAAATACAAATAAATTTATTTTATTTTATTTACTGATCTAATCTATTATCTAAGCATTCCAAATACTTATTTTTAAAGAGGAGTTACTTGCCAATAATAAATATTATAAATGTTGTAATTCTCTCAAAACTGTTTTCAAACTTTTTTCAAAATACATACTCTAACATAAATGTGACTAATTGTTACAAATGCCCTTATTCTGCAAATGAAAGAAGGTGCCTCACCAAAAAGAAATCAGGGAAGAAAAGCAGAACATCTAATTACGTTAACTTCCATCTCTAAAATTCTATGATTGTATTCAATGTGAAAATATATTATTTCCAAAGCCAGATGTTGAATAAGTAACTTCAGATATATATTTTCTGAGTTAAGTCAAAATTTTTAACTACAACCCTTTCATGAGCAAATCCTGCCTTGTACTCAATAGTGGTTGAGTTTCACAACTAGAAAAAGATGTGAAGAACTTGGAGAGGGTTAAAGAAGAAATAAAAATGATTAAAGATCTGGAAAAGTCTACCATAAAAGCCTATGATGTATGTGCACCAGGGTTGATGTGTGTGTGTGTGTGTGTGTGTGTGTGTGTGTGTGTGTGTGTGTGTCCTTCTCCCTGCTCTGAACCACATCATTTGAAAAGTATATCCTAATTCAATCCATAAATATTTGATATAGTGAAACCAATGTCCTCCTCACCACAGAATTTAAGTCTTTACACTTGACTTATTAAAATTAAATACCCATGTGCCAGAGAGAGTAGAATTTTCTAGCAATAAAAATAGATGGATTTGTAAAACATAATTTGAATAATGTTCTCACGTGTATTGTGCCCTAGGCAACTATTTATTTTGTCTATCCCCTAATTCCAACTTTGATAAGCTCCAGGGCAACTTAGTAATAACATGAAATATGTGAGCGGTTATTTAATATAGCTAAAGATAAATAAAAGTTTGCTTTAACCAAGAGCAGAAATAGAGGAAATCATTAAAATACTGCAATGAAAGATTTAGATTGGATATGAAAAAGTTGCCACACATTGAAGTATTTTACTGAGGGAGAAAGAATAAATTTCTCTGTTCACGTCAAGAAGAAAATGAAGATACCATAGTATAGTTAGGGAGCATCAGTTAGAAGACTGACAATTACCTGGAAGTATAGGAACTGACTTGGTCTTTAACTAAGTCATGTTACTTCTTCCCACACTTCAATTATCTTTAATATAGGAGGATTGGGTTATCTCTAAAGTAGCTTAGTGTTAAGATTCAACAATTCCATATGACTGGTCAAATAAGCTTCTTTCCTCTGGAGAGATTTGTATGGAAGGGTTACAAAGAAAATAGATATATTTTGACTACTTGTCTTACAAACATCTTTTGGTAATGTCTATATTGAAGGAGGGAATAGTCCCACAGTCTAATTGACTTCTTCAAAAGAGCCAAGGGAAAGGGCTAATTCAGTGGCAGAAATCTAAGAGGCATACAAAATCTAAGTATAATCTGATTTACATTTACTTATTTAATTTTCTCATAACTGGTCAAATCAAAAATTGGAGACTAAACAGAGAAAGAATAATTTCTGTCAATTAGTTTCGGCCTAAATTCTACTTAGCAGAAATACTGGAGAAGGTAAACCTCTACCCTTCTACAACCCACACACTTTAATCTCTATTTCTAAGAGAGTTATATGGCCAATTTTCAAGGAAATACCACTCTAGAAACCATGCCTCTCTAAAACTAAAGCAAGCAATATTTAGTTTTATTCCCTTCTCAGTTCTTCTAGAGAAACAGATAACATTTGTGTGAACTCTAAAATTAAATATGTCCAGCACATTTTCTGGCATATAATAGTTACCAGATAAAAGTGAATTAAATTGAATTTGAAAATTGGTCAGTTCTCTGCAAATTTTCCTTAACTTAAACCTGAAATTTCTTTGTTTTATTATATACTTATGCATATTTACACACATATGTATATATATATACACACATGCGTGTAAAGTTTAATAAAAGAAGGTTGCAATTGTTTTTTTTAAATTAGTCTTTCAGTCAAAAAATTAGAGAATTCTTATCACATTATAAACCATTGAAATTCTTTTCATAAAACTATTATATCTTAATTTCTGTCATTAAAGTTCACATGAAAAGTAGGGTTTCAACTTAGAAATGATTCAACTCATATGACCCAGGACTGAGGACTATGAGAAATTTATAAAAGTTGGCTTCCTAAGTAGAACTAACATTACAACAATATTTGGAGAATATGAGGGGATGGCTGCTTTGAAATTTTGAGAGCGGGTGGCCTAAATATCCCTGTGACACAGTCTGAACTTCTGAAACTTGAAAGAAGGACAAGCAATTCCAAGAAAGGAGAACTTGAAAAGGCCTGGAGAAATCAGATTAATTTTGAGATCATATTCTAATTTGGATCAGAGCAAATTAGTAAGAACACTACTTGGGCCACCTCATAGCCTGGCCAGACAAGAGGTTTGGGAGTCTCAGAATATCTTAATTTTTACCCTTTCATGTAGTAGAATATAACACGACCTTGGAAAATATTAGGATTTTGTTTGGATTTTTTTTTGTCTATTGCTGTAATATGGGGCTGGGAACTTGCACTTTGAAAACTCCCTACACATGTGAACCAGAAATTCTTGCATACTTTACAGTCTAAAAGAGTTGCCCAGGGCCCTCAAAGGTTGGTTAAGTGACTTGTCCATGGTCACATGTAACAAATGTGAGAGCAAAGAATTAAATTTGGATGTCTTTGATTCCATGATCAGCCTCTATGCTGCCTCTCGGATTAAAAAAAAAAACCCAACATAACTAGAAACATCACATAACCATAATCCACTTTACTTCTGTCCTTCCATTTCTATTTTTCCACTCTGCTGACATTTGAGAACTAAACATTCACTAGAAAACAGGTCATTTGTGAGAAGTTGGAAGGGAACTGGGCCCCATATGGCAGAAAGGAGTTAAAGATGCCTGTGAGTAGAAAGTCTTTACCATTCTGAAAAACTCACAGAGAATCTATTTCTGACACTCACCAGAGAAATATAGAGTCCTAATTATATTTCAGAATGATATGGGGTGACTTTTGCCATAGGAATTGCGATTCATATTAGATTTCCATGGTACAACACCAGATTTGTATTTACTATTGTTTTGGTTAGTTTGGAAAGCTAATGAACTTAAACCTATACTTTAACTCTTTCTTATTGTTGTTCAGTCATTTCAATTATTTGTGACTCTTCATTTGGGATTTTCTTGGCAAAGATACTGGAATGGTTTGCCATTTACTTTTCCAGCTTATTTCACAGTTGAGGAAACTGAGGCAAACAGTAACTTGCCCATGGTCACACAGCTATTAAGTGTCTGAGGCCACATTTGAACTAGGGAGGATTAGTTTTCCTACTCAGTTCCAGCACGCTATCTATGATGCCACCTAACTGCCCTAATTAATTCTAGAACAAACAAAAAAATCAAACTTGTAATGGGTAAATACAAAAAGTCGGATATATATTATATATGTGTATAAATATATATATGTATATATATGTATATATATATATACATATATATATATATATACACACACACACACATATGTGTGTGTGTTTATTCAGACCACAGAAATAGTTCTGGGACCAAGTCATAATTCAGTATAACTCAGGACATTATGTCTATACCCTCTTGTGCACTACAGAGATTTCTTAATTTCAATACAGTTAAATAGAGAAAAAAAGAAAAGCCTGTTTGACAGTGCAATTGTTTTCCTTTCAAAACTCTCAATAAAGTCATTCACATCTCATTTAAGAAGGTCTTTTTTTCCACTTAAGGAGAAACATACACATGCACAATTGAGAACACATGGGTTTCCTAGGTTCAGATCATCAGTTCGCATTTCCCGAATTATGCATACTTTTATTCAATGGTTATGGAGTTATTTAAGGCAAAAATATGCAGTCAGTTTGAACTGTGGATTTGGCATACACAAATGATAATAGTCCATGTTAACCTAGAATTTAAAAGATTTTTTTTTAAATTAAGAAGCCCACACAAATATATATGGAGGCTGTTAATGATCTTTGTTAAATAGCTTTTAAACAAAGCCATCATTGAATGTGGAGAGTTAAAGAAATGACTTTAAAACCCAGAGTTAAAGCCAACTTAATAACAATCACTTAGCCCCAATGGAAGGGGATTGATACTATATAACTAAGGGTATATGAAAAGAGATGACTAATATCCTAAAATAAATCATTCCAACTTCTTTTTAAAATATTATTTTGCCATTGAAACCCACTTTTTACACGACAAATGTTCCCCTTTCACTCCCGTTTTCTAGTCTGCCACAAAACTCACATATTCCAAATACAAATTAAGCAAACAGATTTCATTTCTTATTATGTCCAATATGGCAACATGAATTTAAGATGAGATGAAAAGTCATGTGAAATGATACAAAAGTATTATTCCTATTTTTAAAACCATGTGCTATAATACTTTCTTCTATCAAATAAAACAAATATTTCATAAAGTTTCAACTACATGTTTACTCTCTGCTCTTCCCCATTACAAAGAGATATTAATGTTTCATCTTCCATTGGAAATATATAGTATATTCCTCTTAGCAATTGTCATACCTTGTATTTGGTTTGAGGTTCTCAATAGGTAAATGAGTAACCCCTGAAGACTGGGTAGACCATTTGTTCCTGATGAAGTCTTCATAAGATGCACTATAAACCAAATAACCTATGAACAGAAAGAAAGAACAACCCAATCAGTTGCAATGATGTAAATCATAATCTTAGGCTTTATTAAAAGAAGCTACTTGAACAACATCCTATGTTCAGTTAAGATGTGGTAGGTAAAAGCCAGATAAGAGTTTGCTTTGTTTTATTTTTGAGATGGTAGCTTTCTACCAAAATAACATTTTTATGGTAAAGAAAGAAACAACAGAGACTTGCATGGTGAAATGGAAAGGGTCTCTGGAGTCAGAGGATGATGTGTTCAAATCATTACTAACTATATTTTTTAAAATAAGTTTTGCTCTTTGTGTATTGTTTCTTACATCATCAGTTATTTCCAGTATCCTTCCTCTCCCAGAGAGCCATCCCATAAAACAAAAGAATATTTTTCAAAGAGGAAAATAAGTCAGTATAATTGATTGATACATTAAAAACTTCAAAAAACATATGCAACAACTTGACTAATGTGGAAATATGATTAAAATGATTATATATGTATAACCTAGGATGACATTGCATGCCATCTTGAGGAGGACAAAATTTAATAATAAAAATGAATGTTGGGAAAAACACCATGTGCGATGTGTAACACCTATAAACTTTCCACCTCCACCTCTCTTCTCTTAAGTCATGCCTAATCTTTATAATTTCATTACATTTACTTTTGATTTTTTTTTTATGTGGAAGTTCTTTCCATTTGCACTGTTGTAGTTATTTTATATTTTGCTCAGGTTATTTCACTCTGCATCAGCTCATGTCAACCTTCTGAGGTCATATAGCTAGGACTTTAACCCAGAACCATACTCTTTTTTCCTACATTTAGTATATATTCTTTACAACATGTTAGAGGCTTCACTGATTCAGTCAGATGTCATTCATTAATGAAGTCCCTTCCACTTATAGATCCATAATCTTAAATGCCAACAGCAAAAACACTAGAGATGGCTTTAGATGGTTTGATAGATACCACAGTACCATTCCCTATTATCCCAACCTACAGCTTTCTCTCAATAATCAGTCCAAAGTGAAATGTCTTGTGCCCAAGCACATATAAATCCATGAATTTATTTGGAAATAAAAAACAAAAATCAGGGACCTTAAAGTAGATCTGTGCCCCAAACATTTAAGAATTCAATTTGGGTCACACATCATTTCTTTTTGCATTAGAATCTCCTGTTATTGATGAGTGATGATACTAAAATAGATGGAGATGAATACACTGAATGAGTTGGAATAACCAATAATAATAACTGACATTTATTTTGATAACATTTATAAAGTATTATAAATACATTATTCTCATTAAGATTCATAAAAATCCCTTATGAGGAAGGTCATCAGGAATTATCAGTCCCATTTTACTATATAAGGAAATAGTCCCTAAGTGAGTTACCCAGTTATAAAGCCTATTAATCAGAATTTAAACCCAGTTCTTCCTGACTTCTATACTCTTTCTACACCTTTGGAAACAAAGACTACCTTTTGACTTATGCACTTGTTCTCACTAACAAAGGAGATACCCTAATGATAACTTGCCCACCTAAGAGCCTCTAACAAAGTGCAAATACTATATATTATGATATGGGGGGGTCAGTGCTTGCTAAGTGACTTCTGGGAAATCTTTTCACTTATCAGACCTTGATTTTTCTCATTTGTAGAATTAGTGAGTTGAACTAATTGACTCAAAAGGTTCTTTCCAGCTCTAATATTCCATGATTCTGATAGCAGTCTACAGTACTTGAAATTGTTGTCTTTTTGGTAATCAGAGTCACTCTTCCTTACTTGCTAACAAATTCCAAGAGAAATACCAGATGGTCTTGGAGTTTTCCTCAACCCTCGTGTGTCTGTCTTTGTCAGTGATTGAGAATTAGCATGTTAAAATGGAGGAGAAAGCCCCATTCTTTGGATTGGAGGCAAAAGAATTATTATTGTTTACTGTCTCTGCTAATTATGAATTATATCATCTTATCAGTCAATTAACCTCTCTGAGTCTCAGTTTCTTTACCTTGTAAAATGTAATGGACTTGACTAGAGGTTCTTGACAAATTATATTCCTATAGTCTCAGGATTCTGTGCCCTGTGTTTTGAGTACCAGCTTGGTTCATTGAGGAACCTGTGGTCCACAGAGTTAAAAGGACATACCCAAATGCCAGGGTCAAAAATCAAGTTTCATTTCTTATGGTTTTTTTTTTAATCAATAGAGAATCTAAGAGTTGAAAGAGAGGTCGGCTAGTAGGTTATGTGCCTAACATTCCTCTCTACAATGTCCCTCCAACAGGTGACCATACAACCTTCATTAGAAGACCCTATAATGAGGCAGAACCCATCACTTCTCAATGGAGTTCACACACCTGTTGGATAATTGTAATTTTCCTTACAAAGATACTAAATCTGTCTTTCTGAAATTTTCACTTCTTGCTCTAAATTCTACTATCTGGGGTCAAGTAAAACAATTCCAATCCTAATTCTGTATTTTCAGATACTTGAAGACAGCTATCATGTCCTCCCCACTCTGCCAAATCTTCTCTTCTCCAGGCCATATATCCCTGTGGATTTTAGACTCTCTACCCTGCCTCAACAGTCATCCTTAGAAAGTTTGGTTCTTTTTTTCCCAAGGATCACCAATGATGCTCTGTGAGCAAGTGCATAAAACCTGGAATAGAATTATTATCCTGGATCCTCCTGGAAATTTCCTTTTTTTAAGAGCTAAAATTAGAACTAAACAGCAAATTCATAATTTAAAACTTTGAGCAATTTTATCAAAAGCACTAACACAAAGGAAAAGTTATTTTAAACTTCACTTGTCTTCCTTTTCCCATTACATACCTGCATACCAGGAAAGAATAAGTTGTCCAGGAAGAAACTATCCAGAGGAAGGAATACCTAAAGAATTTATATGATGCTTCTTTTATGAGACAAATATAGTCTTATATCTAAGCTAGATATAGAAAGAGCAAAGAAAGAATACCACAGGCTAAAATCATTAATGATAATCAACAGTTTTAAATGAAGACCTAGCAAGAGATTTCATGAGTCAGCTCATATTTAGATTGAATTTTGGCCAAGATTTCATGAAACAAAGAGAAACCTATAGAGTAGTCAAGAAGCCAAAATCTTGAAAAATTTGTTCAGAACAAATAACTGTAATAGGAGAAACTAAAAAAGCCACATAATGGACCTCAAATGAGTTTTAAGCCTAAGAATTAATCCATTCCTTTTATACAAGTTTTCTGCCTTCAAGACTTCATTCAGAATCTATTCCTGACAAATGGAAAAATAAATTTATTAAAATCAGAATCTATTCTTCAGTATAGACCACTGGTTTAGACACTGATAAATGTTATTCAACCCACCTGTAACCACATCACCCTGAGTGGATTTGTCCCAATCAACAATAACAAAGGAGTGGCATCCTTCTACAGCCACCACTGTGATGTTTCGGGGAGCATGCTGAGGAGGTAAGTCATTCTTTGTCAGGTCATTAGGAATGATTTCATCCAAACTTTCTACTTGAAAGTGGTCCAGAGCTTCTGTCAAAGAACATGGTGCCAGTGGATCTTTGTTTAGATATGTCACATAAGGAGCTGGAATAAAAAAAAAAGATACACAATCAGTTGACTGAAGGCCTTTGTCATAACTACTGGGAAGTCACTATGGCAAAGAGGTTCAAGAAAATCAAGATCTGAGTTCAGATCCTGTCTCTGATCTGACTGTATGCCCCTAAGCAAGTGACTTAAGCTCTGTGTCTCAGTCAACTCTAAGACATGAGGTGAAGGGAGGGAGCCAATCTGCACTGATAAATGAAACTTCTTACCAAAGCTCCCTGTACATATAAAATCAAAAAAATAAAACAAAAAAAACCACAGTTTCTGATCAATGTTCCTTTCAGCCTAGTTGTTATTTTTAATCGGTTCTTTGTTTTCAAGGAGGATCCATGACAACAAGAGATGACGTCTTCACTTGCACAGCAATTAGATTTGAATGAGGCAGAATTTGCCCAAAGCTAACAACCTCACTCTCTCCCCAGAGACATGTCCAGTGGCAAGGCAAGCTAAGATAATTGATGATGGCCCCGGATGAAACGGATGACTGGTTTTTCTAAATTAAGGTTTTTTTCGGGTCTCAATTTGTCTGAGATGATGCCCATTCAATGGTTAAGGGCTTGATAAGAATTAAGACAAAAAGATTGTTTAATTTACCATCCAAAAATATTAATTTGGGAGGGGAAGACTCAAAGATTCTGTCCAGAACACACTGTTCCCTTCCTGAAGTTTCTGGTTCCCAGTCAGAAGTTAAGGATAGATCTTACATGGATCAATCATTAATTAAATCTTCATGATAGTTTACCATTACCAGAAAAGACCTAGTGCCTTCCACCAAACCTGAGAGATGTTTCTCAAAGATTTCTAAAGCAGTAATGTTTTGCTTAATTGCCTGGGCAGGCAGGCATAGGTATTTCAATTGCAGGACAAATTTTTTGCCATTTCTGACAGAATCAATTCTGTTCCAAATTGGAAAAAGAAATGTCAAACAAGCCTGTCCCTTATTTATCCATATTTTCCCTGCCATATCATTCCCTAGCATGTCTTGGAGGACAGATGAGGCAGTTTATCAGATGTAGTAGGTTAAAATCTCATCTCTGTCACTTGCTACAGTTTCCTCATCTGTAAAACAAAGGTGTTAGATTAGGTGACCTCTGAAGTCCCGTTCTAATCTAAATTATCTATCTAAATCTATCATTCCATGAATTTATAATTACAACAATAGCTAATTAATCTCTGGAACTGAATTCCTTTTCTCAGTGCAAGTTTTCTGTACTTCATTGATACTTTCCCCTGATTCCATTTTCAATTATTTGCTATTGTCTATGAATTGTGAAGATAATTTATAAATCAATCAGGAATATTCTTGGTGTTAATTTGACCCTGAAAACATTTAGGAATAGAGTATTTTTAATACTTAAGGATTTCAGTAAGTCAGATAATTGTGCTCAGTAGATTTCAATTTCTGTTGTGAAAGTTTAGGGAGAAAAGGAAGTTTTCTTTTCCTTTTTGGAAATCTGGTTGATCTGGGGCAACAATGAAAAAAATATTAAAATTTTGCCTCAGGAACGTTAAAGTCAAATTAAGATTCTTGCTATTCAAGGAAGTGTGGTTTTGATCTGCAGTAACAAAGTCTTGGATGACCAGAGAACTGTCCTTAGTTCACCACAGAACACTGGTTTTGGAAACAGAAAAATCTTAGCTAAGCAGTTCACTTCTTTCTCGTTATTAATATATGAGCTAAGATAAAGGGAGATTTAAGCCATGTTGCATAACAGCAACAAATCATATTATAATAGGAAGTATAAACTTATGACCATATGAATTTATAAAGTCAAAGATTTTGCATTGCTATTGTCAGTAACTACCAGTGATTCTATCCAGCAAATGGTAATAAATATATTAGAAGAGGTAACTAGGTGGTACATGGATTAAACTGTCAAATTTTGGGAATTAAAGACCTGAGTTCAAATTCTGCCTCAAATACCTGCCAACATAACATTAGGCAACTTGTTAGTCATTTCAGTCCAGCCTGACTCTCTGTGACCCCAATTTATTGTTTTCTTGATTAAAAATCCTGGAGTGGTTTGCTATTTCTTTTCTGCCTCAATTTACAGATAAGAAAACTGAGGCAAACAGGATTAGATGACTTGCCCAGAATCACTCAACTAATAAATATCTGAGGCTCAGGGATTTGAGCTCAGAGAGGTGAATTTTTCCCCCGCAGGAAATGCCAGGCCAATTACTCTGTCCACTCTGCCACCTGCTGCCTCAGATTCTTCCTTGTAAAATAAGGATAATAATAGTACTTATCTCACTGGGTTGTTATGAGGAACAAATACACAAAGATGGAAAGTGTTTTGCAAATCTTAAAACACCATCAAAATACCATTATTACGAAAGGTAAACCATTACATTTTTCAAATATATTTCTAAAATAATATTTAGACAACTGTCTGGAAAAATATCATTTTTGGAAATGTTTGTTTAAATAAAGTTTGTTATATAAGAACTCTTAGAGCTTCTATTTTAGACCTACTATCTTAAGAGGAGAAAATAGGTTTGGTCTAAAAAGCCAATCGTTTCTAAACTGCATTCTCTTCTCTCACTTCTTTTCAGACTGGAGAGAGAGAGAGAATTTGTAGGCACCTGAGCCTAAATGAGTCACTTATTACAGCTGGGAACTATTTGTCTGAGAAAAAACCCGGAGTGCACAGCTGTAGCTAGGACAAAAAATCAATGTCATGATTGGAACTCAAGGAACTAAACAGTGTAGTTTAAAAAAAAAATCCACGTAACCATATGTATCCTATTAAGGAAAGAGAATTTACCAACAAATCGTTTCTTCCCAGCCAGATCAAATTCTTCCTCTGGAAAAGAACTGATTGACCCCTCCGGTGAGATGACCTTTGGTATAGCTGTTGTAGTAGTTGAGGGCTTGATAGTGACTGGAGGCAATGTGGTTTCAAATTCATAATCTGAAAAAAATATGAAGGTTTTGTAACAGGGCAATTGCCTGAAAAGAATTCTATTTTTGCAGTCTGGTAAATTGGCACTGTTTAGATTATTTTATCTTTATAATTTTGTTGGTTCTACTTCAAAACATTTCTTTTCATCCAAAAGGTATATAGAATATGAAATGAATAAAAGGAGTCATTCTTTACTACTTATTCAAATATAATTTGCTCATCAACCTTTCTACAAAATAGTGTCTTGTTCCCTCTACTTCATTACTTCCTATCTCCCACCCCAACAATGGCCAACAAAAGAAGCCATTAAGATAGAGAAGGAGGTTCTGGGATTTTAGAGTAGCAGATTAAAGTAAGAAGAAACCTTCAAGATCAGTTAATATTACAGATGAGAAAACTGAGACTTAGAGAAATTGTGTGACTTGTTTAAAGTCATACAGCTAGCTAGCCAAAACTGAAACTGAGATCTCTGAGCCTCCAGTCCAGCATTCTTCTAATTCATTTCACTGATGTTTCCCTTTTGCAGTCTATGAAGGACCACAATGGATCATGTTTGCACTCTTTTGTGGTTTGTATAGTCCTTTAAAAGAAAAGAGGAGTTGTAATTTCTTGATATTTAAAGATGACTTTATGCTTAATTATCTCAGCGGCATGAGGATAGTTAATAAGGTACTTAATGTTTTCAGTCCTGCTAAAATATCTTTCTTTGCTTCCAAATCTCTGTTTGAAATGGTGCTTGTGTGTTTTTATTAGTCAAGTGTAGTCTGAAACAATTTCAATTGGAGCTACTTCATGAAACTAGGTTAAAAAATTAAAAAAATAAAAATGATGGCATATTCATTTTGAGCCAGGTTGAGTTAAAAGTTAATCAATAGGTACCCAAGGGGCAAAGAACATTCTTTATGAGGGCTTCCTTAAGAACATCCTTTTGGGGAAGTGATGGAAGCCAATGAATATATACATTCTGCTATGACTACAAGCTTGTTTTATGCACTTATTTAAATTTTTAAGTCTACTTCTAATATACACAACTCTGCTATCTTGCAAAAGGTAGAAACTCATAATTACGTGCTGTGCTAATAATCTGATTCTGTGGATGAAGATCAGGAAAATTTACAGCAGAAAACATTTTATGAAAAATGACAAGGAGAGGAAGAAAAAGAAGATTGCATGCTTCAAAAAAGTTAACCACACAAAGCATTTCTACAATTGGGGGAATTTACGACAGAAAGACAAAGATATGAGTGAAGATAAAATGGAAGTTGAAAAGTTATCTCTGCTTCCTAATTTCAAAAGGTCCTTTCTTTGATCAGAATTAACTTCAATCAAATAAAACCTTCACTCCGTTATTACCTTCATCATATACAACATAAGCTTCTTCTGTGGGTATTGCTGTATCTGTCTCCAAGCCAGAGAAATTATCTATTGGAAGCAAAGGAAAAGAGTAGTCAAATACTGACAACATTTATTCCTTCCATTTAGTCCTTTCTCCCTTCAGAATTATATCTTGGTACATAGGAGTACATTCACAATTATGTCAATGGACCTAAATTCACATTGTTGCACAGAAAGATTTAGAACTCTTTCAAACTCTATAGTAGAAAAGAGAGCAATATTTTAAGTATAAGTTCTCAAGTTCTCCATCTCACTACTATCCCATCTTGCTTGGGATGCAAATAAAATATCTACCTGGGCTCAAGGGAAAAAAACCCTCCCCAATCCTTCCCATTTGGTTTCTCCAAGTAGCTAAGCCATACTTGATTTCTCAAGAGCCTTTCAAGAATTGTTAGATTTGTTCCCAAGCCCTCCCTCTTGCCTCTTTGATGTAGTGGACAAAAAATGCCTCTTTTTGCCCAGTTATTAGGGTATAAAATTGGAAGCTTCAGAGATCTGAGTGGGAAGAAAAGGACATCAGTGAATGAAAAAGGAAGATTTATAGCAAAGTCACTTAAAATGTGTGCTTCTCTGTCCTACTCTTCTTCCTCCCCCACCCCTAACATGGATGGTGTCATGGCCCTAGGGATGCTTCCTTTCTTGGGTAGGAGGACTGAATTTCCTGACTTTCCCATCCCTTTAATCATTGTCCACATCAATAGGTACATTCATTTCCAAACTCCCCTTGTTCCTCATAGTTTCAACCATTCTTTTATCTTCCCACTTCTCTCCAAGGATGCCCCAACCCAAATGTAATTGGTATATATACAAAATTCTAAAGTTGTTAATTAGGTTGAGAAATAATTTGCCAAAAGTCACCAACCTTCCCTAAAGATAGTTTGGATTTAAATGAGCTTATTATCATAACATCATTTTAGAATAAGTATATCTAAAAGGTCAACTCATTAATTTTGGTCTGATCAGAAGCAGCAAAAGATCTATATCCTCTACAGGAATCCTTGACTGATTATTTTGCCTAAATTAAGATTGTAATATTTACAAATCTGAATGCTCAAGATTACAAATACTATACAAATGTGAAATGAATGATTATAAAAGTTTACCACCCCATTCAAAGTATAGGCACAGTTTTTAAAGAGGAAAAGTCTTTGCAATATCAAACCTTGAACAAACTATTTTTGCTTCCAAAAAATTGCTAAGGAAATTTTCAATTCTTTCCTTATTAAGAAAAATCCCACTGCAGTTTAGTTCAACTTTGATAATGCATTCCTCTATTTCCCCTTAATTTAGTCATTTGTTCTTTAGTATATATGTCAGAATCGTTATCCTGTTTTTATGGAAAGGAAAACTGAGAACAATTAAGCTGACTCCCCCCAAGTAGTTCAGTTACAGAACCAGAAATCATAGATATGAGAATCCTAACCTTAAGGAAAGTTGCTTAGACTGAGATTCACATTCTTGGTTTCTGCTACAAATTCTATCAGTGCTCTATTAGAATAAAATGCAAACTACAAACATGTACATGGTTCTCATTTTCTTTCTGTGAGAATAGTAGGACCCCTACAGAACCAAATGCAAAGAAAAAATAAACGATATTTAGGTTTTTAGGATAAGAAATGTATTACTGCATTCTCCTAAATCCTGGTGTGTATTATGTAAATAGAAGGCTTATGTTTTATAATGCATTAATTCTGTAAAGAAAATGAAAATAGCACAATTCTTACTGTTTTCATTTTTAGAACTTTACTGAGGATGACTTACCCAAAATTTCTCACACCTAATGATGATAACTTGATTTAAAAAAAAAGCCTGGATCGACTAAAACTAAGGTAATGTTGATGCCCAAATGACCCTGACTATATATTAAGAATATTTCATTAAAATGTGGAACAACTGGATGTTTAACTGTGGAAATCTTTGACCAACACCTGGCAGTGCCCATGAGTGTGCCAGAGCTGCAGATGCGCTAAGAGGCTATCCTCTGAGCTGCTTGCTGAGTCCAGTCAATGCTGAGAAGTAAGAACTATGAATCATTCACTCTCTGGACATGACAGTTCCTTCATGTAAATTTTTCTTCAGATCAAGAGAACATATTCCCAAGATGGTTCCAATCTGATAGCTTCAAGATGCATCATACCAGGAGTTTGGGTATTTTGGTATTTTATATGACTGGCCTTTTCTTCTTTTCTTATTTAAGTTTTAGGTATAGAAATAATGCTTTTCCTCAGCATGTGACCAAATTTCTTTCATTGATTGACTATCCTCAGTCATATTCATTTTTATATCCTAAACAGGAAGGGAGGGGAAAAGTCCATATGATTCTCTTTGCGGTTTCCTGGTGTCAAATGCGATTCCTCTGGGTGATGACATATTCAGATGTGTTCATTTGACCAACATGGTTCTTTTATGTTGCTTTTCAAACAGTGGCTGATCATCACAATATGTGCAACCTTTAAAATCCAGGCAGCATTAAAAAATCATCCTACAGAATATGGAAAAATGTTTCCTTCAGAACTAATGGAGTCTGGATTGACTTTTCTGGAATGGTCATCTTGACAAATAATATCCTAATCTGATATTCAGAAAATAATGTCATATATTTCTAATCAGAATGGTGAAGTATCCACATGATTATATTTTGAAGAATGAAAAATTTAAAATTTGAAAGATAGGATCATCATCAATGGAAAAGTCTTTAACTTCATGATAGTAAAAACCAATTATCAATTTTAATTTCCCTTAATAGAGGTTTATTCGCTTGAACTATTCATACCAATAGTCATGAGAATAGATATGTAAATATGTTAATGATAGACTTGTTTCATGAAAAAATATTATTCCCAGCTTTGGTTTGGAAAGAAGACAGAAGCCCAGGGAATCAAAAATACTTGAGACTCATGTGATCATTTCCTTCCACTGAAGTCCTTTTTCAGGATCAAGGGCTTTTGAGTTTCTCAGGCTAACCCAGAAGATAGATAACAAACTCTGAGGATAGGTTCAACACTAGAAAGTTGGTAGCCATCAAATAACAAATTTATCTTTGACCACAGTAATTCATGAAATATAGAAGCAGCTATCTTGTAGGTAACGGGAATTCTCACACTGATGACATCATGGATCTTTTCAAATAGGAGGGAAGCAGTTGGCTCAGATCAAACGATATCTTCCTTGAGTTACTTTTCTGGAAGGTTAGTTAAGGACCAAGGAGTTTTCAAGAATAATAGGTGTTGGGGTAGCTAGGTGGCATAGTGGATAAAGCACTGGCCTTGGAGTCAGGAGTACCTGGGTTCAAATCCGGTCTCAGACACTTAATAATTACCTAGCTGTGTGGCCCTGGGCAAGCCACTTAACCCCATTTGCCTTGCAAAAACCTAAAAAAAAAAAGAAGAATAGGTGTTTTAGATTTCTCTCTGCTGAAGGGTACAACATCTCCAACCAAAAACATCATAATCAAATATATTGATGAAGAGGATCCTAGAATGAAAGGAAAAGAGATGTTCATCATATTTTTTTACTGATAGAGCAACATAAGTCAAACACATTGCCTTTACACCTACTCTTGATCCAGCAATAGAGTCTACTACCACTGGGTATAACCCACAAAGAGATCAAGGAGAAAAAAAGGGACTTATCTGTATTAAATATATATTTGTAGCATTTCTTTTTATAGTAGCAAAGAACTGGAAATTAAGGTGCTACCTATCATTTGGTCAATGGCTGAACAAATTTTGTCAAATGAATGTAGTAGTATATTACTGTGCCATGAGAAATGATGAGACTTTCAGATTCCTGATTGAATTGATGACAAGTAAGTGAGCAAAACCAGGAGAACAATTCAATAACAGCATTGTAATGACAAACAAAACTGAAAGACTTCAGAATTCTAATCAATGCAATGACCAACCATGATTCCAAAGGAACAGTGTTGCAAAATGCTGTATACTTATCTCCTAAATAGAGGTGTGATAGACTGAAGATGCAGAATGAAAAAGACATTTTTATATGGCTAATTGGAAATCTGTTTTACTTAACTGAACATTTCTTACAAGCATCTTGTTTTTTCTTCTTTTTCCATTGCAGAGGGTTATGAGGGAAAGTAAATTAATACTTGTTCATTGGAAATTAATTTTTAACTTCAAGGAGATTTTGTAATGGAAAATTAAAAATTAATAAAAATGAAATAAAGATGCAGAATATAAATATAAAAATATAAAATAAATTTATGATATCTTTATGTGAATGTGCTATATTTGTATACAATATAAATGGGTGGGCATTTAGCATGAAAATATGTATATATGTAACTATTTAAATATATATGTACTATTCATTTTATCTATATGTACATATATGTGCATGTAATAATTTACATGTGATTTCATGGATGTGCATGTTTATATGGATATAGAAATAAAATTTTCCCTATCCCCCAAGGACCAAGCTTTCTTCAGTGTGGGCATTTTCCCCCCGATCCATATTGTAACCACTTTATGCTTTAATAAACTACTTTGTAACTTGCTTTTGTTAGAAAAATTTATCCTCTAGGAGCCAAACTTCTGGTAAGGAATTTCTTTGATCCTAGCTAGACTGGCCCACACATGATGGACTTGTGTTCCAAGTCCCACCAAACTTTGTAATCTGCTGTAACCCTGTGGAGCAGCAAGTTAGAAAGTTCAAATGAGATAGTGTCAAAGAAAAGCACTTTGTAGACTTGAAATCACTTTGCAAATGTCAGTATTATTATCTCATGATCATTTTTCAGTGATGTTAAATATTGTCGTCACTCTTGGACAGGAAGATCTGAATTCAAATTTTGACTCAAATACTTATTAGGTTTATGACCTTGGGAAAATTATCTAGCCTTTCTCAATTTTAGATTCACAATCTACAAAGTTGAGAAAATAATAGTACCTGTTGTTATGAAATTCCACTGAAATACCATTTAAAGGCAAAGGCAATAGTCATTAAGGGAACTGGGAAAGTTTCAAAGTTTCAAAAGACGGTGTTTGAGTTGAGTCTTGAAAGAAGTCAGACATTCCAATGGGTAGAGGTGAGGAGAAAGAGCATTCCAGGTAGGAGGCACAGCCATGGTCAAGTTAGACATGGAAAAGACTGTTTGAGAACTAGTATGGCAGCCATGGCTGAATCATAGAACGAATAAAGGGAAACAAGAGGACTAGCATGGTAGGAAGGACTAGAGGATGAAGAGCTTTCAAAAGCAAACAAAGGAGTTCATATTTGATCCCAGATGTTATTTACTAAGGAGAGGGAGTGACATGGACAGATATACATTTAAGTAAAATTATTCTTATAGCTATGGGAGAGTGTTAAGATAAGGAGGCTTGTTTGAAGAATATTACAAGTGAAAGGAAACTGAAAACCTGATGATCTAGGGTAGTGAGTGATGAGAGTAGTACACATATGGGAGATGTTGAAATGACAAGCTTTGGCAAATGTTTAAATATATGGTGTGAGTGAGAATGAGGAATCAAGGATGTTACCTAAGTTTGTGAACCTGTTTAACGGGAGGTCAATGGCACCTCCAATAATTATAGAGACATTTGGAAGGGGGTGGGAAAGATGAAAACAGCAAAGCTTTATATTTTAGTTTTTAAAAAATTCTACTTTGCAAATATATGTGATGTTTATGAAGGAAAGGTCTGGAAATTATAGTAGAGCATATACTCAATATGAATCAATAATGTAATATATAGTAGCCCTCCCAAAATTGGAGTCTTAGTACAATCCTAGGCTGTTCTGAGAAACCTAGTGTCCAGAACATGGAAGAGTAAAGTCCTGTAGTAATCTGCCCTGATTAGACTATATCTGGACTATGTATGTTCAGTTCTTTGTCACACATTTTAAGGGTAATATTGGTAAAGCTGGAATCCAGCAATAGGAAAATGATCAGCATGGTAAGAGCACTGGAGAGCATAAGAGAATCAAACGAAGCTACAAAATATGTCTATCCTGAAAAAAAAAAAGATGTGAAAGATTGACTGGATTCATCCTGGTTGGCCCAGGAGGCCAGAACTAGGAACAAGGGTAGGAATTAAAGGCATCTGTACAAGATTTGTTTAAGAGAGAAAAACTAACTTCCCCATAATTCTTCCCAGAGAATTTCAAGTGGAAATTCAGTAGCTTCTTATCTGGTATAAAACCAAGGGTCCCTATTCTTCCACAAAGGAATGGTAGCAATTGACTTATGACATCCATTTTTCACTTGGTTTCTTTGATTCTGTGACTGATTCATGGCATCCTCTTTCTTTACAAGCATTCCACTTGAAGTTAAATACTCAGAAAGTTTTAAGTAAAAGTTTTAAGGATAGCATCAAATTCTGTACTCTCATTGATATGTAGGGAACCTCAGTGGGTGACTACTTCTGCTATATGGAAAAGTTTAAGTGATTTGCCCAAAGTCACACTGCCAGTCTATGTCAAGCCTTAAGGTCGACTGTCTATCCACTACTACCTGAGTGTGACAAGATCACACTAAAATGCCTTCCTCGATAGGATCAAAGGTTTAAAGATGGAAGAAACCTCCAAGCTCAATTCAACCCTCTGAATTTACAGAGAAGAATGAGGATTCAAATAAGGTCAATGCACATGCCCAGGGTTACAGTGGGAATAAGCAGCAGAAATGGCATTTGAACCAGGTCCTCTGATTCCAAATTCAATACATTTTTTCCTCCAACTCCTTTTACAGTTGAGGAAACTGAGGCAAATGGGTTAAGTAACTTGCCCAGGGTTACATGGCTAGTGTCTGAAATTGGATTTGAACTCCATTCTTACTAACTTCAAGTCTAGCACTTAATCCACTGTACCACATAATTGCCCTCTTACAAAAATATTTCCTGCCAAACATTAATTAGAGCTAATGTTACTTTAATTTTTTAAATCATAATACTGAAAGTGAGCATGCAGAATGTGAACATGAATGAGTTATTGGACAAAATATTTTCTATAAAGAATTAAAAAGAAAGTTTTGCTTTATACTCACCATGCATATAAAAGGCACATTTTCTTTGGATGATCCTCTTTCCCCAGCAGACATCTATACTTTAATTTTGTTTTATTTTCTCAAAACTTCTTAGGAGAAGTTCTCAGAAGTCAAATTTTCCCTTTGACTTGCAGCTTGTCCGCAGGTAGACCTACTTTCTGTGGTTCCCATTTTGATTATAAATTTTCTTCTTTTGGTGTCTATCACTGATCATGGCTGCTGGGCAAACACTTTGACAGACTGATCATTATGCAGATAACATAGCAAAAGTGCCACTTTTCATTTCAAAGCCAGGATGGTCTCTTATTCGGGCAATGTAATCTACCCAAGAGAACAAATTACCAAAGGATGTGGTATAGTATACCCGTTCCCCTGTGAATTGATGGGAAATGTTTGTCTTCCATTCTCCTAATACAATAGGCAAAGAAGCAGCAGACCCAGGGGTTTAGCAGGTGGCATCTGAATACTTGGTAGTTCTCATACACATGAGAAATCTGGCAATGTCTAGTCAAGGGTTCTTAACCTGTGATCTGTGAACTTGTTTAAAAATGTTTTGATAATTTTATTTCAGCATGATTGTTTTCCATTATAATCCTATTATTTTATTTTGTATATTGTAAAACATTCTAAAATGGGGTCCATGATACACAAAAGGTTAAGAATCCCTGATTTAACACCTCTCACATTTCAAGTTGTAGTCTTTTAATTCACATGGATATTAATACAAAGGACAGTTTAATGCCAAAGCATTTCCTTTATGCTCTAGAGTTTGTAAGATACTCTGATTCTATTTTGATAAATACAAAGAAGAAAAAATACAGTATTTTCTATATGAAATATTTCATCTAAAATGCAACCTTCTAATAACAGAGAATCCAAAGCAATAAAAAAGAAGCTCACCTTCTTCAGAGTAGCATTCAGGCATGCCATCTGCTCCCATTATCAAGTTTCCATAATCATCATGCTGTTCAAGGGTGCCTGGAGGACAGGTTGGAACTGAAATGGTTGGCTCAGGAGTTGTTGGCTCAGGGGTGGTTGGCTCAGGGGTGGTAGTGGTTGTGGCAGTAGTAGTGGTGGTGGTGGTGGTTGTAGTTGTCATTGTTGTAGTTGGAGGAGTTGTTCTTGTAGTTGAGGGTGTTCTGGTTGTTTTGATAACCTCCAAACCCATCAGTGGCTTCCCTCCAAGGCTTAACACGGGTCTATCCTGAGCATTAGCCAAAGGTTTGCCATGCCGTCCTTGACCAAATAAAGGAAGTCCATCAGGGCTCACCACTGGAGTTCCTCCCATATCTAGAAACAAAGACAAAAGACATCACGCTATGAATACAGTATAAACTGCAGATTAAGTCATGATCTCTTAGGATATCAGAAACACGAGTCACTTTTGTTAACTTCTTTAAGCTATCATTAGAGAGTGGTCCACCCTAAGGGTTCTGTGGGTAGAATCGTGCTTGAATGTGTGTGTATATTTATATGTATATGATTTTTTACTTCTACTAGTCTCCAAATAAAATTGGGCATTTCATTCAATTTTGTAAAAACATTCTGAAAAAGAGCCTATACATTTCTTCAGCCTGCCAGAGGGATCCATGACATAAACAAAAAGTTAAGAACTGCTGGTCCATCTAAACTTGAAAGACCATTTCTAATACGTAATTAAGGACAACATAATATATTGGATTGAGAGCTGGTCTTGGATTCTAGAAGTCTTGGTTCAGGTTCCAGTACTGACTATGCCACTCAGTGCATTCCTTGACTTCTTATTCCCCCCAGTAACTGTCCAGCAATGTCAGCTGTAGAAAAGCTGCTGATCTGAATTAGTAGAGGAAGGTTACTTATTGGAAGTAAAGTCCAAATGGGGATATTGGGCAATTACAGGATACTCATATCATATCAAATTTTTTAGATTTTTTCCCTCAGTAGAAATTCTTCCAATTATTCGCCTTTCCCTGTCATGAACTGAGGGATATATAGCCCCTCAAAGAGGGATTTCAACCTACATCATATCTGCAAAGTGTTATTTCTCAAGGACATTCTTGGGTTTTTTTTTTTCACTTTAACAAACCAGATGTTAGTTATATACCAGTGACTATTTTTTGGTCATATTTTACTGATTTAATAAGTAGCCTAATGACACTTATGAAAATCATTGACTGTTTCCATATCATGGTTCTATAGTGAAGGGAGTATCTTTCATGACTGCATGGTTCTAAAAGATAGTGGCAATAATTTATTAGCACATAGCAGAAGTGGGAAGTTCAAAGGGACTAAGAGAAAGGGTAAACCTTGGAGCTTCTGGCTGAGGGATTTAGAATAAAGATAAATAAAAGGAAACAAATGACCAGTGGCCCTTGAGTTGGCATGGTTTAAACGACTGAATTTTCCAACAGAGATAAATCTACAACCTGGTGAGGCATCAGTTCTATAGTCTGGGCTACTTGAGTCAGTATATAAAAATATAGGCACAAACACAAGTCCTTGACACTTAAGTTAACAAAACACTAACATTATGCAGGCATAATTAGGAAAAATACATTTTCCCACCCATGTCACTCCAACCCCAACTCCATGCTGTTCCACTAGTTTTCCATCATGGTTGGAATACTCTATTCATCTTGGTCTCTTGGCTTCCTTCAAGATTCAGCTCAAATCCCCCTTTCCAGATTCAACCATTTCCCTATCTTTCCCCTAACCAGCTTATAATGACTTTCCTCTTAGATTAGTTTCTAAGTACCTTCTGCAATATACCTTGTATCTACAGTCATTTGTATGTTATCTCTCCTACTTAAAATGTGACCTACTTGAGAACAGGTACCATATTTTTCTTAGTATCCCCAACACTTATCACAGTGCCTGATAAATAAATAAATACTTGTTGTTGATGATGATGATGATCCACTGATGAGAGATTTGGAGTAATATGGGGGGAATGGAGGGAAGTTTCTATATAATGTCTCACAAGGGTGAATTAGAAATAGTCAAAAAGAGTAAAAGGAATTATTATTGAAAAGAATCTATCAGCTCAGTGGGCTTTGCATTTTTTATGGTATGACCTGGAGTGAATCATCTTTTCCCTCCACCTTGAATATTGTTCTACCAAGGACTATATCAAGGCTATAAACAGAAATTGGGGAACTTTGTGTCATTTTTAAAAGAAATCATTCTAAAACTGATTCTTATCATACAATTATGAATATAAACACAAAAAGCAGGAGTGGGGAACTTTTTTCTGCTAAGGTCAAAACTTAAAAATTAGCCTGCTATCTTTGGTCAAATATTTAATTAATTCATCCCTAAAATACTCCTTTATTTATTGAATTTCATGTCCTACCTGAAGTTGCCTTGTCAGTACCTGACCAAGTGATATCGAAGAACTTATATAATGCACAGGTTGGAACTTCCCGGCCCCTGACATAGAGGGAGTTCCAATGAGAAAACTCCCCTTACCAGTAGTTCTATAATCAAACTTGTCCTGCCCTTTAAGAACCTAGGATCTAGACTGAGGTGGAGGTGGAGGTGTCTTCAGGATATTTAGTATCTACTCAAAAATTTGTAGAACTCTAAAATTGACTAAGACACAAGAGATTGGTTTGCCAAGGTTTACTAGTATGTGTTAAAATCAGAATTTGAACTCAGGTCTTCCTGATAACAAAGCAAACTATCCATTAAACCAGGCTGGTAGAAAAAAGTTTTTAAAAGATGAAAATGGGACAGAAATGTGACACTTTTTAGTCTTCCTTCTCTCTCCTCTCAGCCATGATGGACTCTTATAGAACAATATCCTAAATGAAGATTTTTAAAAATGGATCTTTCAAAGGGTCCAGTCTTTTTTTCTTTTTTCTTTTTTGTAGATTTTCCAAGGCAGTGGGGTTAAGTGGTTTGCCCAAGGCCACACAGCTAGGTAATTATTAAGTGTCTGAGGTCAGATTTGAACTCAAGCACTCCTGACTCCAAGGCCAGTGCTCTATCCACTGTGCCACCTAGCCGTCCCTGAAGGGTCCAGTCTCACTTACCCACAATTGTCCGACCATCACCTCCTAGTTTAACCCGAAGAGCATTTCCATGAGAGTCCTGGAGATACCTTCCTTCTGAATTTAATACCAGACCCCGATCCAGGTCCACAATCTGTCAGCCAACAAAGTGAAAGAAAAAAAGGCATTGGACCTGCTTCAATTTTTATTGGTCCAAGAAACTTATAGAGCAAGCTTTCATGAAAGAAAGATCAAATATAAGCAAGGAAGAATCTTCCTGTCTCTAGTATAAATGATTTTAAAAAATTGGGGAAACATCCACCTTTTATATTTTGCATTATTATCTTTTAAATTAAGGGAAAGATATTCCACAACATATTTTGCATTTTAATTGCATATCTGCAAATTTATGTGTACATTTATGAAAATACTTTAATGAAGACTAAAAATATTTACCAATATATTTTCCATATATGTACATGTATTCACATTTCCCATATATTTACAATATATTATCCCACATATTTCTATCCCCTATAATAGGATATAGACATTTTATAGCCTAATTTTTTGATAGCAGGAGCAATAAGTATCAATACAATGCTAATAGTTTATTTGTCACTAAGTCTCATTTTCCTTTTGTAAACCATTTTCATAATTATTTATTTTTCAGAAATATTTGATACTTCACATATCTTTAATTCTATTCAGTACAGAGGTTCATTCCACTGATATAGATGTGAATCCCTTTCATAACTTAATTTTAAATGATCTTCAATAATTTCTATAGTGAGCTTCCCTCTCCCCCATCTCCTTGAAGGCAAACTAGCAATTGGTCTTTCCAAATTAAGCTAAGTTGAATATCAAATATTTGGTCCAACATTGGTCCATAATCAGTCTTTTTGAGCAGGGTAAGATATAACAATATAACCTTTAAAAATCTAGAGTTTATACAAGAAAAAAAAAGAGTGTCAATGGGGAAGGGGTGCCCAGAATAGAATACAAAAAAAAATCATTATACTAATAATTAAGGCAATGAGAATTTCATTCTTTGATATACTTATGAAAACAAAAGTTTCTGTGTTAAGCTAGAATATGCATTCTTCCCCACTGCCATCAATATTAAAGTTAGCCAATTTTAACTGAGTAGATCCCCTAAATTCCGATGCTTTTAAAAAGTGTTGTTAATATTAAAATAACAGTAGTAATAATAAAAGGAACTTAAACAATGTGTCATTTAATGCCCTACAATATTATGTTTGTACAGATTCCCCATTCTAATACCCCAAACATGAAAAAAGTCACTCACTATTTGGACAAACAAGATTAACATTCTCTTAGACTTATCAATTAATCAATTAGCAATTATTTATTGAGAATCTACCAGAGTTATAAAGGCATTGTGTTTGTTGCTGTATTGATAGTTAAAATAAGATTTATTTATATTAATTCTGTTTTGGAACATACCCTATTTCCAAATAATAATCTATACCTAAGTGCATTATTTTATTTTGGGGTATGTTCTATCTATTCGATTTCTTTGCATTTCTAAGAGTTTATATCTTAGAAATTATAAAATATATTTTCATATTACTTGTAATACTTCTAAAGATTCTTATTTTTTAAGCTGGACATGTTGTTATTAATTTCTGATCCTTTCAGCCTTTGAGAGATAATAAAATTCCTGACTTTTACATTCAAATAACTTCTATAATATTGCTTCAATATAACTATCTAACTTTTTTTCTTACCATTCTCCTTCACATACCTTACCTTCTGGACAAACTAATCTATTCTCCATCATCTGTTTTCATTATTTCCATGCCTATCTTTGATCATTCTTTGATCATTCTTTAGATATAGAATCTTCCCCCCTCAGAAGGAATAAATTCTTCTCCGTCATCTTTTTTCAAACATGAGGCCTCTTCCAAGAAATCTTTCATTACTACAGCTAAGAGTGAATTCTCAACAGAGAGAATTTCTCATGGAGTTATATTCGGCTCTCTAATTTGTAAACTAGTCATATGCCATCCCAACTCCCTTTGGAATATGAGTTCCTTAAGGAAAGAGACTACATAATTTTCATCTTTGTATGCAGATAGCTTGCACAAAATTAAGAAATAAAGATTAGATCTATGATTTCATGGGAAATTCCACGGGGTGGGGGGGGAGGTTCTTTCTATTAATTTTCTTTCTATTAGTTATCACTTTCTCTACAACTGATTAGGTTGTAGGACAGATGTATAAGTCACACATCTAGGTGAGTCTTGAGCTTTGGATTTGAAGTCAGCTTTGAACCCACAACTCTAAATTGCCTCTTCTATTGAATCGATAACTGAAGGATGTTTTTTTTTTAATGAGGTGTTCTTTTCTCAAAATTATAATTATTATAATTCAAAACCAGTGAAAGCAATCTTGGTTTAAACATAAAACAATCAATAATATACATCATTAGTTCTAGTCAAAAAGTCATTATTAGGAAAGCCAAAAGATTTAATGAAAACTGCTCATTAATCTTAGCTATAGCTAAAAACAAGTAAGATAATCGTATCTATTTTTTCACAGAACTACCATTTCTTTTCCTTCAATAGAATCAAAATATCTTGTATTTGTAAAGAAGTTTACCCTACCCACTTTGTTCCTTGAGGGCCATTGATAATTCTCTGTCCACTTAGTTGTCCATTACTACCCGGAAGTACTTTCCCATCTACATTTGGTCTGCCATTATTACCTGTGCAGTACAAGAGAATAACAGAACTGAATGAAGTCAATAGGGCAAGAAAGTTTGCTTTATACCAAAGTTTCCAAGAAATACTTCACAACATAGAAAGACAACCAGGATTTGAAACCACTAGTTGAAGTATCAGTTTGCAATTGGTCTTAAGCTGTGACATGTACATTTTCATCTAAAGTATGAACATGTTTAAGAGCATTAAGAGCATAATGATGGCTTGATTATCCTGCATTGTTGAAGAAACAGGTGCTCTACACAAATGAATTTTCCACATAACTAAGTTCCCACCCCATTAATTGTTTTTTTACATAAATCTTTTGAATAAATATACTGCATATTTAGTTTTACTCTAAGAGAGTTTAGTGAACATCTATATATTTTAATCTCTTAATGATAAGTTATCATTGTGAATTATAGTATGGTATAGTAAATGGAAATTACAGGGAAGACATAGGAGGGAAGATAAAATGGCTCCCATATCACTTACCTTTAAAAATTACTCTGATTCTTTCTTTCCCTATGGTTTCTCTTAGACAATACTTTGCATATGCTAACTACTTTAAAATGTTTGTCAAATTGCATCAAATTGACTTGACAACAATTGCTATTTCTATTCAGTTGCCTAATTTTACACTGAAAGAAGACTTGGGAAGTTCAACCTTTCCTACTGAGTAAATTACATGAGTTTTTTTTAAACAAATATATGCAGTTCAGATGTTTTATCCTTCCAATTAATTTATACTTCTCACTCTTTTCTAGAAGGTTGAGGCTGTCTTAAATCCACTAGATTTATTAATGTATGCACTATCATAACTATATGCAGTTTCATTTTATTCAAATGATAAACTAAGCTAATAGACAAAGATCATGTCTTCCATTTCATATATTTAATGACCATGTGCTGAATGCCCTCTGTATTTAGGACCCTCACTATGCTAGTTGCTACCTAAATAAACACATGCAAGCTTAAGGCAGAGCACAAATTCCTATTTCATATTGTGATAATGTAGATACCAGTTCATAGAAGAGACCAGGTTCTAGCCTCAGTTTAAGAAATATAAGACTCTAGTTGCTAGCTGATCACATTTGTCTGTAGTACTTTGTTATATCAGTCTTCTGTATTTTGTGAATATACCACACAGCTGAAATACTTAACCCAAGTTATATCCAAAGTATCTGAGATTTTTGTAGCCCATTTACAGATGTATGTTTGAACAAAGTGTTGTAGTTCAAGTACATCTAAGTACTTTGAATATCCTGACCTTTGACATACTCAGGAGCTAAAATTTGACAATATAGTTGAACACAACTTACAGAACTGAGAATAGAGTTCTGTCCATGCAAGAGTTACAACAGCTGTCACTTATAAAAGCATCTTATAAAAAGAAAACTTGACCAAACATTTGAAAGAACAAATTACCTTGTCTGTAAGGAGGTCTCACAGGATATCTTGAAGGTGGGTTTCGTAATCTTGAGTTCATCATTCGTTGACGCAGTGAAAGCATGGGTGTGGTGGAAGAATAAGTAAGTGGGGCATGGGTAGTAGGTATACTACTGATGGTACTCAGGCTATCACGGGACCGTGGAAGAAATTTAGAAGGGGCATTAGGGATCTGTGAGGCTCTTGGAATATTGCCTGCTGGAGGAATAGGACGTTTTAAAGGAGTAGAGTTCTCTTCTTCATTAGATCTTACTGTATGAGGAAAGAGAGAACTTACAGACCTATCCTTATCCTTGCCAACATTTCTATTTATGTATTTACCACCAGAGGAAGGAGGCCACTTTGAAGCTGAAGAAGAAGAAATAGAATCTTCCTCTTTGTCTATTCTTGTATATTCTCTATCATCATCTTCATCATCATCATCATCTGAGACTGACTGAGACTTCAGAGAAGGTGACAGAGAACTTTTAGAAGATGGTTCTATTTTTGATGATGTGGAGTGGTATAGACTATCCTTTTTCTCCCCTTGGGATACTGTTCTGCTAGGAGCTCGAGCACGGGAATGAGAAAAAGGTAATGAGGGTTTTGCAGAGGTTTCTCTGGAACTACTGGATCTGCCAGCTGGCAAAGATAAACCTGAACCTCGGGAAGAGGGTGAAGAGGTGTGTTTGGTTTGGGGCTTTTTATCAGTATTTTCAGACTGTGACCCTATTTGCTGCTGTTTGGAAAGGGATGAGGTAGGAGATAATATATCTTTGTGATGGGTATGTGAGTGTGTATTTATCCTGATATCTTGGTCCTCCAATTCTGTGCTATAATTTTGTCTGTCATCATCATATCTACTTTCTGATTCCTGCTGTCGAGAAGCCTGATGTGAGAGCTGTCCTCTAGAGTTAGCAGAAAGAGTGGACTGACTAACTCTTGTTTTGAAGGAAGGGTGAGAGTTGGAATGAACATCTTGCGATGAGGAATAAGAATTTTCTGGTATAGGAAGCAATTGTTTTGATTTGGATAAAGGATTTTCCACTTCCTTACCCTGAGTATCATGAAGTTGATGTTTAGAAGTAGAAAGATGTGAAGATGGATGTCTTTCTGAAGAACCAGCTGTAGATCTGGAATCCTGAATGTTCATTACCTTTGTGGATACACTGGTCCCTGACTGGTGCTGAGATCTTGTAGATGGCCTTGTTCTGGCAGGTACCCCTTCTGTTCCTGTGTTTCGATGAGCATTTTGTGTGTATGGTTTGTTAGGAAAGGATGGTGAATTACCCTGAGAGTGTGCATCCAATAAGGATGACTGAGAAGTCAATGGAGACTTTGAATTTTCTGTGAGGGGCAGTTTTCGTTGAACACTTGATACTCTCTGGGGGATTCTTCTCCTGTGATCTGAACTTGGTGAAGTAGGCTGCCTTGAAGAAGACAGATGATCATTTACAATAGTAGAAGGAAGTGGTCTTTCTTCATCATCTTCCTCCCTTTCCTCCTCATCTCTATCAATATTTGAATCAACCCTAGGATCAGAAATACGATGAGAATGAATCCTAGATGATATTGTTGATTGAGGGGAACTAGAAGGCTGTAACCGAGTACCCTGGCTACTGCTTACCCTGTTGGGATATCGACTGCTGGAAGAAAATGGCCTACGTCTGGGAAAATTTAAGTTCCCAGTGATAGACTGACCTGCTGCTAACCTGGAGCGAAAGGTAGGAGGGGTAGAATCTGTCTGCCTTTTCTTATCTTCTGCATCATATTCTTCATTGCCATCATCATCTGAGCCATTCCTTTCATCTGGTTTCTGTTTCATTGAGGGGAGGTGGGAATGGGTGGGACTATGACGGGTTGAAGAAGAAACTGAAGATTGTGATGGCATGGCAGAGTTGACAGCTCTTGCCTCTTGATCATTTTTCAGCACACGAGAATGAGATCCAGAGTGAAATCTGGTTGGCAGTACCCTTGGAGCACCCCCATGAGAAGTTCTTGTTGCTGGGACTAGAAAACTTGATTTTTCCTCCCAGTTCTCTGATGGAACATTTGTATGAGCAGGCAAATGTGATTTTCCTTCTCCAAGTATAGGGCTCTTCTCCTGTTGATTTGATGGTATAGTCAACCGAGAACGTTCTGCAGTTTTGGAAACTGGCTTACCAGATGAAGGATATTTTGAGTTCAGAGGATCTTTAATATGTCTTTCTTTGTGGCCAACTTCATCAACTGGGTCATTATTAGTGTTTTCAATAGCTGGGTTAACAGAAGAGACTCTGGAAGAAGGATGAGAGTTTCGCATTCTCAAATGCCTGTTTTCATCATCATCACCATAGGAAGAGGAGGATGATAAAGATGTGGAAACAGACTGTGAACCCTGAGAGGAAGATGAAGAATCACGTGAATCTATATTTGTCTTCTGGGGTAATGTGGGAATGCGAGCTCTCACTGGGGTCCTTCCAGGTCCTAAGACAGAATGAAAAGATCTACTTGGTAATGGTGGCCTAACATTTCTCTTGGTATCTTGGATCTTGGACTGTGATGTTGGTGACTCTGAATGAGAATCTAAGTCATCATCGGTGACTTCTGTTGACTGAAGATTAGACCCTAATTCTGCTCTCTTTTTAGGAGCTAACTGGGATTTACTGAGAACCTCACTATTAGTCAAAAGTTTATTCTTTAAATCAGGAAGTGGGGTTTTTACATCCCCCACCTTGGGAGAAAGAGATGAATGAATGTGTTTAGAGGAAGAGACTTTTTGGGAAGGCTCAGGCTTTTTAGGATCCAATTTGTCTTCCATATTCTTTCTCTGATGAGCATTTGGATCACTGGTAACAGCTGCAATAGAGTTGTTAAAAAAATATTAACCACAGCTATAAGGCAGTAAATGATCACTTAAAAAGCATGCAGGAGAGGATATAATCAATCACCAAATAATATACCAAGTAATCTATTAAAATAACAAATTACATTTCCCACCCTGATCATAATGACCAAAAGGAAAGACATACTTTCCTTTATACAAGAAATGTGATACTGAAGTGGGGAAAAAGGAGTAGAATAATTTGAATTTCTGTAAACTGGATCAAGTATTAAATATCTTAAAAGAATTCTTTTAAGATATTTGAAATTTGACCTAACTTACAGAAATAAAATTCTTTTATATCTAACAGGACTATTTAAAGGAATAATAACATGAATCTTTTAGTCAAGCATAGGATGTTTGTAATGAGTAATCTGCTTTAAAGGTTCAAATTTTGTATATCAATTTTTATTAGAGTAGACTACACAAATATAATTTTCAAAATGTCCTAAATGAGATGGAGTAGAGTAACACAGGCATCAAGAAGGATTCAAATCCTGCCTCTGTCATTTTTGAGTTGTATGCCCATAAAACAAGTTATCTAATCTCCATATGTCCAAGGCAATTCCATGAGATATATCTTTAAAAAGCCATGTTTGAGTTGTACTGATGGAAGGAGTTTCCAAAATTCTAATTTCCCTGCACAGAAAAATTACACAGATTCTCCTCATAGCTGCATATAAATGATCTTGAATTGTGTTTAATATATGCTAAGAGATTGGGGTAAGAATAATTTTGATGTTGAATTGTTCTTATCTAAAGTCACAAGAGTAGAGTAAATGACTTGAATGATATACTTTTAAAATCATACTTTTCAAAGTCATTTCCTGTCCTCCAAAACCTGCCCTGTTCCCTCTCCTCTCTAATGCCTGAACATTCTTTCAAAAAGGGTCAAAACCATCATTGCACAATTAGAAAGAAGGCTTAGAATGCAGCAAGAATTTGGAAGCCTAAGGTGTATAAAATTATATCAGAGTCTTTTTTTTTAAGAATATGCTTTAACAGAGGATGGACAATGGGTGCCTAACAGTAAGTTGGTACTGTGGATATAGAACATGGAAAGGGAAGGCTGGGAGAACTAAAGGCAAACTTAACTTTTTTTCAAAATTTAACTTAAAAGCTGACCTGAGTTTGTTAACATATGACTGGTCTAAAAAGCACATAGTGAATAAAAAAGGACTGGCAATTATCTAGTTATTCTAGGTGTGGGTGGTCAAATAAGATAACATAGGAGAAAAAAGCCCCAGCATGTTTTGGGACCTGAGTTAACTTGACTATCTGTCAAAATTAATTGGATAAACCGGTTCACTGCCAATTCTTCTCTTCATATTTTTTGTTCAGACATAGTTCAAGTACATACAATACAAAAAGGAATTAAAATCAGTATTTTGATCTAAGGGGAGCAAAACAAACTTAGCAATAGCAAAAGTGTCCATATTTGATGTTCAAGTGTTTAATTTCCCTTTTATGTCCAATATTAAGTTAGAGAATGATATCAGTTAATTATAATTAATAATATTTTCATTTTATATGGAGAATTCAATGCAGCCTGCTGAGGAAAAAAACTATTTTTAAAAGAATCATTATGTAAGATTTTTTTTTTCCCTTCTAGAAATTTCCATGGAAATTTGTGATTAAATCTATAAATTCAACAGATCTTGAATCAGGACTATTATCTAAAAAAAAGAAAACACAAGACAAAGTGCCAGAATGATATGTGTGTGCGAGACAAAGACATAGTGAGAAAGCAATGAATACAGATGCTTACTTGTTGGCATAGCGACAATGAAGGCTTTAGACTGAGGACCCTGTCCTCTCCTGTTTGCGGCCCGGATTTTGAAAAGATAGCGTTCCCCAGGCTGCAGACCATCCACTATGGCAGAAGTAGTCTCTCCATGGTAGGTGAGGGACTTTGCTCCAAATGGTTTGAGAGCCGGGGCGTATGAAAGAATGTATTCTGAAATGATTTGGCAGACGGTTGGAAGGAGGAAACTGAAAACAGTCCTGTGTCCAGCAGACTGACTGTATGGGTAGGATGAATTAGAACGTGCATTACTAAAATTAAAACACTAGCAATGCACGTCAAGTCAACAGCCAGAATACAAAGACATGTGAGAAGTTGAACTAGCATTCATTCAAGCTACCAGACAGGATTTGTCATTAATTAGCTAGTGATGTTGTATTTTAAGTAAGTTAAGCATATGGAATCCAGGAGGCAAATCTTAAATGTTTTTTTTCCCAAAAAAACATTAATACAGTTCTTTTCCTTATTTCCTATTACTTCATAATTTGCTGTGATGGAAAAAATCAAGTGAAAACAAGCAACTATTGGAAATTGATTCTAACTAACTGGTGACTGTTTTTAAATTTTTTTTGTTTATTAAACTGTTGTTATTTTGTGTCAGTGCTTAGTTGACAAAATTGCTGATTTATTCTAGATAATTACAGAATAAGAAAGTGTGATAGTAATTACAATATTTTAAATGAAGGTATGCAATGATAAAAATATTTCAATAACATTCAAATGGTGGGTTGTCACTTTTAAAGCTCCCACTTAGAATATTAATCCTAACATTTCAGTCTTATAACAGGTATTTCAAACCTTTAGCTATTTTGATGCTAGTACTCTGAGAATAAACATTGTATTCAATAATGATGAAATAAAATTCCTTTGCTAATATAAATGATTACATGGTACAATATGTCCTAAAATGTAGCATTCTTTTCAATATCAATCAAAAATTTAATTTTTTTTCTCAATGTAATTGATGATTTCTGTTTTATATAACACAGTCATTTGCAGTGGTTAAAAGTTTAAAAATGAAGAAATCCATTATTCAAAGCCACATTGGTAAAATATGGGGATTGTATTATATTCTTTTGGATGAGGAACAGGGAAAGACTCCAATTACATACAGGATCTACTATTGTACAATAGAACTTCCTGTAAATAGCAAATGAAACAATTAGTATGAATTTCAGATCGTGAAATTAAAAAAAAATTGTGATATGAATGCCAGTCTAGGGATGGATAAGAAATATGAACAGAGAGGAACTATTCAGTCAAATGCTTTTGCTTTGGGAACTCAGTGGTGACTGTGCTTTCTGGCTATGTACTTCATTGGTTACTAACCAGAAATTCCTTCTAGTCTTTAGACTGGAACCATAGTGAGAAAAATGAAAAACCATATAACAGGAAACACTAGACAAAAGTAGCAAATCATCTCAGAATAGAGAAAATCTGGATAATATCGGTAGCTTCTTAAATGAAACCTTTTCTATCCATATCAATAAGGGACCATCTGCTTTATATAACTAACATTTAGTTAGCCCACACACATATACACACATACCATATGCGTGTGTGTATACATATGCATATATATATATAAGCATCTATATTATAAAGGGAAAGATTTGTTTACTATGTTCTCAGAAAATACATTTGAGAATCAACAATATGAGAATAGTTTGTTCAGTTTGTATATTTTAAATGTAATTATATTTTAAAACCACATTTTGTCAATAAGGGACTTGAACAAAAAGAATATAAATCCATCATCACTAGGCATTCTCACATATTTCCCTAATTATTTAAGGATATTTGTGGTTAACACTGGGTTTTTCAGTTCCTCTGTGGTGACTAGGTCATACATACATACATACATACATACATACATAACATTTTAAACTTCCGGTATTGTTCGGATGAATTAAGAAGACAATGCCACAAACACGAGATTAAGACATAAAGGATAAAACAAAAAAACTGACTATTGGGGGAAATGGACAAAACTAATTTTTGTATGCACATAGAAAATAATTACATCAACTGTCCTTCCTCTCAGGATTAAAACTCTCTAGTATACCTACTATTTCCCTAGTTGCTTTTCACATAATGTGAATAATTAGCACTGATCAATCATCTGGTACTTCGAGTATATGGCATAATTCACTTCCACTTCTTCATGCATTTTTTAAACAATAAACTTCCTACCTTTGACTCTCCCCTCTGTCTCTGGAAGTGCGTCCCAAGAAGCAGTGACAGCCGTTTGTTTGCCTTTTACAGGCCGGACATCCAAGTTTTCAGGTGCTGTGGTAGGAGCTATAAAAGAACAAATTACTCAAAAAGGTAAAGATTATAACAAGAAAATTACTATTAAATTCATCTTGATGCTGTTGTTACACGAGTGTCATACAATCTACAAAGGCAGATGATGCATGCTCACAATCCTTAACAGGCAAATATCATTCAAACAGATGTCATTATGATTGTCAGTGCATGTATGGGAAGCAAGTTCATGATTGATGCTGATATAACATAGTAATTTATATTACTACTATCACTATCTAAGAAGTAGATAAAACATGAGTTAAAATAATCTGATTAATAATTTCAGAGATTCAATTCCACCAATATTCACTGAATAATTAGTGTTAGCATTTATATTGCATTTTAAAGTTTGCAAAGTACTTTACATATTTTTTCTTGTATTATTCTCACAACAACCTTGGGAGGCAGGGCTATTTTAGTACTGGGAGGAAATTGTTATTATTCCTATTTTACAGTTGAGAAAATGAAGCAAGAAAAGTTAAGTGATTGGCTCAAGATCACATATCAAGTGTCTGAGACTGGATTTGAACTCATTTCATTCAGACTCCAGGTTTACCACTCTCTCCATTGAACTAAGGTGAGTTAAGTAAGTGAGTGAGTAAGCAGCTGAGACCAGATTTGAATTCAGGTGATCTTGACTCTAGAGCCAGTATTCTATCTACTGCCCATTCAGATTTATCTTGAAAGTGTACTATGAACTTAAACACTGTCCTCACTTTTATGATGAATGCAAAGCCATGTGAGAAAGTTTCCAGTCTCAGGATGTTCACATTCTAGTTGTGTGTACAAGAAGCATGAGGAAAACCAGGTATATACATGGCATTTGTTCAAGGCAGAATATGATCAATGTTATAAAGGTGGCAAAAACAAAATGCCTCAGAAGTATAGAAGAGGGAGAGATCACATCTAATTTAAGGAGATTGAAAGGTCCTAATAAAGGAGGAGTTTGAAATGGTCTTTAAAGGAAGGAGAGGATCATAAAAAATTCCATCTCCTAAAGAAAGCAAGAGAAAATATTCTGGGTGATGGTAAAAGCATGACCAATGGTGCTAAATTTGAAAAGTACAGTGAGTGGAATGCTCATGGAGCTAACTATCCATGATCCATTTTGGTAGGAGTAAAGATTATTATGGAAGATAATGGAAAATAAGAAGGTATTGGTTACATTGTTGAGATACAGGACCATAGATTCAAAATTGGAAGGAAACTGAAAGATCATCACATCCAACCTTCTCATTTTACAGATGAGGAAACTGAGGACAGTATCAAATATCAATTGTGTCAGAGGCAGGATTCAAGCCCAAGTATTCCTGAGTTTGAGGAGAATTCAATTCACTAGATTAATACACCTGGAGTTTTAAAGAGAGTATTGAAACAGCTCAGAGAAAGTTATGCATGGGTCATGTAATCTTTGACAAAGGGAAAATTTTGGATAAGATACTGATAGTCTCTGGGCCTCGGTTTTCTTATCTATAAAAAAGGAGAGTGAATAATCTAATTTATATGTTCCCTTCCATGTCTGATCCTATAATCTATGATCTATAATCATCAAGAAGTGCTACAATGTACACAGTACCCTTAGTATGTGAATTCTCAGAATTAAACATAAGCCTTCACCCTGGGAGAGGATATTTTTCCCTTCTGTAATCACAATACACAAGGGTTATTTATGTACATTATGTAAGTGATATTTAATGGATTCCATATGTTGAAAGAATAGCAATTTAATATAATAATTCAGCACAGGGCAAAGCATGTCTCTGGGAAAATGGTCAAACAACAACTTTGTGTTTATACGTGGAACCTTCAACAACAAATTTAAAGCCAACCTCTCTCCTTTCTGCTGTATTTTTATGCTTGGACTCTAATAACCTGGGTGTCTTGGAATTGTGTTCTTTATGAATCCTACTGCAGGGATACCTCCCCAAGAGAAAATTGAAAAACTCTTTCAAATACAAACCAGATTCTGGTGTTCTTTGAAAGACTGAAGTACTCCATTTGCCATCTCTTTCACCCTGTGAAATACGGACTGCAAATTCATACATGGTATCTGGAATCAAGTTTTCAATCAGAGTTCTTCTTCCAGAAACCTGTTTAAAATCCCACCTTGCTGATTCTCCTTTCTCTCGATAGCGCACAGTATACTGCCTATTGATTAAAAAAAAACAGTTCATTGTTGGCATTCATTCAACAAAATTCTCTGGGAGTGAAAACTTACTGTCCTTTCTCTTTATCTATTGATTTTGTAGGATGCATAGACTCTGCAAGGAAATCAAATAAGAAGGAAATCAATCCTTGGTCATATTTATCAGACCAGGAAACCAATTTAAGTACACAGAAGAAATGCTGTGGATTTTGAGGCCAAGGAAGACAAGACCTGATGTTCTGTGTAAGAGGTCCTTTTAAGGGCTCTGAAGCTACAAAATCAAGAAAAATGACTCAAAGAGGATAGTCCTGCCTATGGAAGAAGTGAGGCTGTAAGGGATAGGAAAACAGGCACTAGTACCAGAATTGAACCATATGGGAATCCATGGAAAAAAATACCAGGAGGTCACTATGGTAGGGTAGTAGATGGGAAAGCAGATTTACCATCAGTTGGAGCCAAAACAAAAAATAAATTGCAAGCCTCAGGCACATATGAGAAGACCTAAAACTTGGACATGGGGAACTTTATGCTCTGAGAAGAAAAGGCATCTTCAATCTTGTAGGACTTAAACTGTACAGGGCAATTTACTATATTTCTTTTCCATGCAATTGCCTTCATGGTAACTCTGCAGTAATCAAGTAGTTATAAGTAAATGTACATATTTACAAGGATGGTACCTTGGTACCAATTAATATGATAGATCAGCTCTGAAAAGCTAGATGACTAAAATCAAAGGGTTTGAGTAGACTCTTTCATCTCATTGAATATCATTCAGTGAATAAAAACAAGACCCAGTAAAATAAATGAGACTACCTAGATGCAACTGTCCTTTTCTGTTTTTCCAAAATGGGATCCACCCAGGCAACAAGGACCGACTGAGATGACATAACTCGGACAGTTATGTCTTCAGGCTCTTCAAGCTCATCCTCCTCTGCAATAACAAAACAGAGTGATTACGGCAAAATCTAGGAATTCTTTGAGACTATTGAATTACTTCATTGATGGGGAAAGGCAGAAGGAAGGAAAAGAGAGATAGAGGAAAAAGGAAGAAAGAAAAAGAAAAAAGAGAAGGAAGGAAGAAATAAGAAAGAACTCTCTCTTACATTTTAAATGAGACTGAGAAAAGACTTAAATAATTCTGTGCAATAAATAGAAAATTTAAGCCAAAAAAAAAAAACTCAGCCTAAAAGGCAGAGTATATCACCTTACTATTACTATGTAATAAAGAATAATTACTTTATTTAAAGCAATTTATTCTGCTCAAGGATACTATTTAAAATTCAGAATTTTATCAATTTATAACAATATTCTTAGCACCACCTTGGGGATGGGAGCAAGGTCGAGTTAGGAATTGGTTAAAATGGCATCAATTGATGAATTGGACGTGAAATGCTAGTTATGACTCAAACAACTAAAAGCATTGAGGCAGTATAGGAGATAGTTCCCTATTCTCTGAGACAGGAAGACTGAGTTCTGAATATTGTCTTTAGTCCTTTCTAGGCATTACAATCCTAGGCAAGACTTTTAACTTCTTTTAAACCTCAATTCTGCCTTCTATACAATGGAGAAATATTAGAACCAACCTTAAAGGATTGCTATAAAGATCAAATTAGATAATTTATGTAAAGAATATAAATGTCTATTATTATTGGTGTTGTTCAATCTTAGATTAGGCTGTGGAAAACCATGAGAGATTGAGTTGTTTTCAGTCATATTCAATTTTTGTGACCCCATTTGGGGTTTTCTTTTCAAAGATCCTGGAGTGGTCTGCCATTTCTTTTCCACCTCATTTGACAGATGAGGAAACTGAGGAAAATAGGGTTAAGTGATTTGCCTGGGGTCACACAGGTAGAAAAGGTCTGAGACTGGATTTGAATTCAGATCATTCTGACTCTATCCACTTGCCACCTGTCAATTTTCATACTTTAGAATTGAAGGGGGAAAAGAGATGGGAATATATGAAAGTCTTATTGTTTCCTTGAATAACAGTCCAGAGAAAGCACTTAGACAACATGGAGTAGTGAGCAGAAAACTGGCCCCTCATTTCAGTATGTCCTGGGTTCAAGTTATGGCCATGGGCAATTCACTTAGCATTTTAGTGCCCCAAGCAGCAATCTAACTCTCATAGCTGTAGAAAAGTTGTTGATCAAACTTAGTAGTCAGAGTTCCCTTATCATGAATTTTCTACATTGATGAAATCATTTGTATCAAAAAAAAAAGAAAAGAAACATACAACAGGAATAAAACAAATTATTTATAAGTACAGGAAGACGGGTGTCTAGGTGGCATAGTGGATAAGGCACCAGCCTTGGAGTCAGGAGTACCTGGGTTCAAATCCGGTTTCAGACACTTAATAATTACCTAGCTGTGTGACCTTGGGCAAGCCACTTAACCCCATTTGCCTTGCAAAAAAAACCTTAAAAAATAAGTAAAGGAAGAAGGTTGAGAGAAGAAAATTCTCCTATTATAAAGAATAAGTGGCACAATTCTCAAATCTGGTGAGTCTGGATTTGCCTGTGAATGAAAATTATAATTTGCTTTTCTTAGAGCATTTACAATAATTTCATAAATGAATTTCAAACATCTGTGTATATGTAGCAAAACAAAGATATATCCATGGACCATGAGTCACTGCAAGAGTAATTTTTTGCATACTTAACTTTGCATACTTTACTATGCTATCAATTTTCTATATAGAATATGAGTGATTATTAGCATAAGATCAATATGAATTGGTCTTATTTCATGTAACCACACTCCAAACATCTATTCATCCATCTTGCTTAGAGTTACTGGTACCAAGCGATAGTTTCTGTGGAATCGGTGCTGAAACTTTAGGTAGAATAAGTATATTACATTGAATCTTATTTATCACTTAATGATGCCTTTCCATTTGAAGTGTTTAAGGGAGAAACATTTCAGCAATGAGTTGTACCACCAGAACAAAGCTACCATGTGAATAAAATAGAGAGGAGAAATACTAAATTTTAAAAAGATGCTCAGGTTTCTTTAGAATTTGATTTTTATTCAGTAGAACACAGTCATCCCATAAGCATCAAACTCATCACACATAATGATCTGCAGGTTAACCAGAAAGTATTTACAAAAACTTACCTTCAGTTTTTCGCTTGGTCAAAGCAGCCCTATACACAGGCTGGCTCTGCCCCTGGGAGTTCATAGACTGCAAGGAGACCACATACACCGACTCAGAGGCTACCAAGAAAACAAAAAGACATTTCTGCAACCCCTTTCCCATCAGATATAAAAGGATTTGGAGGTAGAATCAATCTCTGTCTATCAGTATGAAAGGAAGCATCCTGGAGTGGCTAAGAAAGCAAGCCTCAAAGCCAGAAAGACCTGGGCAAGTCCTGCCTATGGCATAATGACTGTGTCACTTTGAGTAAGCCACTTAGCCAAAAGGTTAGAAGTCACAGAGAAGGTTCTAGATTGATAAAAGTTCCCTCCCCCTAGAAATTCTCTAAAGCAATGAAGTGACAGATCCAGACACTGTCCTCTATTTATGTAGGTATTTGAACTTTAAAATGTAATACTGTAATTCTCTTCCCTCTATTTACTATCGCTCTTCATAGTTTATCCAAGATCAATATAAGAATGAAATAACATGGTGAACTGCCAGTTCAGCTACTGATCATGATCAGATTTGTATGTAAGGAAGAATAATCTTTTAATGGGGTGAAATACAAATCAAATAATGGAGAGACAAGGGACTGAAAGACTAGGAAATAAATTGAGCTTATTCTACTGTGACAGTAGTGGGAATGGTCAGAAGGGAATATATTGATAGATATCACAGAGGAAGGTTTGACAAGCCTAGACAAATGATGGTATGAGGCAGAAAAAGGTCACAGATGACACCATTGTTTCAACATGGGAGACAATGAATGGAAGTACTATTAACATACATAAGAAATGAGGTACCTTGTGGACGTGTCAAGTAAGTGATTGGAACGGAAAGTATGAAGCTTAAGGATGACTGGAAATCATCTGCCTAAAAATTCCATTTGAAGTCATGGGAGTACATGAGGATAATAACAGGGGAGTGACTAGAGGGACAACAAAGGAGGACCATGGACAAAACCTTAAGGAGAATCAATTTTAAAGGATCAGGAAGAAATACCAAACAAGAAGAAAGAAGAAATGGCTCCTTAGGAGGAAGAAAATCAAGAGAGTGTGATATTCATAGAAATCAAAGAAGGGAATTACAAAAAGAAAAAAGATGGTTAATAGTGTCAAATGTCATCAGTTTTTAGCATCGTCAGGCAACAGTAGGTGCTTACTATTTATTGGCTGTCTTACCGAAATTCTATAAAGAAGATGAATGAGAGTACAGAGAAAATCATTGAATCAGGAAGCAGGTCATTATTAACCTTTGAGTGATAATTTTTCATTCTGGGGTCAGAGATTAGAGTTAAAGGCCTATAAAATGAATGAGTGGCAAGAATATGAAAGTATCTCTTTCTCAAGAAGTTTGGTAGAGCCTTACCCTTATCTAAGGATAAAATTAATTTCTATTGGGAAAACATCATATGGTAGGGTGTCTGCTATTTACAAGAAGGAAAAATAAATATACATGAAACTAAAGGAATTTATGAAGCCAAAATAATTTTCTTGGAGTTTTTGGTTGCTGTTATTATTATTCTCAAAAGATGATAAAAATGTATGTAGAGAGGGGGAAATTTGAGCAAATATGGTCTATGAAAAAATTAATTGGATAAGAGAAAAATACATTTTATTCAACATAACTTTTAATGTTTAAAAACATCTTTACTTATTCCCAGGACTATTTCTGAAGTTAGCTGTTCTGAATAATAGAAAAAAGAAAATCATGATCATTTATCATTGCAGTCACTCTGTAATTGGACTCACCTAGTTTTTTAATTTCATGTGCTCGTTCATCCCTTGTCAGAGGAACATAATTCATTTTCCTGCCACTTTCTCCATAGCCCAATAGAAAACCTTGGGACCTACGTGGACTCTTCACACCTGATGCACGCGGTGCCTTCCACTGAACAGAGAGTTTGTCATCTGAAGATCGGACTCGAACTCTCAAAGGTTTGTTTGGCACTTCCTTTTCTTAAAAAAGAAACAGAATACAAAAATGTAGCATTTAGATTTTGATAACCCACAGGTATGATGTCTTTTCAAGCTTAGTCACAAAATTTTGGAGCTGTGTTTGCAGATAAACTCAAAAACATCAACGAAAAGCATTTGACAAAGAAGAGATAGATGACACTCTTAACACCTTTTTCACCACAAATGTCAAACAAAATGGAGTTAACAAAAATATCTGCTAGAAACCATGGATATTCTAAAATGTTCTCTTTTTATCCTTTTTTTCCTTTTTTGCAACTTCCACCTCCCCAAATTTAAGCCCAATTAGGACAGTGGAGTATCATCTAAAGAGTCAATGCTGAAGTATAATACAGCCCTACCATAACCTGCTACTGTCCATTAGAAATCCACCCCTAAAATAGAAAATAAAAGGTTCTTTTGGTTTGTTTTTACTTAGTTTCTGTTTTAATTCTATTTGCCCACATTCTTGAGCTTCTGATATTCCAGACAACATAACACAAATACTTAACCATGCTGCACTTCACATATCTTCACTTTTTCTCTTTTTGCTAAATAAATACTTAAGATATTGCCTAAATTGTTTACATTTTCTGAATGATTTATTCCTGAAGTCATAATTCAGTGCCTAAGTTATTTTGGTTTCACACTAAACAAAACTGTCAAATTGGGTACACACATATAGCACAAACATATACTATCTATTCCATTTTTGGACCTTTTTGGACTTTAAGGATGAAGTTATGAAGCAAGTATTTTACCAGGATATCCCTCCCTCTCCCCCGCCCTTTGAGTTTTGCCTAGAAGTTTTGGGAAAATGTAGTAGCAATTAAAGAAAAAAATTGTGGGGTAGTAGATGGAGAGCCAGTTTCAAGGTCAGGAAGACATGAGCTTGAGTCTCTCCTTTGACTGACTTTTCTGGGAAATTATATAAATTATAGTGAAAGTATCCACCTGTATTAGTAATGGGAATTTTCTCACTCCAAAATTTTCTATTCTATGGAAATTACAGGTTTGGCCACTATCAAATCAATTTACACAAAAGGATTGATTCAACTTTGAATAAAATGTCCAAAATGCTTTCTTTTTCTGTAAAATTCAGGGGTGAAATTACTCTAAATTAATAAATTTTCCCCCCTCAAAAATCAAATCCTGAATAAATGATTTTTTTTTCAAGATTTCTTTATATTCTAGTTTCCTTCAGATTCAGGGCATATTGATAGTTTTTTTTTAGTTTGTTTGATGTGAATCTAATATATCATGCATTTAATTATATTTGATAAAGTATATTATTTAATTATATATAATTTAATTAATTCTATAAGTCTCCAGCATAGTCAAAATGGATCTTCTCACTGTTCCTTACAGAATATTGACTGTCCCCATTCCGAAAATATGCTTTCTCCCCCACAATTTCATCAATTTCCTTTCAGATTCAGCTCAAGTGCACTTCTACCTTGAGGTTTTTCCCCATCCCCTCAACGCTTAGTGCCTTCCCCTCTGAAATGTACTTGTATCTTATATGTATGCTGTATTGTCTCCATCAATAAAATGCAAACTCCTTAAGAACCCAAAAAAATTTCAAGATGAGTAAAGACCTTCAACTGAGTTACAGAATTCAACCAGGGAAACAAGAATGCAACCAGCAATAGCTAACCACCAAACACAACAGATACAACATCTAATGGAAATCATTCCTTAAAAATTCGAATCAGCAAATAAAAGAAGAGAATATAGATGAATGTTTTAGAGAATATTGTATAAAGGGAAGATGAGTTATCACATCCCAGAAGGCTACACAGAGATTCTAGTGCATGCAAATTAGCAAGCGATGATGATGATATTGATGATGATGATGATGTTTATCCTTCATTCTTGAAGAAAACTATGACATCAAAGAGGCAATGCCATGACATGAGCATGAATTTTATTTGAGTGAGGCTGTCACCAGCCTCAGTTTCTCTTCCGGAGTCATCTGGGTCCAGTAACCAGATAGGAATCAAGATAATTGGAGATAGTGCTGGATGCAGGGCAAACAGGGTTAAGTGACTTTCCCAAGGTCAAACAGCTATTGTCTGAAACCAAATTTGAACTCTGGTCCTCCTGACTTCAGGTGTTCTGTCCACAGGCTGTTCTAGCAAATGAAGACCATATAACTTACCTGCTTGGATAGAGGATATTATATTGGAATGTTAATTAGAATCCTTAATTCCCCAAAAGATCAGGGATACCCTTGGTATTGAGTTTGTTCTTTGCCAACATAGATCTTGACCTCTTTAAACTTCAATAGGAAGTTTTCATTATTTGGTTTGACAAAACAATTCATCAACCTTCAAGGGATGAGGTTTTCTACACTGAATGAGACTGATTTTGAGATAAGTAATTATACATTCTGTCACTGTACCATACTCAAAGCCTTCCCTGTGTTCTAAAAGACAATTAATTAGCATCTCATAAAACAATATATAGTTTTATGGCTAACTAAATCACTTTCATGAGATACCTGATAATGCAAATAAATGATAGTATTTTTAAAGTGCTATAAGATTTGCAAAGCATTTTATAAATATTATTTCATGTTACTTTTACAATTGGGGGGATGGTAGTAAATGTCATTATCATTCTTATTTTTTTAACAGATGAGAAAACTAAGGTACCAAAAAGTTAATTGACTTGCTCCAAATCAGATAACTAGTAACTGCCTCAAGCTAGATTTTAATTCAAGACATCTTCACTACCAGTTCAATGCTATAGTGATTGCTTCTCCAAGCTGCCTCCTTAAGTGTTCTAGTTCTCTGACCAAAATAGCCTCACTGGAATAAATGATCAATCATAGTTTCAAGAACTAGTTCTGAAAAATGGTAAATCCAAAAAGTAAACTTAAAAAAAGCAATTTCCAAAAGAAAATAAATTTAGAAAAGTACACAGTATTCCAATTCATCAAAGATGCCAGTTGCACAAAAGAATAATCAGATAAATTTCCATACTGATAATTCTTAATTCATACTAACATTAAGCACTATGTATGAGCAGATGTTTTAGACAGACAAAAGGGGTCCAAGACAAATTCAGCTGTCAAATTTGTTTGAGTTTCTGAAGTCCTAGTTGGGTGACTTTGGCAGGAAGAAAAATTCTAATTAAGTAGAGTTTGACCTTGATAACAAGTGGCATTCCTTTCCACTGGAATTACTATTTAGAGGTTCTTGAGAGTTAGAAGGCATAAGTGACAACACAGAATAGCCAAAAAGTCTCTTTATTTGGTAAAACTAATGTAGTTTTGAGCAAAAAGCAGTTTACTTGTTCTTAAGTAAAATGAGTTATAAAATTGGTCTCTAAAAGGTTTCTCCCAGCTTTATAGCCATGATCCTGAGACATGGTATTATCCGAAATGAAAGTGAGATCTTGGTGGAGATTTTATTTTGTTTAATAACGGGAAAAATTTGGAGGATATTAACTACATCAAGGAAAGTAACCACTTTTACTTTTCCAGGGACTTTTGTTGACAGGAAAATTTTTTAGATTTTGGCGAATCTGAAGCACACTTTATGTTTATATATTTATATTGGTATAAAAAGACTGAGGCAGCTAGGGGATTCTGAGGAGAAAGTAGAGTTGGGAAGAACTGAATTCAAATCCAATATTGGGCATTTATCTGTGTGACCTTGGGAAAAATTATTCTGTCTCAATTTCCTTATCTGTAAAAAATAATTGCACTTCTTTCCCAAGGCTGTTATGGTCTCAAATGAGGTAATATTTGTAAAATGCTTTGCAAACCTTAAAGTTCTATAGAAATGTTATTTATTGTTATTTTATACCTCCACAGAACCTAGAATCATTTACAAAAAAGATAAACCAATCAAGAAATATTTATTAAGGGGCTACTATGGACAAGATACTGTGCTAAGCAATATGGGCTACAAAGACAGAAATGAAACAGAGATAAAAAGTGGTTCTTCAAGCTACTGATCCTTGGAAAATTGCTAGCATAGAGAAATTCTAGAATTATGATCTATGTATATTTAGAAAAAGAAGCAAGTCAATGTGGGTTCTTTAAGAACAAATCATGCCAGACTTATCTAATTTTTTTTTGCACTAGATTTTTAAACTTGATAGATCAAGAAAATTTCATAGATATCATATGGGAGAATTTCAAAAAATATGAAAAAACTCCTCATGTATCCTTGTGGAAAAATAGATTAAAAATAAACTAAAAAATAGTACAGTTGCATAGGTTTCATATTTGGTTGAATAAACAGACTTTCAAGGTGTTAAGAAATTCATATAGAGTTGGAAGTTTCTGGCGATTTGTTAAAGGGCTCAATGCTTAATCCTGTTCTATTCAGTGTTTTTAGTAATGGCTTTATTTAATGACATATTTATCTAAATTGCAAATGATAAGAAATTGAGGGACAGCTAGGTAGTGCAGTGGATAAAGCACCAGTCCTGGAGTCAGGAGACCCTGAGTTCAAATCTAACCTCAGGAACTTAATAATTATCTAGCTGTGTGACCTTGAGCAAGTCACTTAACCCTATTGCCTTGCCAAAATAAAAGTCAATGTCAACAGAAATATTACATTCAAAATGAATTAGGTCAGGGCTGTCCAAAATGCAGGGGCCCACAGTGTAATTTTATGCCCCCTGTGAGTTGACTAAATGCTTTAGTAAACAAATCTGAGTTACCACAGAGTTCTCACTAAACTGGCAGATCAAAATATATTGTCTATTGTTTCAATAAAAATGTTGAAAAGTAAGATTGGACAGCCCTAATAGTTCTATAGTTCTGACCTATAAACGACATATGAAAACAATGTGGTACAGTGGAAATAATATTGGTTGGAGTCAGGAAGATTGAAGTTTAACTCCCATCTCTCACACTTACTGTGTGACCATGGACCTGGACATCATGGCTTCTGGGGTCCCTTCTTCCTCTTGTTCTATGATCTAATGTACTATGTTGTATTGTGAGAGTCACGGTTTAGGAAGAATATCAACAATCACAAAACATGATTTAAGTGGAGATCATCTTAAAAAAAAAACAGAGATATTTAGTCTACCAACTTGAGCACTGATATGAAAAGTTTATTAGACCTGTGACTTCACTGGTCTATGAACTTCCAAATGAGGAAATTCCCTTGACTAATATAGGTCATCATCTTCTCTGGTTTTTGTATCTTAGGGAGTTGGCTATAGTAGTGAGAAGCAAGTGACTTGCCCAAAAGGCCCAGCCAGCTATGCATTAGTGGCAGATTTTGAAGCTCCGTCTTCCTGACTCTGAGGTCAGCTCCCTAGTCACTACACTAACCAGTCACAAAAGACATCAACACTACTACAATAAAACCACACTTTCTTAATTGTAATATCAACTTAAATTTTGTGAAGAGTCTGGATCAGAAAGTAAGAATAAGGCAAATCTTAATAGTTTACAATATGCAAAGAGCATAGTATCTTCTCTAGGAATAATAAAATCTCCAAGGCAGAATACTGTACACATTAACAACAGCAACACTGTGTGATGATCAACTATGACAAACTTAGCTCTCCTAAGCAGTACAATGATAAAAGACAATTCTAAAAGACTTGTAATGGAAAATACCATCCATATCCAGAGAAAGAATATATGGAGTCTGAATGTAGACCAAAGGATACTATTTTCCACTTTTAAAATTTGTTTTACACTTATGTTTTTTTCTCTCTCATGATTTTTCCCTTTTGTTTTGGTTCTTTTATAACATGACTAATATGAAAAATTAATTATATTTGTATAACCTATATCAGATTACTTGCTGTTAAGGGGAGGTGGGAGGGAACAGTGAGAGAAAACAATGTGAAACTCAAAATCTTACCCCCAAAAAATGAATGTTGAAAATTATCTTTGCATGTAGTTAGAAAAATAAATAAGTATACACACATACACACACACACACACACACACACAAGAATCTCCAGGGTGGAAGGAAGACCAGAAAGTCCTAGAACCCAAGTAGTTTCACTCTATATGAAAAAGGGATTTCTTCTATAATATCCCAAATATCCAGCCTACACTGGATTTAAAAAAACTGAAGATACCAAGCCTTTATTCAACCTAAAACCACATTAGCTTTTTGGAATCTCATTTCAACTTGTTGACTCATACTCATACTGAGATAAGTCTTATAAGATCCCTAAATATTATTGGATGAAATACTTACAAAATTGAATTTTTAAAAGCCATGTACACAACAAATAGGGTGCTCCCTGGTTTTACCATACTACAGTTTCCTGAATGTCAGAGATAAAGGACATATTGATCATCTTTAAATCTACTCCAATGCCATATACAGAATAAACATTCAATAAATATTTTTAGTATATTTTTGAGTAAATGAATGAATAGATCCAATCAAATGGAAACAGAATAACTTCTTTCCAGGGTACTGACCTTTTAACTTCTCTGTCTAAAATAGGATATTACTATTATTCAATCTAATCAATGGGTCATTGATTTTTTTTAAAAAAGCTACTTAAATACCTAGCTGTGTGGCCTTGGGCAAGCCACTTAACCCCATTTGCCTTGCCAAAAACCTAAAAAAAAAAAAGCTACTTAAAACTTTTAGCAGCTTGACTAACTACCACATTTCTAGTCCTTATATTTTAAAAATCAGACTGGATTTTGTTGTTTCAGAATTCTTCCAAAATCTTTTCAATTATTTTCTTCTAGTGATTTCTAAGTTACAAAAAACTTTAAATATCTTTGATAACTTATTTTTTAATCATTTTTAAATCATATGCACACTGAAGGAAATTTTATCCACATTTCAAATTTGTTCATAGTTAAATCATTTAGGTTTTTTCTCTAAGTACTATTTGATATTATCACAAAAGCTCCTATATCTTTCTAATAAATATTTAATTCTTTTATCTTGAAAACAGGAAGTCATAACTGCCAAGAAAAATCAAACTCAAATCCACAAATACTGAGTGCATTTTTAACTTCAGAAACAGACTTTTCTCAGTTTTTCACAACATAACATGATCTGATCAAGTGAATTTTATTCAGAACTAAATTTACAAGAGCAATCTTAAGGTCACTGTATATGGTCCATTGAGCAAGCCAACTAGGTGAAATCTTTTCCAGATATGCATCAGATATTAAAAAAAAAGTCAAATGGAATTAGAATACAACTTCTTACCATCAAGATAACAATAACTGTTATTTATATAGTACTCTAAGATTTACAAAGGACTTTTTACCTTTGATCACAACAATCCTATGAGGCAGGTATAATAATTATTATCTTCGTTTTAAGAAAAAGAAACCTAGGATGAAAGTAGCACATTAATAGATAAAGCTTATTACATAGAAGGGTGTCAATACTTAGCAATCTCCCCATTCATTAGAGTTTATCTCTTCCCCAGCAATGAATTTACTTGGTATTTGGTATTTACCTGTATTTATACATCTTTTTCTCCTAGATAGAATGCAACCTACTGCAGGGGAAAGGACTTTCTTTTCAGTCTTTATGTTCCTAAGATATCTGGCACCCTATAGTCCCTTAATAAATGCTTGGTGGTTATTGTTGTGGAGTCATTTCAGACATTTCTGACTCTTCAAGACTCCATTTGGGATTTTCTTGGCAAGGATTCTGGAGTGGTTTGACATTTCCTTCTCCAGTTCATTTTACTGATGAGTAAACAGAGGGAAACAGGGTTAAATGGCTTGCCCAGGGTCACACAGCTAATAAGTGTCTGATTACTTGATGGGAAAAAAAAAGATCATGATAGTAATTAGAGTGAAAATGCTGATTAAAGTGAAAATGTTTCCAAGTATGGTAATGTTTCCACTCTTTTTTACTGCTTTAACAGTTCATCTCACTAACAAACATCTATTGACCACTTATTATGTGTAGAGCAATATATCTGATCATTGAATGCATCTGGCTTTCATCAAAGTTCCCAGAATCCTTTCCTTCCTTAGTAAGCAAAGGAGGAATTCAATTGCTTGCTCTATAATTGACAGTACTGGGCAACAACTTGACATGGCACCAAGCTGACCTGCTTGTGACCAAAGTTTCAGAGATAAGGTTGAAGAGTTCAATTTTCCTAGAGTTCATTATATATCATAGAAAAAATTAGAAGCTACCCTTTCATTGACATTCTTCATCTATCTCCCATACCACAGACCTCCTCTAAAACTCCAACCTCCATGACAGACCCATGCAAATTAAGATATATATATATATGTGTGTGTGTGTGTGTGTGTGTGTGTGCGCATGTGTGTGTGTGTTTGTGTGTGTGTATATGTGTGTGTGTGTGTGTATTATTGTGAGGTTAAATGTGAAAAGGATGAAAGGAAGAGAACTGAAACAGAGAAGAAAAGGAATAGGAAAAAGGAAAGAAGAGGTCTATGAGAAGGAGGTTCTAGAAGAGTGTGTGAAAATAAAAATGTGAATAGAAAAATCCTGAAGAAAAATCAAAGCTTTGGCTCCACCTGAAAATTTGTGAAGCGTTTAGAAGACTTGGGTTAAAATCCTGATTCTGTGACCCATCCCCTATAATTTGGGAAAGCCATTTAACCTCTCTGAATCTCAGTTTCCTTACCTGTACAATGAGAGCATTGAAGTAGATGATCCCGAATGTCTCATTCAGCACCAAACATTGAAATCCTGTGATTTAGCTAGTAATCAAGTAAGATCATCTTAGAAGAAATTGAGTTATAAATTGGTTTTTGAAAGGACAGATTAGTTCAATTGAGGTGCAATCATATGATTAAAAGGACAGATGTATCAAAGAGTCCCCAAAGAACTGGTAGCTTAGGAAATACCAGGATATCTCAAAGTCTTCCTAGGGAGACCTCCAAACTAGTTGTGTCTGTGATATCTCCCACTATATCTCATTTATCTATTTGAATTTGATAGAATTCAGAAAAGGAGCAAAGATGGCCAAAGTAATACTTTCCCTCATTCCTCTTAGGAGGTGCTTGACTGACATCAGAGCCTACACTCCCAGAAATTTCACAAAAATCACCCTAATAGGTGTTTTTGAATCTGTTCCAGTGCCTACAAAGTCATATGACTTTGGGAAAATTGAAAGTAGCTCTTACTCCTCATGAAAAGAATGAAGTTACCTGATAAACATATAATGACCAAGAACAAGATGTTTGAAAGGAAGAAGAAATCATTTCAGTCTGCTTCTTCGCACCAGCCAGAGGCACTATGAGCAGGGCAGTCAAAGCTTATCATCAGTCCAAATTTTTATTCACCTCTAAAGAGAGATTTCACATCTTTTTTGGAACTAGTCCCACTACTTAGTCAATTTGGGTTTTTTTAAATTTTATATTGGATTGAAATTTATTTAGCATTAAAAGTTCTCAAATTCTAAAGAATGTATGGAACATATTAGAAAGAATGAAGTCTTTGATGTTATAAGACCTGGATTCCACTCTTATTAATATCACTAATTCTTGTATGATCCTACAGATCTTTTAATTTCTCCAGGTCTCAGTTTTCTTATTTATTTATTGCACATTCTTATCTATCTTCTGATAGCTAATGCAAATAAGTCTGCATTAAAAGAAGTCTTCTGTCTAGAACAAAAGAGATGGGGAAGTTTCTCTTTCTGACCTCATCAGGTCACATCTAGAGTACTGGATTCAGTTCTAGGTGCCACATTTTAGGAAGAATATTGACAAATGACTTTTGGACAGAAGAGGAAGAGTGGAATGGCACCAGGACCAAAGACAACACAATAAGAGGGTTTTTTTATTTTAATTTTTAAATTTTATTTAAGGCAATGGGATTATGTGACTTGCCCAAGGTCACACAGCTAGATGATTATTAAATATCTGACTCCAGGGCTGCCTGGGTCACCTAGCTGCTCTGCTGTAAGAGTTTTTAAAAGTTTACCAATCAACCAACATTTACCTCAATATCCACTGTGTGTCAAGTGGCTTGAAGTTCAGATGATAAACTGCCTTGAGTATTTGCAAAGTTTTCACATGGAAGAATGTGATTTGTTCTGTGTGGTGCCAGAGGACAGAACTAGGAGCAGTGCTTAGGAGTTACAGAGATGAGCTTAGATTAAGAAAAAAGATCCTATCAATTCATACTGTTCAAAAGTTAAACAGGTTGCAACAGGATGAAGGCAAGTGCATCACACTGGAGATTTCTGAGTGAAGTTCAAAGGACAATTTTCCAGGTATATCACAAAAGGCATTCCTATTCAATTGTGGGGTGGAGTAGATGACTTCTGAGATTACTGAGTCAACAAGCATTTATTAAATGTCAAGAACCATGGTAAAAACTGGAGATACAAAGAAATGCAAAACAAACAAAATACTCACAATTTCCACCCTCACAAAGTATATATAGGGAAGCGACATATAAATAACTTGGTATATAAAATATATAAAATACATACACACAGATATATATGCATGTATATGAGAGAAAGACAACAGTAATCTGAAAGTTGAAGGCATTATGAGAAGGCAAAGAAGAAATTTTTTTCTAACCCTGAAACTCTGAAATATCCATTATTTTATCAGTGTGGATACTTTCTCCACTAATTCAGACTACAATCCCTATATGCCTTTTCTTCCTACATATAATTCTTGCTTTTCCCTCATATTCTCTAGATTAAACATATGCAATGCATTGGAGATTTTCCTTGTAATATTTTAGCATCTCAGGGCTACTAATGTATAGCTTAAACCCACTTTTCTAGTCATTCATATTCATCTCACAATTTGTGTGTTTATAACCTACCTCCGCCCTACCTCCCCACCTCCCCTGTGCAACATAAATCAATCAACAAGTTTGTATTGGTAAACCCCTAAACAGTGTCCAGTAGAGAGGACAATCAGGTCATGGAAAGTGCTCTATGCATTTGGATTCCTAGTAAAATACCTTGCTGTGAGGAAGTAACACAATTTTAACCATTGATAATGCCTGGGTCTTTCACCACTGTTAATTAAAAAATAAAGATCATGAGTCACACATATATTCACAAATAAAATCTAATAAAAACTGAAAATAAAGTTTAAAAAATGTTAAGAAATAAGGTTTTTTTTTTTCTTAGCTGCCATTTTTGAATTCTTTTGGTCCTTCTATAAAGAAGACATGCTAATGCACATAGTTTCAATTTAGAAGTGCCACTGGTGGCATTTCCCCTTCTCCCAAATGTCAAAATCCCTAACAGTCTCCAGACAGAAAACTTTGACCTCCAACAATGAATGGATGACCTAGTCAAAGGTATCGGGTTTTATTAAACTACAGTAGGTCTCACTGTGGCATGAACTCAAAATCAGCTGTATGCTGTTTTTATTTGTTGGCCACACAAGCAGAGATGATGAATCTGGTTCAGAGCCAATTCCTCCATTTCTTAGTTACACCATTCCAAAGCTAACCCTCTCTCACCCACTTGTGAGAGGCATACTAATTGCTGACAAAAGTAAGAATGTAGATTGATACCAGTAAGAGTAATCTTTCACAATTGCCTAGCCCCTGAGAATTCACAAAAAACAAAATCTATAGCCATATATACATATGTAAATGTATAATACAACAAACTGCTGTGATGAAATACCACAAAATGTTGGTTTAAACCCTGATGAAGGAGAAAGCTGCTAAATGTTTCCTTTTCCAGGCAACTCAATCATTTCTGAATCCTTTCCATATGACTTTTTTGTGGTCTAGAAACTACAGTTTCATGTTCACTGCTAAAATACTGAGAATATATAATTTTGTACAGAATAGTCATATAGATAAATTATACAGATAATTGTGTACAATTTTACACAAGTTGTAGATGATACACAACTTATTCATGTATTCATGTATTTCAGAATTCTTCAAAGTTACTTAATTGACTAGGAGTTTCTGAAATTCATTATCACATAAGGAGATCTAGCCTTCTCAGGAAACATGGAGAATAAAAAACAAAATAAAATTATTTTTCATATTACAGATGGTTGAGTTTACTGGTAAAAGGACCTTAAAATTCAACTAGACCAACTCCCCACATTTTACTAAGAGGGAAATTATGACCCAGAGAATTAAAACCCAGTGACATTCTTCAATGCCACTCAAAAATTAAATAACAGAGCTTAGATTTGTACCTATTTCCTCTACTCATTGGCAATTATTCATTTCTTAGTTCTACATGTGACATTCATAATGAAAAGTCTAATAATTTCAAGAAGAATTGAAAATGATAGAAAGTTGGGGGTGGAAATACCTTAGAAAGTGAGCAGAAACAGGAGAAAAAATAGTAGTGACCACAAAAGGAAAAGGAATTTGAAAAAAAGAATGATAATCAATGCAATGATCAATCATAATTCTTGAAGACTGACAATGAACCTATGCTTCTCTTCATTTCTTGGCCGACAGGTGGTTGACAAGAGGTTCAAAATGAGATATACATTCTCAGGCATAGCCAACGTAAGAATTTGCTTTGGCTGACTATACTTGTTACAAGATAAAACATTTGTTTTGATGGGGGAGGGAGTATTGCACAGGAAAAGAGGACAGTGAGCAGAGAATAAAGAAAAAAGAAAAGAAATTGCATCAATGAAACTTCAAAATATTCAGAAGAAAGTAGAAATTCAGAAGGGTACACAAAAAGTAAGATAGGTTTTGAGAGGACCATGTTAAATTTAATTTTCTAAAAATGCACACAAGTCTTATTTTTTTGTAGATTGAAATATCATCTTTAAATTTTTTAAATACTTTAGTAGTTATCTAGCCCAAAGATTTCATTTAAAGATGAACAAAATGAAACTAAAACTCTGTGTCTTGGCCAAGTCCACATAGCTAGCTAGTTAGCAGCAAAGCCAAACTTGGAGCTCAGGTATCATGATTCTCAGGAGAACTCTCTCTTCACTACAATGTATTGTCTGCTTCTAGTCCTTTAGTTGCATATACATTGTGAAAAATGAATAGTAATGGAATACATTAGCTATATCACTTTCTCAGACACAGAAAAACAATATACATCATAACTAAAACAACAGCAAAAAATGCTCTTAAATTAGAACAACCAAATTTGGTCCAGGATAAGAGATAATGGGGAGCTCCAAGAAGTGTTCACTTTTCTAAACCATATTTCTAATTACATTTATGTTAGACAGTATTTTCTGATGGTTAAACTGGTAAGCTGAGGTAACATGATTTAAGACCACACAGCTAATACGTTTCCTGATCCACAAATTTTCCCAATTTGTCTTTATGCCAAATAGATGTGGAATACATATAGGGTCAAAGCTGTTTGATGTGTTGGTTAGTTTAACTGAAACACTTCTTTGTTTTTTCTCTTTTTAAATCATTCATAAGGATTGCTTTCTAGAAAGGGAAAGCATGATATATAGGGAAATGATGAAATAATGATAAAAGGAACCAATTAAATAAATATAATTTTTAAAATGCTGCTCCTCTAAATTCCTACCCTGACACTTCACTGTGATTTGAAGGTGACTATGGACAAAGGCATAGATCTGGTACTGACTGGATTGTCTCTCTTGTATGGAGAGACTAGAAAGGGAAGCTAGGTAGAGTGCTGGACCTGGAGTCAAGAGGATCTGAGTTCAAATTTGACCTCAAATACTCATTAGCTGTGTAATCCTGAGCAAATCACTTGCTCTTGAATACCTCAGTTTCCTCATCTATAAAATGAACTGGAAAAGGAATCTTTGTCAGGAAAACCCCAAATAGGGTCACAGAGAACTAGAAATGACACAGTGAGACCAGAAAGCGGATTATCCAATGGTGATTTTTTTTTTAGCCAGTCACTCCTCAGAATGATATAGTAACTCATGTAGGCAGCTATGAGCTATGCTGGGGAAGGGGAGGTGGGGATTCAATGATAAAAAGCAGGAATGTTTGAAGTATCTTAAGTCCCATATCTCTGAAATAACTTAAAGATATATCTCTATTGTGTGTGGGGGGATTGTAAAATTCAAAACCTTACAAAAAGTGATAGGTAGATACTACTATTGTATATAATTGGAAAACATATTTTAAAAAAAGAATTCCATATATATATATATATATATATATATATATATATATATATATATATGTATATATATTTAGACCTGGAGTTTTCCAATCCTATCCTGCCACATTTTTTCTTTTAAAGCTCTACAAATTTAAGTAAATACTCATAGAGAACAGTGCTCAATACACTACATATTTCAATGAAATATTTGTGGAGAGAACAAAAATATTTTAGTGGGAGAGTCCATTTCTTGTCTTTCCACAGATATTTCCTATGAAAGGTGGGCCAGTTAAAACACTGATAGTCTGGTGAACCTCTGACTTCTCCTATTTCTCTCCGTCCTTTCTTTTCCACTATAACTGTAATGGCTTTCAGTGATGCTAAAGAGCTTTGACGGCTGTAAAATGAATACTTTTCTAAACCTATTATGCTTTAGATTTGATTCATAAAATGGATTTCACAGGCCATATTTTTGCCCTACTGAGAAACTAGGTCACCTGATAGAGAAGCAGTTATCTCAGATGAGGATTTAGTGCTTTATCTCTCCATACAAAAGCATGAATGTATAATTTTCTCCTGCTTTCATGCTACAAATTCCCAAATTACATTTTAATGTAATATATGACCTAGTATGACCTAGTAAAAAGCACTTTAAAAAGTCTAAAACACACAAGATGAGGTGGAAATTGTAAATATTTATCTCCCCTATCAGAAAAACAAGGAAAAAGACTTGCCTTCCCCTCATTTCAAGACACCAAGAGAAGAAGCCCTGGGTATCTGGAGTAACACTAGCCAGCTAATATCAAACACATAAACCTGAGGGGTTTACTGGGTGGAGGCTGGGAGAGGATTTGAGAGCCCCATAGAGAGAGCCCTTCAGTTTATGAGCGAAATTCAAATGGTTTGTAGGAACAGCATCCAAGCACTAGAGGTGAAGAGAGGACATTAGACTATTGAATTTACCCTTACCCAAGCTGGTATCAAAGACAGAGCCACACTTGGAATGTGAGAAGGGCCATGTGTTTCTGATCACTGGACAAATTTTATCCAGGCCAAAAGTTGTCAGAATCTACATAGTTTAAGGGAGAATGGTCCCTTGTTTGGCACTGAATTAGAATTGGATACAAGGAAAACGTGTCTAAAGCTAGGACAATGGAACTCTGAAGAAATCCCTTCAGCTACTAAGGGACAGAGGGCAGCTAGATGGTGCAGTGGATAGACTGACCTTGGAATCAAGAGGTTGGGAGTTCAAATCCAGCCTCCGACACTTACTAGCTGTGTGACCTTGGGCAAGTTATTTAACCCTGATTGCCCGACATCCAGGGCCATCTCCAGTTGTCCTGATTCATATTTGGCCCCTGAATCCAGATGGCTCTGGATTCATATCCAGACCTCAATCCAATTCATATGCTTGTTATGGCATCACCTCCTTGATGTCTTGGTCTTCTTTGAGAATGAAGGACAAACATTAAGAGATGGACTCCTTGGAAGGAGCCTTTACTTGTAGAGCATTGTTAGATGAGAAGTTAAAGGTGAAATCAGTTAATCAATATTTATGCTAAATACTGATGATGAACTTTTTGCTTGAGAGTTGTAGAAAAAAGGCATTGGGTATCTTATGCAAAGAACTACAGGCAAAACAAGGTAACAGAATTATGATGGGAGCCTGTGATGTTGTTGCTGTTCAGTTGCTTCCAACTCTTCAGGAACTCATTTGGGTTTTCTAGGTAAAAATACTGACATTATGCCTCTTCTCTTGCTCCTATTACAGATAAGAAAAAGCGAGACAAATAGGGTTAAATGACTTGCTCAGGGTTACACAGTCAGCTCTGGAAGTTGCAGAGGGAAATTTAGGTTTGATGTCTGGAAAAATATAACAGAATTTTTCAAAGGCTTTTGAAATGGGCTACCTCAAGAAGCAGATAGACTAGATCAGCTATTTGCCAGGTTTAGCCTAGTGATTCATCTTTGGTATGGGTTGGACTAGATGGGCTCCCTTCCAGCTCTTGGATTTTATGATCCTCTGATTTTGTGTTGAGTTATTTAGTCACATTTGTCTCTTTGTGACCCCATTCTGAGATTTCTTTAGTCACATCTGTCTTTTCCTGACCCCATTCTGAAGTTTCTTACTAAAGATAATAGAATAGTTTGCCATTTCCTTCTCCAGCTCATTTTATAGATAAGTAAACTGGGGCAAACAAGATAAAATGACTTTCCCAGGGTCACACAGCTAGTAAGTGGCTGAGGCCACATTTGAATTCAGGAAAATGAGTCTTCTTGACTCTAGGACTGGCACTCTAACTACTCCATTGACAGGGGACCTGCCTTGATCATACTATGTAAGTCACTGAAGCTATTGACATATTATTTTTATGAGTTATTTGTTTTCTTCCTACTATAAAAAAAAAGCTCTCCTCTTTTTTTGAACCTGATGGACCAAGTACTGCAAGAGGACTTAATGAAAACATACTGAGTGGTGAAGTTCTCAAATTGTCTGGGTGAAGGCAGAAAGATAGAGAAATGAGAAATTTCTTAAAGTACAAAAGAGTTCATCAGCTCATGTGAGAATCTCTGATACATGAATGAGACAAGAGTAAGCATTATTATTATTATACAATGTTGTGTTCTTATACCATGACAATTTTGAGTTCAAGTTGAACAGTACCAAAGAAATAAGGCCCGTGATAGTAAATCTCTATCAGTAGAAACCTCAAGAACAATTTAATAAGGAAATAAACAGTGACGGTTAATAAATTGTTATAAACATTTTAAAGCATTTATATTAGCTAGTTTTTCATGAGTTTTAGGTAAGACAGAGTAAATTATAAAAAAATTCTAGGCTATGAATTCCTTTCTTATGTAGAAAGGAATTAAAATTGAAGAAACAAGAGAAATCAATTCATTTCAACCAACCGGTTTATAGCCTTATTACCTGATTTAGAAATTCTATTTATATAATATGTATGAAAATGTTGCTACATATCCAAATGAAAACATATATGTACATGGACATTCATATATGTAGATAATGTATATTTATTATGCGATATGTCAGATTGGATTTGGGAAAACCTGAGTTCAGGTCCTTTCCCTGATATATTGGTGTTGTGCCTACTAGAAGACATTTAATTTTTCTATGCTTCCAAAAAATTCCCTAATTCTATAAGCCATAGGAATTGTGAATCTGCATCAGTTGAAGGAGTTTCCATACTTGAAAAATTTCTACAAAGATGAAATGACAAGTTCAAATCATTCATATATGTCCATATATGGGTATTGTGCAGCTAGGAGGGAAAGAGGATAGAGCACTAGGCTTGGAAGCATGAAGACTTACCTACCTGAGTTCAAATATGATCTCAAATACTTACTAGCTAAGTGACCTTGGGAAAGTCACTTAACCTTGTTTGCCTCAGTTTCCTCATCTGTAAAAATGAACTGGAGAAGGAAATGGCAAACCATTCCAGTATCTTTGCTAAGAAACCTCAAAATGGGGTCACGAAAAGACAGATGGACTAAAATGATTCAATAACGAAATATGTGTGTGTATATACACAAAAATCAGAAAATCACGAAATCTAAGAGTTGGAAGGGAGCCAATCTAGTTCAACCATAACAAAGATGAATCACTATGGCAAACCTGGAAAATAGTCATCTGTTCTATCTGCTTCTTGAGGCAGCCTGTTTCAAATGCCCATTCTCCTTTTGAAAAATTCTGATTGTTATAAGGATTTTTGAAGACATCAAGCCTAAATTTCCCTCTGCAACTTCCACTTATTGCTTCTGGCCCTGTGCTCTGAAACCAAAAAACAAGTCTAATTCCTCTTCCATGATAGCACTTCACATCCATTCTCCCCCACCCCTCAATATTCTCTCAATATTCTCTCCTTCAGGCTAAGCATCCCATGTTCCTTCAACTACTTATATAACATGAACTAAACTTTTCAGCACTGGGACTGAATTCCTCTGGATACTCTCCATTTTAACAACGTGCTTTTAAAACTGTGGCACTCAAAACTGAGCATCACATTCCAAATGTGGTCTGATTTAAATATAGAAAATATTCACCTCCTTATTCCTGGAAGATATGTCTCTCACTGCAGGGTGAGATTGTATTAACTTTGGAAGCAACCATATTATATTCGTGACATTGATCTTTCAGTTCCACTAACACATGAGCAAACTTCCTAGTACTTACATATTATACAAAAATCCTTCAGGGGTTAGTGATACTACAGACCTCCAAGTGAAAAATGGATAAACACTGGCTGAGCATAATAGCAATTAGAAAATATATGTTGTATTGAGGCTATTGCATAGAATATTCCTACTTCAAATAGGATAATGGATTAGATGATCTTTGAGGTCATTTCTATCCCTGAGATTCAATGAGTATTTTTTTTTAAATCCCCCACTGCAGTTATCAAATGTCTCTTATACCTTGTAGAAACCTGGAAACTTGACAAATATCTGCGAGGTTAGTAACTTCTATCAAGTAAGGAACTTGATTAACAAATGTTGTAATTCCATTTAAATATGAAATACTGTGATAAAATAGTATTCTAACATTGAATCTATACAAGAGGTATGAACTAAACAAAATCCATCTGATATTTTGATTATGCACAGTGTAGGTATTTTAAAATAAGTGTTACTTTTGTCTTTCCATCCTTAGCACATACAAAATAGGCTCCTAATAAATATTTGTTGAATTGAATTCACAATTTTGATGATGTTGACAGTGGTGGTGCTGTGGAGACTCTTTTCCTGACAGAATAGGGGCAAAAAAGATAAAGGAGTCACACTGTGGATAAAACTAAATATCAGACCATAGTTTTAATATAACTATCCAAAAAAGAGAGAACCAAAATGTACAATGAAATTCCATCCTACCCACATTTAACGTGTAAATTCATCTTTAGGAATTGGGCAGAGAGAGAGGGAGAAAGAAAAATGATGAATAATAATGACAAGAATCAGTCATCAGCCTTCAAACTTGATGCTATCTCGTTCTTAGCACACCTCACCTCATTTGGAGCAGGAGAAGAAACTGAGCAATGAACTGGTAAGAGAGAGAATCTGCAGCCCAACACAATTATTAATTCATAAATTCAGAACATATCTGTGGAGTTGGATTTCCCACAGTATTTCAAGATGCCAAAGGCTTTTCATTTTGTAAACCTATTCCAGAGAGAGGGTAATTTTGACTTTATGGGGTTAAAGGATTTTCACTCTGCCATCTAGCTTTAGAATCTACCTCCAAATAAGATAAGATTCTACTGTAGTCAAAAGAAACCCTCAGGTAATCCTGCCGTAAAATTTAGTATTAATCTAAACTTTAGCACAAAATACAATATACTATTTGAGATATATTGAAGACTTGAAGAATTATGAGAACAAAGAAAAATTTAATATGATAAAATGCCCTACAATCCAGAACTACCCTAGAACTTTAAATTCAGTCATTTATATAAGATAAGTACTCTGAGGCCAAATAAGTGTTTTGTCCAGTGTCTCATAGATAGTCAATGGCATGACTGGGGTTAGAACCCAACAATCTGATTTCTAGTTGAGGTACTTTTTATGGCACTGAAATGCAAAATATTCCTTATCCCAGTAGAGTTATGAAAAGAAGTTGAAAAATAAGCAAGCAAGATAAAAAATAAGCAAAAGCAATCAAATACTGATATTTTAAAACATCAGTGGAATTATTAAATGAAGGAATGTGTTCAGTTGGTCTCTACCTTTACTTAGGACAGGAAAAAAATGAGAAAAATAAGACAAGCTAAAGTTAAAGCAGAGGTTTTAATAGCCTTAGTGTCCTTTTAAAATATTTTCACGACTATTTAGTTATAATTGGATATATATATATACATATATATATTTCATTTTATATGCTTAAAAATATTATTTTGAGAAGGGGTCCATTTGTTTCATTAGACTACCAAATGGGTAAATGACCCCAAAAGGCTACAAATCCCTGAGTAAAGGAATTTTTTAAATTAAAAATAAGGAAGATATTCTAAATGCTGTGAGCCACTGTGATGAGTAATCCAGAAATGATAAAGAATATTCATTGTGAGTTTTTTTCAGAATATGATACTAAAAGAATGGAATCTTATTTGAAGGCACTTTCTTATGCAATACTTTTATCCTTTTTTAAACTAATTTAACAAATTGCTTTCCTTTAATAGTTATTCAGTAAGTTTGGGGTTTTATTGTTTTGCTTTCTCCTGTTTTTTGACATTTGATAAACAGTCACTTATCAAAAAAGATGCCAGCTTCTCCCACAGAATAAAACCATAACAATGTACATTCTTTTACACTAGATTGTGATCAGCACTTCCTTAAAGAAAAACCAACTAAAGGAGATATGTGAATAGTTACAGACATATATTATCAAATCTGGAAGGAATCCTGCAAATCATATAATTCAACTTCCTCATTTTGCTGATGACAAAACTAAGTATGACCCAGAGATTTACCTGTATTCAAATAGTTAAGACTAAAATTAGAAACCACATCTTTTGGCTCTAAATCCAGGGCTGGAGATTCTAGTCCCCTCCCTACCATAAGACCCATTTTTCTACTCAACACTGTAAAATGATTCTCAGTTGTATACTGCTAGACCATTGTCCTTCCCTCATAACCCCAGAATTCTGGAAGTACCAGGTTCTACCATCAGTTCTGTCTTCACTTCTCACAAGCTGGTATATCTGAAGTGGCATATCTCTTACTGGCATATGTCTATGCCTATAAGACTGGCCCATTGACTATGGACTTTCTACCACATAATCTTGCAAAAAGAAATGATGCCCTTTCACTGGAAAATGTAAAAGGACATTTTGTTTGTATTTTAGTATGGTTGGAACTATAATTATAACCCAAACAATCCTTGAATCACTTGGCAAAGCTCTTGAGAATATATAAGGAAGACATTTATGGGATAAACCTTATGCCCTGAAGCAGATATGTTGGCCCCACAACACAATGTAATTGGGGAATATTCAACAAATAAATTTAAAAGTAAACAATAGATAGATATTAACATATGGTTTTCTGAGGCATAGAGATTCTTTTGTATAGTTTGATTTGCCTGATTCTATTTGAGTTTGAGATTTTAGATTTAAACTTCTATGCCTGGTCTTGGTAGGTCCTGATTGGTGAATGCCTTTCTTATGAACCTCTCTATAAAGACTGACTTCAGTAATGCCAGCTCTGGAATTATTAATAAATTGATACTGCCATTGTTATTGGAAAAGGCACTACTTGCCTCTGGACCCTCTTACCATCCCTCCACTTTCCAAATCATAACTCTCCCTTCTGACATCAAACCTCTGTATGTACTAGCTCCCCCTTTTTTAGAATAATAGCTCATACAGCTTATAAGTATCTGAGGAAAGATTTGAATTCAGTTCTTTCTGACCCAGAGTCTAACACTCTGTCCACCTTATCACCTAGCTGGACAGTGACTACCTCACTTTGGTATTTATATCCTCAGTGTTCTGCACAAAGAAAGCCTTTAATAAGTGTTTTTCTACCACAACCACTTCTAGAAGAGTAAGGGAATGTTTTCCACCTTGGTTTCAGACAAAACACAAGGAGAAATATGGCACATTTAAAGAACTAGAGCCAAGAACATTGGGCACTGGACCAGTTGCCAATAATAATGTCTGATTTATGAGACAGGCTTCCTAATAAATCTCTCAATATAGATAGCTGGCATCCAAAATGTCTCAAAAAAATGGACAGAATTCACATACCTTAAAACAGCTGACAGGAGGCTAGCACAGCATGTTTTTCAAGCTTCATAAAGTAAGATGTAGGTAAAAATGATCACTGTGACAACAAATGCTCTATTTATACATTGACTATAAAAGCACTTCCTCTAATCAGTGCATTCTGGTCTCACTTGACAGATTTAAGATTTGCCTTGTACTGTGCTGCAAATGTTTTTTAAATAACATTCTCTTGTCAATTTACATAAGGAAAGAAATTAAAGGCTGTAAAAGTGGCAAACAAAAATGTTACCCTCAACAGTTGAGTTCTCACAAATATGATCTGTCCTACTCCAGCATCAAGAGGATATAGATTGAGGAGAGGGAAGGGAAGTTGGTAGAAAAATATGGAACTCCTAAGCTTGCAAATGGATGCATGTTGAAAACTACCTTTACATATAATTGGTGGGGGGAGGTTATAGATTGATTTACAGTGAATTCATAAACTCATAACCAAGGACAGCTAGGTGGATGGAGTATCAACCCTAGAGTCATGTAGTCCTGCATTCAAATCCAGCCTACCTATACTTACTAACTGTGAGACCTTGGGCAAGTCACTTAACCTTGTTTGTCTCAGTTTCCTTATCTGTAAAATGAACTAGGGAAGTATCTTTGCTAAAAATAAGGTCATAGAGAACTATAAATGGCTGAAAATGACTCAACAATAAAATGCACTAATGAAAACAAGACTAAGAAGTGAGAATTATTCAATAAATTTGCCCATCTATCTTGTGACCCATATTCCACTTGGATAAGTTCTCCAAGAAATTCAAAGAATGATGAAAAAACAGACCCTACATTCAATGAGCTTGCATTTTAGTTGGAGTAACATGACTGTTAGATCCTTGGTTTCTAGATTTCTGTAACTCAAGCAGACTCATAATGATGGCTATCATATTAAATGTTCTAAAGAATACAAAGGAATAAATTGTCTTAGAAAAACAAGAGAATTGCTGCTCTAAAAATAATTTCCTCCAGAGAGCTAGCTATATGAAAAGAAAAATAAAAGTAAATCTGAAATTTAAAAGCAAAACATAAAACTCAAACAGGCAGTAACAACAGTTCAATGAACTATACTGTCTCCAAATTCTTCATATTTAATGTCTTTTACCCATTTTAGCCCTGCACCTCATATATCTTTCTCTTCCATTAGTTGTCATTTCCTTTTTTTGCTCTCCTGCTCCTACTTGTCTCTCTTCTTTGTGCTTTCTCCCATCTTTTATCACACTTTCTACTCCTGAATTAGACCGTAAGCTCACAAATATTCTGGTTTTTTTGCTTTCTAAATTTGTTTTCCCACATTTCTTTGGAAAATGAATTTTGAATCAAGAAATTAAAAAAAATTCTCTACATCATTCCAAATTCTTATCAGCCTAGAGTCTTCAATTTATGTTTTCTCTCATATTTCCCATTACAACCCACTCCAATTGTTTCTATGAAATGGACCCCCCTTTTGTGGTCCAACTCCTCTTTGTCACTTCCTTGACTTAAGAGAAACCTATCTTTGTAGTCTCAGCATATTACAAATAATATGTATTCAAAATATCATCCTCTACCTAACTATATTTCTGAAAATTCTATCCTTGCCATCCACTCTCCTGCCTCCATATTTTCTCACTCAGTGAGCTAACCAACTCCCATTGCTAACAAACTTCCTTAATTAGCATTCTATACTTCACCCCTCTTTCTCAGCTCTAGGGTCTCACTCTAAAAGATCTAAAAGACTTTTCCCCTTGCATATTCTGCCATTGTCAGAAACTCAAAATGTTTAAAAGAGAATTTATTCCCATTGTCCTCAAACTAGCTTCCTTTCAAAACTTCTTCCATTCTTCTGCCTCCTTTTTTTTGTTCAGAAAAGGCTTTGAAAACTACTCAGAAAAGCAAAACTTTAGTCAAAAGGAAAATATCATTGATTTGTTTTTTTAACATACTCACCTTCTCTTCACAAACAATGTCACATTGAGTTTATTAAGATATAGAACATTAGACTAAATACAGCAATCCATAGGATTCCCTTCAGGGTACTATCCAACCACATTCTGAAAAAAAAAACACTGCAAGTACTTTGTACTATCCTTACACTATCATTAAAATAAACTTAAGAAACACAACAGAAATCTCAGCATTTTCCCTAGAGGGGAAAAATAACATCATCAAGAGCAGACATTGACAACCAAGAAGCAAATATGGAGTAGAGATGGAAGGGATGTTCTCCAGAACATTTTCTTAGCAAAGGCTGTCTTGAGGCAATGGATTTGCCTTTCAAAGTCATTACCCCTGTATGCCACTTATTTATTTATTTACGCTACTTATCTAAATACATGTTTACTTACTAAGAAGTAATTACATTCTAGTTGTGTCCATAGAACCATCTCAACCAACATATTTGAGTAGCACATGTCAATGGTCACCAGAAGTTTGGAACAAAGATAGAGACGCAGACAACATTTCCACACAGAACACAAAAGAGCATTCACAGATTCACAACATTTGCTGCAGTTCATCAGGCGCAAAAAACAGATTGACCAAAAAAAAATGTGCAGCAAGTGTGTTAGTTTAGCGATGGGAACCACATGAAATGTAAGAGGATGTGTGTGACAGGAAGCACAATCTTCTTGAGAGATTGTGCTTCAGTGGAGACATGAACTAAATGAGTAAATAGTACCTGTCATGGTCTCATTAAGTGGTTCTTGACCCTTAATGGCAAAACCATCAATCTTGATCCATTCACCTCCTAAATTAGGAAAATGCAACTTGAAAATTAGGGAGAAAAAAAGGAAACTTGACTTTTCCACATTTCACTCCCTCCTTAAGGTATGTTTGAATTATATTGTTGAGAAATGGACTGCAAAGGATGGGTCTGGGAAACCCCTAGAACTGCTCTACTACAATATTTACATTTCATGTCATTCAGCAATGGAGAGACAGCAGGTTCTAGTGGGTAGACAGCTGATCTCAAAAACACTATGGCCTGCCTTCAAATCCTGCCTCTGTTACATCCTGGCTATGTGACCCTGAGCAAATCATATATCTTAATGCTCTAGGCAATTCTCTCAGACTCTACAATTCAGAGAAGATGCCAACCTCCATTAGTAGTGGAAATTTCTTTGCCTGAATCTCCCCATACCAATGAAATCACAGCCTCAGTCCCTCTCATTTCAACCATAGAGTTTATTTTAATATATTTAATTTATATGCAAATAAATTAATAAAATTAATATGTTCCACTTAATATATAATATGTACAAGTTATAGGGAGAGGAAAAAACCCAAACAAACCCAGATCTCTTTTTCAAATATTCTAAAGGAAAGAAGAGTGTCTATAATATTGATCTCAACCTCTAGGCTTTTTGCTGACCTGTTTAACCATCCTCAAAAAATTCAATCTTGGCTATGATCCTAAGGAAGCAGGTAAAGCTGATTGCCACTTCCAATCCAAGTGACCCAAGACAACTCCAATTTTGGTAAGACTTACCAAGCAGGCTTTCAGCTCTGTATACTGGGCGACTCACTCCGCTGTAGTTCTCTGAAGTAACCAGCACAAAGTATACTACCCCAGGCTCTGAAACATATGGTTTATATCAAGCCACTGTTTCACATCTCCAGGAACAATACAGTTGAATTTACTAACTATTTAGTTTAAATGTTATAATAAAACTTGAAAAACTGAATTAAATGATGGACCTAACCACAATTTTCTCATATATTTATTATCATTTTAAATTGACATAGTTTACATTAGGAAAGTGCACCACATCCTCAAAAAATAAATTACTTTGTCAAAATATACATACATTGCCATGAATTTGTATCTATATGACAAAGAACATTAGCAGCTTTTTTATATGAATTCAAAAATTGAAGAACAGAAATTTGTAAAACAGAAAGTCTCCCCATTGAATTTTCAAGATAAAAAATTCCAACACAGAAGCTCCAAAAGGAAATTTTTCACAAAATCTACAAGTAGTTGAACTTGAAATATATCCCTAAAGTTTAGAAATATGTCCAATATTCATAACAATACCTGAATTAACATAGAACTCTATTACAAAAAGAAATGCTCCCTTTTAACAATGTGTGCCCACTCCTTCTTGGAAATATCAACTAAAAGGAGACAAAATAATGTGCAATATTATATTTAGAAATATAGTTCCACTTATTTGGGTTGAGTTTAATGGGAAATGTTAGATGGTATGGCTTATTTGTCCATATTCCCCTTAGTCCCAAGATATTCCAGCATTAAGAAAGGCTATTAAGGTATCTTTGAAAGAACAAAAGTCACAAAGTATGTCTCTACTAGACATCCAATTCCAAAAAATCCAGGCCCTACTAGAATTATTTTTCCATTCTGATGAATTGGTACTTTTTAAAATAAAAGTACAAGTCATAGACTTGAAAAAAGATGAAAGTTTTGGGTTTGGTTTTGAGAAGCAAATTTTAGTTTTGTCAAAAGAAATTCTCTCTAGGGAGCATTTCCCCCGAGAGTACTTTAGTTGACAAACTAGGATCACAGCAACAACAGATGCAGTAGATATCATCTGATAGATTTAGTGTTTCCAAGGTTGGTATTATTCCTGACTCGCCAGGGTAGAGCCCAGTGGCATTTGGGGTTTGGCACAATTTCCCAGACTAATTTGCAAAGGCTTCACATTCAGACAAAACATAAAATCGTGCTTTGTAAAGTACTTTCTCTCTTCACTCTTTAAATTTATTTGTATTTCAAAGGAAATTTAATCCACATGTTTCTGATTGACTTACACTTCACTCATCAAAAAGTTGCTTGGTAAGAACTATTTTGCTTATAAGTCTTTGGAACTTTATGCATGCTTAAAACACTTCCTTCTTTTACATTTTGGGAGCTGTCCATGAAATTCAAAATCCCAAAAGGTTCAGTTCTATTCTGAACCCAGAAATCAATTTAAAAATTGAAGAAGATACATAAATCTTGCTTTACTAACAGGTTTATCCATTTCTCTATACCTAGAAAAGATAACTATAGCCAAACAATAGTCAAAATGAGGATTATCACAAGAATCTCAAAATACAAAAATTCTGGGAAATAAGATTTGCTTTTATATTCTGAAACATACAACTCCAAATAAAGTGGATAGTCAAGAGATTCAAATAAAGTGAATGGTTAAGAGAGGAATGGATGGATGCCTTATCCTTTTTATCCAGTCTAGTAGTGTTTTCAATTCAAAATTCCAGGGTTCCTTAAGTCAAAATCTTAATGCCAACATTTTCCTGTGGGAAAAGAACTGGTGGAGGGGACAGAAGTATCCTCAAATGTCTACAGAGTTGAGACAAAATAAATACTTGGGGGGGTGCTAGTCAAACTCAGAAATGATAAAATTTCTTTTAATTCAAAGTTGTAAAGTTTTCAACCAAATGAGGGTTATATACTAAATAAAATACTTGTTGGAAGAGATGTGTGAGCACAAGATAAATCTTTCACAGAAACTCTGTATAATAGAGTTTATTTAAAATAAGTGGCAAAAAAAGTAAAATAAAAAAATTTAAAAAATAAAAAAATAAAATAAGTGGCAAAATAAAATGAAGGGGATTGTTCTACTAGTTGGAATTAGGGAGAGAACAATTTTAATGCCTTTTACCTTTCCATTGCCAGGAGGCAAAATGGTAGATTAGAGTAAACATTTGACTTGGAGCCCGAGGCTAAATCTCTGCTCTAATATCTCATGGTCATATGATCTAAGACAAATATCTTAATCTCTCTGAGTCTCAGTTTCCTCAGCTGTTAAGGGAGGATATGAAACTTCAGTTTATTACCTAGCCAAATTGTTGTGAAGAAAAGTTTGGCAAATTGGGAAAAATATGTTGTGTATATGTGTGTGTGTGTATGTATGTATATGTGTGAGGAATTGTTATTATTACAGATCTCTTGTTTCATTATCCCATGAATAAATATCCCAATCCTAGATGATAGGACAAATAAGTTAAATAATAGAGAATGCTTAAGAGCCAAAGGAAGATCATAACTTTACTGAGAGTTTCAAAAGAAAGGACAGAGGAGGAGACAGAAAACTTAGGACAAGAAGAAAGAATGTATTGTTCAGTAGCTGCAGTTGTCTGACATTTATGACCCACCTAGAGTTTTTTCACAAAGATATTGAAGTGGTTTGTCATTTGCTTATTCAGTGTTGATTGACTGATTGACTTTCACAGTTATTTTTAGTTATTAGTGCTTCTTCCTTTAAAGTGACTTAAGGTATTTACTCCAAAAGACAGTGTTGTGAATGGAACTTTAGAATGAATGGCTTCAAAAACAATTAGGAATTCAAGAAATAAAGAAGCCTGCCCACAGAGGGTATTCAAAACTATAACTTTATGATTTCATCTAACATCTATTAGGAATGTTATATAACTTAAACTGTAGGCATTTTGGCAAAATTTAAGATCTGCCAAATCTCAAGAATTACAGTTAAGAAGGAAAATAGTCTATTGTGAGCTACTCAGAACAAAAAAAAAATGCATTTTCAGCCATTCTTCAGATAATAATTTCTTAGAGTTCTCAGTTATAGGTAGTTTTTTAATTTTCTAATTAATATTTCAAAAATAGGCTATTAAGTTCCTTGAATTGCCAATTTTTATAGCTTGATGCACACTATTGGCTTAAATTTCAGAAAGGTCCCTATGAAATACTTCTTCAAGGATATTGTAATTACATATATTTTACAGGAATCATTCACTGAAACTTCACGTTGTTTTAGTGAGGGAAGCAGAGATTACACTGAGGGATAGTCAATAACAAAACTGAATTTTCATTTTTATAGATATTACTTATATATCATATTGCCGTATTATGCCATCTTAACTACCTAAACACATAGAATTCACAGTTTCAGTGATATAAAATTGATAATATTTCAATTTATGCATCTGAAATAAAGCATATTGAAGATACTCTTACATTTGGCTTTGTTATTAAGTTTACCTTACATATTAGCTAATATGTAAATGTGAAAAAGCTAAAACATAGTGAGGTTAAATGGTTTTTACCAGGGGGATTCAGTAAGCGAATCATAAGAGTTTGAATCGTCAGTCAAGTCATCCAAGATGAAGTGCCTTTCTCTTTAACTGTCGATCACCATTTTTACAACAATAATCATTATATGTACATCATGTTTGAATCATTCAGACCACCAAAAATGGACTTTGGGAAAGCAAGACCATTGTGTCACTTACCCACATCCTCAATAAGGAAGGAGTGCGTATCACCATTCACCTTGATGTAGCTAAGATTTTTCAGTGACTTCCCATAAGCAATGTTGTAATACTCCACAGGTCTAGTGGCTGCCTCTTTGGGTGGTTCCCACGTGACCTTCAGGCCCCTCTTAGTGGACTGCAGTCTCACATTCCTTGGCTTCAGAGGGTGATCAACTATGCAAACAGTGTAACTATCAACTTAGAGTAATAGGAAGTTCTGCACAAAGACTATCAATCAGACTAAAAGAATAATGCTAAAAGAATAATTTTCTTCAAAGGCCATCGCTGTGATCAGTGACCATTTATAATACATCACAAATGTCTTAATCCTATTAAAAGCTTAAAGCTGCACTAAGACATTAGGGACAACCTATATTTAAAATTATACCATTTTTTGAAAATACCTTTATAAGCAAGGGAGTCAAAGGACTTTAAATATAGTAACATTTAGTTATTGGTTCTTCGCATCCACAACAGGAAAACAAACACAATAAAGCCATAAGCATATTGACCAGCTGCGGGTACAAATAAAAGATGAAAGAAACTGTATACATTTTCCATCTCTGTGTTGATCCTTTTTTTTTTTCAAAACAAACATGATGAACTAATACTTCTGCATATTGTTTGCCTGCATATGTTTATACAGAAATAGACACACTCTAAATAATCATTTAAAGTCAATAGCAAGATTTGAATGCTAAAGCTACTGGTTCAGAAGTGTGGTTTGTTTTTTATTCTAAGAAAACAATAAGGTCATTGTATCATAATTAGTGAGGAAAAGCTACTGAATTCAAGTTTAAGGCATGGCAATATTTAAGAAATTCTTTTATATGAAGAGACAAACTAAGATGACAACAACTCAAGGGAAGCAATCTGATTCTTCATTTTATACCTGATTTCAAGGTTCTTGACTCTGAAGAAGACAAAAGGATAATTTTTAAGTACAACAGAATATAGCTTTAATCTTAAATTGAAAGCCACCCAAACCATTTCCCTGGGTTAAAAAAAAAGGAGTTGCTAAAACTGAATTAATTTTAACAAAATAATCCATGACTAAGTAACTAATAATAATGCAAATGGAGGACATTAAACTGGAAAGTAATTTCTAGCAATCTAGATCCGACATTTACTATTCTGGGACATAAGACATTCACAATCAAGGAAAAATTTACACTCAATAAAACAGAGAGTTTTAAATAAAAATTTGAAAATTAGTAACATTTATAAAAGAGGAAGGGGAAAGGGATTGATATATGATGGCACATACATTATGTTAAGGAATGAAAACATGATGGGGTAAATGATTTTTAACACTGAATGAGATAATAAATAAATACTTCTGAAATAGTCATAAACTAAAAATTCTGGTTATTCTTTTCAAAAGTCAGTTCTTTGTCTTTAAAAGTGAAGTACTTCTTGAGACCACTGATTAAAGAAACTACCAAGTAATGGAAGGACTCAATGATATTTGAAGATTTAAGATAAAGAAAATCCATTCAACAGACAACAGCATGGATTACACTATTGTCCACTTATCAAAGCACATATAAGTATATGGGTGGTTGAGCAAAAGCGGGGGGGGGGGGGGGGGGGGGGAGAGATGGAAATTCATGAATATCCTTAAATGAATTCTATTTTGAAATTGAAAAATCATGCCTAGATCAGAAGAGTTTCTGTTGCAGTTTAGCTTTATTATGAAATGTAAGATGTGCATAATTCAGACATAATTGTGAAATCCACACTTAGATTATAAACAACACAGAATCACCTATGTCAAATAATTAGCCTTTGTTAATGGGATAATAGTTGAATTTGACAATTTTTTTCTTTCTTTTAACTTTCACTGAAACATGGATACACATTACAGTCCATAACCAGAAATGCATCTATTTTCAAAAAGAAGTTGAATCATTTAGCAACATTCAAAGCCATCTGGACTACTGGTATTGATCAAATAAAAGAAAGAAACATGTCTGGATTTAGTAAGAAATAGTTTAGCCTTTCAAAATTGCCTAATTCCCAAAGCTTGACTGTTTCACATATAACATCCTAATGGATTTTATATTTTTTGTTTGATTTTGTTTATCCTAATTCAAAAATAGCTTAGTCCCTGTATTGCTAATAAGTAATCAAGGGGTCCTGATTTGTTTGAAATGATTTCCAACTATTTTACTGACAATTTGGTTCAGTCACACTGTCTTTATAGTACTTGAAAAACAAAAAAGAAAAAAATCCTATTTTCACTCTAAAATAAAGACAACAGAATGTATCAGTTGAGAGCTAAACAATTTGCTCAGAAATTACCTAAGGCAAACTATGAAGAAACTTAAGTCTACTTTTGGTTTTTATACCCTTTTTCTGAACTTTTCCCCTCTTTCATATATATATATACCTCTTTCACAATACTCTTCACACCTTAAAACTATCTCCTACCTAATATTCAGTGAATGCCTTCAGAAAGGCTTTCACACAGAGAAATGCATAACTGATGGGGTTTCAAAGATGACTCTCTTACAGATATTTGCATTTTACCAATATAAAAAATCTTAGACAACCAAAATGAATCTTTAATGATAAGATCTGAAAAGCAAGCAGCGTGAATGATCGAAGTACTTGGGGAGTATCAGGGCCTTTCTTGGACCCCCCAAAATCATACCATGAAGTCCTCTATATACTCTGCCTGCTTTATGAGTCAAAATGAATTTAAGTTTCTTATTTCATAAACTACATTAGTCGATGGGACAACATTTGAATATCATTTCCCCAAACAGGTAAACAAATTCCATCAAAAGCTATTTTTAAAAGACTGTCATATCAAACATAATGCTTGAAGCTGATGTCCCAGACAGGATTCATATTGAACATTATCAACACCTAGTCCAACCAAGAAGGAAGAAACTGGACAAAAGCCAACATTCCCTGTGGTCCCTTTCCCCCCTTCTGAATCCTTTTAGCCTGAGGGGAACTCTTGTCAAAGCAACTCCCCTGTGTGGGTATTTAAGGTTACTTACATGGCTCTGGGAGGAAAGCATTTCAGGGCAGGTGTAGATTTGCCTGATAGGAGATGGTTTGACAGAAAATTTGCTTTCCCTGCCAGAAGCATGAAATTTCTGTCTATTTCTCATTCTCACCTAGAAGACCTTATGATTTTTTTTTCTTTAAAATCAAATCATGCCATGGAAGTCACAAAGGTAGTTTGGGGGTTAGGATTATGTTGTACTGGGAAATTTAGGGAAAGAAAAGAATGCGATAATAGAAAATGCTTAATAAATGCTTGTTGATTTCAATGAGCATGGAAGCTTAAAGTAGAATGTCCACCCCAATGCAATTATGGTTGTTCATCTTCTTTAAATGGCTACTATGGATAGCATACTAAAAAGCATAGATATTACCTCACCAACAAAGGTTCATATAGTCAAATCTATGGTTTTTCCAGTAGCAACATATGACTGTGTGAGCTAACTATAAGGAAAACCAATCATCAAAGAATTGAAGCTCTTGAATTATGGTTCTAGAGAAGACTTTTGAAAGTCTTGCTTCCCTTTGGATAATAAGGAGATTAGATAGGTTATTACTTAAAGAATAAATTCAGACTATTCACTGGAAGACCAAATACTGAAGCTGAGGCTTAAATACTATGGCCACATGATGAAAAGACGGGACTTATTTTAAAAGTCCATGATGTTGGCAATATTGAAGACAAAAGGAAAAGGGAAGTTGATATGAATAGATAATGTCACAGAAGCAACAAACATGAGCTTGGGCAGATGATAGAAAGGTCTGGCATGCTATATAGTCCATGGGATCACAAAGAGTCGGAGACTGAACAACAAAAACAACAGTTATCTCCTTTAGAATTAATTCTTCTTGAGGGGAAGCATGATGAACTGAATAGAGTGCTGTATCTGAAATAAGGCAGAACTGGATACATATCTTTCCTGCACCACTAACTGTGCATGAATGAGCAAGTCACCGAATAGCTGAAAGCCTCAAACAACTCTCTAAGAGTTATAGTTTAAGTTTTGGACAGCAGTCCACCTCTTAGCACAAGGATTATACTGAGGTTATAAATAAAAACTAAATATCATGATTTACCTTAGGTATAGCATTCCTGCTTGAAATCAGAAATTCTTTAATATTCTGCTTATCATAGGCAAATGCTTACTAGGGGCACCTATTAACCCCTGATAGCTGACTCTCCAAAGGAAAAAGAACTACAAAAAAGAAGATCTTATGATGCAACTGGAATCATTTAACTTGATACAGAAAAGGGTGGGAGGCAGCTAAAAAAAGTAGAGCATATGACAGGTTATTGTCTGGCTCTTGGTTACCAGATGTTCTTTTTCTCCAAAGGAAGCAAAATGAGGAAATGGGTTTAAGCTGAAGCATAAGGGATTTAGGTTAAATAAAAAGAATTTCCTCCCTGGATCTTTCCCCATCCCCACCCATTCAAGAGAGACATATGCTCAGTTTCTCCAGACAGGGCTGGACAACTAGAAACAGTCTGCTGGAGCTCAAGCTACTTTACTTTATCATTAGTACTTTCCTTGTGGTTACCCACAGTCAATGTTATCCAGATCTTCTACAGTGTGCCCCATATAAAAATAATGATTTTGTGATACATTTGAAAAAGATAAGGCACTACCAAAGGAATATTAAGTGTGAAAATCACCAGGCTAACTGGTGCCAGGTCCAGTGAAATCATTACTTTACTGCTGTGGCCAATATTTTATCACAGAAGCCAGTTAATCAGAGAGGTTAAAGAAGAAGATCATTTTATAATCTTTTTTTGTGAAAAAAAATTAATTTGAGTTCTAATTGAGGGTTGCCCAAGTCTGCAAACTCTAACTTTACTTTTCTCTTTTGAAGGAAAGTGCCTTGGCCTCTATAGTTAAATAGTTCAACTCTTATACTGTCCTCAAGTCTATACTGTCCTCTGCTGTGCCCCTTTGTACTGCTGGTACTCACATTAATCAGTCAATCAACATTTATTAAGCATCCAATATGCTAAGCACTGGAAATAAAAAAAAAGAGGCAAAAGACAGTCCCTGACCTCAATTTAGAGACTATTTCCTACCATTCACTCTTATTTCTAATTCATCACCCCAACGCTTCCCAAGAGAACTATAGATAATCAGACTACCATACTGATTGGCTCCACTAAAAATTTCTGTTAACTAACCTAAACTAGTCCTTTGCTGCAACAATTTAATATTTTTTTTAATTCCCATAAAGCAAACCAGGTAAACCTATACATAATCCCCTCTCTCAAGTGTCTCAACTTACTCACTTGTCCTCTCAATAATTATGCCTTGTCAAATCCCATCTTAGATTATTCCAAAGTATAATCTACCTTTTTTCAATCCTACTCTATTATTACTGAAAAGAATTGGAGGACATCATGGAATTGTAATGACTCAATCGACTTCAAATATATTATTTAATCAAAAATGGACACCACTGTAGCAAGGTAAACTTCTCTTAATCCATAATTGATTCTTTATCCCAGAAACTGTTAATAACAGCTTTTTCTTAGAAAAAGAACTTTCTAAGGCTTCCACACCAACTCTTCTCTCCACTCTCATGGCTTAGGAACTCATTTTATGCTCTCTAAGAAAATATAATTAACTTGTTGACAGTTCCCTTTTGGTCAGTCACTATATTGTCATAAGCCAGGCACCATGCTAAGAAAGGCTGGGGATACAAAGAAAGGAAAAAATAATCTCTACACTCAAGGAGTTCACAGTCTAATGGGAGGGGGACAACATACAACTATGTACCAAAAAAAAAAAGCTATGTATACAATAAATTGGAAGTAACAAAGGGGAGGGACTAATTAGAAAATATAAAAAGGCTTCCTATAGAAGTTCGGATTGTGATTGATTGAAGATTGACTCATTGGTGTCCTTTGTAATCAAAGATGTCCCTGACATCTAGTGAATGATAACATGACATGCCCATTACATTGATTGAAGTGACGGCTTGCAAAGACATTCTTCTCACTGTCTCTTCAAGAACTAGTAGTCTTGGGGAGGCTAGGTGATACAGTGGACAGAGCACGGCCCAGAGTCAAGTACCTGAGTTCAAATCTGGATTCAGACACTTAATAATTACCTAGCTGTGTGACCTTGGGCAAGCCACTTAATTCCATTTGCCTTGCAGGAACCTAAAAAAATCCCCAAACAACTAGTGGTCTGATAGTGTAGGAAACAAGACTTATGGTGTTGGTTGAGAGACCTTGGTTTTTTAGATATGTCTTTCCCATATCATTGAGGCACCCATCATTACAGCAACACTGAACAATGCATCAATATTTTTATGGGGACAAACTTACAATAGTGCAGTAAAGTTAACCTATCTCTCAATGGTTTATGATATTATCAGTATAATAATTTTAGGGCAATGATTTTTTGACAGTGGGGGAAAGAATTTAGCTGAGACTTGAAGGAAGCCAGTGAGTCCAAGAAGCAGTGACTTCCAGATATATGAGTCAGCCAGAGAAAATGTGGAGTCAGGAGATGGAGTGTGTCAATGAAGCCAGTGCCACTAAATCCAAATGTAAGAAGACTGGAAATGTGTGTATTGGGGAGATTGGGGCAGGTCTGTTATGAAGAGCTTTGAATATCAAACAGAAGATTTAATGTTTGATCCTGGAGGGTCAATTACTCAGAGTACTCCAATCTATGGTTCAGTTTTTTCATATTGGAAAACATATCACCCATGTTTATGATCCAATGAGCATTTCTTAACTCTGTACTCTCCTACCTATTCTTTTGTCCACTACTTAATTCAGTCTTCCACCAGTTCTTTCCTGAACTATTAAAATAGTTTACTACTAATAGGTACTCCTGCCTCAAGTCTCTCTACACAGCTGATAAAGTGAGTTTTACTAAAATGCAAGTCTGACCATGTTATACCCCTAATGCAATAAATTCAGATGAATCCCTGTTGCCTCTAGAATCAAATATAAGCAATTTGGCTTGCTTCAACCTACCTTTACAGACCTTATACAATTCTCTCTTTCCTTCACCCTAGTCTTCATTCAGAGCATCTGTCTTGTACTATTCACTGAGAATACGCCAATCCAGGTCTTTTTGTCTAGTTTTCTCCCATACCCATGATGCATTCCCTCCTCACCTTTTTTTTTTCAAGCCAATGGGGTTAAGTGGCTTGCCCAAGGCAACACAGCTAGGTAATTGTTAAGTGTCTGAGACCGGATTTGAACCCAGGTACTCCTGACTTCAGGGCCGGTGCTCTATCCACTGCGCCACCTAGCTGCCCCCTCCTCACCTTTTAAAATCTCTTCTAAGCAAAACTTAGATCAAGCATCACCTTCTATGCAAAGACCTTTCTGGTTCCACAAGCTATTAATGTTGACCCTGCCAAAATTAGTTGTTTCAGGTATTATGTCCTAATCCTCTTGACCCCATTTGGGGTTTTCTTAACGAAGACACTGAGGTGGTTTACCATGTCCTTTTCCAATTCATTTGACAAATGGGGACACTGAAGCAAACAGGGTTAAATGACTTGCTCGGGGTCACAGAGCTAGAATGTGTCTGAGAGCACATTTGAACTCAGGTCTTCCTGATTCCAGGCCCAGAGTGCTAGGCATTGCATATATATAGAGAGATTTATAATCATTTCTTCCTCCTCACAGAAAGTAAGTTTCCTGAAATCAGAACTGTTTCACTTCTGCATTGCTACAGTCTTGTACGTCTTTGGTTGTTCAGTAGTTTCAGTTGTTCCCACTTGGCATTTTCTTGGCAAAGATACTGGAGTGATTGGTCATTCCTTCTCCAGCTCATTTTACAGATGATGGAACTCAGACAAACAAATGACGTGCCCAGGGTCATATAACTAGTAAGTGTCTGAGGCCATATTTGAATTAGATCCTGTATAAAAAAATGTCTCTGATGATTGACTCAGATAGAGTGAAAACAAAAAATAAGTATACCAAGAGAGTAGCTGACTTCCAGATTTCAAATGACCCACTTTCTCAGCCTTAGAGATTCAGATTTGGCCAAGAGACAAAATTCAAGACAAAAGGACAAAATTCAAAGATCAAACCATGAATTTAGATATTCTCAAAGGTAAATGTGAATATTCCTACAGATCTTGGGAGGCAAAGTAGAGGAAATTCTGATTCCCCAAATCAGATCTATGTTTAAGTTTTAGTTTTACCACTAACTAACTGTGTGGCCTTAGGAAACTAATTGACTTAGTGACTGACTCAGCTTTTTCATCTTTAAAATGGGAATAATTCTTTCCCTATCTCACATGGGATTAGAGTAAGGTAAGTACCATCGAAACCTTACAGTACTATATGCATGCAAACTGTCTTTATTACCATCTGTCAAACCTGTACTGGAATGACAATCAATCTTCTGTTGGTTACAACTCTAGCCCTAACCTCTCTCTGGTCCTCAGAGTGAGAATCATTAAAACCATGTCCAGGAATATTTGTGAAAAAGTTTACGATCAGAAAAGAGCTCAAATCTCTTGCACTAGGTCAGAAGAAAAATCATCCTTTATCAGCTAAGTGGAGCAATGTACAAAGCACCAAGTCTAGAGTCAGGAAGACCTCTCTCAGACACTTAGTAGCTATATATGACCTTGGGCAAGTCACTTAATCTTTATTTAATATATATTTATATAAAATGAGGTAAAGAAGAAAATGGCAAACTAATATCTTTGTGGAGAAAGTCCCAAATGGGGTCATGAAGAGTCAGACAAGACTGAACAACAACAGATAAATAACTGTCACTTTAAAATAAAAAGAATTTGAGGCTGTCATAAAAACAGAAAATCTGGTATGTCATACCATCACCCAGGCCCCCAATCTTGCTTCTACTATACACGTCTCAGCGTGTTTCTTCTCAGCTACCTAGACCTCACCTTATGTCAGCAAGTAGCATTTTGACATTTTAGGTATTCAGCAAATTCTCAGTCTTGAAGAAAATTATTCCCACTAAATCTTGTTATCTCGTGACAAGAATGAGTTCTTATTTTATATCCTAATTTCAACAAACAGCTTCATTCTTTTTTGTTTTGTTTTGTTTCATTTTTATTGGACCTGTTTCATTTATTTATTGGATCTGTGATCTTATTGGCATAGAAAACTCTTGATGAGGAAATTCCACCTACTAGTGCAGAACAGCACCTGTTCTACAACTTCATAGGCTCAGAGAGGTGTCTGGGGAACAGAGAGATGAATGGATGTGCCCAGATTATACATGTGCTATGTGTCAGAGTCAGAACATGAACCCAAGTCTTCCTGACTTTCAGGTCAGATATCTAATTTCTGTGATGATGAAGAGGATGAGGATGAGGATGAGGATGATGATGATGATGACTAATTTATATAGTACTTTATGTATTTGTTTATCAATTTATGTATTCATACTACTCTCACTTGGGGCAACTAAGTGGCACAGTGGATAAAATGCAGGACCTGGAGTCATGACACTGATTTCACTTATAAGCTGTGTGACCCTGGGCAAGTCACTTAATCCTGTTTTCCTTGGTTTCCTCATCTAAAATAGGATCTAGAGAAGGAAATGGTCATGCATACCAGTATGTTGCCAAGAAAACTCCATTTGGGTCATTAAGAGTCATGCATGATTGAAATGGCTGAACAACACCAACAATAATAACAACATCAATTATCCCCCTCCCATTACATTATAAATCTTTTAATGGTAGGGACTATCATTTTTTACCTTTATAATCTAAGTACAGTGACTTTCAGGTCATAGGTATTTAATGAATATTTATTAAACTGCTTTCTCAAACCAAAAAAAAAAATCATTGACCCTTAGAGCTTAAAGAGACCTTCAAGATTCCTCATCATAGAATCTCAGAGTTGAAATAAACTTAGAGGCGATTTAAATCAATCTATACCTGGAAATGAATCCCCTCTATAGTCATCATCCAGCTACATGTGTTGGCAAATCCATAAAGCTCTTAAATGAACCCTTTACATTTTTTGAAAGTTCAATTAAGAAAGAAATTCTTCCTTACAATCAAAGCAAAATATGCCTATGGCGATCATACGGGGCTACATGTGGTGGCAAATCCATAAAACTTATAAATGAACCTTTTCTTTCCTTCTTGAAAACCCTAATAAAACTGTTTTATCTTATAATCAAACCAAAATCTGGTTCTTGACGGATTATATTCACTGCTTCTAATTTGACCTGAGTCCAAACAAAATAAATCTATCCCCTCTTCCATATGACAGTCCTGCAAAATCTTGAAGTCACATACCTATCATTTCCTTCCTAATTCTTCCTTTCTCTATCATAAATATCCTACTTCCTTAAAATGATTGTTCTAGAGCAGGGATGGGGAACTTTTATTTCTGTCAAGGGCTATGTGGCTACATATAAACATTCATGGGATCTATTTAGTCAAATATTCAATTAATTCACCCCTAAAAATCTCCTAGATTTATTGAATTTCGAGTCCTGACTGTGGATTCCTTGGCAATGCCAGATCAGTAAGTCATTCAAGTTAAAGGTTCCTCACCCATGTCCTAGAGTATAGTTTTCTGGTCCCTTGCCTTTTACCTTGTTGAAGTTTGTCACTGACCATCTTAAATCTGGTACCTAGATGAGAGAAATATCATTCCCACCTTTTAGTTATTATGATGCAGTTTAAGTTGGCAATTACTTTTGGATCTATGTAATATGACATTTTTACTTCAAACCAAACTTGTAATCCACTAAGATGGCCAGAACTTTTCACAATGTCAAAAAAAAATATTGATACTAATAGTGTATGCTGTTAGGCTCAGGTCTTCCAGAAACAATTTTCATTAACCTAATATCCATACCATTTCTTTCTTAGAAAGAAAGTTCCAAACTGGCATAATACCCAATTTCTTCTGGCATGACTTTTTACCCTAAGAAAATTTCAGATAATATTTATAAGAATCTTGAACCAAGAAAAGATATCCTACAAAACAGCCTAGGATAACATTTCAGAATTGAGTTACTATATTGCTAGCCTTTCCTTCCTGGACTAACCTCCAAGAATCAGTGGTGTTCTTTCCATAGATTAACATTGAACATTGAATAGGAAGTGGTTTTTGAGTGCTTGTCATTTAATGGAAGAGGGTACTTCCCATGAGATAGACACTAGTATATTTTCTTTCATGGGATAGAAGGATTGGATTGCCCTTGGAAGAGTCAGTATCCAGTGGGAAAAGGCAAGGTTCTTAGAAAGATAAGGTAAATTTCTGGTTAGAGCTTCTAGGTGGCACAGAGCCTGAAGTCAAGAAGACTCATCTTGAAGACAAATTTGACTTCATACATTATTAAACTCTGTGTCCCTGGGTAAGTCACTTAACTCTCTCATTTTACTTCTTCATCTGTAAAATGAGCTCAAGAAGGAAATGGCAAACCACTCCAGTTTCTTTGCCAAGAAAACTTCAAATGGGGTCACAAAGAGTCTGACACGACTGAACAGCAACAAAATTAGGTGAATGAATTAAAGATGAAAACCAAAATGTTTAGACATGTCATTCATATCTGACTTTTCTTGACCCCATTTGGAATTTTCTTAGCAAAGATATTGGAGTGGTTGCCATTTTCTTCTCCAGCTCATTTTACTAATAAAGAAATGACCAAAGAGAGTGAAGTGATTTGCCCAAGGTCACACAATTAATAATTGTCCAACACTGACTTGAACTCAGGTCTTCCTGACTCCAGGCTCAATGCTCTATCCACTGAAAGACTGGCTACCTCCCATTCACTTGATGATCGACCCTTTTTTCCATTTGTTCTAACCTAGCTCCATCTATCTTTCCACAGGGTTTCCCCCCAGAATCTGGAAGGGTTATAAAGAAAAATATCATTCTTAATGCTACTAGAGAAACCAAAAATATTTTAATATGCTTCCACAACACAAACTATTGTCAAGTCATGCCTCCCGCATCCTGTAATAATATAATTGATTTTTTAAAAACAAACTCTAGCACTTCACATGTAACCCTAAAAACATTCATTTTTATTAAATTAGGACCATTGTTGTAGCCTACCATGATTCAGAGTCTGATTGTGATCCAACATATCCAATCCCAGTTTCAAGTCTTCTGCATATTTGATAAGTATGCCATCATCTATGCCTTAATCCAGGTCATTAATAAGGATCTTGACCAGCAGAAGACCAAAAACATCTATCTTCAATGAATTTTATCTTATTCAATTCCTCCCAGTTTTCTGTCAATATCTCTTCATATTTTGACTCCTCTATCTTAGTATCAACTGTACATTTGAAGGGCATACCATCTACAATCTATATTCAAGTCATTCATTTAAAAAAAAAGCACTGTTCCTGGAATTCTTCAATGGAAACCTTCCAGTTGAAAAGGAACACACCCATCTACACAAGGCAAAGAAAGTAGACACCAGAATAAAGCAAATTCTCTCTGATATATCTGATGTTTTAACTGCAATCATTGTAACCTATTAATTCAACTGCAAATATACTATGACAATTGTTAATCTCTCAATTATAAAAATAACTAAAGGAATATTAGATCTTTTGCCAAATTTTTTTTACATGTCAAGTTTAACTAGTTTACTTACATGTATAAGGAATTTTTTTTAATGCAACAAAGAAAGGTCTCAGTGTTTGTATAAGGACTTTCTATTTCATCTCCATTCAAAGTGTAAACCAATCCATCCAACCAATTTAAATAAACTGTATTATGATATAGTCCACATCTCTCATCTTCTCCACAAAAATTATAAAATATTTTCTTTTCTAAAACATTGCTAAAAATCTAGGTAAATGATATCCAATATCCACAGTATTCCCCTCATCTGCTGATCTCTCATCTTTCAGATGAGAAAACTGAGGCTCATAAAAGTGAGATGATTTGCCTTCAGACAAACAGCTAATTAGAAGTAGAGATTAAGATTAGAAAATAGGTCTTCTCACTGCTGATCTAGTACTCTTCTTATTGAGCCACAGTACCTATTTCGTATTAATAAATTTTGTCACATAATCATAACTGATTTTTATATAAGATTTGAAAGTAATTTCTTTCCTCAAAACAACTGTGCTAAGTTGATCATGAAAGTATTATCTCTAATTTATAAAACAGGGGAAATGAAGGGGCGGAGGCAAGATGGCGACAAAAGTGGATTGTGCCCTAGGCATTCTGTCATAAATCTTTGAAACTAAGGACTCTAACTAAATTTTCCAGAGACAGAACCCACAGAGGGACCCAATGAGCCAGTTCTCCTACTCAAGGTAACCTGGAAAAGAGCAAAAAGGCTCTGCTCCCTGGGGTTGGAGGGGCGGCCCGCCAGAGGGGTGACCCAACAGAGCGAAAGAACTTCAGCCTCCTGGAGGCAGCCCCAGGGCGCTGGGAGCCGCAGCTCTCCTCAGCGGGGGCAGTTTCCTGACCTACACCCTGGGGAGCACTGGGCACAAATTGGGGGAACAGCGGGGGGACCTCTGCCAGAGTGAGCATGTGGAGCCCAGCCCTCAGGGCACACAGCAAGCAGCATGGCCAAGGCAGTCCATATCCAGGAAACAAAAACAGTCAGAGATGGTAAGCAGGAGCTCCCAGGGCATGAACCCATTGAAGCTAGGGAGGGGGGTGAAGAGAGAGAGAGACTGCAGAGCTCCGTCCTCTGCCCCTCGAATAAGACTCTGGGGTTCTGACCACATTCAGATCCTGATCGCAGTCCAGGCCCCCCCCCATAGAACAACAGGACCCCCCACCTGAGCCCCATGGCAGAGGGGGGTGCATATGGTCTTTCACAGACCAGGAGGGAGGACAGAGCTTCACACACTGAGACCCTTGTGGGAGTGTCCCAAAAGCTCAGGAAGCACCCCCAAAACAGGCTTAGACTGGGAAAATGAGCAAGCAGAGAAACAAGAGGAACACCATTGAGAAATACATTATCTATGAACCCAAGAAGGATCAAAATACTCAGTCTGAAGATGAGGAAGCACAAGCTCCTGCATCTAAAGACTCCAAGAAAAATAGAAATTGGGCTCAGGCTATGACAGAGCTCAAAAAAAAACTTTGAAAATCAAATGAGGGAGTTAGAAGAAAAACTGGGAAAAGAAAGGGGAGAGATGCAGGAAAAACATGAAAATGGAGTCAGCTGCTTAGTCAAGGAAATCCAAAAAAATGCTGAAGAAAATAGCATGCTAAAAACCAGCTTAGGTCAAATGGATAAAACAGTTCAAAAAGTTATGGAGGAGAAGAATGCTTTAAAAAGCCAAATTGGCCAGATGGAAAAAGAGATAAGAAAACTCTCTGAGGAGAACAAATCCTTCAGACAAAGAATAGAATTCAGGGAGATTGATGAATTTACTAGAAATCAGGAATCAATACTTCAAAACCAAAAAAAATGAAAAATTAGAAGAAAATGTGAAATATCTCATTGAAAAAACAACTGATATGGAAAACATACTTAGGAAAGATAATTTAAAAATTATTGGAATACCTGAAAGTCATGATCAGGAAAAGAGCCTTGACATAATTTTCAAAGATTTACTACAGGAAAATTGCCCTGATATTCTAGAAGCAGAGGACAAAATAGAAATGGAGAGAATCCACCAATCCCCCCGAGAAAGAGATCCCAAAAAACCAGCCCCTAGGAATATTATAGCTAAGTTCCAGAACTCCCAAGTCAAAGAGAAAATATTACAAGCAGCCAGAAGGACACAGTTCAAATATTGTGGAGCTGCAGTCAGGACTTAGCAGCAACTACATTGGAAGCTTGTAGGGCTTGGAATATAATATACCGGAAGGCAAAAGAGCTTGGAATGCAACTGAGAATCAACTACCCAGCAAACATGAATGTCCTCTTCCAGGGAAAAAAGATGGACTTTCAGTGAACCAGGGGAATTTCAAATGTTCCTGTTGGAATGGCCAGAGCTGAACAGAAGGTTTGATCTTCAGGTACAGGACTCAGGTGAAGCATGGAGATTGGAGGAGAGGGGGGAAATATGAGGGACTTAATGATGATGAACTGCATGTATTACTGTACAGAAAAATGACATTGATAATACTCATATGAACCTTCTCAGTTAATAGAGCAGGTAGAGGGAGCTTTCATAGTTGAAGCACAGGAGAAAGCTGAATTCAAAGATAAAATGTGGAGTAAAAATGGAGTCAATAGAAAAAAAGGGAAATGTAATGGGAGAAAGAAAAAGGAGAGGGGGAATAGGCCAAGATATTTCATATAATAAGATTTTTCTTTATTACAATGAGCTACTGCAATGATATGGAAGGGGGAAGGCAAGGGGGGAATGAGGGAATCTTTGCTCTCATCAGAGGTGGCTAGGAGAGGAAACAGCATATATACTCAATGGGGTATAAGCATCTGGAGTAAGAAGGAGGTGGGGGACGGGGGGGGGGGAGTGATGTGAATAAAGGAGAGGATGGACCATGGGGGGAGAGTGGTCAGATATAACATATTTTCTTTTTTTACTTCTTGCAAGGGGCTGGGATTAGACAATTTGTCCCGGGCCATAGGGCCAGGTGGATGCTGGGCCTAAGCGGGGGTATGGAGGTTTGGGGTCAAGGCCCCAGAGCCGGGGATCTGTCTGCTGTGCTACTCAGCCACCCTACAGCAGAGTCAGAGTGAAAGGAGAGAGAAAATATAGTACATGGTAGTGGAGAAATAAGAAAGGAGGGAGTTGCGATCAGCAATGGCAATGGTGGAAAAAGATGGAAGTAACTTCTGTGATGGACTTATCATAAAGAATGTGATCCACTCACGACAGAGTTGTTGGTGTTGGAACAAAGACTCAAGCACATTTTTTATTATTATTATTTTTTTGGGGGGTTGCAGGGCAAATGGGGCAGGGTGGCCTGCCTGGGGCCACATAGCAGGGTGACCATTGGGTGTCTGAGGCCGGATTTGGACCCGGGTGCTCCTGGCTCAGGGGCCAATGCTCTGTCTGCCACCCAGCCACCCCTACTATTACTACTGTTTTATTTTATGTCTTTCTTTTTTTTTTCTTTTGGTTTTTGCAGGGTAGTGGGGTTGGGGTGGCTTGCATGTCACACAGCTGGATGATTGTTGGGTGTATGGGGCCAGATATGGGCTCGGGTGTTCATGACTCCAGGGCTGGTGCTCTGTCCACTGTGCCACCTGACCATACCTACAGTTATTACTATTATTTTTTTTAATTTAAATTTTTTTTCTCTCCCCTTTACTTTATCGCTCAAGTGAGTCTATATTTTTTGGGGAGAGGGGGTATTTTGTTTACTCTTAAACAAGAATATTTTATTAATGTATAAAAACATTTGTACAAAATGAGAATAAATAAATATTAAATATCAAAAAAACAGGGGAAACTCAGAGAGATTACTTGCTCAAAATCAGATAAGAATCAGCAAGTGTCAAAACCAGAACTTAATAATCAGAATGTTATCAGTCTGTTGTCCATTTCAACAAACATGTTGCCTTCCAATACCAACTTCAAATGAAAAATATGATTTGTTTTTTAAATATATTACATTGATTATTATACATTTTAATTTTATATATCTATGAATCTCAAAGTACTTTCCTATATCTCACACAATTATTTCTTCAATTTTAACAGTCAAAAATATAAAATAATAATATGAAAATAAAAATAGAATATTTGTAAGGAAGTAATGAAAAAATGTTTTTAAATACATTTGGTTATCAGAAACTATGAAAATGTATAAAACTTAAGCCATTAATATACCTGAATCTCATATTTCATGATGTTAATGCCCCAGACAAAAAGACTATTTCTTAGTCAAAGCAAAATGGAAATTTTGATTCATAGGCAACAAAAGATAGAAGGTCCCTTAGAGTCCATAGAACTCAGCCCCATTTTACAAATGTAGAAACTGAGTCCCAGAGATACAGTGTTTTTCACAATACCTCACAGCTTAATGAGTTACAGAGTTGGGACTCTAGCCTAAATCCTCTGACTCCCAATCCAGCTTTTTCCCACCTTCTCTAAAGGGAGAAATGCATTCAAAGACCTGTTCCTCCATTACTCTCAAAATTATATTCAATAACACTGCCTCCAACTTGCACTTTAGCCTTTAGCTCCAGACACTGAATGTGATTCTAAATCTCTGATTACCTTTTCAACTCAAATTTGAAATGTAATGCTGCACTTCCAAAGAATTTCAATTTAATTCTCTAGGGACTCTAATTCACTAGATTTTAAGAAGTTTGCCAACAAGGGCACACCCATCTACACAAGGCCAAGAGGGTGGAACACCAGAATAAAGCAAATCCTCTCAGATATAGCTGATGTTTTAACAGCAATCATTGTAACCCATTAATTCAACAGCAAATATACTACTAACAATTGTTAATCTCTCAATTATGAAAATAACTAAAGGAATGTTGGATATTTTTGACTTTGTAAAAAAACCAAGTTTAACTAGTTTCCTTATATGTATATGGGATTATTTTTTAATTCAACAAAGAAAGATCTCCATGTAAGGACTTTCTCCTTCATTTCCACTCAAAGTTTCAGTGCAACTTTCCACTAGAATCGACCAAAATCTTCCCAGACTATGAAATTAAGACAACATAGATCCCAGCATAATCTTACTTTTTTCAACAAAGAAATTCAATAAGTTAGTCAGAAAAGACTCCTATGAACTATAAGTCCATTATTATTAGAGGAGAAAACAAACTTGTAAATGTAATTCAAAATGAATGTCAAAGACTCAGAGAGAGAATAAGTTGTCTGCAAGATACCACACCTTCAGAAATTTGGGAATAATTAGATGTTTGGCAAAACAAGGCCAAAACACAAAAGGATTAACTGATATTTTTCACAAAGTTCATCAGAAGAAATGTTTTGTCATTCTTGTAGATACAGCTTTGATCTTTATTCAATATCAGCAAGTTTCCTGGTCATACAATTATGTAAGATATTAATGAAATCAAAGATCATGGGACTGTAAACACATGCAACCAGCTAAAGTATTGAAAACATACAAAAGTATGAGATAATTTTTCACCCAGAAGTTTGATGTTCTGTAAACATTTGTTATTTCAACAAATATTTATTGAGTTAGTTACTGACTTTTTTATATTTGTCTATTCCTTCCTTCTTCACCCCAAACATCCTTAATATATGTCAGTGGTTCTTATACATTTTTAGTCTCAAGATTGCCTTACACTCCTAAAATTACTGAGAACCCCAGAGAGTTTTTAAAGTGTGTTATTTTTTTAAATTTTTCTTTTTTTAGGTTTTTTGCAAGGCAAATGGGGTTAAGTAACTTGCCCAAGGTCACACAGCTAGGTAGTGTCTGAGGCTTCATTTGAACTCAGGTGCTCCTGCCTCCAGAGCTAATGCTCTATTCACTGCACCACCTAGCTGCCCTTAATGTGTGCTGTTTCTATAGATGTTTACTTTACCAGAAATGAAAATATCTTAATATTATTAGAAAATTGTTTTAGTCTAATTTTTGTTGTTTTGATGTTTTTCATTCATGTCTGACCCTTTGTGACCCCATTTGGGGCTTTTTTTTTTTTTAGTTTTTGCAAGGCAATAGGGGTCAAGTGGTTTGTCCAAAGTTACACAGTTAAGTAATTATTAAGTGGCTGAGGCTGGGTTTGAACTCAGGTCTTCTTGACTCTAGGACTGGTGCTCTATGCACTGCATTTGGGGTTTTCTTAGTAAAGATATTGCAGTGGTTTGTCATTTCCTTCTCTGGCTCATTTTACAGGTGAGGCTTGAGCGACTTGCCCAGGATCATACAGCTAGTAAATACCTCTATTCACTGTGCCATCTAGTTGCCCCCTTTAACCTAACAGATCCTCCAAAAGGAATTTTGGAATCCTTAGGGCTTCCCAGACCACATTTTGGGTATCACTAGTCCAGGCATCTCCTAAAAATAATAATGAACACAACTGTTTTGCATATTATTGGTTCTTAAGAAAATAGCAGTTTAATGAAAGAATGTTAAATCTTAAACTAACAGACTGAGTCCTCTTCAGAAACCTCACAGTACTCTTAAAAAAATGTTCATAAGAGGCTTTCCTTTCTTTATTTAATTTGCCTCAAGGCTGCTAGGTAACATAATGAATAACTATGTGATCCTGGAGAAAGCATTTAACCTCACTCAGCCTTAGTTTCCTCATCCATAAAATGGGAATAATGATAATCCTACTTCACAGGATTGTTTTGATAATCAAATGAGATAGTATATATAAAGTGCTTTGAAAACTTCAAAACACATATAACTGCTACTTATTGTTATTATTTTAAAAATTTTATTTATTTAAGGAAAAGGGGTTAAGTGACTTGCCCAAAGTTAGCAATTATTAAGTATTTGAGATGAGATTTGAACTCAGGCCCATCTGATTCCAGGACCGGTCCTCTATCCCTTGTGCCACCTAGCTGGACCTGTTGTTATTATTATTTAGTATTACTTTGCAGTTTGGGATAGGGGAGATATCTCTGGATATTATTTCAAAAAAACCTAGGTTTTTAAGTCCTGGCTCTTCTACAAATACTCTGTGGAACCTCAGACAAGATACTTAATATCTCTTGCATTCCATGTCTTAAGCCAGTTGGATTTTGTGATCTTTAAATTCTCCATAAGTATACAGGCAGAAGATATGTCTGCAGCCAAAAATAAACATCACCGAGTAGTCATGCTTTTGGTGTTTGGCTCACCAAAACTGACTGTTAGTGCTCCATCAATAAACTGACTGTGACTTTTTGAAAATCTAGGGCCACCTGTACACCATGGTAAGTCATCCGAGTAGAATTCAGTGAAGGCCACTATTCTCCATGAGTATTAAATACAATTTCTAGCCACTTAGAAAAACAAACCAGTTTAATTCAAACAATTTCAGAGATTAAACTATTAATACAATACAGAAAATGATATTCTAACTTCTTTAACATTGTTTTTAGCAGTTAGGTTTAACAGGAATAATGATGGATTTGGAGTCTGGATAATCTGAGTCCAAATCCTGCCTCAAATAATACCCCATGTGAACCTGGGTTAATCACTTAATCTCACCTTTCTCAGACTCAGTTTTAGCATCTAGCTTCCAGGACTGTTATTAGGATCAAATGAAATAATATGTAAAGAACCTTTTAAACCCTTAAAGCATTATAGAAATGCTAGCTGTTCTTATTATTATGATTATGATTGTTTTCATTCTATTCTAGCCCTATTTTTTCACTGATCTAAAAAAGAACCTAACAAACAAAAATTCGGACATTGCTTTTAGGGAAGGAAAGAAATGATTATTTTTCCTTATTCCACGAAAGCCATACAAAGATATTCAAAGAACTCAAATCTCCTAGCTCCCAGCCTTAGACACCATTCTCTAGTTTACATTTCTTAAATACTGATCAGTTTTCTCACAAAATAGCATTTAAACAGTTTATACATGGGAGCAAGCTAGGAAGCTCAGTGGACAGAGTGCTGAGCTTGGAATCTATAAATCTCTTCCTGAGTTCAAATCAGACCTCAGACATTTACTATCTGCGTGACCCTGACCAAGTCACTTATCACTGTTTGCCTCAGTTTTTCTCATCTATAAAATGAGCTGGAGAAGGAAATAGCAAAGCACTCCAGTATTTTTGCAAGAAAACCCCAAAAAGAATCATGAAGAGTTGAACATAATTGAAACAACCCAACAAGAACAGGTTACACAACCAAAAAAATGTCCCTTCACATGATCTAGTTCCAATGTCTGTGAAAAATTAGATGTGAAATTCAGGGGAATGAAAAACACACTGGGATGGTTTTAAGAAGCATGAAACACAGGTGATTGCTGTCTACTGAGAAATGACCTCAGCCCCCTTACCCTGCCTTCCCCAATCTTGGTAGACCCTACTACCATGTTGGCATTCGAACTTAACATATGTGGGTTGGCACACCTCTATCACTGCCCTATTATGTCAGACCCTCTAGAAAACCTGACTTCACTGCAAATTGCCCATAACACCTCTAACATTTCCCAGATCTCCATTAACCACAAAGCATCGTTTTATTTAGCCTGAAAGACTCAATTCACACACATAAATGCCAATGTGCTTACAATGGATCTTCAAAAGTCACTGAACACAATAGTGAATCACATTTCTTGTATACAGCTCAAAGGAGCCATGTGGAACCATTCAAAATTTTCAATTAGAGAAATTTGCTAATCTTTAAATAGAGATCTTTAGAGTTCATTTATAACCCTTCTAAATTGTTGTTGCTACCACCATTTCCTACTGTAGTCCTCAGTGACAAGCATTTCTTACCATCTTGACTGGCACACCTTTATATACAACATCCCAAACAGAGACCTGGAAGCAAGCATTTTTTGACTCTGTGTGTACAATAGATATGTCAGTCATCTAGATGTAGCCCCCTTTTACTTAATGGAAAATCCAAGAAAGAGAAATGAGGATGAAACCGGCAGTGGTTTTCCTCTAATAGACCTCATTCTTCTCTTTCCCAACATCTATTCCATAGCTATTACTACCCCTAAGGAAGCCTCAGCAAACAGAACCTCTTTAAGGCTGAGAGTTAGGAGATTTGGATTTTCTGGGAGTCTTTATAAGTCTTTATGGAAATAAGAAAAGGGTCACTTCTTTCCTTCCCCAAAGTAATGCCACAATTTTTGTTTGTAAGACTTTTGGGGTGGGTCAGAGGAATCTGTGGAAGAATAGTGTTAAAATAGAATAGAATACATTACAATAGTAACCCAAGAGCATTAATCTATTTTATCATTTGAATATAAATAATTATTCTTTTATAACCAGAGAGCAGAAGGTTGAATAAATTCTGCAGTATTAAAAGTACCTCAGCTTTGGGGCACCTAGGTGGCACAGTGGAGAGAGCACCAGTCCTGGAGTCAGGAAGACCTATGTTCAAATCCCGCCTTAGACATTTAATACTTAGTTGTGTGTCCTTGGGCATGTCACTTAACCTCACTGCCTTTCAAAAAAAAGCACCTCAGTTTTTTTTTCCTTCCTTCTAACCAGGCTGGTAGGAAATAGTTAGATTCAATATACTGTGATGTCCTATACAGGCATACTTCATTTTATTACAGTTTCTTTCATTGCACTTTGCAGATATTTTAGTTTTTTACAAACTGAAGATTGTGGCAACCCTGTATCAAACAAGTCTTTTAGTGCTGTTTTTCCAACTGTATATACTCATATCATATCTCTGTGTCACATTTTGGTAATTCTCTCAATATTTTAAATGTTTCCATTATTATTATTATTATTATTATTTTTATTATTATTATTATTATTATTATTATATCTATTGTAAGGTAACTAGGTGACAAAGTAGATTGAATGCTGGGCCTGGAGTCCAAAAGACTCATCTTTCTGAGTTCAAATCTGACCTCAGACACTTCACTTAACCCAGTTTACCTCAGTGTCCTTATCTATGAAATGAGCTGGAGAAGGAAATGACAAACCACTTCTGTATCTTTGCCAAAAAATTTCCTAGTGGGGTCATGAAGAATTAGATATGATTGAACAGCAACAACAATTATCTGTGATCAGTGAACTTTGATGTTGCTATTGTAATTGTTTTGGGATGCCACACCTCAGACCTACCCATATAAGATGGTGAATTTTATCAATAAATTCTGCTTGTGTTCTGACTGCTTCACCATCCAATGGTTCCCATCTTTCTCTCTCCCTTTCCTGGGATCTCCCTATTCACTGAGACACAATATTGTAATTAGACTAATTAATAACACTACAATAGCCTCTACATGTTGCTGTGAAAGGAAGTATCAATTGATCGGACAAATTTCATTGTTGTCTTATTTTAAGAAATTGCCACAACCACCCCAAACTTCAGCAACCACCACTTTGATCACAGCAACCATCAACATCAAAGCAAAAGCTTCCACCAATAAAAAAGATTATGATTCATTGAAGGCTCAGATGATGGTTAATATTTTTTAGCATAAAATGTTTTTTAATTAAGATATGTATGTTGGGGGTGTTTTTTTAGACATAATACTATTGCACACTAAATAGACCACAGTATAGAATAAACATAACTTTTTTATGTACTGGGAAACCAAAAAATTGCTTTATTGTGATATTTACTTTATTATAGTAATCTGGAACAAAACATGTTTTGTTCCATTATGCTAATATCTAGAGAATACACCTTGATCTTACTCAGTACCGAGAATACATGTATAAGTAAAAAAAACCCTGAAATTATGTAAATTCATAATTTATGCAAAAAATGCAAAGGAACCAGACAATATACAGAGCACTTATTTGTAATCTGTTTGAATATACTCCACAGAGTTGGCCTACCAATGAACTTTCTATAAATAACATTGTTAATTGATTATAATCAAGGTCTAACATAATATACTTTAATTAATACTGAAGCTAGGATGAGCTCAGACCTAGTGCATGGATTTAATCTTTGTTCTTTACAAGGATTATTCACCTATGCAAATACACATGCAAATTTTTTACTTAGAGAACCAAACCCTTAGCAATTCAGGTCCCAGGAAGAAACAGAGGTCTCAAATTAACAGTCAGAAGACAAGACAATAAAGTGGCAAATCTTGAGAAAAGGAGGATGAGGAGGATGAGGAGGATGAAGAGGAGGAGGAAAGATGCAATCATGTAGCAAGAATGAGGCGTAAAGGATATATAACTAAAATCTTATTTTTGTATCCTTGAAATGTGAAAAGAACAAAAGTTGGATCTCCAATCTGTCATGGCATAGAAATGTATGAAAGATTTTAAGAAAATACAAACAAGAGTTGGACAGGTTGAGACAATGTGGAAGGATCTATTTCAATAGAATGGGTACCCACCTATCCACCAAAGCACCAAAGGATCTTTTGACCTTTAGTTGCCTATCTACTTCAGGCCTTACAAAACTGTAAATAAAATATTCCAAGGATTTAAACTGCACATGCCCCAGGCTGCAGTTCCAATCAAATACTCTATCATACAAATTTATTGCAATGGGTATCCATATTTTTATGTAGCCTGTTGCTGGGGTTAAAAAAAAAAGTAATAATCTTAAAAGACCTTGATTAAGATCAGAGGATGTTAAAATGCCTCCTAAATGATCAAAAACAAATCACTTGATTTCTCAGTGCCTGATGCTTCATCTGTTAGATGAAAATGTTAAGACTAGATGAGACAAAGATGATGATTTTTTTTAAAAAAGAAACAATGTCTAATATGTCTTTGAGGTATTTTCTCTAGCTACAATTTAAACTGCAGATTGAGGTTTTTAGGATAAAAAAAGAGAGATGATGATAATTCTTTCCCTCCTTCCCTTTCAAGATAATACTAGATACTTTTGTTTTAGGTTTTTGCAGGGCAAATTGGGTTAAGTGGCTTGCCCAAGGCCCCACAGCTAGGTAATTATGAAGTGTCTAAGACCGGATTTGAACCCAGGTACTCCTGACTCCAGGGCCAGTGCTTTATCCATTGTGCCACCTAGCCACCCCAATACTAGATACTTTAATTCCTATCTCCTGGCCTAGTGGTTCTCAAACTTTTCCTCAGTTTAAACAAAACTTTGGCAGAACCTCTTCAGTAAGAGCCTCTAAAATTATTATACTTAATGTTTATTAACAACAATGTAAGATTCATTAAAATAAACACTTTATTATTTGTTATATGAAGGATTTATGTGAAGAGAGGTGCTAGAGAAAACCATGAACAAATAAAAAGCAAGCCATCAATAAAGCTTCTTTTAAAAAAACAAACAACTTGGAGTATTACAGAGTTCCTTGGAGGACAGCTTGAGAAACAATGATTTCACCAGACTATCACCTCAAACTGTCATTGGCCTAATCTTTCCATACTATGCTCTATGTTCAGGATTACTTCTGACTTGTTTGAGCAGAATTTTTTCTTGATAGGAATGGGGAGAGGAGGAACACCCATTTATTAATACACTTTTTATATATCACTATTCCCATTCATCATCTCATCATGTTTATTTCACCATGTTCTCTCTCTATTTCTGTCTTTCTCTGTCTCTCTATCAGTCTCTCTCTGTCTCTGTCTCACAGTCTCTCTCTCTCTCTCTCTCTCTCTCTCTCTATCTCACAAGCTAAAAATGAAATATCTGGAAATTTTGTTTTCTGAAACAAAGATTCTCAGACTATCACTAAGTAAATTAGTGAATTTTCATATAAATTTTCACATAAAGTTATTGACTGTGCTCTCCTAGGTGCTTCTTTTCCCATTAATGCCAATCCCTCCTTAACCAAGTGAACTGCCTATTCCATTGAGACACCAGCTAGTAAGTCTAACCTTGAGATATTTTGAGTGGTAATTTAATTGGCCAGGTTCTACATTCTATCCTCAATTATTGTGCAACATTTCTATAGCTTGTGCCAAATAAAACCAGAGTGACCATTTGAAACATTTAGGAAAAAAGCAGGAGACTGTTTTACATGTAATTTTTTTTTTTAAAAATAACATTTTTCTCTTCAGCTCATCCAGTAAATCTTGATAGGGGACATTTGATCATTGCTTTACTTAACAAACATTTATTGTTGTTCAATCATTTTTCAGTCGTATTTGACTCTTTGTAACTCCATTTGAGGTTTCCTTGGCAAACATTCTAGACCAGTTTGCCATCTCCTCCTCCAGCTCATTTTACAGATGAGGAGCTAAGGAAAAGAAAATCAAGTGACTTGCCCAGAGTCATACAACTCAGGTCTCCTGACTCCATTCCAGTTCTCTCCACTGTGTCACCTAACTGCCTAAATATTTATTAGACATTTAGTGGTTGCACTAAGAGCTGGACGTATTCCCTAAAAGATAGTCAGTTCCTGTCTCCTCTTGCTCTCCTGATCCTGGTAATACTGAGCCTAATTATATGTAAATTATATGTAAAACACTGCATTAACTGTTGAAGATACAAACAGGTAAAATGTTTGCTTACCTTGTTACCTACCTTGCTATGTATTAGAAAATATTAAGTACAAAAGAGAGGTAAAGGAACTAGTGACTTGAGGAAACGCATCCTTCTATATCATTAAATAATAAAAGATTAATATTGTTCTTAAAAGCTAATGAAAAGGGGCAGCTAGGTGGTGCAGTGGATAGAGCACGGCCCTGTAGTCAGGAGGACCTGAGTTCAAATCCTACCTCAGACACTTAATAATTGCCTAGCTGTGTAGCCTTGGGCAAGCCACTTAACCCCATTGCCTTGCAAAAAATCAAAAACAAAAAACCAACTAAAAAAAACTAAAAAAAAAGTTAATAAAAAAGCCCTGGCAAGACCCTTTGGGATAAGGATTTAAAGCTCTTTGTCTATGGTCCAGTCAATCTCAGTTCTTGGGAGAGACTCAGAGATCTTCATAGAAGAAGCAAAATCCTAAGTGCTCTTTGACCATTTCATCTGCTAGTGCTTGTCAAGCTTCCCAGGTCACAGATTACAGCAGCACCTGCTGCTGCCTTACTAGGCTCCCAGAAAGTCCCCCTTCATTTCACGTGTTCTCATTCTCTCTGGTTCTCTCTGGTTCTCTGGATCCCTCTGGCTCTCTCTAGCTGTCTCTGTCTCTGATTGTCTCTGTCTCTGTCTCTCACTCTCACTCTCGCCTTCTCTCTCTCTTTTAAAAATAAATAGAACAAGTTAAAATTGAATTATCTGGGCATCTTGATCTCTGAAGTAAAGATCTCAGACTATTTATTTATCAAGTCCTATTACAGCAACAACACCTGTTGCAAGGTCAGACATTTAGCAGTTGCACTAAAAGCTGGACTTATTCCCTAAAAGATAGTCAGTTCCTGTCTCCTCTTGCTCTCCTGATCCTGGTAATACTGAGCCTAAGATAGCCAACAAATCTCCTAACTTAATTCTAATTCCCTGCTCTTTCATTGCCATCCACCTCAACCCTATTCTGCCAATGTGGCACTCTGGATCTTTATTCTACTGTGTCTTCTAGAATACCCATTAGAACATAATATATATTATAATATAATTATACATAATTTTATAGTATATAACATATATAATACTATAATTTAAAAATTTCCCCTTCACTTTAGACCCCTTCCTCTCTTGTCCCTTCTAATTTCTGGCAGTCACTGAGATTTGGTTCCCCATAATGACACTGAGTCCTCCAATATTGGTTGCACTTTATTTCCTTTTAGTACTGTCACTTAGCAACTTCACCTCTTTTGAGGTTCATTGAATTATGTCAATCAATCAGTAAGTCAACATTTTAATTTAAATGCTGGATGTTGGGGATTCAAAAGCAAAATCAGTCTCTAGCCTTAAGGAGATCATATTCTAATATCACAGAATTAGGTACACATTTAGAGCCAGGAGAATCCAGATCTCATTCAGGCACATTATTGCTTTTGATGTCACAGAAAGGTTGGTGGTAGAAAGTTGGAAGCCTCTACTGAGGAAAATTATAGATATGGACCCAAAACAGGGATGGGAGGGAGTTCAGAAAGGGGACAGAAGAGAATTTAAAGGTAGAAAGAAGGGGCATGTCAACATCAAACGTAACCCATATAAAGGATGGGCAGCCTCCCCCTACCCCTCATCCTTGAGGTTTTTGGCTTCTTACAGTTTACCATTTTGTACTGGGATCAACAAAAGCAAAAAAAAAAAATTCTTCAACTAAAAATCTAAATAACTAGTTTCTCAAGAACTATCTGGGAAAATCAACCTGAAGGACTGCCACCAAATTTAGGGGGAAAGTAAGAAGAATTTTGCAGGAATCTTGCCTCTTTCTGTATAGTATCAGACAGCAAACCTGAAAAAAATTTTTTTCTGCTCATCTCATTTCTCAACATTCCTTACATTCATTCGGTAATTGAGAAAAGTTTCTTAAAAACAGCATTATAGTTGGTCTGGCTTTAAAATCCATCCTACTGTAAATTTCTTAACAAGCCAGCCAATAATCTCTTTGAAATACTCATTCTTTCTTGAAATGTTAAAGTCATTGTCTAGCTATGTTGAGCATATGAGTGATCATTCCCATTCCCTAAGTTAGCACTAATCTTATTCAGAAAGTTCCTTAACAAATAGCAACCAGAAAAGAGAGGTCAAGTAAATACTTTGTAGCAAGAATAGATCCAATAAAATATGAGGCATGATAGGAAACAGATACCAACACATATAGAAGCATGGAGAATAGATTGGAAAACCATGAGAATATCAAGGAAAACACTTATCAATGAAGAACAGACATAAAAAAGGAAGAGTACTTAACTCTAAAGGAAAAATTCAACCAAAGGAAGAAAGAAACCAAATGTAATTTGTTAAAGCAACATTCCTTGCTACGGTGGCAAAATATAAGTCAAGGGAATGCACTGTAGTTTTCCAAACCAAGCAGTCAATAGACTTCTTTGCCAGAAATGTCAGATCTGGGATCACACCGCTAGTATATGTCAAAGGCAAAATTAAATGCAGATCTGCTTTTTGTGGTGGCAAAAATTTTGTGGAAATTGAGGGGATGTTTATCAATTGGGGAATGGTTAAATAAGTTGTGATATGGGAATGTAAAGGAATATAATTGTTCTATAAGAAATAGAAAGTAGATTTTAGAAAAACCTGGAAAGACTTCAATGAACTGGCGCTAAGTGGAGAAAGAAGAACCAGGAGGACATTGTAAACAATAACAGCATCAATGCATAATGATCAACAATGATAGACTTATCTCTTCAGTGATCAAAAGCAATTCTAAAAGACTTGTGATATAAAATGTCATTCACATCCAGAGAAAGAACTATAGAGTCTGAATACAGATCAAAGCATACTATTTTCATTTTTTAAAAAAATCTTTTCTTTCTTTTTTGAGGGGAGAGGGGGAGTTACAAGGCAAAGAGGTTAAGTGACTTGCCCAAGATCACACAACTAATTACGTATTAATTGTTTGAGGTTGGATTTGAACTCAGGTCCTTCTGATTCCAGAGCTGGTGCTCTATCCACTGCATCACCTAGCTGCCCCTTATTTTTTCTTTCTTGTGGTTTTTCCCTTTTGTTCTAATTCTTCTTTCACAGCATGACCAATATGGAAATATGTGCAAAATAACTGCATATATAACCTATATCAGATTACTTGCTATATTAAGGCAGGAGAAGGGAAGGAGAAAACTACAAAAATAAATGTTGAAAACTATATATATAATTGGAAAAAAAAGAAAAAACTAAGTGAAGATTTGCTTTACTCCAACAAATAGTTTACTGGACTTGGAGTCATAAAGATCTGAGTTCAAATCCTACCTCAGACACTTAGTAGCAGCTTTATGGTCATTGCCAATTTATTTAGACTCAGCCTTAGGTCCCTCATTTTAAAAGATCAGATAATAATAATACCTACTTCACAAGTTTAGGAAGGGTCAAGGAAATAATATTTGCAAAGGATCAAATGGGATAATCTCTATAAAGCACCATATGTATTTTAGCTAGTAAGGACAATCCTCTATGTACTATATGCCCTTATTGTTATTATATATACATATATATCCATAATATAGCTATATATATATTTATAAAAAATCTCAGACAGGTGAAACTATGGGTCATTCACATATTGAATTCCTGGGCTTTTGTATTTGGTGACCAGAAAAAATTAATGTAGCATTCAATGAGACTTATGTCTGTACTTCAGTATTAGCAATAATGGAATTTCTGGGTTGGAAGGAATCTTAGTAGCTATATAGCCCAACCCATAGCTGAAAAAGTAATCTCTCTACAATATACCCAACAATTGTCTATCTAATTTTTGCAGGAAAATTTCCAATAAGACAATTCATGACCTGCCAAGTGTATTTCACTTTTGTCTCTACAACATCCACTCATTGCTCCCATTTCTGTTCTCTAGCTTTAATCAGAACAAGCAAACCCATCCTCAGATACTTGAAGGCAACTGTCATGTACCCCTAAGTTCACTTTTCTCCTTCACTTGATCTTTATATTACACAGATTCAAGATCCTCCACTATCATGCTTGCCTTTCTCTGAAAAACCTCAATAATCTCCACCGTATCAACATCAATCCTAAAATGTAATGACCAGAACTAAACATAATACTCCAAATTCAGTATGACCTCAGCAAAAGACAGTGGGCCTATCACCTCCCTCTAGTCATGCAAACTAGGTCTCTCCATGTTACAAAAGATTACATTAGATGGGGATGGGAAGTCACAGATGATTCCTACTAAGTTTATAATCCACTACCAAGGTTCTATGATGATTTGGAAATAATACGGGTAAAGTTACCATAATATTAATAATTCCTCAAGGTACTACTTTTAAACTGGTAAAATAATTAATAAAAATAATTAATATGGTATCCAACCTGCTTTGTTATTAGGACCTGCATAGGCACTGGAAGATTCCTATTTCATGCTTGTAATTTATAAGTCTCAGATGTCTTTTAAAGTCTCTTACAGCTGTTAAACTGCCACCAAATCCCCATTACCGGCCTTTTCATTCCTAATAGTTCCTATATGAAACTATTACTACTACTGCTTAAGTAGTGTTTAATTAATAAAAATGACAGTTCACATTTATATATATATATATATATATATATATATATATCACTTTGAGAGTTGTTTTAAAAAAAGTTCTTCACATATACACTATCACATTTGCTCTAAATTGTGCAACATTAATAAAGTAGAATACAATAATGCCATCAAGATGGACAAATATGAAGAATGCAAAGAAATTTGAATGCACCTTTATGAAATAGTGTAAAGCAAGAAATCAGAATCAATAAAAAGGAATGTACACTAATTATAAGTGTACAAAATGAGAAATAAATGAGATTGATGGACAGACTGTTCTGTCACCTTTCTTTATATCTCCAATGTTTGATAAAATGCCTGGTAAATGGTAGATGTTTAATAAATTGTTGTTCGGTTATTTCCAACTTTTTTGTGATGCCCATCTGAGGTTTTCTTGGCAAAGATACTGGAGGGGTTTTTTTTGCCATTTTCTTTTCCAGTTCATTTTACAGATGAGGAAACTGAAGCTACCAGGGTTAAGTGATTTGCCCAAGTTCATACTGCTAGTAAGTGTCTGAGGTCACATTTGAACTCAGAAAAATAATTCTTCCTAACTGCCTGATGCAGCACTCTACTGTGCCACCTAGCTGACCACTACTTAATAAAGTCTTGTTGACATAATATCTTAGAGGAAAGGACTGATGAACTGTTTTTATAAATATATATAGAGAGAGACTATCAGTATATTTTATACACTGAAATTAATCCCAACATATATCATTCAGCAAATTTCATTAATTTCACTGACATACAACAAAAGTTGCTATAACTTTTTTTTTAAATCTAAAGCAATAGGGTTAAGTGACCTACCCAAGGTGACACAGCTAGGCAATGATTAAGTTTCTCAGACCAGATTTGAACTTAGGTACTCCTGACTCCGGGGCTGGTACTCTATCCACTGAGCCACCTAGCTTCCCCTATTATAACTTTTTTTTTAGGTTTTTGCAAGGCAAACAGCATTAAGTGGCTTGCCCAAGGCCACAAAGCTAGGTAATTATTAAGTGTCTGAGACCGGATTTGAACCCAGGTACTCCTGACTCTGGTGCTTTATCCACTACACCACCTAGCTGCCCCCTGCCCCTATTATAACTTTTTTATCAAAGGTATATCTATTAATATTGTCAATGGGTGTGCCTTTAAAAAATTAACAGATTCCTTCTGGCCTTCCTCTTTTGAATAAAGGAAAAGACAGTAATTCAATCATTAGTATTATTTGCCAATATGTCCTTCCAGTTAGAGTCTGTCTGGCTTTGATTTAAAGGAGTCTTCTATCTCTGTTTGCCATCTTGCTTGGATTTTGGAGCCTTTGGAGCCATCTCGTGCCAAGATGCTTCAGCAAAATGCTAAAGTAGCCTGTGGGTAGGATTTTGCAATAAGTCAAACTAAGCAAGGTAAAAAGAAGAACATCTTTTTAAAAGTCCCTTTCTTTTTCACCCTCAACACATCAGATTCACATCTCTTCACAAACTACAGAAATAAAAGTACTCTTCAAAGTATTCTTCAATACTAAACTGATCCATAATTCTATCCAAATTAACAAATTGCTTCACATGAAAGGGAAACTAGTTTTCTATTTCCTGTAATGGAAAAAGGAGGTCTGCTGTCTTCAGAAAAAGCATTATTGACAAGGCCACAGATAATTAGACAAACTTGAAAAAAATAGGGAAATAATTTTCTTATCTTATCCCAGCATTTCTTCATAGAACCTAGAACTCCAGTATTTTTTTTATTTTTGCAAGGCAATGGAGTTAAGTGACTTGCCCAAGGTCACACAGCTAAGTAATTATTAAGTGTCTAAGACTGGATTTGAACTCAGGTACTCCTGAGTCCAGGGCAGGTGCTCTATTCATTGTGCCACCTAGCTGCCCCAACCCAGTATTTTTATAAATAAGAATTCCAAGAGAAAAGTTTAATATCGGTGAATTCTCTTAGGATGTACACTTTTCCTCCCACAGTAGTTTAGGGTCCCTCTCAACTCAGAGGAAAAACAAATGGATATATAATTTATCTCATTGTATCTGACTATTCCTGGTAGTATCTTTTCTTCTCCTCACCCCAACAAAGTATTTAGTTATATCCTTGGTTCACTGGGTCAATATCTAAAAACGCTTAGCATGTGACAAAAAAAAATCAGAGTTTCACAAAATTTACAATGGAAATGGATTGTAAAGATCATCTAGTCTAACCCCTTCTTTTTTACTGACAAGGACACAGGCACCGGAAAGTAAAAATATATACCTAACATTGTCAGGAAACCACCTACTCCTGTTATTGCCCCCCCCCAATCAAGTGTCATAGATCTCTAATAGACTTCCTTAGCCCCTTCTTCTCTACCCAGGATCTTGCCTGCTCCACTGCCCCTCCAGAAAAAAAAACCCAGAAAATAAAAGAAAAAGAGAAAAGTTTTAGGACTAATTCCCGCCTTGTGATTTACTTGAAAAGACAACCATGTTCTATCCAAGTTCTATCTGACCCTGACTAATACACCTGCCTTCAGTGGGTTCTGTCCATGTATCTCAAGCCCCAGTGTGCCCTGTGTTCAAATTAGTTTAGAAAATATTACTATATTATCTGAGATAAGAAAGCCCCCTGAGATAACTTCCATATGGGAATACAACGACCAGAATCTAGAACCACTTCATACTTCAGGTTATTTCAAAGATACATGTCCCAACCTCTCAACTAGCTCAAAAGCTCCTCAAGGATAGCAACCAAGTCATTATTCTCCTCCTGACCCTGATCCTGGCTTTTGGACTTCAAAATCATGGCCCGGTGCCTATACCCTCCCCCCCAAAAAAAACACTTTGCAACTCCTTGTTGTGTGCTGACTCCCCCCATTAGAATGTAAGCTCCTCGAGGGCAAAAACTATTTTGCTTTTTTTGCCTCTGATTATATCCCAGCACTGAGCCTGCAAATAGCAAGTACTTAATAAATGCTAGTTTCTTTCCTCTCCTTTTTTTCTTTCCTTTATTCTTTCCTTTTCTTCCTTCCCTTTACTGCTTCCTTCCTTTCTTTCCTACCTTCCTTTTTTCTTCTTTCCTTTCCTTCATTTTTTTCCTTTCTTTTTTCTCCTTCATTTCCTTCCTTCTTTCTTTCTCCCTATATACTATCAAAATAAGGTATAATTACCCTTTTAGAGTTCTGCAAATATGCCATCTCTTGGCACATGATGCCAAGCAAGATAACCAAAATGACAAATAGTAATTTGGAGGCCAACAGACATATCAAGGTTTCTGAACAAAAGGCTTACTTTTATTATCGGTTCCCTTCCTGATAATGTATTTTGTTGGCCTCTGGGGACAGTTTCTTCAGAGAGCAATGCACAACACCTGAATTCTTACTAATAACCCCGAGTCTAGGTCCTTATTTAAAGTTTATATTATTCTTTGTCTTCTGCTATTCTACTTGCCCTCACTGAAGCACAACTACCACTTTTCTGCCACATCTTTCTGCCATTTAACTTGGCTAATTTTCCCTTTGCATAAAGGGTTTAATGTTCTGGAAGGAGAATTGATATTCTGCTGAGTATTCCTGCTTACAGTTCATTTATGCGAATTCATACCTGTTCCAGCACAGATCCCTGTGACCTTCAAGCTAATGAATCTTGCAAATGTGATCCAAATGAATTTTTAGTAAAAGATATGATCACTGAATGTGGTGCCAAAGGTGTCCAATAGAGTATGGTTTATAACAAACAAGAGGCCAGTGGCTTAAGGAAATTAGAGGTAAAGCTTATGGAACTATAGGGTAAGGAAGAGAGAAGTCTTGTCATGAGCAGGAAATTAACCTCAAAGCAGGGATTCTTAACCTTTTTTTTTAATATCCTGGCCCCTTTTGGCCCAAGGGAAGCCCTTTTCAGAATGATGTTTTTAAATGAACAAAATAAAGTACTTCAACTTACAAAGGAAACAAATTATACTGAAATCAAATTTTCAAAATATTTTTTAAAGCAAGGTCAAGAATCCTTGGTTAAGAATCCCTGCAATAGGAAGTAGTGCTCTGATTGAATGCTGAATGAAACTGGGGATTATAAGAAGCAGAGGAGGGAATGAATGCCAGGCAAGGGGAGATACTAGGCACAGGTTCAGAGATAGAAAGTGGAATGAAGCATCCGAAGAACATCTAGCGATTGGAATGGAGAACAAAGGGGAGTAATAGAAAATTATTATAATTTGTGAAGTTATTAAATAGTATCCTATCTAATTATTACATGACCCAAATAGCCAAATAATGAACCGATGCTCAGCATGGCATAGTGGGAATAACTCTAGGTCTAGAATCTGAAAAACACTATTCTCCCCCTCAAAGTTCTTCAAAGAAGATATTTTTATCATTTAGTTCTTGGCATATTCATTCATCATTGCTCATGTGTAGACTTTTGTCCCTCCTTTTCCCATCTTTTGACTTCCCGAGCTTCCTTCAAGTACCAGCTAAAATCCCACTTTCTATAGGAAACCTTTCTTAATCCCTCAGTTCTAGAGTTTTCCCTCTGTTGATTATATTCTGTTTATCCTTTGTATATTGGACACTTGGGTGGCATATAGAACCCTGGGTTTGGAATCAGGAAGATTCAGCTTCATGAGATCAAATCTGATCCCTAGCTCTTTGACCCCGGGGCAAGTCACTTTACCTTGCTTGCCTTAGTTCCTCACCTATAAGATGAGCTAGAGAAGGAAATGAAGGAAATGACAAACCATTCCAGTATCTCTGCCAAGAAAATCCCAAATGGGGTTATGGAGAACTAGAAAAAATTGAAAAATAATATTGAAATTAACAGCAATTCTCTTTGTATGTATGCACGGTGGGGAGGTGGCTATATGTGTATTTAAAATTTATCTATACAACATTGTTCACATGCTGTCTCCTCCATTAGAATGTGAGTTCCTTGAGGGAAGTCTTTCTATCCTCAGAACTTAAGATATAATAAGTATTAATACTTATTGACTGTCTGGATTTGTTTTGGAAGACATCTATCCTATGTCTGATATGAATGACATTTGAAAGATCATTTACCTACCTTTCCATGGTGGTATACACTTTATATTTTGATTTTTTTTTTTGCAAGGCAAATGGGGTTAAGTGGCTTGCTCAAGGCCACACAGCTAGGTAATTATTAAGTGTCTGAGACCGGATTTGAACCCAGGTACTCCTGACTCCAAGGCCGGTGCTTTATCCACTATGCCACCTAGCCACCCCATTTTGATCTATTTTTAAACAAAGATTTTTAAACTCTTTTGTATTACTACAGAATTGTAAGTTCGAGTAAAGACTCAGAAACCAGATCCACTGGCATAGTGTCAGTTTTCTTGGTTAAGTCTTAGTTATTTTTCCTCTTCTTTTTTCTTTTCTTTCTTACTTATTTTGTACTGTTGAGCACTAACTGCTTAGTCTCACTGTCTATACTTAGAACCAAAGAGATTTCAAATCTCTTCTGCATATGGTAGGGAGGAAAATGGGGTAGAGGCCTTCAAACTACTTTGTTACTTACTAAAGAGTAACCAAATTGGCTAATTAAGAGAACTTTTCCTTCTTGACTTGACTGTGATGAAATTTCCTGCTAATAATGAAAAAGGGAAAAGGGGGAATGCTGAAGGAGCAAGAGCACACTAGTTTAGTTCTAGGTAAATGAAAGTTGACACTAATCTTATTTTTCATTGTTATGTAATAATCACCAGACTTCCAGAATCCTCCACACTAGAAAGCAGAAATCATAGAAAACAATTCTTGACCCTGAAACAAATTAAAGTCTCAACAGGAATATACAATAATCCGCACACACACCCCAGCAGCAAGCCACAGTTACTGCCGCTGCTACCTCTTGTTGAGATGATATATGGGATTGTGAATTGCTATGCCACTGGAATGCCATGAGCGCCCTCTGATGGATTTAGGAACTGCAATTTTTCTTGAGTTTCTTGGAGGGAAAGGAGGGAGAAAAGGGACCCTCCCATCTCTCACAGAATGAGCATTTCTTGAGAAAAGGAAAATTCTAAGAACAATTCTTGAAAACTCTTGTGTGTGAATAAGGTTTTGAGGTTTGGGGGTTTTTTTGGGGGGGGCTCCCATTTTCCATAGGGCATGACATAAATTACTTCAGATCCATGATAACTAACACTGAAATAAAAAAAACTTCTAGAAAGAAGGGAAGGAAAATGCTGAATAAGAAAAATTATGATTGGCCAGATGGCGGTAGTGTAGTGGTGGCTAACATTTATATAGGGTTTAAGGGTCACAAAGCACTGTTTATATAGTATAACATTTTATTTTCACAACAATCCTGTGAGTTAGGTACTATGCCTACCTCAATAATCTGTTCAATAAGTTCTTAAAGAACACAGACCAAGTGTTTGTTGTAGAGCAGGTGTTTTATAAATGCTTAACTTCAAGGAAGTAGCAGAATGCCCAATGAATTAGTTATGGGATCATGGATTCAGAGAAAAACACTATTGCCTAAGAAAATGGAGAAAATTAAGAAAAGTAAATGGTTAATTGTGGGAATTGAGTGAACAACACTGCCTCCAACTTGTGTCTCAATTCTGGAGCTAGCTCATTTTCCTTTCTTTTCAATTATGGGTCTAGTCCAAATTCTGTCCTCTAAGAAAGTTCCATACAACTGTGTGAATTAAAAAATAAGCTTATTGGATTGTTTGAACCTAACCCTGTTGGGAAGTTGACATACCTCTAACTACTGCTTAGAGACCTTTACCTAATGACAAAGGTTATGCTGACTAAAAAGTCAGTTAGATCCAAAGATTGATGCACAATTATACATTTTAAGCAACCCCCTTCTTATCTAAAAACTGGCCCCATACTGATCAATCAATTATTGTTTCCATGTTCTTTTAATTGTTTACAGACAGTTGGAAGAAGAGGGACACCTCTTCTGAATTCAGGGAAATACCTCTCAATGTGGAAAGTCTCTAATCTTTCATCCAATTAGAAATCAGATTACCCAATTTTGTATTGTTTCCTTTTAATTAATTGACCTTATTTGATTGTTTTTTTGTTTGTTTGTTTTTAGGTTTTTGCAAGGCAAATGGGGTTAAGTGGCTTGCCTAAGGCCACACAACTAGGTAATTATCAAATAATTATCAAATCTGAGACCAGATTTGAACCCAGGTACTCCTGACTCCAGGGCCGGTACTTTATCCACTGTGCCACCTAGCCGCCCCTGATTAATTGTTTTTTAATGTATAAAAGTCTATTTCCCTCAGTTTTGGGGGTCTAGACCTAAGCTGAGAGCAGTTTGGTCTCCATTTTTGGGCAATTGCCAAGCATTGTTTAATAAATAGATATGCTCAGATGATGAAACCTTTGTACCCTCAGTCATTTCATTTTTTACTCACCACACTGAATAACCCCATCATTTTTCAATTGTAGAAAACAGTCCAGAGGGGTTCAGTGTCCTGTCCAAGTAAGTAGCAGACAGGGTTAAATGATTTGCCCGTTAAGTGTCAAAGATCAAATTTGAATTCAGCTCCTTCTGATTCCTGGGCTTGAACTCTGTGGATGGAGCACTAGACTCGGAGTCAGGAAGACTCATCTTTCTGAATTCAAATCCAGCCTCAGACACTAGTTGTGTGACACTGAGCAAGTCTCTTAACCCTGTTTGTCTCAGTTTCCTCAGCTGTAAAATGAGTTGGAGAAAGAAATGACAAGCCTACTCCAATATTTTTTGCTAAGAGAACTCCAAATGTGGTACATGACTGAAATGACCTTCATTTCAGTCATGTACCACATTTGGAGTTCTCTTAGCAATAACAAAGCTTCAGTTACCATTTCATGGAATACCACCTGAGAAATCCTGAAATCATGAGAAAATGAAGAGAAAATCAGACCTGTTTTCCCTATCAAATAATGTTGAAAGTTTTTTGTTGTTTTTAGTCTTCAGATCTTAGCAGTCAGGAAATATATCTTTTAAAATATCATCATGTATACAATTGTCATTTGATATCATAATATGTACACTGAAATGATTGAGATAGAGATTGGAACTAAATACAGAATAACTGATTATTTGACAAGTAATAAGCACTTAAATGATTGTTGATTGAATGATTGCTGTGGGAAAGGTACTCAGTGACAACTTCCAGAAAAGGGGACTTTATGTGATGCAACTTATCTGAGGAATTATATTGAGAATCATGAATAAATGAGAACAGTCTTAATCATATGAAAAATACAACCATAAAAATCATATTGGAGCAACTAGGTGGTGCAGTGGATAGAGCATAGAGTGGATAGAAGGACCTGAGTTCAAATCCAGCCTCAGAAACTTAATGGTGATCTTGGGCAAGTCACTTAAGCCCATTGCCTTGCAAAAAAAATCAAATTAATGAAGAAATTTTGATATCATTAGATTGTATAATGTAGATGAGAACCTAGCATAGTGACAAGCATACTGGCTTTGAGTCAGAAGATCTGAGTTTGAATACTGCTACTTACAACTTGTATAATCTTGTACAAATCATTTCTCCATAGGCCTCAGTTTTCTCATCTGTACAATGCAAGTAGGACTAAATGACCTCTTTTGTTGCTTTCAGCCCTAGATCTCATGATTTCATTAATCTCTCCACATTAAAGACTTATCTCTTCCATTTTCTTTCATAAGAAACCTCTTTGAAGGTTCTATGGTAAGAAGGAAAGTTCATGAGAGACAACCTTTGTAACAACTCTTTCTAGTTTCCACTATTGCTCTTAGAGAGCTGATTCAACCAAACAGCCTTGCCTATGAAAAACTCCAAATTAGTCAGTTTGTCTTGGATACTTTCCTATCTTGGTTCTGCTACTCCCTGCCCCCCAAGTGCCAGGATTCCAATCTATTCTACAAGAGCCTTGTTTCTTTATGGTATCTTTGTTAAGCATCTGTCAGAGTCCTCAACTAGACCAGTGCCACCCCTTACTCCTTAATTATTTCTCTCTCTCTCTCTCTCCCCTTATTCCATTTCAGGACTCCTATTTCCCCAGGGCTGCAATCCCAACTAATAAAGCCAGACAAAAGGAAATTCGGAAGACAAATTAGAATAAGGAATTAGTGACTGATAGCATCATAAAATTTTCCACCCTTCAAATATCATCCACTTTTTTTGTTTCTTTTTTGAACATATAACCTATTCTTCAATGAGAGTTGATTAAGGATACCAAGAGATTAAGTGACTTGGAGAGACAATTTGTATTAGAGGCAGAACTGGAACCCAGATCTTCCTGATTCCAAGGGTGAATACCCTCTAAATTCCTGCCTCTTGGTATTGGGGTATCCTCTTGAACTAGGGGTGGGCTAAATACAAAGAAAATCCAAAGAAATTAATTTCTTGGTGGAGTTATAGACAATGTATGACTAAAGAGTTCCAAATATATTTTGAATAAAAAAAAGTGCCTTCCTTATACCCTTCAAATTTTAACCAAAAGGCAACCATCTGCCACACTAATAGATACAAGGACTGCCTTTCTAGGTCAGAATAAGACACAAAAATAACAGGGATCCAGCAAGGTAAACAACATTTCAGTCGTTTTACTTGTGTCCAACTCTTCATGATTCCATTCGGACTTTCTTGGCTAAGACTGGAGTGGTTTGCCCATTCCTTCTCCAACTCATATGACAGATGAGGAAACTGAGGGAAAAAGGGTTAAGTGATTTGCCCAGGGACATATAGTTGATATCTAATGCTAAGTTTGAACACATCTTACTGAATTTAGGCTCCAGTGTTCTACCCATTGCACCACCTAGCTGCCAAATAACAAAATACCACTTCTTTCTCATCTCTCTAATGGTACCACCCACTCTATACCCTCCCCCCCAAGAAAAGATCAGATTTTCTGTTTATAAGGACCATGGGGTGGGGGTGGGGGGGATCTATCATCTGAATTTATGGTTCAGTGAAAATTGCAATGGTTCCGAGGGCAGATGCACTTGGGTTTAAAGCCAGATTTTGCTCACTACCTAGATGACTTTCAACTAACCACTTTTCTCTGCATCTGTTTGAAATTTTGATTTTGGATTAGATAGTTCCAGTGGTCTTTTCAACACTAAATCTTTGATACTGCTCACCTTTAAAAAGTTTACTCTTCATTTAGTAAAAACATTTTTAAGTGATCTCTATAACAAAGAAGATAAAGTTACTAGAAAGTAAGAGCTTTAAAAATCTTTGCTCAAGACTTTAGTAATTTGCAAACTTCAGTTTACCCCAAAAATCATTTTTGAAATTGTGATCATCCATCACCATCAAATCACAGCTCAAGTTACATCATCAATCCTCAAACTGAGCTGGGCATAGATAGAACAGATTCAAACCTCAGAATGGTAGATTGTTATTTTTTAATTCTTTTTATGACATGGCTTATACAACTTGACTATCTACACTAATCAAATTAAATAACCATTTGTCAAATCCCCACTGCACTTTATGATGTATCTATGAAGCATCTAAGTCCTATGAAGAATGATATTCTAACATTTTAATACTGGAGTACAGACAGGAAACTATTCCACAATAGCAAATGAAATAAATTACTCATCCTGTCATTTCTTCCATAGTTATGTGGCATGCTCTATAGGTTTCTGTGAACTTCTTTATTTTTTGTTTTATGGCAATATTTAATTTAAGCCCTGATTGTCAGTCACCCCTAAAGTATGTTTGTCCTACTTTGTCTGCTTCTGGGCTGGAGATCATTTAACTATAAACCCCATGTCAACACGGAGAAAAGGAATGCCAGAAAATATTCCAACTCTAGCATTCCACAGTTTTGCTATGATTTATGAAAAGCAAAGCAAAAGGAAAAGGAGGGGGGGAATGATGGAAGTCAGTGGATTACTAAGAACAAACCCTGGATTTGGAATTCCCAGATTCCTTATCATAATTATGATTTCTAAATTCCCATCCTGGGGTCTGATCCAGGTGTTGTAAGGTATAATAGTCACAAAGGCTTTTTTATTTTAGCAAAAATTTCAATTACAAATTGACACACTTTCATTAAATTCACACTTTTATGGTTAAATATATTAGGTCTATCAATATATACAAATGTGGTACCCATCTATAAGTAATTTGAATAGGAATGGTAAATTTGTACAATTTCCAAATATTTTTTAATACAGTACATGATCTCTTCTTTTAAAAGATACATTCCATAAATCTTCGAAGGATGTGCCTGACTGTTTATTTAAGACTTATGTAGCATTTGAATGAGATGAATGACCTTTCAATTCTAATGATCTATAAGATTACAGGGCAAAGAACCCCACCCATTCCCATTCCCTGAAGGGGTGTCCCCCTTTATTCTAGCACTTTGGAATTTTAATTACAATAAAAAAGAAAAGGATTCATACTACATACCATCAAGCAAGAACCCCTAATCAAAATGGACTTTCTTCTCCTGACTGGGAGTGACTCCTATCAACAAATATTTCAGCTTTCTGGACTCCTACAAACTGATGACATAAATAAAACCCACACATTTCTTAAAAGTGAAAAGGCCCGCAAGAGAGGAGGTGGGAACAGAAGCCACCAAATGCTTCAGAATGAAGGAAACAAACCACGACAGGCATGACTTCTAGCCTCTGAGAAGCGGTTTTCCCCCCAGAAGCTTACAGAAGCATTGACATTTTTTAAGTGCCTTTCCAACATTTCAGCACCCACAGCATCCATTTCTGTGTAAAACCTCTGCTTTCACAACAAAACCCTCAGGAGAGCTGAAGCTTCTCCTTTGTGCCCCATCCCTCGTTCCTCCCACCCACCCCGACATCAGCTCCCCAAAAGGAATGAGGTTTTGGAGGGGGGGTACCCCACCAGAGATTTGGGTATTGATTAGAAACTTCGCACGCGCAAGAAGCCAGACTCGGACATCCTTCTCAAACTCAGACTCGGGGTGGTCCTGCGGGAGCCCCTTAGCTTGATCCTTCCCCCTGTCTTCCCGCAGTTGTCTGCCATCCCTCGCGGACAGGTGAAGCGGAGAAGGAGGAAAGTTACACTTTGAGAAGGGCCCCCCGAGTCCTCCGGGGTCCGCGCAGAGCGCGCCCCTTCCCCGGCTGCAGTGAATGAGAGTGGACAGGTTAGTGGCGCGCGGCAGGGCGCAGCGGGGCCAGGAGCGGCCGGGCCGCGGGAGATGGAGAGGAGGAGGAGGAGGAGGAGAGGAGGAGGAGGAGGAGAGGAGGAGGAGGAGGAGGAGGAGAGGAGGAGGAGGACCTGCTCCCCGGGGACCGGGCACTGTACCTGGCGCCTTCGCCGAGGCCAAGTAGACGAGCGCGGCCAGGACGAGCAGCGGGAGCCCCGGGAGCCGGGCTGCGCGCCCCGGGAGAGCCATGGAGCCCAGGGGCGCCTGGTGACAGCCCGGGCCGGCGGCTCGCTGCCTCTGCGGGAGCCCGGACGGAGCCCGGACCGGGAGGACTGCGTGAGGGCGGACGCGCTCCGGGGCCCCGGCGGTCCCCACCAGCCGCACCCGCACAGCACCAGTGACCAGCGCCCTCACAGCCCGGCCCCGCGCTTCATCTCTGAGCAGCCTTTTGCCCCGGCTGAGGCTCTTTCTAGGTGTCCCTCTGCCTCCCCCTGCCGGGGCGCGCGGACGGGATGGGGTGCCCAGAAAGGCGGGGCACGGGAGACACCGAGTGGGTGAGGGTAACGGAGCGCGGCGGCTTGCAAAAGGGTTGATGTGTCAAGAGAACAAGCCAAGGAAATTCCTTCCCTCCTCTAACCCCTCTTGTTCTTTGGCTCTACAAACGCCTTTTAACTTCCAAACCAAAGAATCCGCTTGGTCCTCTTTAATAAATACCTCCGGATAATACAGAAATGAACCTTATCCAGAATGCTTCACATCCCTTTCCAGATTCCTCTCGTTTTGTGGCTTGCCCCATCTATTCTACTCATAACTAGATCAATCATTGGGTTTTTTTTTTTATTATACCCGACCATCTTTTCTGGATATCACATGCTGATTGTAAAAGGCCCTGCCTCAGGAATAGACTTATTTGACCTTAGTTCCTCCAGCTGCTCTCATTTTTATAGAATACGGGTACTCTGTATCAATAGTGCGCCCTCAATTCCATCCATCCATGTTAAGCAACTACCAATACAAAGAAAGCACCGTGTCAGACGCTGGAAATAGAAATTTTACAGAATCCCTGCCCTCAAGGAACTTACAATATATATAAAAAAAGATAGAGAAGAAACACAAATAAAAGTGATACAAGATAGCATGAACTAGAAATAAAAGATAGATCGTAACAAAGGGCACTAGGAACTTTGAAAAGGCAGAGAAATTACCTTCTAATGGGTTGGTCAGGATGGGCACGCTGACTCCTTGAATGGGCAGATATGAGTAGGAAGTGCATTACAGAATCGTCTCAAAATCCTGACTAAACTATAGGGAAGGAAAAAAGCACTTGAGATAATATATGTCCCTCTTCCAAAAGTTTTTTTAAGGTATTTATAATTGCAAGTCGTTTGCTTTCTCTAATAATAACTAACATATATAGCACTAAAAGATTTACAAAACACACTACATATATTAGCTCATTTAGTCCTCACAACAACTCTGGCTGGTAGATATTATTACTATCCCTAATTTACAATTGAGTAAACTGAGACAGGCAGAGGTTAAGTGTCTTGCCCCAGGGTTACACAGTTGTTAAATGTCTGAGGAAGGATTACAATTCCCTTCTTCCTGATTTCCAAGTCCCATGCTCTATCCACTGTGCCATTTAACTGCTTCTAAGCCTCAGTTTCTTCATTTGTATAACAGGGATGATAATATGCCACTTCCTTTACCTAGTCTTGGTGAGGATCAAGTAAGATAACATGAATATGGCATTATTAAAGAGTGTAACTTATATAAATTTCTTTTATTATCAAATATTCAACCAGGCTTCTCGGAGTCTTAGCAAACCTAAAAATCTAGAGATTAAGTCACAAAAAGGTTAATAAACCACACAATTTCATGTAGAAACATGACCAGATTAGAATATAGTTTAAATACCTCTCCTTTCAGGAACTCTTCTCTAGTAACCTTGGACAAATAACAGCCCCTCAGGAGAGGATTTGACTAATTGGTCACCTGGTTCCAAATCTAAGTCCACCTGAGTCCATAATCCTACACTAGCTTTCCTTGATCTTCCTCTCTTATGAATTGCCTTGATGCCAGAATGCCTATTGGTTCTATAGAGCCATAGGTTCTATAGGTATCTCAAACTCAACGTATCTGAAACAGAACTAATCCTAGCATCAGAAAGACCTGAGATAAAATTCTGTCTTGATACTGGGCATGACCCTGGAAATGACACTTAACCTGTACCTTCCTCATCTATAAAATGGTGATAAAAAGCATTTATCTCTCAGGGTTATGGTGAGGATAAAATGAGGAATCTGTGAAGGGTTTTGAAACCCTGAAAGTGCTGTATCAGTGCTAACTCTTACTTCCCCAAGTTCCCACCTCAAATTGGTTCATAATTCCTGTTCCCTACCCCCAGTTGCTAATTGTACCATTTCTCCTCTCTATCTCTTTCCCTCTACTCATCTGGTCACTAGTTCCATCCCTCATTCCCACTCAGCTGGACTATTTAATAAGCTTTCTAATTACCTGCCTCAACTCTCTTCCTTCACCTATCTATCTTCTTCTAAAGTAGTTTTCCTCATGGAAATGTCTGGCCAAGTGGTAAGATACAGACTGTCCTAAAAGAATTTAAAAAGGGGAAAGGTCAATAAGATCTAACTCCAATAGCTTCCTATTACTTGTAAAATTGAACACAACTATCTCAATTTAACATTTAAAATCCTTCACAATTTGGTTCCAAACCGCTTTGTAACTTTTATTTACTCCTATTCTTATATGTTATTGTTTAGCCAAATGGCTTTTCTTGCTATTGCTCACATATGACTTTCCATCTTCGGTCTCCAGTTGCTTATTCTTTGAATGATTCTTTCTTCACCTTCACTTTAAATTCCTTCAAAGTTCAACACAAAGACCACTTTATCCTGATCCCTCCAGCCTCTAGTACCCCCCACAAAATGGCCCTGTTTATTTTATATATATATATATATATATATATATATATATATATATATGTATGTATATATATATTTGTGTACATGTCATCTTTCCCAATTGAATATAAACAACTCAAAAGCAGGCAGTTAATTATCAATCTTCTGTTGAAAAACATCTCTGAATTTTGCTAAGCTGGGCCTGTACTCCAAGTCTTTCTAGTTTAGTAGAGCTTGTGTACCATTGGCATAGACTCTGAGCAATAAAGATCACCTCCATAGCATGATAAAGTCAGAGGAGGACATAAATAGCAAAGAGAATCTTTTTTTTTTTTTGTTCAGCTTCACATGTATTCCTTGTGATCTCTGTTTTGTGCTTCTTTTGTATGACTCTTCCCACAAATTAGTATACCGCAAATGCTCAATACTCAAATAAATATGGAAAGATTGGTCCAAACTAGAGTGAACTAATATGTAAGTATCTATTGGGCAACTTCTAGTATCATATTAGGATCTAACTTTGTGATTGACAAACTTCTGCAACTTTTGGGAAATTTAAATTCCTTGATCCATTTTTTCAATTTTATTTTAACATTTATAAAATCTGTTTTTATGTGTCTTTCTTACAGTGAAGCATGCCCTTTTCAACAGTGGTGCATACAAGGGTACTATTTCAGCGTCATGCTGTACAAATCTGAGTTCAGATCTAAGTCAGAATTGCCCTGGATTCTGTTGAGATTGTCCTTGATTTGATAAGTTCAAAGAACTCACTTAAGTGTTCTGATTCTGATCCCATTCCCTCTAATAGCATGCCTGTGTCTAGAGAAGACTGCCTAAAAAGATGCTTCTAAATCATTACTAATTTTAGTTTTCAAAAAGAGAAAAGGAATCACTTTATGTTCATTTCTTACTGTGGTTTCTAACTCCTTCTAGGAATTTTAAAGTGCACAAAAAAAAGGTTTCTTTATTCCAGCCCATTTGACACTCACATCTTCTTCATTATTATTCTGATGATGTGTACCCTTTGATCATATCATCTCTTCATAAACTCCTGGGCTTCACAGCTTGGTTATTGAATGAATGTATATGTTCAAATCATCCTCTAGGACATTACAAGTTATCAACCCCTCTAATGTTCTTTACTGCCTCTAAATACATTAGATTGCACAGTATTTGGATGGTTTAAGATATAAGAATGAAAAAATAAGAGAGATTTGAACACCAAATAGAATTTTATATTTGCCCTTGGAGTTTATGGATTTATGGAGGTACCATGGCTAAACCTGGGTTTCTGGGAAGATCACTTTGACAGCTGAATGGAAGATGGACTAGAATGGGGAGACTTGTGGCAAGCTGATTAACCAATAGGTTATTGTAATTGTCCAGGTGTGAAATGATGAGGACCTATACCAGTGTGGTGGCAGTTTCAGAGGAAAGAAGGGGGTATATGTGAGACTTATTACAAAAGTTAAATCAATAGGACTTGGTAACAGATTGAATTGGGAGGATGACAGTGTGAAAGAGAATGAGGTGTTGAGGATGATACCTAAGTAGCAAGACTGAAGATGGTAGTATCTTTGACAGTAATAGAGAAGTTAAGAAGGGAGGTTTTGGGAAGAAATTAGTTCTTCTTTAGAGACATTGAGTCTAAGATGTCTTTAGAACATCCAGTCCCAAATGTCCAATAGACAGCTGGAAAGGTGGAAATGGAAGTTAGTACTGGTTAGACACTTCCTATGATGTTCAGTAGAGGTATGGAGTCATTCTTGTAATAGAGAGGTGAAATATGTGTGAAGTGCTCATTCTCCCATCTTCATCCAAGCTAGCTCTGCCTCCAAATATCATTCTCATGTTAAGTTTTAGAGGATTCCAAATAAGTCTCTTCCTATTGGTCTAAAGAAGATCACTTTTAATTTCTGGTTTATTTTCCAGATAAAAATAATAAACGCACAATGAAACAATGTGCCTATTAAAACCCATCTAAGAACTTGTGAGCTAAAAACAATCAGAATGCTAAATTAAACCAGGCTATAAAACTTAGGCAAATTCTGATAAATTTTGTACTTTTTTCTTTTAAATTCACTTTTTAAAATTCCCTTGTGTATTTTCCTCTAGACAGATGCTTGGATCCTTACAGCATGGAAATCAGGAGGAAAAAAGTGGGCTTGGTTAGGAGAGGTGGCAATGGTGGCTATGGGTGGGACTAGGGTTCAAAATCTAGGAAGAGTCTCCAAATTATAGTTGGCAAACGTAAACCATGGCCCAGACACTCATTCAATTTAAGGAAACAGATGTGGGCTGCCTTCCCAGTGTGTGCTTTCCTCAGCCCTACCAGGAGCCAAAAGAAAGGAGATCAGCCAATTAATCAATAGTAATTGAGAACTGAGTACTATGCTAGTTAATAAAGCAATTGTATACAGAGTACATTATAAGAGGTACCAAGCTTCTGGCTTCAAGTCAATTGATAAAAACTCAGAAATGGAAAAATCTAGCTACATTCCTTCCTGTCATTTGTCTGAGAAATGGCATCTGGATCATCCCTGGAGGCTGTCATGAAGCATTACCTTCAGGAACACAGAAATGCATCTGAATTCTGAGAACACGGGAGTTGGCATTTTGGCCTGCCCAATATTACTTAATGCTGGGGATGAGGTGGGAGGTTGGGAGATAGGGCAACAATGTGTTTTCCAATCTTGGAAACCCTAGAAAATACTGGAGAGTAGAGCTATTCAGACAGTTACAGCCCCCCACATCCTTTTTTTGATATTTTATTTTTATTTTTCTAACTACATATCTTTCAACATTCATCCACCTGGCATATTCATGTTACACATTTTCCCACCTCTCCCCCATTTCCACCCCATCCCTCCCCAGCATTTAATAGTCCTGTAAAAGTTGTATTAAGTACACCCATGTTCAACATGCCCACACTTTAGTTATTTTGTGAATGAGGAATTAGGACCAAGGGAAAAGAAAGAAAACCATGAGATTGGAAGGAAAAACATAGAAGTTTTTAGCATAGTGAACATAGCATCCATTCATATTCTGTGGTTTTGTTGTTGTTGCTTTCCTCTGGATAAGAACTCTCCCAGGTTGTCTCTGAACTGCTGAGAGGAGCTGCATTACTCATAATCAATTCACAATGTTGTTGCTTGGTTCTGCTCCCTTTGCTCAGCATCATTTCATGTAATTCTTTCCAGTCTTCTCTATAGTGCAGTAATTCATGGTTTCTTATAGAACAATAGTACTACATAAAATTCATAAACCTTAACTTGTTTAGCCATTCCCCAACTGATGGGCATCCCCTCAATTGCCAATTCTTTGCCACTACAAAAAAGAGTTGCTACAAATATTTTGGAACATATAGAACCTTTCACATTATTTTATGATTTCTTGTGGGTATATATAGTATATAGGCCTATTTCCTAAAAACTGCTTTGGCTACATCCTATAAATTTTGATATGACATTTCATTATTGTCATTTTCTTGGATAAAATGGCTGATTATTTCTATGGTTTGTTGTTTGATCGACCCATCCTTTTAAATTAGGTTTTTTGTTTCCAATTAATTTTTGGTTTATCTTTCCATGGCCCTTTATTACATGTAAGTTTTATTGCATTATGATCTAAAAAGCATGCATTTATTATTTCTGCCTTTCTGTGTTTGATTGTAAGGTTTTTATGCCCTAGTATGTGGTCAATTTTGATATAGTTATGTACTACAGAGAAAAAGGTATATTCTTATCTATCCCTATTCAGTTTTCTCCAGATGTCTATCATATTTAAGTTTTCTAAGGTTTACTTCACCTTAACTTCCTTCTTTTTTATTTTGTGCTTAGATTTATCTAATTATGAGAGAGGGAGGTTGAAGTGTTCCACTATTATAGTTTTCCTGTCTATGTCTCCTTGGAATTCATTCAGCTTCTCTAAGAATTTGGATGCTATATCACTTGTGAATATATGTTTAGTAATGATATAACTTTATTGCCTATAGTGCCTTTTAAGAATGTATGGCTTCCCTACTTATCCCTTTTAATGATATCTATTTTTGCTTTTGTTTTGTCTGAGATCAGGATTACTATCCCTGATTTGTTCCCTTCTGCTGAAGCATAATATATTATGCTCCAGTCTTTTACCTTTACCCTGTATCTCTCTGCTTCAAATGTGTTTCTTGTAAACACGTTTTGTAAGATTCTGGTTTTTAATCTATTCTGCTATCTGCTTTCATTTATGGGAGAGTTCATCCTATTCACATTTACAGTTAAGATTACTAATTCTATGTTTTCCTTCCATTCTATCTTTCCCCATTTATATTTTTCTCTTTCCTTTCCTCCTCATCCATGTATTGCTCCCCTTTAACTTTTCTTTTAAATTTTGACTTTACTTTTACCTTTGTTTTCCCTTTTATCACTCCCTTCTTCCCCTTTCTTTCCATTTCCCTCCCTTCTTCTCCCCCCATCCTACTGTATGATAGGATAGATTTTTAAACCAATTGGGTGTGTATGTTATTCCCTCTGTGGACCAAATCTATTGAGTAGATTTACTCAGTGTTCACAACCTCCCTTTTTTTCTCCACTACCTGGTATTATTTATCCACTAATGCATAGCCATTTCCTAGTACAGTCCTTTTTATTGTCTTTATTGTTTTAACCCTGTTTTATACCTATAACCCTTTTGTCAAAATATGCTCCTTTTATCTTCTTGAAAGAAGTACCATTCTCAATGGTTGATTGCTAGATTGATTGATAAGCAGCATTATCCTAGCCACTAAGTACACTCCCCTCTTCTGTCCCATTAGAAAAAATGCTTCTTGGGGTGGCTAGGTGGCACAATGGATAGAGCACTGTCCCTGGAGTCAGGAGGACCTGAGTTCAATTTCAGCCTCAGACACTTAGTAATTACCTAGTTGTGTGGCCTTGAGCAAGCCACTTAATCCCACTGCCTTGCAAAAACCTAAAAAAAAAAAATAAGAAAGGAAAAATGCTTTTCAAGAGACAACTCCCAGATAGATTTTTCTTTTAACTATGCAAAAAGTTTTTTTTTTTTAAATTCATTTCTTTTCTACTGGGCTCTTGCAACTTGAGCTACTGCCTAAACCAAAAAAAAAAAAAATTGTAGTTGTCATCCAAGATAAAAGAATTTTTTCAGATGATATAATCAGAACTCTGAAATTATGTGAGGGGAGAGAAAAGGGGGGGGGAGAGGGAGAGGGAGAGGGAGAGGGAGAGGGAGAGGGAGAGAGAGAGGGAGAGGGAGAGAGAGAGAGAGAGAAGGATGTTAGTGAATAAAAATGCTCTTTTGCCTAAAAATCTTTATCTCAAGCAAAATTACATGAAACAAGGTTGGAGGGGGAGGCTAGTTGGTATAGTGGATCGAGCACCATGCCCCTGGAGTCAGGAGTACCTGAGTTCAAATCTGGCCTCAGACACTTAATAATTACCTAGCTGTGTGGCTTTGAGCAAGTCACTTAACCCCACTGCCTTGCAAAAAAAAAAAAACCTAAAAAAAAAAGGTTGGAAAGATAGACTGAGGCCAAATTGTGAAGGACTTTAAATGACATGATGAGAAATTTATATTTTATTTAGTGGCATTAAGGGAACCATTGAAAATTCTTGAGGAGGGAAGTGATATGGTTAAAACTGTGCTTTAGGTAAATCATTTTAGTAGCTACATAGATAATAGATTGGAGATGGAAGAAACTGCAAGCTGAGTGAGGCCATCTAGATAGTCCATGTGAGAGCGGTTCTTTCATCACTAGGTTGTTTTACATGCAAATAAAGAGAATTATTTTATATACTCTATCATCATTTTCCATTCATTGTCCCCACCCATGCCCTTTTAATTATTTTATTTCCTTCTTCCTCAGTCTCTTCTTCTTTTATCCTCTCCTCACCACACCCCTTTCCCCACTTACCACAATTTCTTGTTCAGTCAATCATGTCTAACTTTCTGTGACCCCATCTTTTGGTTTTCTTGGCAAAGATCCTGGAGTTGTTTGCCATTTCCTTCTCCAGCTCATTTTATAGATAAGGAAACTGAGGCAAACAAGGTTAAGTGCTTTGCCCAAGTGTTTGAGGTTACATTTGAACTCAGGAAGATGAGTCTTCCTAATTGTAAGCCCAGTGATCTAGGTACCTTGTTACCTAGCTGCCATTGAGCACAGCTATGTAAGTCTTAAATCATGATTCATTTTCTAAGTTCCCATTGCTCTAATTGAATTCCACTAATACTCCTAGAGGTTACAATATGAGCTGCCCCATGAGAGCTCTTAAGGGAAGATATGAGGTGGGTCAAGATAGTACTCTAGATTTCTAATCAGGCTTATTCTTTAGATTGATAAATCAGGTATCCATGTTCTGCACAAGAGTTGGACAGCTTACTCAATTCAGTCAGAATTAGTAGGAGATAACTATATGAAGATGATTTAAATACCCAAAAGGTATCAAGTGCTATAACCTATCCCTACAAAGGCTCTCAGGGGAATTATCTTGATAGGGGAGTAAAGTGGACCCAGAACCTAGGCCTTTGTGACTAGCCAGTCTTGTATAGTCACTGATTGGTTGTTCAGTGAGCCAATCACAAATACATTCAGGGAACAGAAATTGTGACTTTCCCAGAGTCACACAGTTACTATGTGACTGAGATTTGATTTGAATTCAGATCTTTCTAACATGAAGCCCAGTGTCCTAGCCACTGAGCTACCAGCTGCCTCTAGAGGTATTGAAAGTGTTGAGTTTCTCCCACCTATAACATTCTATGATCTGTTGAACCTCTCTCTCTCTGAGTTCTATTATTATTATAATCAATTTGTTGTTGTTCAGTTGTTTTCTTGGCAAAGATACAGGAGTGATTTGCCATTGCCTTCTCCAGTTCATTTTATAGATGAGGAAAATGAGGCAGACAGGGTCAAATAACCTAAAGCTAGGATTAAACCACTAGAAAATGAATGAGGTCAGGTTTGAACTCAGGAAGATGATTCTTCCTGCCTCTAGGCCAAGTACTATGCCACCTGCCTCTAGGCCAGGTACTGTGCCACTGCGCCCATTACAATCAATAATAGTCAAATAGAGTCTACTAAAAGAAATTGTTGGTATTATTGTTCCATATTAGTATATATTAAGACTAGTAAATCCCTCACTGTCTAGCCATAAAACAATTATTTACAAATTTATCTACCAGCTTCATCTTTTATTTCTTATAGTGGTTTTAAAAAGCAAAGAATAAGTATATTAATGAAAATATAGGGGCGGCTAGGTGGTGTAGTGGATAAAGCACTGGCCTTGGAGTCAGGAGTACCTGGGTTCAAATCTGGTCTCAGACACTTAATAATTACCTAGCTGTGTGGCCTTCGGCAAGCCACTTAACCCCATTTGCCTTGCGAAAACCTAAAAAAAAAACACACAAAAACACAAAAAAGAAAATATAAACATATTTTTCATTTGAGTTTGTTTCAAATTCCATCCTCAAAGAAATTTTCTGAGGATTAAGGATTTTTTTTGTTTGTTTCAAACCATGCAAATCTGCATTCTACTTTGTTCTGTCTAAGGCTGTAGACAAAGTTGTATATTCAGGCCTATGATCCACTTATAAGTTGTAAAATTTATCACTTCTAATTTCCACCCCACTTCTGCTCCTGTTCCATTTATTCCATTCTTCCTGTGTGCATCTTTCTAACCATGATTTCAACCCACATCTTTAGCTTTTTCTATTTTTCAAGATTGTATTAATAATAAATTATTATATATAACATATATTTATATGTAATATAGATGTATAAATATATAATATATTTATATGTAATAATTTTTAATAAAATTCTACAATTTTATTAAATTGCAAATTTGTGCTTTGGTTTTATGGCAAGAATTTCTTTTCTACCTGCCCATAATGTATTGTGAAATGTGTCTAGTCATAAATATTATTCTGGGGTCTGTTCATGACAGGCCCCCATATTTGGTGGCTCATTGCATTTACATTAATGAGAAACGATATACTGTTTGCCCTTTCCTCACAGACTATATCTATCTATGTACATATAGATAACTATAAATATATAAATATACAATTTTTAATAAAATTCTACAATTTTATTAAATTGTAAATTGGTGCTTTTGGCTTTATGGTAAGAATTTCTTTTGTGCCTGCCCATAATATATCCTGAAATGTGTCTGGTCATAAATATTATTCTGGGGTCTGTTTATGACAGGCCCCCATATTTGGTGGCTCATTGCATTTACATTAATGAGAAACAATCTACTGCTTGCCCTTTCCTCACACTATATGTGTGTATATATATATATATATATGTATATGCATATATAAATATATTTATATATGGCCTGTGGCAATCTTCTCACTGCTGTCTGGTCATTCTGACCCTGCACCTTCTTTCACGTTGTTCTCTTTTTTCTGAACTTCATCCTCAATCCATCAGCATCAGTAAAAATCCTCCTAATAATTCATTATTGATAATCACCCATAATTGCTTCCTAAGCAGGCGGGGGGCAAATGAAGTAACTGAAGTTTGGAGTCCGAATTAGAAGGCTGGACCCCTGTGATGAGGCGGGCTCGGCTCCCACTGCACTAAACTGAGCCTCAGTCTTAGAGGGTGAGAGCTCAGAGGGCTGGCACCGCCCAGAGGGCTGGCATCGCCCAGCTGACGGCGCCTCACCGGCCCGAACCTGAATGCTTCATGGAGGGGGGCGGAGCTGGAAGGGGCGGAGCCTACGTCCCCGGAAGAGGGCAATGATGCCGGACTTCCGGAATTTTCTTTTTGTTTTCTGTTTTTTTTTTTTAGGTTTTTGCACAGCAAGGTCATTATGAAGTGTCTGAGGCCGGATTTGTGACTCCAAGGGCTTTTTCGATAAAATCGCCCGTCCCGTTTGTGTCTGTTTGAAGTGTACATCTCATTATCTCACGGCAACGCCGCCGCCGGACACGACCGTCCCACAGCAGGGGCAGCGGGGATCGCGACTCCTTGGCTCCCCCCTGGAGGCGGCGCTTCCGGCCCGCAGTGCCCTGTGATTGGCCCCAGCGGGGAGACTTCCGGACCTGCCCGGATGTCCGCTACCCCGTTGTAGAGCGCCTCACCCCGCTCGGCTCTTCGCCGCCGCCGGTCCCTCCGCCGCCGCCGCCGCCGCCGCCGCCCCGGCCCGGGAGCCCTTGGCCCGCCTCGCCCCGCCGCCCCGCCGCCGCCACCATGTCGGGGGGCCTCCTGAGCGCTCTGCAGAGCGACTCGTACGTGGAGCTGGGCTGGTACCGCGACCAGCACTTCCGCGGCAAGATGGACGACCAGGAGAAGCTGCTGAAGAAGAGCTCGACGCTGTACGTGGGCAACCTGTCCTTCTACACCACGGAGGAGCAGATCTACGAGCTCTTCAGCAAGAGCGGCGACATCAAGAAGATCGTCATGGGCCTGGACAAGGTGAAGAAGACGGCCTGCGGCTTCTGCTTCGTGGAGTACTACTGCCGCGCCGACGCCGAGAACGCCATGCGCTACATCAACGGCACCCGGCTGGACGACCGCATCATCCGCACGGACTGGGACGCGGGCTTCCGCGAGGGCCGCCAGTACGGCCGGGGCCGCTCGGGCGGCCAGGTGCGGGACGAGTACCGCCAGGACTACGACGCGGGCAGAGGCGGCTACGGCAAGATCGTGCAGAACCAGTGAGGGCCGCCGGGGCGCCGCGCCGGCCTTAGGGGGTCCCCCCTGCTGAACCGGCCTTAGGGGGTCCCGGCTGAACCGGCCTTATAGGGGGTCCCCCGGCTGAGCTGCTCTTATAGGGGATCCCCCGGCTGAACTGCCCTTATGGGGGGTCCCCCGGCTGAACTGCTCTTATAGGGGATCCCCCGGCTGAACCGGCCTTATAGGGGGTCCCCCGGCTGAACCGGCCTTATAGGGGGTCCCCCGGCTGAACTGCCCTTATAGGGGGATCCCCCCCTGGCTGAACGTTCTTAGGGGATCGAGACCCCCCCCCGCGATGAACAATTGTTGGGGAATCTCGAGACCCCCCCCTCCCGGATGAACAGTTCTTAGGGCACGGAAAGTGAGAAAAGCGACTTTGTGCCGGGGGTCTGGCAAGCTTGAACACCACCCAGGAGCCGCAGTTAACGCAGCAGATCTGTATTGTTTACTAACCCGTTTTTTCTTTAAACAGAACTAGAAATCTTATGTTTTACTGTTCATCGTTCAAGACAATGGAGGGATTATTTCTATGATAATATAAATAACAGTTCTTTTAACTGCTCTGGAGTAGGACCATTTTTATTTCTAAGCTTTTTGAACAAGTTTCTTGTTTTCCTAGGTGATTTTTCTCCCACAAATACAAACACTAATGCCTCAATTCAATGATTTGACTTAAAACTGGGAGAGAGCCCTCTCTAATTGGATGATCCAGAAAGGTATTTGTTAATGAGGATGTTTGTAATTAAGGATGGGTTCTTTAAGCTGGTCCAAAGACTATTACCCTAATGTTAACTTCCTAAGAAAGGAAGAATAAAGGATTTGTTATGGGACGTTCCTAATTAGAATTGGAATTGGGGAGGATTATTCATGAGGTTGTTTTAACTGAAAAGTCTTAAAAGTTTTTATTTTGCCAGAATCTTAAGGGAGTGGGAGGGGTTTGCAATAAAACCTGGAAATCTAGGAAAATAAGACAATCTTCTGTGACATCTCAAATAAACTTGACACTGGGAATGTCCGTTTCCGGGTCAAGTAGGACACACCCACCTGATCCAGTCCCCCCCTCTGGATTGCTCTAAAGTGACAGAGGTTGAGTTGTGAACCTGAAATCTTGACTGAGCTACCGGAGTTGGGGAGGCTGTTTGCTACAACTTTAAATTGAGCATTGGGAAGGACAGGTTTGAGCTCATTGCCTTAACTATAGAAAATAAGGGTTTTGGAAAAACTGACTCAGTGCCCTTTGATTTCATAAATCCTGGGCGATTTACAGATTATCGAGATAACGAATTATCAATTTGGAAAAATCAAGAAGGGCTAAAGCTGGTGATAAGTAACTGTGAACCTCTCTTTTTTTTTCAGTAGTCTGTAGCTCAGGATAATTGGGAATGAAAACCCTTTAGTGTTTTCTTTTGGATGTTTAATAAAAATGATTAGTTAAGTGTTAAACTGATGTTTCAATTGTGTGTTTTCCTTACTCCTAAATTGTACACGGGGTGGTTTGATTTAAATCACACTCAAGTCTCAAACCTCTGCCTATCTATCCCCTTCCCTCTTGCTTATTATTAAGCGTTCAGAGGGTTAGATAATAAACAAGAGCCTAGAAGGGAAAAAAAGTTAAATATCTGAGGTCAGGAAAGGGAAAAGCAGAAAGCATGGAATACAGTAGTTCAAAAAAGGTTAGATTTAGAGCCTTGAATAACTTGCTCAGGAAACCTAAATCTCTTTTAGGAGAAAAATATTAGATATGGTGTAAATCTAAGCATTCCTGATTTTAATTTTTTTAATTTTTTTATTTAATATTCTCATTTTGTACAAATGTTTTTTATACATTAATAAAATATTCTTGTTTAAGAGTAAATGAAATACCCTCCCCCCCATAAATATAGACTCGCTTGAGGGATAAAGGGGAGAGAAAAAATTTAAAAAAATAATAGTAATAATTGTAGATATGGCCAGGTGGCGCATTACTGATTAAAAAGACTAGACTGGAGACTTTGTAATACAAACAGGAATAAAAAGAAAAAGGTAAATGCCGATGAGCAATCAGAAAAGTCAGAGGTTGAAGTGTTGATATTCTGATAGGGGAAAGTGAGAATGGGAAAATTGTATCTTTAAGAAGTGTAAAGTTTATTAAGGATGTCTGATAAGGTGGGTGATTGTCCTTTCTTAAAGAAAATTTGACCACCTAGGAGGTGAATACTGGGAAGTGTAAGTTAATTGGATTTAAATGAGGGGGGTCAGGGTGTATGTAAAGATACTAGCCTCACTTTTTCAATGTTACCTAGTCAAAAAAAAAACAGGGCAACTTCAGGGTTTCTCTGTGGTTTAATTTGGTAGAAAAGAAATAAAGGAACAAATAGTCTTTTTTGCATAATTAAGAAAAAATATCTGGGAGGGGAAGAACTTTCTAACCAAAACAGAAATAATTGCTATTTATTCACTTTGAACCAAAACTATAGCCAAGTGGGGCTTGGTCTGAAACCTATTGGCCAATCCTCAAGAGCCAGAGTGATTTGCGGCCCTGTTAACCAGATTTGTTACCCTGACTTTGGATAGAGTACAGGCTGGTAAGGGAAGAAAAGAAAGGTTTAAATTCAATTCACTTGCATCTCTTTCCTATTGTCTTCTAAAACAAAGTTCAAACAGCCTCTGAATGGTAGGAGCAGCCCTACTGCTGCTAAGTTGGGCTGTCCTAGAAGTTAAAAACGAAGTAAGAATATAATAGCAATTTACCGAGAAAAGGAGTAGGGGACCAGACATCACTTAAACCTCACTTAAACACTTTGATCTATAGTGGTCAAAAGTTTTCTGTAAAAGAAGTGATAAAGGGATTATTTATAAGAAAAATAATTTCAGAGAAAGGATTCACGAACTAAGATTTAAAAGGAAAGAAAAAGAGGAAGCATCTAAATTTGGGTAAGGGAAAGAGAAGAGACCAGACATTGGAAGCTGTTATCAATCTTAGACCTTTGGCACTATTCCAAGCCTTTCTTCTATGTAAAGAGGACAAATAGCAAAGAGAAAAAAGTATGAGAGAATAGGATGAGTAAAAGTGAATGGGATGAACTTTACCATAAAATAGAAGAGGATTGAATAGATTAGAAAACAGAATCCAGCAAAATGAAATACTTGAAACAGGTACACAGACTTAAAATTAGTGGTGGAAACCTATTCTTCAGCTGAACTCGAGAAAAGCAGAGTAACAATCTCAAAACAATCATAATGGCAAAAATAGATGAATAAAATAGATAAGGAAACATTTGGCCAAAAGATACTATAGACAATCTCACTGGTTAATATGGGTACACTAAAGGGCATAATATCAAAATATTTAAAAATTTAATTGAGTTAAAGGGGGAAATAGATTTTAAAAGTGGGGAATATCAAAATATTTAAGTTTGAAAAGTAATATCTATCTGGCACTTACTGAATGAGAACAGAAAGGAGTGTGTGAAAGTATGTAATTTTTTCCCTTATCTATTCCATTGATCAATTAATCTTATTTTCTTTAACCAACACTAAAGGGTTTTGATGATTGATGCTCTTTATATTGTAGTTTGAGGTCTGGTCTTCACTCTTTAAATTATTTCCTTGGAAATAGATCATTTTGTTTCTCCAAAGAAACAGTTTTGAGGATTTTTGTTATTTTTCTAGTTTTTTAAGTATCCCTTTGGTAGTTTGATTGGTATAAAACTTAATTTGTCAATTAATTTAGGTAATATTGTCATCATTTTATGCCCCTGGTTCTGCTGCAAGTACTGAATCTTCCTCCAGTTTTTTAAAGTTATTGCTTATTTAAGTAGTATATTGTATTTTAATTTATTTTGTCATTGAATATGCTTAGGATCAATTGATATATTTAACTGAATTATTGAATTGACTTTCAGGCACTTTCTTTAACTTAAATTTCTTTTGAAATTTTTAATATTCAGGTTTTTTGAGTTTCAGATTCTCCCTTCGGCCTTTTCTCAATCTATCATGCATATGCAGTCGTACAAAATACATTTTTATATTTTAGCCATGTTACCAAAAAAAAGGCAAGAAAAATAAAGCAAAAAATATTCTCCAATCTGCACTTAGTTCTTTCTCTGATGGTGGATAGCATTTTTCATCCTCAGTCCTTTTGAGTTATTCCGGTTCATTGCATTGTTCAGAGTAGCTAAGACTTTCACAATTTTGATCATCCTTTCAATGTTGCTATTACTTTGTACAATATTCTGGTTCTCCTCACTTCATTTGGTATCAGTTCTAACCAGTTCTAAAGGAATGTCTTCTCAATTTCATTCTTTATAAAATAATAGTATTCTGTCAATCATATGCCATAACTTTTTCAGCCATTCCCTAATTGATGGGCCTCCCCTCCATTTCCAATTCCTTGCATTACAAAAAGAACTGCTACATATAAGTAGATAATTTTCTACGTATAAGTTCTTTCCCTTTTTTTTCCCCTACATATAAGTTCTTTCCCTTTTTTCAAATCTCTGAAATATAGACTATTGCTGGGTCAAAGTGTGTAGTTCCAAATTGCTCTCCAAAGTGGTTGGACCAGTTCATAATTCCACAGTGCTTAGTGTCCCTGCTTTTCCATATCCCTTCCACCATTTGTCATTTTCCTCTTCTGTCATGTTAACTGATCTAATTCATACAAAGTGGTACCTGAGAGTTGTTTTAATAATTCTAAAATTATTAGAGCTTTTTTAAAATATGACTTGATGACTTTGATTTTTTTGTTCTGAAAACTAACTGGCATCTTATTCTTAATCTTTTGTATTTTTAATCTGCAGGAGTCTTAGAGACTATTTTCCCAAACACATGGATGCCTCAGAAAGTAAAGCCCTAGATTGCTCCCAATTTGTTTCATAATATTATATAACTAATAAGAACATTAATATTTGGAACTTTTTAATCCAAGATGTGATCAAAAGAATTTATCGTCATTTGATATGTATGGAGAGAACAGAAGCAGAATAGCTAGATTACTTTGCTAAATCTCTGGCAGGTAAAAGTAAAACATAAGACTTTTAAGTCACGCTTAATGAAATTATAGTACAAATATTGCTTTGATTTTTTAATCATGCTTCCACTTCTGGAGAGAATTGACTTTTGCAAAACTATGCCACAAAAATACAGGCTCAATCTAAGAAATCTATGAAAACATTCTGAGTTGCAGAATATATAAACTGCTCAGCACCAGAATCCCTGGAACAAACTGGTTCCATCTCAGTTCAAGTGATTTTCAAGATTAGCCAAAGCTGTGAGAGAGGTTCAGAACCCATCCGCTAACCAATGATATCAATTGCTATTAATCATAGTGCACTCAGACTCGGCTGTTCTCTGAAAGAGGTAAAATGTAATTCTTAGGAAATACCCCATATTTGGAAAGGCAATGGAAATAAAATAACTGCCCAGGTATTTTTATTTTTTTTTAGTTGTTTTTTTTTTTTTTTTTTGCAAGGCAATGGGGTTAAGTGGCTTGCCCAAAGCCACACAGCTAGTTAATTTTTAAGTGTCTGAGGGCGGATTTGAGCTCAGGTACTCCTGAGTCCAGGGCCTGTGCTCTATCCACTATGCCACCTAGCCACTCCAGCAGGTATTTTTATTCTATGAAAGATCTTTTCACTTTTTCAAACTTATCTTTGAAGCCTTTTTTAGCTGATTATGAAATGAACAATTCTTATCCACTTCCAATGCAATGTGTTCTCACTACAACCAATTTCTCGGAGCTACTTTTTCCCTCTAGCATCAGAAAGAATTCTTTTCGTTGTTATTTGCCTGACAACAATATTGTTTATTATACAGAGAACTATACTACCCTAGACACAAATTTCCACATCTGTTCTGGGGAAGGAATAGTCTGATCAAAACACTGGCCTAGGCTGCTAAAATTCTAAAAGTACTCCTAATTGTTGTCTCTTTTTCTTCCCATTGATGGTCCTAGAAATTTTCTTACTAATAACTGTTCAGTCGTCCTGATATCCTTGAAGTAATAGCCAACAGATGGGATGACATTAAGTGCTCTTGAAACAAGATTAGACTGTTTTGACCTCTCCAGTTGGGGCACTGGTGAGGACTAATAATGTCTGCTAACCTGAATCATTCTTCTATGTTTCTCTAATGACTGGCATCCCACAGCCAGCACAGCTCTAGAAGACATATATACTGAGTGCATGAAAAACTTACAAATTCATCTTCTAAACCACTGCTAGAGAGAGAGAGAGAGAGAGCACAATACCATAAATAGGAGTGTTTATGGCATCAATGAATCACTCAAGTTTGCATCCTGGGAGTACAAGTCCCAGTTGTGTAATCATAGGCAAATCGTTTAACTCCTCCTAGTCTCCTCATAGAGTAACTGTGAGGAGAGTACTCTGTAAAAATGTGTTGTTATTCATTCCCTATTTCCCCCCTGAAACTTTTATGTGGAAAAGAAATATATTCCTTTAAGGCAAGGACTTTTTCTTTTCTGTCTTTGCATTCTAGATATATAGTACCTTGTGCTCTGGAATAGGACCTTGCACATAGTATGCATTTTCATAATATTTTGTGACTAATAATAAGGGTATTATTGGCACTTTTAAATCTAAGGCTTATGATCAAAGACCAGTAAATACTTAAAGAATGTTAATGTTCAATAACTATTGAGTTGAATAGCGTACCATCTTCCCTTCCCTGAATCCCTCTAGCATTCTTTTTTAAAAATTGTTTTGATTACTTTTGTTTTCATCACAATCATTTCCAAATAGACTATTCTTGAACCTTCCATGATAACAAAATAAAACGAACAAATCCACCTAACCCATCGACTACAGCTGATCATTCCATGCCCACAGGTCCCCCACTTCAACAATGAAAGGAGATATTGATTTTCCAGCCACAAGATTGATCATTTTAATTATACAGTTCTGTTTTATTGCTCTTTAAACTATTATTGTCATTGTGTATATTGTTTTGTTTGCTCTTTTTACTTCAACCTTCATCAGTTAATACAAATCTTCCCTGTTTTTAAAAAAAAAACCAAATTTAAATAGTTTTACAACTTCCAAGCAGGAAAAAAAAATAGATATGTTAGCTATTATTAGCTATTAGATACATTTTGTGTATGTATATTTTAGTTTGTGTATATGCATTATAGTGTTTCTTTTTATTTTAAGATAGATATATAGATTAGACAGATATTTCTTATTAGGACAAGCCTCCGAATGTAACAACGTGTTGGTATTGGTGATAGTTTCTAACCCTAACCCTAACCCAACCCCAACCCTAACCCTAACTCTAACCCTGACCCTAACCCTAACCAAAAAACTTAACTACTGCTTCTTAGCTGGTAACTCACTTTTGTAAAGGGAGAGCTAGTTACTCGTTCAACTAGTCTCAAAGGAATGATTTATCCTTAATTCCAGAGAACATTGGTAAAAATAAACTTGCCTGAAGCACCTACTTCTGAGGGAATTTTTGATGAAAACCAGCTTTCTCATGACAGATTTGTCAAGGGAAATCTGGAGTCTCATTTTGCTGTACTTTAGAAAGTTTATAAACTAAATAATCCCTAAGATTCTCTCTCAATTGGTCTAAAGCACCCTGCCAGGTAAGAATTCTGGCAGTTTGACACCGAGTGAGATGAGTAGAACCAGAAAAACACTGTACACCCTAACAGCAACATGGGGGTGATGACCAACCTTGAAGGACTTGCTCATTCCATCAGTGCAACAATTGGGAACAATTTTGGGCTGTCTGCAAAGGAGAGTGCCAGCTGTATCCAGATAAGGAGCTGTGGAGTTTGAACAAAGTTCAGGGACTATTCTCTTTAATTTTGAAAAAAAACATATCTTATTATCTGATCTCTAAGTATATGATTTCTCTCTCATCACACCCAATTTGGATCAAGGTACAACATGGAAACTAAGTAAAGACTGACAGATTGCTTTCTGTAGGGGAGTAGAGGGAGGGAAGTAAGATTGGGGGGAAAATTGTAAAACTCAAATAATATAATAAAAATTAATTTAAAAAGAATTCTGGCAGTTTAGAAGGTCTTTTCCCTTTTTTTCATAGTTTTGAGTCCTTCTTCCCCTCTTTGTTATTATAATTCCTAATTACACATAAGGAAGCAAACAACTTGGAACAGTTAAAATCATTCCTTTATTCTAGTCTATTGTAACCCTGCCTACCTGTTCATCCTTTCTGATGTTTCTTCTCATCTTCTAAGGACAGATTTATCTATTTACTACTCTGAAAAGTCAGTTTTTCTTAACCTATTTGATCCCAAATCAGGTAATGCATGTTATATTATGTTGCAAATTAAGCACACAGAAAGCTGCTTTCTGTTTGAAAAGAGAAAAATCTAGAAAATAGAAAGGAAGAGGAATTAAGAGAAGAAGAAAAGGAAAAGGAGACCCAAAAGAGAAATCAGAAATGAGGAATGAATAGAGAAAATGTGAAAGAGGTATTCCAAAGAGACCTAATGATATTTGTCCTTCATTTTAGAAGAAGACCATGATGTCAAGGGAGGTGATTCCATGACATGTATGTGAATTGGAGTTGAGTGAGTGCTATTATGCTAAGTCGCCAATCTCTGGAACCATCTGGATCCAGCGGTCTGATATGTATTAGGATGCCTGGAGATGGCCCTGGATGCAAGACGATGAAGGTCACACAACTAATTAGCATCAAGTGTCTGAGAGGCCAGATTTAAACTCCCATTCTCCTTACTCCAAGGCCAGTGCTCTATCCACTATGCCACCTATCTGCCCCCAAAAGAGACTTATCACTCAGTCATAAGGGTATAAAAATTAAAGCTATCAAAAAAAATTAAAGTGCTATTCCTCTCTGCTACCTTGGATTACATTAATATCACTAAACTTTGCATGTATTATATCTAATACTAGAACAATATGCACATGCAGTTTGTGTTTGCATAAATCTTTGCTTTTCTGCTTTACAACATCAGTCAAAATTCTATTTCTACTATAAAGGCCCTTGGCCAGAATACATATTTCTCTGATAACTTTAGTTTTTAATGGTGCCAAAACCCCTATGCCAAATACAATTCAAAAATAAAGTTGCTGCCTTTCATCTTGAATTATTTTTTCAAATTCAGTTGCCCTCTTGACTAAGTAATCTAGATAAATGTAGAAGCTCCCACTTAATAAATTAACCTTTGTTTGAAGTTTATAAGAGGATTAATCTAATAACTAACAGATATCACATGCACATTTTCCATTTTCTGCTACATTAGTTGTACTTAAGAATGCCGGGAAGAGTTGAACAAGGTTCCAATGAATTTGCTAAGGTTATTTATTGCAACTTGAAGCAACTAGATTTAAGGGAGTATATTTTTCTCTTCATCACTGCCATCCAAGTCTTCTCATTCTGGGCAATTATGGTGCTTACCCTAAAAATCTTTCACTTACCCTATAAGTCTACTGAAAACACTGTAGGTCTCCAAATCCTGCAATATTTCCTAGAAACCTCTCTAATACTATAGTTCTCTACAAGTTATTTCTTACTCTTCCTAGAAGGCAGGACCACACCTTTTCCTTATTCTGTTATGTTGTTTTATATTTGAAAATATGTTGCAGTTATATGCCCAACATAATTCATATTTCAGGAATAGCCTGGACAAGATTATTATTAATAATAATGGCATTTGGGGGGGGGCAGCTAGGTGGTACAGTGGATAGAGCACTGGCCCTGGAGTCAGGAGTACCTGAGTTCAAATCTGGCCTCAGACACTTAATAATTACCTAGCTGTGTGGCCTTGGGCAAGCCACTTAACCCCATTTGCCTTGCAAAATTCTTTAAAAAAATAAAATAATAATGGCATTTAGCACTTTTTTGGTTAACTATTAAAACTATTAAATTACTATTAAAATAATTCAGTAAACATTTATTAATCACTGACTGCAAATCACAGTATTAGATTCTAGGAAAGATAAGCTTAGCTAAAACAGAGTCTTTGTCCTCACAGAGTAGTATAATAACAAACTCAGGTAACTATAATATAAAAACATTAATTATTAAAGAATAACAAAAATACTAAGATTTAAAAACAGCTCATCATCTTCCTTCCCTCAATTGTCATTTATAACTGGAATCTAGCAAATATCTTTGAACTCCCCTTTACAGTATTATATATTATTTTTCTAGGATGATTTGATAATAAAAACACCTCCTTCACAGAACCAGGAGACAACCTAGAAATATATCTAATGTTGTGCCCTACTCTATTAAAAATTATCAATGACTTGATATCAGAGTTTATGGCATTTTTAAATGACAGGAAAATGGGAGGAATAGGTGATCTATTAACAGAATCAGGATTAAAAAAGGTTTCAATAAGTGCTAATGATATTTTTAAACCTAATAAGGTAGAATTTTTAAAAAATAATAAAATTTAACACTTGGATTCAAAATTTTCAGAAAGTACAATATATGTATGGGAGGCAAATGACCCAGATAATTGTGTAGAAAAGATCCTGGAAATGTATTAAGTAGAAAGAGAACTAGATTCAAAGTCAGAGAATTTGGATTCTAATTCTGGGTTTGCTATTTGTGTGGCCTAACCTCCTTTGTATCTCAGTTAACTCATCAAATTAAATAAGAATTGGAACTGATTCTAGTCTATAAGTCTATGCATCAGAAATAAAAAAACAAATTTTGGTTTAATATATGGCAAAAATTTCTAACAATTAGAGCTATCCAACACAGACTGCCCCAAAAGATGGTAAAAGACCTCCCCTTATTGGAGGTCTTCAGGCAAATATTGACTAGCCATATGTAATATGTCATTCATATACATACACACACACACACATATACACACACACACACACACACACACACACACATCTCTCTCCATAAACATACATATACATAGGTTTATGGGAAGAGAGAGGGGATATTCTTATTCTTGTTGGACTAAATATACTAATAGAGATCACTTTGAACTCTAAATTCTGGAATTATCTACTGTCCTGGAGCAATAGAAATGATGGTATCAAAATACCTAGGAGTGACAGTATCCAAGACATCACCTAGCTCTTTTAGTCTGTTTTCTCTTTTATCTGTCAGTCAGTCAATCAGGTAGGCAAAGAATGAATGACAAAAATCAGAATCTCTAAAAGATCCATGAGGTTTCTTTATGATACTTTAGCATGTACTATGTGGAACTGTTATTTAACTGTTTAACCATTCTGTAAAGAGGAAAGATAAAATAAATACAGGAAATAATTTGAGAAATATAAGTTTGAGACAGAGTGCACAAAACATTTGAGAAAAATTTCACTTTAAGTTTGGAGAATATGAGAGTTTCTTGGATGAGGCAGAAGCTGAAGGAAGATTTCCAAAGCAAAGAACATTAGCTTGGGAGTCAGATTTGCATTCAGGTCCTGGTTCTGCCACCATTTAATTTTGTAGATTTATGTATTTATGTATTTATGTGTTTATTTGTTTATTTGTTTATTAGGTTTTTTGCAAGGCAAACGGGGTTAAGTGGTTTGCCCAAGACCACACAGCTAGGTAATTGTCTGAGATCAGATTTGAACCCAGGTACTCCTGACTCCAGGGCTGGTGCTTTATCCACTACGCCACCTAGTTTTGTAGATTTAAATATATCACTCCATCTTACTCATCTGAAATTTCTTTATCAGTAAAGTTAAGGGGGTTATAGTATCATAGACTTAGAAGTGGAAGGCCACTATTTTGCAAATAAGGAAATTAAGGCACATAGGGGCTAAACAGCAGAACTAGAATTTGAGACCAGGATTTGTGATTCCAAATCCAATCACTGGAAAACCAGATGAGTTCTGTAGTCCCTTTCACCTTTTTTCTGTTCCATTCATTCTCCCATTTTTCTAGGTGATGCAATGGATTTAGCACTGGTCTAGATTCAGACCAGGAGTTTGAATTTGGTCTCATACACTTGCCACTTAATAGCTGTGTGACCTTGGGCAAGTCACTTAACCCTGATTGTCCCTCATTCAGGGCCATCTCCAATCATACAGATTCATATCTGGTCACTGGACCCAGATGGGCCCTAGAGGAGAAAGTGAGTCTAGTAACTTTGTACAGTGCCCCCCACCCCCCACACTCAAAAGATCCAATTCATGTGCTTGTCATGGCATCAACCCCTGATGTCTTGGTCATCTTCAAAAATGAGGGACAAACATTATTCTACTTATCTATAAAACAGGGATAATTATATGTGTATAATCTGCTTCATGGGGCTATTGTTAGGAAAATACTTTAAAAGCCTCTTAAGTACCATAAAATGCAAATTATTATGGTAATCATTCCAGTAACCATTATCATCATACAGTTATCCACCACCAGGGGGAAATAGAGACTCATGATCAAGATAATAGGTAGCTGACTAAAAATGACATTATCCATTCATTTTGACTGAAGATCTGGGAGATGATGGTCCACCTCTATTTCTCTACTCTGATACATGTCCCTCTTTCCCCCTCCCCCTCAAAATAAAAAGCTTGTGTTATGTAATGTGGGCTCAAATCAATAGAAGGATGAATTAATGGAATGAATTTCTAACTCAAGTTTAGTTTTCATTTGGAGATTTCCCCAGGAACTACCTGGATAAGATATTATTTAACTGTGTAGATTTAAAAATTGAGGATAACCTCTATTATAATGATAAAGTAAGAGGTACCCTGGATAGAGTGATACCCTGAAAAAGGGTGCTCTTAGTATTATTTTTGTCTCTATGGTGTCTCACAGGGCAGCCAAGTGGCATGGTGGATAGAGCACTGACCTTGGAGTCAGATTGGAGATGGCCCTGAATGACGGGCGATCAGGGTTAAGTGACTTGCCCACGGTCACACAGTAAGTGGCAAGTGTCTGAGGCCAAATTTGAACCCTGTCCTGAATCCAGACCAGTGCTATATCAAATCCAGCCTCAGACACTAGACTCTTACTACCTATGTGACCTTGGGCAAGTCACTTAACCCCTGTTGCTTCACTTCCAGGGTCATCTCCAATACTCCGGATTCATATCTGGCCACTGGACCCAGATGATTCTAGAGGGAAAAGTGAAGCTGGTGACTTAATACAGTATCCCTCATTCAAATTCAATTCAGGTGCTTGTCATGGCATCACCTCCTTGATGTCGTGGTCTTCTTCGAAAATGAAAGATAAACATTATTATTATTATTATTATTATTATTATTATGTTGTCTTACTATGTAAGTTTAAAAAAAAATCACCTAGGGCAGCTAGGTGGCACAGTGGATAAAGCACTGGCCCTGGAGTCAGAAGTACCTGGGTTCAAATCTGGTCTCAGACACTTAATAATTACCTAGCTATGTGGCCTTGGGCAAGCCACTTAACCCCATTTGCCTTGCAAAAAAAACCCCTAAAAAAATAAAAAACTCACCTAGCTCATTTGACCTCAGTGTCCTCCTGTCAGTCAGCAAATTAATCAATAACAGTTTAGCAACTTTTATGAGACAAGGGTGCTGAGGTAGGACTAGCACCTTTGGTGAGAGGACTTACAGAACCTTTTTCAGGTTTGCACACCCACCATGACTATCTTCAACCAACTTCCCACCTGTGGTTCCACCATTTGCAGTGACCACACCCTGATGAAACCTTCTTGGCAGACTGGCTAAACTAGGTTGAGGGTAACTAATAGGCCTCAAAGCTCAAACCTCAGTGAGTTAAGGGGATGTGCAGTATATGAAGACTCCCTGATGGGATGGGTAGATGAGAACAATTTGTTCCAATAATCATGAAGGTGACTGAAACAAGTACTCTGGAGTGCTTAGAGCTTGGTCAGACATGAAGGACACTAAGGTCATCCTCTGCATTCCAGGCCATCACCAGTTGTCCTGACTATTGTCTTACTGTTGGATTTTGATGACTCAGGAAGAAAGAATTAGACTGATCTTTGCACAACTCTCTCTTATTTAGTCTAATTCACTCACAAGACACTACCCTGTGATGTCATTGGTCCTATTTGAAAAACAAAGGAGGAAGAAAAGAACTAGGGTTTAGAAATAAACTTAGATAGGTGGCGGCTAGGTGGCGCAGTGGATAAAGCACCGGCCCTGGAGTCAGGAGTACCTGGGTTCAAATCTGGTCTCAGACACTTAATAATTACCTAGCTGTGTGGCCTTGGGCAAGCCACTTAACCCCATTTGCCTTGCAAAAAAACAAAAAACAAAACAAAAAAAAAGAAATGAACTGGATAATGTTAGGGTACAAAAGTATAAATCATTGCCCCAATTCTGAAGGACCTTATTCTCTGTCCAGGAGATTAGAAACAAATAGAGAAGAACTAAATCTTAAACTGGGAATATGAGATATAAGTCCAAAAAAAAAATTCAGAGAAGGAGATCTAAGTACTGGGGTGGTAAACAAAAGACTTAGGAAACAAGATGGAGCCAATTTGTGTCTTGTGAGATGTGAAAGAAAAACAAAAGGGAATTCTTAGTAGAAGAAAGATTGAGCAAAGGCACATAGACATCAAAAAAAGTATGGTTTGTTCTGAGAATAATGAAAAGGCTGGAAGAAAGGATGTGTTTTGACCAATAATGAGAAAAAAATTTTGGATAGTGTAGAGATGCAGTACAAAGGACCTTAAAAATTAGAGGATTATGGAATTATAGATTTAATAATGGGGGCAGCTAGGTGGCACAGTGGATAGAGCACCAGCACCAGAGTTCAACTCTGACCTCAGACAGTTAATAATTGCCTAGCTGTGTGATCTTGAGTAAGTCACTTAACCCCATTGCCTTAAATAAAAAAAAAATATAGATTTAATAACAGCAGAAGAAGCTCACATTTTAGCCTTTTGAGGTTTTGCAAAATATTTTATGTGCATTTTATCCTATTTGATTAAGAGTTGGAAGGGACTGTTGAGATTATCTTGCTCAATACCCTCACTTTATAGATAAGGTTTAACTGGGGCCCAGAATGATCTTGCCAAACTTGCCCAAGATTACACAAGCATTTAAGAGCAGCACCAGGATGCCAGGTGAAGTCTTTGAATTCAACAGTCTTTCTGCTTCCATGCTGAGGAATTGGAACCTGCTATGGTAGTCAGCAGTGAGCAGTGAGTAGATTCTTCAGCAGGGGGACTGATAGGATGAAAGGAGTGTTTTATTTATTTATTTTTTAAAAACAATTTTGCTTTTCAATTTTCAAGCATTTTTTCCTCCCTAATGGAAGAAGAAAGAAGGTGGGGGGAAGAGAAGGAAGGAAGGGAAGAACAAACTAAAGAAAGGAAGGAAAGAAAGGAAGGAAGAAAACAAGGGAAGGAAGGAGGAAATGAAAGAAGGAAGAGAAATACAGAACCCTTTTATTATGCAAACATAGTCAAGCAAAACAAATCCCTATGTTGGCCCAATCCAAAAATGCATTTCTTATTCTACATCTATATGTGTGTGTGTGTGTGTGTGTGTGTGTGTGTGTGTGTGTGCGTGTGTGTGCATGTGTGTGTACTTTCTTTGTATCTCTCCCAGAAACCAGAACACCATTTTGCATATAGTAGCTGCTTGATATCAGGCTTATTGAATTGACCTGAAATGAACTAACTCGAGAGAGACTGGAAATAGCATCTAAGCTGGGTTACTGTAATCCAATAAGGACTTGACCTTGGGTGGTAGGAATAAAAAAAAAATACATCTTCCTTAATAGTAATAATAGCTTACATTTACATAATGCTTTACATACACCATCTCAGTTGATCTTCATATCCTCCTTGTGAGGTAGATAGTCTCAGTATCATTATCTCAGGTTTATAAAAAAGGACAGCCTCAGCAGAGCCAGGACTCAAATTAACAACTTCTGATTCCAAATTCAGTTCTCATAATCACAGAAGCTTAAAGTCAGGAGTGACCTTATCTAGTCCAACTCATACCCAGACAAAAACCCCTTCTTCAACATAACTAAATGTTCTACTAGACTTTACTTGGAATGAGGGTTTGTGCCTTCTTAGGTAGCCCCTTTCACTTTTAGAAAGCTTTAATTATTACAAAGTTTTTCCTTTATTGTTCAGTTGCTTTTTGTCATCTCTGATTCTTTGTGTCCCCATTGGGGTTTTCTTGGCAAAGATAATGAAGTGGTTTGCCATTTCCTTCTCTAACTCATTTTGCAGATGAGGAAACTGGCTTCCCTTGGGTCACAGAGCTAGTATGTATATGAGGTCAGATTTGAACTTGGAAGGTGAGTCTTCTTGACTCAAGGCCCAGCACTCTTATCTACTTTGCTTCTAGCTAGCCCAGTTTTTCCTTACCTTAAGCCTAAATCTGTTTACAACTCCCATATATTGCTTCTAGTTCTTAATCTCATTGCACCATGCAAAGAAGTCTAACCTATCTTTCACATGATAGGATTTCATATGCTTGAATCATGTCCTTCCACCAAACTTCTCCTATCCCTCCTCCTCCAAGTCTTCTTCAGGCTAAATATCCCATTTTCTTCAACTGATGCTTTTATAGCCTTTATTCAAAGTCATCAATCATCCTGATCAATATCCTTTGGGTTCTTTCCAGATAATCGGTGTCCTTCCTACAATCCTTTTCCCATTATATCACATGGCTTTCTCCATCATGGTAACAGTAGCTTCATGAGACCATTCTTTGTCAAGGTCTTTGACCTCCCTACCAGAAATATGCACATGAAGTACAACTTTAATTTTCTTTTAGACAGTAACAGTGCTTATTCACTGATATATTTATTATAGAATTCTGACCTCAATTTGAAATTTGTGCAATAATCAAGGAGCTAGGCAAAAATAATGGAGTAGAGCATGAAGAATCCAGTTCTCTATTTCAGTTTTTAAAAAGCTTCATGAAATAAAACTGCTCTGTGGTTTCAGACCAATATCTGATTTTCAATGGAAAAGTTTATTTGCAACACTCAAATAATGCCCTTTATGCTTTTTAATTTTAAAAGACAGAAGGCACAAGGTTTTCTGCCATACAAAGTGACAAACTTATTACCTACATCTAAAATAGACTTAAATTGAATTTTAGAACTCACCACCAAGACTATTGTACATTAATTTTTAAACTATGACTGCTCTTCTAATGTTGAATAATGCCTGACCTTTAATTCACTTTCTATAAGGTGCTAACCAGGGAATGTTTGTCTTGCCTGTATTTTGCTGACTAAGGATCTAGACATCATTCCAAATACCATTTGTTTTTTGAGTCAAAATCAAATGCATGGCAGCAGTATTAACATAATACAGGACATGATTGTGCCATGACACATTAAGGGTCCTGTCCTTTGGATAGATAGAAAGGTGGTAGCTCATATTCTGAGATGCTTTCATTTTTCTGCCAGTGACTCTGATTTCGTTGCATAACATGCCCTTTTTATTTTAAGTTTTACATAATACATCTTTGAGGAAAACACTGGAATTACCTTAAATTCACAAATACTGGACCGCATTTCTCACAAGATAAAATGTTTAACTTTATTATCTTTATAGTGCCACTAGAAGGAGCTGTTCCTTTATTTAAAAAAAAAAAAACAAAAAACAACCAAAAAACACTGCTTTCCTGAGTTTGAATCTGGCCTCAGACACTCACTGGCTATATGACCCTGGACAAGTCACTTAGACCTCTTTGCCTCAGTTTCCTCTTGTGTTAAATTGAAATAATAATGGCACCTTCCTCCTGAGGTTGTTTTGTGGAATTCTCATTTGATCCTCACAACAACCCTGTGAGGGAAATATTATTATTATCCCCACAGGGATGTGAACCTCTCTATAGGTATGTATATGCCCTCTATAAAACATATACATGTCACCTCCTCTTGTTATCATTTAAAGTTCAATAATATCTCCATTGATACTCAAGAAAAATGGGTATCAGGAAAGTCTCTAAAATATTGAGCAGATACCATATGAAGGAAGTCTATGAGGTGGTCAAGAATCATATAGGATGGGGCAGCTAGGTGACACAGTGGCTAGATCACTGGCCCTGGAGTCAGGAGGATCTGAGTTCAAATCCAACCTCAGACTTAATTGCCTAGCTGTATGATCTTGGACAAATCACATCGCCTTGCAAAAAGTTAAAAAAAAAGAAAGAAAGAAAGAAAAAGAATCATAGAATAAGAAGATAGCTCTGGTCTACATCAGTGAAGGAAATAGCCACACCAATGAGATCATGGATCCACTGAAGGATTAGAGAGTAATTTTCCTATGCTTTGATTTAATAATAAAGTCATATCTTTGAGTAGAAAAGTAAAAATAAAGCCTATATATTCTGATGAGTTGATCTTGTTTCCAGAAGCTCTGGAGTTTCAGACTGTCTGGCCAGGTCCTACTTTGTACTAGGATTACTGGAAAGGACCTCAGAGGCTGAATCCAACCTTATCATTTTACAGGTACTACAGGAGTACCTGAGTCCTGGGAAGGTTCAGTGACCTTCACAAGTTCACACAGGAAGGTATTCCTCCCTACTGTCTATAGTCTAGACAAATTATCTGCTCACCATCCCTTGCTCCCGTCCTGTCTTCCAGATCAGAGCCTTTGTTTACCTTGCAGCCCATGCCAGAAATCGATTCCTTCTTTATCTGCCGAAGTTTTCCCCAACATTATTTCTTTAAGATTCAGCTTACATAGTTCTTTGTTCTGTCCAGGTTAGAATTCTCTTCCTCCTCAGGTTTTAAATGGGGGCCTAGCTTTTTTGAATAATTCTTCATTTCAGTTTATCACAATTATCTGTGGACTTTTCATTTAACTCCATTTAATTTCACGGTCCTTAAGAATGGGACCCATGTTATGCCTATCTATCTTTGTGTCTCTAGTGAGGAGCATAAAACCTTGCCCAGAGTAGGTGATTAAATATTTGTTGAATAGACTGTGGGTGTTGAATGCAAATAAAGTTGTAATTTAAATAATCTAAAGTGCTGAATATGACCAAAATATACGCTGATTGAGTCTTAATAACTAACTAATTTCTCAACAGAGGAAAGCATAGTCCAAGCCTGACAGCAGGCCAAGGGACCTCACACAAAAAGAATTATAAATGACAGCATATGTTACTACAGAAAGAATCTTGTTAGGGCCTCAGAGGTTTGTCCAGGCTTTATTTAAACATTTAAGAGAAGGGACAAAATGATGCTTGTTCAAACATGATGATATAGGCTAAATAGTTGCTACAAATACCACAAAGGGTAGAGGACATAAGGGGAATACCTTGAAGATAGAAATAAGGTTATGCTAATGACCAAAATATAACATACAAATTAAATAGTTTAAAAAGTTAAATTTATATATAGAAAATATGCTGGAGCAGCAAATCAATTAGTAACATGGAACATGATACCTTCTATTTGTCTAAAATGGATCAGTCCTTTCCTGGTAGTGCAGTTAGACACTGAAGAAGAGAAGGCTGAGTAACTTTTAGCCTAGGAGGTGATCGGGTAGAGAGAGTATTATTGTTGCAGATTTCTCCTAGGCAGAATAAATACCAATGCCAATGCCAAAAAGAATAAGAATAACAATAATGACTCAAAGTCCAACTTCTAGACCAGTAACAGGAAAGAGAAGACTGAGAAGGAGATAATGACAAAGTTCAGGAGCGCCAAACATGGTGAAATCAAAAGGACTTCCAGAGGTGATAGCTTCATGAATTCAGCTAACAATATGTAGACAAAATGCATAAAGCAAAAGTCTGAGTCATGTGGCCCTATTTATAGAAACAAAAGACTTTATAATGATAATTTAAGATCAGGTCACTGCCAGCAGAAATGACAAAAAGTTTTCTTTAAAGACTCTTGGCTTAGTTATCACTGCAGATTATAAGAATGAAGGGGAAATAAGAGGGACAATAACATTTTTTAAAAACCTACTATGTATGTGGGGAAAAAAAACCCTATACTCTGTGCTGAACATTTTATAAATATCTCATTTAATGACCATAATGATCCAGGGTGGAGCGAAGGGGTGATATAGGCTTTATTATGATTCCCATTTTACAGTTGAGGAAATTGGGGTAAATGGAGGTTAATTGATTTGCCTAGGGTCAGCTCGTAGGTATTTGAGGCCATATTTGAACTCAGATCTTCTGTCTACAGACTTAGTGCTCTATCCACTACACCATCTCATGATTATGCAATGAAATGACAGAAACTAGACAACACATTAATTTAAGCTACAAAAAATTAGGACTTATCAAATACCTAGTAAGATATGCCTCGATAGATAATATTATGCATCAGAATCTTACTATCTTTCATAAACTAACAAACAAATCTTCATATTACAAATAAAGACCTGAATATACCAACTAATAATCTATATAAAAACTGATCCATTGTAGTATATGATCTGTTGCCCACAAATAATTGAATATAACATCGATACCTAAAAATTTAATAATGTGATAGGTGTTGTTGCTATACCAAATACTCAAAACTTCCAAGCTCCACAGGATGATAAGCTTTCAAATTATAGAGATCTAGCAGAAGACATCAAAATCTTGTGGAAGCAGTATGAAAGTTAGACTATCCTCATTGACCTATTTGCCACTGGGGTGTAGCAAGGATGATGATTTCAATGAACCTTCAGATGATGAGCTTAATATTTTATCCATAGAGTGTGTTTATTTTATACACCTATAAAATACTACACAAAATCTATTTTAAAATAAAAGAATTATAACCATATAATAACTTGTGCTAAGACTGTATATCTTTGTTGTTGTCTAGTCATGTCTGACCCTTCATGACCCCATTGGGATTTCTTGGCAAGGGTTCTGGAGTGGTTTACCATTTCCTTCTCCAACTCATTGTACAGATGAGGAATCTGAGGCAAATAAAATTGAGTGACTTACCCAGGGTTATATAACTAGTAAGTGTCTAAAGTCAGATTTGAATTAAAAAAGATGAGGTTTCCTGGTTCTAGTTCTAGCACTCTATCCACTGTACTACCTTACTGCCCTTTTCTATGCCTCCTTCTATTTAAACTGAACAAGACTAAAATAATGATTTTTCTATACTATTAATAATAATAATAATAATAATAATAATAATAAAGTGCTCTAAGATTAACAAAATGTTTTGCTTGCATTTCTGGTTTAGTAAATTTGGGAGACAGGGAATTAGGGATACCTGAGTATTCCTATCACATCTATTTGACTGTAACTTCTTTTTGCTTCAATTTGCTCATTTGTAAATAAGGGTAAATTGGACTAAATAATCTCTAAAATCCCCTATATCTCTAAAATTAAAGCCTATAATCTCAGCCTCCTACCCTAAGGACTTAATTTGATCCCTGAGAATATCTCCAACATCCAATAGAACTGATTCAATATATATATATATATATATATATATATATATATATATATATATATATATATAATATATATGCAATTCAGCACAACCCATGTAGAAAAAATTATATCTTAGCCTAAAGATATAAATCCTCCTTCATGCATCTCATAAAGTAACAACTAAGGAATGAAAGAGATGAGACATTAACTAAACAGAGTGTTTATTGATTTATCTCTGATAAGGCCACATTTCAATAAAGAATTATTCTTCTAAAAGATCATTGTATTTTCTCTGCCCATTCTTCCCTCTGTCAAATACAAAAAAGGGAATGAGACAGCATGATTACCAATTGTTTGGGTAACTTCTCCTATATTTTCTCTGTTATTCAAATTCATTTTTGAAGAGAACAAATAACATAAGACCAGGAGAAGGTGGATGGTAGAGGAATCTCCACCCTCTCCCAATCTTATAATTTTAACACAATAGTGCAATCTATGTCAATGAAAAGGAGCAAAAGAAAGGGGTTAAGATGTCATTACTATCCTCTTGTCTCTGTCAAGTGATAACTCCAAGTTATTAAAATTGATTAGTCTTCTTTCTGATAGGAGTCAATGTTTATGTTGAATGATTCCTACTACCCTTTATCTCTCTAAAGCTGCATTTATTGCATGTCTTTCACAATTCCTTTAGTATGGGATTAATTCCAATAATTATTTCATGAAAGATGAAATTTATTTCAAATTATTTAGCTTTTTAATGGATGAATCTATCTTTCACTGGAAAAAGAAAGCAACCTCTTCTCAACCACATTAAATATTCCTTTAAGAGTTTCTTTTTAATCTTGCAATGGGGTAGATCATTTCCTTCAGCATTTTGAGGTGCTTGAATCATTAAGGAATAATTTTCTTAATATTGTTTTTTTGAAGAACTTTTCTCTATAAATTTTGGCTGATTCATCTGGGATAGATTTTTAAAAGTCTGACTCTTAGAATCATACTTCTAGGACTTAGAGGCCATCCAGTTCCACTCCCAATATGATACAGTGGAATGAACACTAGTTCTGAAGTTAAATGATTTAGATTCAAGTCCCACCTGTGATGGGCAGTTGGTGACAACCTTTTTCCATAAAGCACCAGACCAGGACTCAGGAAGATTTAGCTTCCCAAGTTTGAATCTGGTCTCAAATATTTACTAGCTATGTGACACTGGGTAAGTCACTTAACCCTGTTTGTTTCATTTTCTTCCTCTGTAAAATGAACTGGAGAAAAAAATGAAAAAGAAAACATTACATAGGTCTATAAAGACATGACTGAAAAAGCAACTGAATAACAATAATCCACCTATGATGCTTGCTACCTGTGTGATCTTACTCATATCACTGAATGTGTCTATGTCTAAGTTTCTTCATCTGTAAAATAAGCACAGTCTCATGATAGATCTGTATCTAATTCCCTTATTTCATATATAGTCCAACTAGGTGGTACAGTGGATAGAGAGAGCACTGACGTTGGAGTCAGGAGAATGGGAGCTTGAATCCAACCTCAGATACATACAATTACTAGCCATGTCCTTGGACAAGTAACTTAATCCTGACTGCCTTGCATCCAGAGCTATCTTCAGTCATCCTGATTCATATCTGGTCACTGTATACAGATGACTCCAGAGGGGAAAGTGAGGCTGGTGACTTAAAACTCAAATCCAATTCATGTGTTTGTCATGGTATCACCTCCCTGACATCATGGTCTTCTTCAAGAACTAAGTACAAACATCATTATTTTACAGATAAAGGAAATGAGGCAAAGGGAGGCCAATAACTTTGCCCATAGCTAGTAAAATTTAGAGTCAAACCTTGAACTTAAATTCTCTGATTCTATATTCAGTGAACTTTCCATTATACCACAAGTCTTTATATTTCAGGTATATAACTGTTGAAATTAAAATAATGAAAATTTATTCAAGTCCAGGGAAGTATCTACAAATGAAGTAAAAAATAGGTGAATAGGCAAGATTGAATTTTCAATAAAGAATACTTTTTAAATCTTTCCCAGTTGAGATATATCATCAAAATGCAACTTGTCTAAGAATTTCTTAATGCTTACAATAGGTACATCAGTATACTGATACTTCAGTAGGTCTGGGATCTTAATCATGCAAGTATTCCTCCCATTTGGTATATATCAAATTCATTCATGCTTTCTTATCCTGTGTGATTCTAATCTATAGTCTTTAAAGATCTCCTACAGATGAGTTCCCCGCCCCCCACCAAAGTGCTAGAAGCTTTTCAGAGGCTTAGAACCAGAAAGCTGACCACCAGGAAATTCAAAAAAAATTTTTTTTCATGGAATTCTTGTGATCTGTGATGGGAGAAAGTGTACTCATACCAGTGAAATGTTTAAATATATTCTGTTACTGCCAAATCCTCAAGTCAACAAGTGCAAAGAAAGACAAAAAAAAATAGCCTCTGCTTTCAAAGAGCTCACAGTCTCTTGGGGAGATAACAGACAAAACAATTATGTAGAAACAAACTACATGCAAGACAAATTGGAGATAATCAACAGAGAGAAGAAACAAGAATAAAGAGGAATTGGGAAAGGTTTCCTGTAGAAGCTAAGACTAGCTAAGATTTCAGGGAAGCCCGGAGGTGTAAATGAGGATGAAGAGAGTTTCTGGCATGGGAGAAACCATGCCAGAAAAAAACACCATGAGTCAGAAGCTAGATGTTATGTAGGAGAATTCAATTAATTATATAATGAATATGATTACTTCACTTTTCATATACTTGGAGGTGAGGGACCATGATAGCCATCTCCAAGTTTTGAAGGGGTCTCACCTAGAAGAGAGGTTAGATGTGTTCTTCTTGTTCCCTGATGACGGAATTAGGAGTCTGAATGAAAGTTGCTAAAAAGCAAATGAGGCATAATACCAGGAAGACTTTCTAACAATTAGAGATGTCCAAAAGTAAAATAGGCCACTTCAAAATGTGGTAGGTTCTTCCTCACTGAAGGACTCCAAATATAGGCTTGATGTCACTTGTTGGATGTGTTTCATGGGATATTCTTGTGTAGGTTTGGGTTAGGCTGTCTGGGTTGCTCAGGATGCTTCTAATTCTGAGATTCTGTGAGCACTAGTCAGTATTAGGTCTCCAGAGAAAGCCCAGGGTTGATCAGAGTTTCTCTCCCCTTCTGAAGCCAAGCCAAAGGCAGCACAGTATGCCCATATGGGAGAGAAGCCACCTGTGCACTCTATAAAAAGGTTACTCATGTAAGCAATTTCTGTTCAACATCCAGGGAAAGAGCAAAGAGCTTCCAAACCACCTTCCTAACATAGACTCCTGTGGCAGCAAGCTGAGCACTACTGCTGAATCTAGAGGTGCTCTGCCAACACAATTTGCACAAGGTCAGCCCCGTGTACAGGCATATGCCGAAAACAGACCCCTGCAGCAGGAATCTCTTAAGAACTTGGCAGGTCAAAGTGTGGGATCTCAATTTGTGTGGGAAAGAGCGCCAGTGAGCAAGAACTACTGTCTGGATTTTTTTTTTATTGTGGAGAGAGACTAGCTGGCAAAGAAGGGTGTGTGTGTGTGTGTGTTTGTGTGTGTGTGTTCATATATGTGTGTATGTGTGTGTGTGTGTGTGTGTGTGTGTGTGTGTGTGCCCTCAGCTTGGAACTTCTCAATAGTTCTGAATGGAAAGGCTAGTCAACTGGTTTGACTACTCAGCTCTAATTTTATCATGAGATTCAAAAGCCGAATCAACACCATTATGCTGGGTCCACAGTCTCAGGAAAAAGCACGAAGGGGAAGCTTTGATGGCAAGCGTAACCCAAAGAACCTGGTGAGTACAAGAGATTTTTTTTGCTCTGGGGAAGGAGAGCACCATATTATTCCAGGGAGACAGCTATGATTAAAGTCACCATTCAGCAAGATAATAAAAATAATTTATAGTCTATAGTCTATGACTGAAGAGTAAATTGAGTTCATACTTATCAAAAAGGCAAAGGAAATGAAAGAATCATTTTGAACTTCACCTTATAAACCAGTCCGTGTCAAAGGCTTTCTACTCCTCTAAAAGATACTGGCTTTCCAAAGCTCTTAACTTTTTTTTAAATCATTTTCCTGACAATGCAACATACAATATGCAGTAGCTCTGCTTTCAGATCATGTCCAATTCCATGAATTGTAAAATAGCATTAATTATATGATTTAAGGAAGAGTAAGAGAGAAGAAAAATGCAATTCAACACTTGTCCAGAGAGTTAAGGTTTCAAAACTTAGTCCTAGAGGAAGAAAAACTCAGTTCTTAATGTGGGATTGGATTTTTTTTTCCAGGCAACAGAGGGCAATAAGAGTTCTAATGTGACCTTAAGTTCACTTGAGACAGAACTGGAACTTTTAAAAAATCCTTACAGTGTTCATGCAAAGCAAACAACATTATCAATCATAGGGAAAGAGAGAGAAGGTTAAACTTGAAGTCCAAATACCTTTCGGTTGCTTAGGAGCCTTTCAACACCTCTAAGCAGCATTTCCCAGGAAACTAGAGACAGAGATTCCCTGGTGAGAATGCCAGCTGTTCTCTAAAATGTTCCTTGGCAGGAAGGCAAAGGCAGAGGAATGATTGGGAAGACTTAGTACATGGCATGAGAGCTTAAAGTAGACACGTTTAAGACCCCACAATCTCAGTAAAGTCACATGTAACCCCAAAGGGGAAGTTTGATGACTTCTTTATGATATTTATGCAATATAAAAGGAGTTTAAGGTTGAGTCTCCAAAGACAAACCTACCAATGTGAATAGATGACTGAATGAGAAGGCTAACAAGTGACTAATGACCAGTTATTAATTATTTCACAATAATCAGTTTGACTTTAACTTGGTTTTTGTTCAGTTCATTTGTGCCTGTGAATATAGCCAGTAATGACAGAGGCACCCAGGCAAACTTTTGCTTGGGGCACTTTGCGTTACCAGCATTGGAGGGAGAAGCAACTATGTTTGACAGCTTGTTTCTCAGGGCTTGTTTAATTAAACTGCATTTATGCTAAAAAGAATTGGAAGCTACAAACGAGATATTGATTTTTTTAAGAGGAGAAACTATATTTCTATAAAGAACAGACCTGTTACTATAAAAATATAGAACCCACTTAACCTTCAAAAGCTGCTAAACTCTCCTACCTGTTTCTCACTTTGACTTCTTTTCTCTTGCTCTCTGACCTTGGATACAACTATAGGTTTTTATTTTGTTGACTGTTTTCTTTTGATATCTTATTTATTTCCTTATTTATCTCTTTATCTTTTTGTTTGAACAGTAGGTTTCTCTCTGGCATGGCTAACCCATTTATGTGTACATGTGGTCATAGAGTACATGTGTGTGGTATGCATGAGTGCTTTACATATGTGTTTATGCATATGTATATGTGAGAGTGAATGGCTGTATTTATTTTGTCCAGACCTATGATTTCATCAGTGAAGCAACTTCCCACTTTGGTAATTTTCTTTATCAGTGTCGATGAGCAGCTCCTTAACAGTCCAAAATCTTAGAAATTTGCCTAGACTACAGGAAAAAGTTAAGTATCTTGTGTGTGGTCACCCAGATAGTATGTGTCACAGGCAGGACTTCACCCCCAGGCTTTCTGACTTCAAGGCCAACCCTCTATACACTAGCTATTCAACCTCTTAGGTGTGTGTGAGAATACTTGCACGCATCATGCATGTTTAATTATGCGATCCAATAGATGGAAAAAAAAAAAAACCTGGTCCCAAATTAAGACATCCTAAGTTCAAGAACTGCCTTTGATAAATCCTGCCTGTATGACTCTGGGCAAGTCATCTAGCCTCTCAATGTTCTAGGCAATTCTTGAAGATTGTAAATGGGAGAGGAAGTGCATTGGTAGAGGCAATACCAGTGAAATCTCACAGAATACATACACACACAAATATATATATATATATATATATATATATATAGAGAGAGAGAGAGAGAGAGAGAGAGAGACATGTGTTTATGTGTTTGTGTGTGTGTGTGGACTTTCACATGTGTCCACATACATATGTATACACCATATACAAACATGTATATATTGGTTGCTTCTTCTCCTTCATTTTCAAGGAGGATCAAAATGACATCAATATGTTAGAGACAAGTTGAAGTACGTCCAACTGTGACTGATCAGACCAATATGAGCTCATAATGATCTACTATGGGTCAGGCACAAATAGTCCATGTGAACACCTAGGGTGGATTCTCTAAACTTGCACTTGTATTGTTTCTGTATATATACACACTTACATATATGTATCTTTAGATCTATACCTATATCTACCTCTGTCTATACCTATCTAAATGTCTATCCATCATCCATCCATCCATCCATCTACTCATCTCTCTTTTTCTTTCTTTCTTTCTTTCTTCCTTTCTTTCTTTCTTTCTTTCTTTCTTTCTTTCTTTCTTTCTTTCTTTCTTTCTTTCTTTCTTTGTTTCTTTCTGTTCTCCTTCCTTTCTCTCTTTCTCTCTCTTTCTCTCTCTCTCTCTCTCTCTCTCTTTCTTTCTTTCACCTATGTGTTAGCTATTATGTTGTTATTTTATCAGTACATACACCAATGATGCTCAGGGCTGGTTCTGCAACTTAAAGTTTTAGAGAGTTGCCCAAGCAGTAGCATCAGACTCAAAAAGAAATGGATCCCTGCTGCCTGAATATTGACTCAGAAAACCATCAATTAATATTACCTGTGTTGTATTATATTTTCATGTTTTTAAACATTTTGCAATTGCATTTAATGTGGTGCTTAGCACCCTTGGAAGTTTTGTGCCTACAATGTAGTACTTCTGGGGAACACTAAGGAGGGAAGGATTGGAGATGGAAATGAGTATTTAAAGTAGGGTCTACTATGTATCAAGTATTATGCTAAGTGCTTTTTAAAAGAAATCTCATTTTAGGGGGCAATTAGGTGACTGAAGCACTGGCCCTAGAGTCAGGAGAACCTGAGTTCAAATCTAACCTCAGAAACTTAAGAATTGCCTAGCTATGTGACCTTGGGCAAGTCACTTAACCCCATTGCCTTAAAAAAAAGAAAATTTTTTAAAAAATCCTTATGAGGTAGGTGCTATTGTTATCTTCATTTTATACTTGAGGACATTGAAGTTAGGTGACTTGCCCAGGGTCACAGAGTTATTAATATCTGAGGCTGAATTTGAACTCAGGACTTCCTGACTCCAGGTCCAATACTTTATCCACTTCATTACCAGCAGAGAATGACGAGATAGGTTAAGCAATTTACTCAGATTCAACAATGCAGGTATTGAGCCCAGGTTTTCCTGGCTCCACGGTCTGATCTTTATCACCTCTGCTGCATATGTACTTGGATGTATTTGTAATGATGTATATAAAAATATATTTGTATTCAGCTATACATATAACAGAGATGATTATAAGAAAAGAAAGTAGACATGCAAGAAGAAAATCTGTTTCTCCACAGTTATGTGTCTGAATGGAGTTTCATTGATGATGTGGGCTCTTAAGCTTGCTGACCCAGGACTAAGCAAGAAATGAGGTGAGGGGGAGGAGCTAGGTGGCATAGTAGATAGAGCACCAGCCCTGGAGTCAGAACAACCTGAGTTCAAATTTGGTCTCAGACACATATTAGCTGTGTGACCTTGGTCAAGTCACTTAACTCCATTGCCTTGTGAAATCCCCCCCCCAAAAAGACAGAAAGACAAAAAGGAAAGACAGAAAGAAAGAAAGAAAGAAAGAGAGAGAGAGAAAGAAAGAGAAAGAAAGAAAGAAAGAAAGAAAGAAAGAAAGAAAGAAAGAAAGAAAGAAAGAAAGAAAGAAAGAAAGAAAGAAAGAAAGGTAGGCAAGAAAAGGGAGGAAATATGATGGGTGAAGAAGAGAGTTGTCACAAAGAAAAAAAATTTACCCCAATCTAAAATGCTCTCTTAAAGAACAGTGTAACTGTTATGCCGTTAGGTAATTCCTTTGGATTTTAAAACTGAGAAATTGGCATGATAATGGAGAAATCAATATTACTGATTATGGGTTTGAGGCCTGGAGAACAATATAATTGGTTGGAAATTGAGAATAGGAGCCTAGCACCAACCCCCTCCTTCCCTCCTGTGATTAAGAAATGTTCATTGTTTTTGTCCACCTGCAAGGTTAGAGATAGTGAACCAGACATCTTTGAAGGATAATGTGGCCAGACTCCTTGGTGTCCACCCACATCCCTCAAGGATGACAGATTTCTCTGAGGCAAGAATAATTATCAGGAAAACTAGGTTTCTAAACTTAGCTCATTACAGCCAGCTGAATTTCTAGACTTACAGAAAAAGAACCATGATTTAGGTAGTTACAGGACCAAATCAATTAACGGTAAATAAGCTCAATTAGAAAAAAAAGATAGCATCAGGGCGGCTAGGTGGCATAGTGGATAAAACACCGGCCTTGGAGTCAGGAGTACCTGGGTTCAAATCCGGTCTCAGACACTTAATAATTACCTGTGTGGCCTTGGGCAAGCCACTTAACCCCACTGCCTTGCAAAATCCTAAAAAGAAAAAGAAAAAGAAAAAGAAAAGATAGCATCAATTTGATTGTTTCAAAGGGACTTATTTGTTAGGAACATTGACAGTCCTTTGGAGGCAATCTTGTTAGTTAGCAGTCCTACTCTTCAATATTTTAAAAAATCTGTTATTTCATCCATATGGATAAAATAACCTCTACCAATGAAATTTCATCCATCTCACAGGTACAGAACATGACCATCTGTGAAAGTTTTCATTAGGTGCTTTGACCAAAAAAATCTCTTATCACTTGGTGGTCAAGCTTTTGGTGATGATAAGCATCTCTGGCAGATCAATAGACTATGTTTAAAGATCCTTGGACAATGGGACAATCAGTCATTTTTGGTTGTGCATAAAATATGGGCAAAGTTTGCCTGTACACCCTGGGGCTCATATGACTTCTCCCCTATGAAGGAAGGAGAAGCAGTCTGGTGTAGTGGATAAAGGCACCAGGCTTAGGGTCAGAAGATTTAGGTAGAATCTTGTCTCTGAAATTAGCTAACTCTGTGACCCATGGTCAAGTTACTGCACCTCTCAGGGACTCTTTTTCTTTATCTGTAAAATGAAAGGGTTATACCTCTAAGATCATTTTTATCTCTAAATCTACATTCCTATAAGTGTCCAATTATCAAATTACTTGAGCTCTGTTTAAAATTATGAATCACGCCCACTGATATACACAGTCCACAGCTCAGTCATGCCTGTACTTAGTTATACTTAAAATTTGTGCTCACCTTTGAGAATTCAGGTGTCATGACATATAAGATTCAGGAAAATGAAGCATTAGAGCATCGACATTGATGGAGACTATAGAACTAAGTTAGCTTCTGCTTATAGAAGTCAAGTAGAGATTGTTTGTAAATTGGCTCCATTGTTAAATTGTTTTGTATTTCCAAAAACAATTCCTCCATACAGAAAGTCTCAGGGAGAGTCCACTAGAAGGGTTTGGGGTTCATTTTTTGACCCTTACTATTCTTTAAGTCTTTTTACCCAATTCTTTTTTTTTCAGACATAAAACTCATTTATATTTAGAGGATTCAACACTTGAGCTTCTCTTTAAAAAAAAATTCAGCCTGGGAATACCACGTATCTAGTATTAAATTTTTTAACTGCAAACTAGGAATGCTAAGCTTTAAAATCAATTCAGACCTGTCATACTTCTGCCCTTAATCTTCTTCAAAATGGTCTCATTCTCTAACAATTCCTATTTCAGAATCTGACCTATATATATTCAAAGATCCAAATCTATTCCAAACTAATTTTAAAGAACTTGCTCAAGTCAAAAGATCTAGCAAATTTGCATGACTGGGATATATTTTTGTCCTATTTCCATTCCAAAATCCCCACCAAAAAAGATTTAGAAAATAATTAGAAAACACTCACACATACAGATGAGGTGATGGCTTGTTCAGTCACCTCTTGTATTCCCCTATTCAATCTAGACTGCCACAGTCAGGCAGAAAGAAAGCACAAGGATAATTTTTCTTGCATTTTAGTGGAAACCTTAAAAGCAGTTATAACCTGCTCCAGGTCAGATGCATTTTTTACTCAATTCTTAAAAAGAAAAAAAATGTTCCTTCTGCTATGTTTTAGGAAACAAACATTTTAACAAGTCCCTTCTGATTTATGATTCTATTTTATCCATGCCATGTATCATCACAGATAGCCAGGGACTTTGTCTGGAATGACTCTCACCGGCCTACTTTCCAGGGGTATGGCACTCAGGAATGCCTTCAGGAGAGGATGCCAGCTGGCAAGCATCTAAAGTCATGGGATATGCCTCTTAAGCAATAAGTAACAGTCCTCTCAAGCTGCACATCAAACCAGGAACTACAGACCTCAAAAAGCTTAGCCCATGTGTATAAACCACTCATTTGAATGATTTAAATGGTCTTTCAGTATCTTTTTCATTTAACTAGTCTATATCTCCAGTTTAGTACAAATAGGTTTAGTTATCTTTCTGTGAATGGTAGATCTCACTCAGTATAATCCATCACTCTGTAACCCTGACTCACACACCAAATTTGCCTTGAAATTTTCTTAAAATTATTTCAATCATGCTCATTTGAAAATGGTGTTTCCAGATGACAGACCAAACCACAAATGAAACTTAGAATATATTTTGATGCCTCTCAACAATTGTCCCAAAGTTGACCAAAATCATTCAACTCCTATTAAAGTTATGGGGGTAGAGGAGAGGAAAGGACAGACAAAATTGAAATGTTGAGCAAAGCATAGCTTATCCACTTAGTCAAACAGCTTTTAAAAATGAACATTCAAAGTCTTTATTTCTGGTTATTGAAGAACCAAAATAAAATTCACCACTATTTCCTGGCTTTAAACAATAACAAAATACTTCAGTAGTAACTTAAAAAATAACAACCCAAAATACATAGGATCTGCTGTAAATGTAACTAGGAAATAGATAGCAATTCTCTTTTGGCAAATGAAGAATGAACAACCTCCTAAAGCCCCTCTCTGCTCACTGTTCACCCATTGCCTGAATCTACCTACTCTAATCAGAGCCTAATTGCCCCAGCAGACTTCTGTGTTCAAAATGACATCTTCATCCAACTTCCTTTCTCAGTCCATTAAAGGAATATAAATTTTTTAAACTAATTTAAGCTATGGTATCAGTAACTGATAGCACCCTTGTGGCAGGTTGGAGTATAATGGATAGAGCACAAGAAATGAAATCAAGACCATTCAAATCCTGCATTAAATTGGATAGTCAATTAACCTCTTGTTAAAGTGGGGGTGGCAATAATAGCACTATCTCATTTGTTGCTCAGTCATTTCAATCAGGTCTGGCTCTTCTTGATCCTATTTGGGGATTTCTTGGCAAAAATACTAGAACAGTTTTCCATTTTTCCTCCAGCATATTTTACAGATGAGGAAACTGAGGCAAAACAGGGTAAAATAACTTGTCCAGACTCATACAACCAGTAAATTGTTTGAGATTAGATTTTAATTCAGTTTTTTCCTGACTCCAGCATTATCCACTGCACCCCTAGCTGCCACCTAGCTATTGTGTATGATAACATGTGTGAAAATGCATTGTAAACTTTACATTTTTATATAACTATTAGTTATTATTATTATTAATCTATGAAGGGTATTTGTGTTTTGAAAAATCAGATTCAACAACAAACTTTGCCAAATATATTCTAAGGATCTACTTCTGTGTTATGTTTAGGTATAGATATATGTAATGGAAATAAGATTCAAATCAACCTATATACATAAATACTCATTATGAGTACAAAATGATACTTGATAAGTGGATAATAGAAGTAAGTGCAAACTAATTGCTAAGGAGGAAATGTAATGGATTGGAGATGGCAGTGGGGAATTGGTGGAGATTCATTAATAACTCTAGGGATCAAGAAATACTCTTAGAGAAGATGGTATTTTGACTTGCCATAAAGGATAGATAGGATTTTGATAAGTGGAGGTGAGGGAAGGGTGACTGGGAAAATAGGAGAAGGGTTTTCCAGAAGGAATTATTCTAGTTGGTACAGTTTCAGGCAGTGTGATAAGTTAAAGGTAAGATTTTAAAAAATTTTCCTTTTTTATTCATGAGTTAATAATAATTGTCAACACATAAACATTCCAATATGTAAAAAAGAAGTAAAAAGGGAGTTGCATAAGAATCCTGTTACACAATATTTTAAAGAAGCATACATCTATTAAATTTAACAAGGCAATAACAAAAGTGGTTCTTTTGCTTTTGTTCATTTTTTTCACTTAGTTTTGTTTTCTTTTATGGTTTTAAAAATGTTTCACTGCTGCTCTTTTTTTTCATAATTTCCCACTCACCTGCAGCCCTCTTCTAACTCCAAAATATAAGCCCTCCTTTTTAACAATTATACAAAGTCTAGCAAAACAAGAATTTGAGTCCATGGTAGGATAGATGTACCCTGAATCCTTCTTGGAACCCCTTACTTTGCATTAGAAGGTGACTGCTTATTCTGCCAATGTACAGTAAAAGGCCCATTCCCTCTTATTACTCTGTTAGCTTGCAAAGCAGTCTCAAACTAATTCCCTCTAATCCCCACCTCATGACTGAAAAAGTCACTGTGCAACCACCACTTTCAGGGAAATTTTTTCAAAGGACTCTTACACACTTTCCCTCAAAGTAATTAATTTCTAATTAAAAATTTCAGGCTAAAGAGGGTAACCCTTATGGGAAGAGCATGTTCTATGGGTGTCTCCCAGAGGCCCATTAAATAGTGCTATTTAGAATGTTGCTTTCTCCAATAAGACATATGAGTCATTACTCTGAATTTCATCTCATAAAAGTAAATGAAGTCTAAAGATCAAAGTCTCACCCCAATACCACTACCTTCAGTACTATTTAAGTATGTTGAAAGTTAAAAGTATGTTAAAAGCACTTATCAGATAATTTTAAAATGGTTTAACATTTGCCTTCTTTACTTAGGTATTTTGTTGTTCTAAAATATAAGGCCTTTAAGAAGGTACAACAGATGTCTTTTAGGAAGAAAATCATTTCTAACATAATATAAGAATATAACTTGTATATTCTCACTGCACTGCCTATAAACACAGGAAAGAATTAAGAAAAAGATATAAATGATTCTGACCCTCTCTCCCATAATGCCATGCATCTTCTCTGACCCAGTCATTAGAGAACTCAATTGCTACCTAGAGGCATTCTCCTCCTCTTCCTTATCTCTTAGAGATTCTTAATCATTTTTGTGTCATGGATCCCCATAGCAATAGAGGGAAACCTATGGACCCCTTTTCAGAATATTTCTAAACAGAGAAAATATATTTTTAAACTTTTTGATTTTTGTGTTTTTTTGCAAGGCAATGGGATTAAGTGACTTGCTCAAGGTCGTGCAGCTAGGGAATTATTAAGTATCTGAGGTCAAATTTGAACCCAGGATCTCCAGACTCCAGGGAAGGTACTCTATCCACTCTAGCACCTAGCTCTCCCTATTTTTTTAAACTTTTTAATGAAAACATTACCAGGTGCACAGCAGAACATGAGAGGATTCAAAATATAAACCAATAAATTTTCATTTCAAGAAAGTTTATATAATAAATACATCTTTATGTTCAAAATTATCCATCTTTTCTTTTCTACTTAGTTGATTTTATTTTGTTCTCTTCTGTTCCTTTATTTTTCCCCTTTGCCACCCAAGAAGATTATAATTAAGATAGATATCTTAATTCATAGTTCATAGATATCTATGATCATACATACATATATACATATATATGCAAGACTGTACTAAGCTTATTTCTACTCATCCTGTTTCTCTGGAGGTGAATAATTTTCTAAATCACACAGAAAATAAAAGATACAGGATTACATAAAATTTTGGGAGAAATCTCTCTCTTTTTTTAAGCTAAGTGCTAGGTAACTACCGCTGAAATACTTAGCTACAGAAATTATAGGAGTATAAACTTAGGTTTTAGTATGCTTAAACTAACAAGGCTTCTTATAGATTAAATTACATCAGAATGATAGAGAAATAATTCTTTTGCGTGTCCCAATCCTGGATGTCCTTTTAGGCTATCAAAGTTTAAAAAGACCTATTCATAATACCATATTTCACTGAATGTCATAGAAATTGAACAGTTAATTAGAGTCATAAGCTCAGACTTCCCTAAAGAAACCCACCTAGTTAAGCAGACTCTATAGGTAAATTATGTCAGGTTACATATTAAACTATATTTAGAGGGTTCACAATGGGTTGATTGATTGACAAGGGAGATTTATAAGCCTAAAGAGTCAGTATCAGATGAATCCTTCCATTTTGGGTTCCTTATCTGAGAATTAGGCCTTAAGCAAATTTTCACATACCTTGAGCCAAATTAATAACCTCCCAACCAGTTCTGACCTTCCCCCAAACCAGAAAAGTTAATGAGATAAAAAATTTTTATAACATGAAGAAAACAATTATATTGAAAAACAGTTATTAAGTTTAAAAACATAACCCAGTTCATGGACTCTAGTTTAAGATTCCTGCTAAAAGAGCTTCTTGTTCCTGCTAAAAGAGCTTCTTTTTCTTCTCTTAATTTCTAAGGTTGATAGCATGTTCAGTTGATAAACTATGTAATCTGAAGAATGTGAATGTTGTTGCTGTTTGTTTTTAGGGCAGTTGGATTTTTCTACTCTGCTCAGTTAGCATATAGAGTTCAACAGATTCCTCTGGAATCATGTCTTAGCCTTAAGAAGGTCATTCTAACTGTGGGAATTTGATATGCAATGGCAAGGGAAAGAACAAGTAGTGCAGCATCACTCAGAAAACACAATTATGGAGCAATTATACTAATTATATTATATATTATACCAATATTATATATATATATATATATATTAATATTTTATATTATACCAATTATAGGTGGCACAGTGGATAGAGCTCTGGTCCTGGAGTCAGGAGGACCTGAGTTAAAATTTGACCTCAGACACCTAATCAGACACTTAGATGTGTGACCTTGGGCATGCCAATTAACCCCATTGCCTTAAATGAATAATTTTAAAAAAATATCAATTAGGCAGAGGGGACACACTTACATTTCTTATTTTTAAAAAAATCCCCTCCCCCAACACCTATACATACATATAAACTTGTTACTATTACTAGAATTGTTAACACATCTTTTAGGAACACTGAAAGCATGACCCATAGTAGATTTCAGTACCTTATGGTTTAGATAGATCAATCCCTCATTTTGTAGATAAGGAAATTGAAGCACAGTGATGCGAATTCTACCTCTCCTTAAAGTTGGACATAGGATCAAAGAGAACTGGAAGAGACTTCAGAGGCTAGCAAGTTCATACAACTAGTCTTTTCATCACCAAAGAATTGGCCCCAATTAATTTATATTAATGTTGGTCTCTTAAATAACCAGAACTATTATTTCTAGTGTTTTGTTGATGTTAATTAATGAGGAACTAATGTAAATCGAACTTAGACTTGGATCTCACCTAACTATGCAGAGAATCCTTTTGTTTCCTTTGAACAATGTGATGAATGGTATGGAACGTTGTCAGTCAGGGCCTACATTGGTAAACTCCTATCGATAGGGGGCACCCAAAGCCTAGATTTTGGTTGATAATTCTTCAAAATGGAGCAAGAAAATTAAATTTAATCAAAGAGAGAGCTAGGGTGGGGCAGTTGTGGGTTTTTTTTTTAAATAACAAAATAAAGCAAAAACAAACTCAGGAACTTTAATTCTGTGACAAGACTAAAGCCACCTCCAAAGCCAAACACAGCCTTACTCTTCCCTTGCTCTAGAAATTAGTTTCATGATTAGAGATGTCCTGAGTATACATTAACAGCCCCTAAAACATAGTTATCATCTTTCTTCCTATTTATATAATCAAGGAGAATGCTCCCATAATATGCTAAGACATTAGAGTGTTGTAGTCTGGCACATTTTGTACCCAAAGATTATAGGGTTGCATAGCCAGAGGAGATGCAAGCAGTAGGAGGTACATTTGGAAATTTCCATTTCTGGACCCAAGAGCAAGTTTACTTCAGCTCTCCCACAATGCATTAACCAGCAAGAAGTAGGTGTTAACAGCAGGGCTTGGAAAGGTCAAGGGTGGGAGTGGGAAGGTGGGAAATAAGTGGGTTGGGTCTCTGTAACACATGGACTCCTAGGCTCAAGGATTAGAGCTGGAAGGGACCCCAAAAGTTATGTGCAACCACATCATTATACAGAGACAAAAGAGACCCTAAAGAGGTGAATTGATTTGAGTAGGATCACATAACTAGTCAGTGGCTAAAGCAGAATCTGAACTCAGGTCTAATGACTCCAAATCTTAGACTATCATTGCATTATATTATTTACTTTCTTTTATTCCAAGTAAAGCTCAAAGAGTCAGGAGACAAGAGTATCATGTGTGAGAAACAACAAGTAAACCAATTTATCTGGATCATAGTGTGTAGAGAAAAGTAAAGAAGACTGGAAAACTTCAAATGCCAAAGAGAAGATTTTGTGTTTGACTTTCAGGATAATAGGAAACCAGTGAAATTTATGGGAGGAGGGAAGGAAAATGGCCAGATTTGTGCTTTCAGAAGATCACTTTTGGCAGTTGAGTGGAGGTTGGACTGGATGAGGACTATATATATATATATATATATATATATATATATATATATATACATAATGCAGTGAAATTAGAAAAGACAAGATTTGACATAGAGTGAGTGAGTGAGAGGGAGGAGTAGATGTTACAAGCTAAGGAAGGTCACTAAGAAAATACCTTTGACAATGATAAAGAATTTTGGAAGAAGAGAGATAGGACATGCTGAGATGCCTTTGGGACATCCAAATGGAGAAGTCCAAGTGTCAGTTAGAGATTAGCGTCCAGAGATCAGAAGAAGACCTTAAAATCATCTGCACAGAAGTGAATAATTCTTTCCAAGGTAGCTTATGAGATTACCAAGCAAGATAATAGAAAGGGGAAGAAAGAAAAGGGTCTTAGGTAGAGACTTGGGGAGAAAACACATCCTTAGTAATTTTGGAGGGAACAGTATCTATTGATGAGAGCAGAAGTCAATTTTTAAAAGATGATTATGAGTATGAGAAAGAGGCATCAAGTATAGCTGGCCTCTTCAAGAATGATAGCTGAGAAAGTACTGGTAAAAGGGAGATTTAATGAGATTTTTGTCTTTTTTTGTTTTTAAGATTGGGAAAATATGACTAGGTTTGTAGGCAACAGAAAAGGAATCAGTAGCATGGAAGATATTGAACATTAGAAAGTGGGATGAGAGTAAACAGCCAGAGAAGACAGGAGGATACTTGGGGCATAATGATGGGGTGGGTGGGGTACAGAAGAAGAAGAAGAAGGGAAAATAGGAAATTCTTGGGAAATGACAAAACCCTCAATTGAAAGGGTGGAAGAAGGAAAGTTTGGAACAGCCATGAAGAACAAGATAGGGATTCAAGTAGGAAAGAGTAAAAGGATTACTTTTATGGTGAGGACTTAGTTGAGATTAGATTACATAAATTTGTTGTGGATCTAATCATTACAAACTCATTCAGCAGTACATTAGTAGGGTTGATAATGGCTAATGGTAGAAAGAATTTGAGTTGGGATTTGGCAAATCAGCAACAGGACAAATGCAAAGAATTAGGGAATAGAACATAGTACAGTTATCTCTGGATTAGGGGTGTAATGCCCCTGAGACCTGAAAAATTCATGTAAAATTTTTTGGTCTTTCCTTCATATTAGAGAAGTCTGAATTATTTTCTTTTAGGGAGTGTTATTCCTTATTATAAAATTTGGTTAAGTATTTGGTCATAGGCTCTGTGTCATCTGCTAGCCTTTACATGTCATCTGCAATTTCCACAAAACTCCTCAAAAATTCCTATTTAATTTCTTATGCTGGCTTGCAATATTTTTAAAGCATAATGGATAAAGTTGCCATGTGAAAGGGATAACTGTATAAATTAAACTACTTGGCTAAAGGGTAGATTGACAGAGGGAAACAGTATAGCTACAGCAGGTGTTATGACCTTGTAAAGTACTGAGAAGTGAACGTTTAGTCATGGTGAAAGCAAAGCACAGGAAACAGCACACAAGGGAGATGGAATGACAGGAGATTATATTTGGAGAAAGTCATTTCAGAATTCTTGACCATGGAAGTGGATCACTTATGGAGATGGCAAGATCAAAGTTATAATAATCCCTGTGTCTTTCTTAAGTGGAGGAGTAGAATAGGTCATGGAAGTTGAGTCAATTGAAGTCTTGGAAAGGTGGGATATATAAGGAAACATCAACATTTATAGAATAATGTAGTCCCCTAGTATGAAAGCAGAAGTTGAGATGGAAAGTCTTGCACTAAACTCATTGAGAAACAAGGAAGAATGTCCTGAGAAGTTATAGGTAATTGCCACCAGAATCTAGATTAATTAATAAATTTTGATAGAATGAACCATAAAGGAAGAGAGGTTGTTCAAGTAATGGTGGTAGAGAGAGAAACTGGTAGTAGCAAGAGGAAGAAAGGAACATTTTTACTCAGCCTCTGAGACCACTGAACCAGTATTGGAAAGGATGAGTTAAAAAAGGCTCCTTGGACATTGGGTAGAATCCCAGTTGTAAATTTATGGGAGGACATGAATGAGTGCCTCACAGAATGGGCAGCTAAGGATGATTTGTGGACTGGAGAGAATAGGAATATCAGTAAGATGGACTGTGGGATGTTGTAGAATGAATGAATGGGTCTCCAAACAGAATCACTAAAAATTTATCAAAAAGAAATCTCTGATTGGTTGGAAGTAGAGGTTGAGCCAATCATTCAAAGTCACTGTATAAAAGGATGGAAAGTGAAAGGTAAATCAATTGTTGTTGTACAATTTTCTTTTTGGTTCATCAATCAAATTCTTACTTTTTCCCCTCCCTTTTGTCCATATCTTCATGCTTAAAAACTTGTAGAGAATATGCATAGGGTTTAAAAGAGGAGATTCCAGACAATTAGTTTAGCAGTATTCTAACAAGCAGTTATAGGACAAGCTTGAAGGAACAGTTACAATATCATTTCTGATAGTAGTTTGATTTACCCTTTTAAGTCTGACCATGTCACTTGCTTGCTCAAGAAGCTTCTCAGTTGGAATTTAAAGCCTTTCACAAGATGATTCCAGCTTGTCTTTCCCATGTTATCTGCTCCTCTTTATGTCCTTTCCATCCTGACCAAACCAGTTTATTATTTCCCAAACTTGGCATATTGATCTTCCACTTTCTTGATTCTATAATGACTCCCATGCTTGGAATTTTCTCCCTCCTTACCTCTGCCTCTTATAAACCCAATCTTTCTTTCCATCTCAGTTCATATGCCGTCTCCTGTGAGAAATGAAATCTGTTCAGACAGTGTTATCTTCCAAGAAGAATGTGTGTTCTATTAGGGTGATGGTATTTGTGTGTATTAAGTGCCTAACGGATGGTTGTTGGATTGGATTGGTTTCTCTCATTTTCTTCTCAAGAAGGTGTCCCTGTCCTCCATATTGCACCCTCCCCCCAATCATTGCTATCTAATCTCTCAAATTCTTGAAAGAGATAGGGAAAAGGGGTAGCTATGTAGTACAGTGGATAGAACACCAACTCTGGAATCAGGAGGACCTGAGTTCAACATGGTTCAATGTGACCCTAGGCAAGTCACCTAACTCCATTTTCCTCCAAAAGAAAAAAAAGGGGGAGAGGGGGAAAAAAAACTCTTCATTTCACAATTATGAATTATATATTATTTTTTTCTTTATATTATTTAGTACATAAGTAGTTAGGTATATATGCATGTATGTGTGTTTTATGGAGGACTTTTATTATAGACAAAGTTGTTATGGGATAAAAATAACAAAGAGGGATAAGAGAGAAAATGAAAGAGTTAAAATATATTTTTACAAAATAGCATTTTGCTTGACAAAGTTTATATATAAAATTTTAAATTGTAAAACACTTTTTGAGTGCCCTCAGATTTAAGGAAGCCTCAATCACTCCTGCAGATTTAGAACCAAGAGGTAAAATAAGGCTTGGAGAATCATTAGGGTTCTCAAAGAAATAATACTTAAATACTACTAGTTTCTGCCTTTAGAAAAGGTCAAGTGGAAAAGGGAATTCCTTGCCACTATATATCTGGCTTTATGTGAACTTCATTTTGGTTCTGGCAATGTTTTTAAGGGATTATATTTTAAAACTATGCCGCCTCTGGGTATCTAATTAAACTTCAGAATGCTATTAGAACCATATGCTAGCTAATAGGATGGGAGGACCCAGATTAAGCAAGGAAGGGAACTGGTACCCTAAGTGGGGAGGGAAACATTTTATCTTAGGGTTGCCCCCATTACTCCCCTTTTTAAAAAAATTTATTTAAGACAATGGGGTTAAGTGACTTGCCCAAAGTCACACAGCTAGGCACTTATTAAGTGTCTGAGGCTGAATTTGAACTCAGCTCCTCCTGACTTCAGGACTGATACTCTATCCACTGCAGCATCTAGCTGCCCCTAATTACTCCTCTTTTATATATATGAAATAGAGGTTTAGAAATGCCCATGGTCATCCATTTAGTTAGCCCTCAAAGCATGACAACAACAACTTAGGTAAAGTCTTTCCTTTCTAGTCTATGCTCCTCATGGTCACCCTATGAATGATTGATTGTGGTTATGGCTTATGGAGTATTATGTACTATTGAATTAGCCTTGCCTAATTTTCATTAAATTCAAAACATGAGTAACTGGATGATGTGCATGAGACCACCCAAGCAATCCACACCAGCCCTCCAAAGCATGGAAAGGTTGAATGCTAATGTAGGGTCTCTATAAGAAACAAGACTTTTGGAGCAAAATCCAGTAGCTTTAGTCAAAGGAAACCAGAAAGCTCATTTGAGGCTAGAGGAGAAGCCAAGAAGGAGAAGAAAGGAAGAGGAGAAGGAAAAGGAGAAAGGTTAGAGGGACATACCTGGCTGATGACTCAGAACTGTAAGCATGGAAATCCATTCCTTCCAGAAGTCACCCCTAAAGGGACAACTGGTAGACATAATGTAACATGTGACTGCACAGATAGGGTTGCAGCTTAGAATATCCCTGACCCTATTTAGATCCAGATGGAATCAAATCCTGACTGATCTCTAGCAGTCCTAACTTTCAAAGACTATTAATGACCCTAATGAAGTTATAGCTTTTTCAACTTTAACATTGCCTCCTTTCATAGAATAGCACAGAAAGAATTGATTCATTTTACAGAATCAAGAACTGAAAGGAGGACCTTGGAAGTGCTTCATAGTGATGCAATCTCCTCATTTTAAACATTAGGACTTGTTTCCTAACTAGTAGAGTAGTAATAGGTTTAGGACTGGAATCCAAGTGTTGTCTTCAAATTCAGTGGTTTTCCCACAATATCATATTACTCCCTACTTCATAATAACTCTGCTGAACTCAGAAATCTCTACCTAAAGCAATGACATTTATATCCCCAGCAAATGTTATAGTGGCTAAAGCATTGAGCCTAAAATCAGGAACACATGAGTTCTAATTTGGTCTCACACACTAGTTGATTGATCCTGGGCAAGTCACTTAACCTCTACCTCAGTTTCCTCAACTGTAAAATGGGAATATGTATACTGATAAAATCCTCAACGGATCTCTGATCTCAACAATTCAGTGAGAGAAATCACAACCTATCCATAGCTGCCCATTTTCTGTGACTTTGTCCACAGTTTTCTAAAAGTTTATCACAGAAGCTCCACCCAATACATAAATAAATAAATAAATAAACAAACAAATAAATATATAGTTATATTGTTAAATATTTTCTAATTACAATTTAATCTGATGGACTGCACTGCAGCCATGTGTTTGATACAGTACCAGCTCCTCAATTTTACAGATGAAGAAACTGAGGCTAAGTGACTTGCCTAAGGTCACAATCGCACAACTGGAATTCCAATCCAGATCCTCTGATTCTCAATATGCACTCTAGTTATTTCCTGGGGATTCAAAATAAATGCCCCCAAATTTCCCTTACCAAATTATCCAACCCAGCATTTATGGATTTCTATCAATATGTTTCAAGTTCCAGAATATTTTAGAAAATACTGGATTAAATTGGGCTCTTTTCTTACTGATGCAATACAAGCAATTTGCAATTAACCCTGACTCATTGCTTACTGGGAAAGAATTCTAACACCCTGGTCGTCAGCTTCTTATAACTCACTCATTTTTGGGAATAGCCAGTATTTCCTATGCAGGCTATGATACATGTCTAAAACCTGCTCTAGAGCAGGCATTTGGTCATGATTACTTTTTATTTGTTTGTTTGAATGTTTGTTTTTGTTTTTATAAGGCAATGGGGTTAAGTGGCTTGCCCAAGGCCACACAGCTAGGTAATTATTAAGTGTCTGAGGCTGGATTTGAACTCAGGTACTCCTGACTCCAGGGCTGGATAGCTCCACTGTGCTACCTAGATGCCCCCAAGATTATTTTTTAACCCCAAAATGAGAGTAGGCTGGAAGGGACTTTGGTCATCTGGTCCACTGGGATCAAAATCACAAAGAAACATCCCTGTGAGCCACATAGTGACTTAGAAAACCACAAACTAACATTATCAGGTTGTATTGTATTTTTCTTTATTTTGTCAAATACTTTGCAATTACATTTAAATCTGGAGTTTTGCACTTTGTAATTTGTGGGTAGTAAGTTTGACACATCTGTCTGATTCAACACCCCCCCCTTTTTAACAAAACAAGAAAATGAGAAATTAAATGTAATAGTGGTAAAAAACAGAAAAAATAAATGTAATAGTGGTAAAAGGGTAAATAGAAGGTGGAAGATATTAGCACATAATAGGAGAAGGGAGGGTGGGCAAGCATAAATATGGATTACATTTATCTCAGGGTCAAAGATGTAACAAAAGTTTTAGGTTCAAGATGAACCCAAGAGTTAGGGGACAGGTAGGTGGGTAGGGGTGCAAAGTAGCAGGGACCTTAGAAAAGGTTTAGTCCAACCCCTTTGTTTTACAAATCTCCAAAGCCAGCTTCTTTAGTTCCTCAAGCCAGGCCAACAAAAACAAGCATTTATTAAGAGCTTATTATGTGACAGACATTTTCCTCAGCACTGAAACTACAAAGAGAAGCAAAAATGACTCTGTCCCCCAAGAGGCTGTCAGTTTAATGGGAATATGCATTTATTAAGTGTTTACTATATACACCAAGTACAACACTCAGGTTTGTCTGACACCCTGCCTGGTGGAGGAACCCTTTATAATATGCTGGTTAGATTTGTTAAACTGTGTTTTGGTGTTTTTTCCCAGAGTGGAAAATATTGTAAGTATGTAAACAGAGAGAACTCTCCATCTGTAAAATGTTCTTAAATGTTTACATTGTGTGGAAAAAATGCAAAGATAACATCATTATATTATGAGATGTGTCATTAAGCCATACTGACTAGCAGAGCCCTCTTGATCTTTTAGCCACCTCTGCACAGTGGAGGAAAAATTTCATAAACTGGTCATAGAGGCCAGAAGGGAGGTTCTTTTGATGAAGTGGCTTGAGTTTTGGGCTTGGAATCAAGAGACCAGAACTTAAATCCTTCCTCTGTTGTTTACTAGTTATGTGAAAGTGGAATAGTCTCTTTTTTTAATCTCTCTGACCCTCAGTTTCTTCATCTGTAAAATGATAGAAATAATACCAATAGCACAACAACCATGCTTTATGACTATATATTTCATTTGATCCTCACAACACCTCTAAGGAGTAGGTGATATTATTCTCTGTATCTTACATAAGGAAACTGAGTGACTTGCCCCAAGGTCATCCAGTTGGTGAATGTCTGAAGTCAGATTTTGAACTCGAGGCTTCCTAACTCCAGATCCAGTATTCTATTGATTGTTATATGCTACATAGATAACATGTAAACCACTAAGTACATGGAAGACCTATATAGTGTAAATGGGAAGAAATCTCAAAAAGAAAGCACTGGGTGAGAAATGGAGGAAAAAAGATGGAATAAATCTAGAAAAGGCTTCTTGTAGAAGGTAGGATTTGAACTGTCTGATCAAACTGTGAGTCAGGAAGCATTTATTAAGGACTTTCTATGTGTCTCACACTGTAAGCACTAAGATGCAACAAAAATCAAGAGATAGTCCCTGCTCACAGTCTAGTAGCAGCTCCCTCTCTACTCATACTAGGCTGAAGCTGCCAAGGACACTCAGGAATATGCTATTTATTTGTCTACCATCTCAGGACCTGAGATCACTGTTTGGGTATACCTAGCCTTCAGTTTGTAGGAGCTGCTCCCAGGATCTAGGGGAAGCTTAAAAGGAGAAGCTGCCTGCTGTCATGGAAACCATGGAGGACCGGGCAGTTTCAAGCCTAGAGTCTGGTCCTAGCTCTGCTTCAGAAACTTGGACATTTTCCTTCTCTCGGCCTCAATTTCCTCATTAGTAAAATGAAGGGGTTAGATTAGATGATCCCAAAGGAATACTCAGATAGTAACAAAGCCATGATTGGAATTTGGTTCTTTTGTATTTGAACTTAATACCATTCTTATTCTACTTTTCCTTGAATTTGCCTATGACAACTTACTGTTTGGGGGAAAGGATCATTATTTTCAAACAGCTTTGACTTGGTGTGTGTATGCCCTACCATGTTTATGAAATTTCACTGGCATTTCTTTTTTCATGGAGGCTTTGCACTATTTGAGTAAACAATGACCAGCTGTGCCATAATTTGTCCCAACAGCTCAAAACCTTTACTCAACGAAGATGCTCTACACCTTCCCTTGGACTGGGCAAGGCCTTATGCAATCCATGGTCATCAACCAGGTATGTGAGTAAATAATCAATTGTTTGTTTACTGGAGAGAACACACAAAGACTTTGCTGCAGAGTTAGTTTCTTTTTTACAAATGTCACCTGGTCACTATTCTCCTCATTATTGGTCCCAATGGTCTCCCCAGGACCCAATTGTGAGTAATGATTTTTAAAAATATTTTATTTATTTTTCCAACTATATGCAATAGTAGTTCCATATTAATCATATTGTAAAAGAAGAATCAAATTGACTAAAGAAAAAAAATACCTTAAGGCAACTTTTAAAAACTGAAAATAATAAGCTTTGGTCTACATTTTAAACTCCATAGTTCCTTCTCTGGGTATGGATGGAATTTTCTATCACAACTCTTTTTGTCCTTCATTTTAAAAGAAGAGCACATCATCAGGGAGGTGATGCCATGACAAGTACATGAATTGGATTTGAGTGAGGGGGGAGCTGTGCTAAGTCACCAGCCTCACTTTCTCCTCCAGAGCCATCTGGGTCCAGTGGCCAGATATGAATCAGGACAACTAGAGATGGCATTGGATGTAGGGTATTTGGGATGAAGTGATTTTCCAAGGTCACATAGGTACTAAGAGTCTAGTGACTGAGGCTGAATTTGAACTCCTGTCCTCCTGACTCCAAGGCCAATATTCTATCCATTGTGTCACTTAGCTGCCCCATAAGTCTTTTAGAATTGTCTTTAATTATTATACTTCAGAAATGATTTTTTCCTTCTCTCAGCCTCAGTTCCCTCATTGGTAAAATGAAGGGGTTAGATTAGAGGATCCCAAAGGAATACTCAGATAGTAACAAAGCCATGATTGGAACTTGGTTCTTTTGTATTTGAATTTAATACATTAGAGTTGATCTTCACCCAATGTTGCTGTTACAGTGTTTTCCTGGTTTTGCTCAATTCACTCAGTATTAGTTCATACAAGTCTTTCCAGGCCATTATGAAATTCCATCCCTCATGATTTCTTATAGAACAATAGTACTCCATCACATTCATATACCACAATTTGTTCAGCCATTCCCCAATTGATAGGCATCCCTTCAATTTCCAAATTTTTGCTACTATGAAAAAAACTGCTATAATTTTTTTTTGTACATGTGGGGTTTTTTTTACCCTTTTTTGTGATCACGTTGGGATACAGACACAGTAGTGGTATTGCTGGATCAAAGGGTACGCACAGTTTTATTACCCTTTGGAAGTAATTTCAAATTGCTCTCCAGAGTTCACAACTCCACCAACAATGCAATAGTGTCCCAGTTTCCCCATATTTCCTCCAACATAGAACATTTTCCTTTTTTAGTCATATTGGTCAATCTGATAGGTGTGAGGTGGTACCTCATAACTATTTTAATTTGCATTTCTCCAATCAATAATGATTGAGAGCAATTTTTTTTATCTGAGAATTTCCCTTTTCATAGCCTTTGACCATCTATCAATTGGGGAATGACTTGTATTCTTATAAATTTGACTCAGTTCTCTATATATTTTAGAAATGATTCCTTTGTCAGAAACACTAATTGTAAAAATTGTTTCCCTACTTCCTTTTAATCTTAGTTGCATTGGATTTATTTGTACAAAATATTTTCAATTTAATGTAATCATAGATATCCATTTTGCAAGGAATGAGTTTTAATAACAAATATCTTAGAGAGATTCAAATCTCTCCCATTCTTCCAAATTCCTGAAAGTTTAGTCTCTAAGGATAAATGGAATTAACTCTCCTCAATCTTGGACAAACCCCACCCAATTTTACAAAAAATTTAATCTAAGAAGGGGAAGCACAATTGTGTTCTCCTCTAGTTTGGGTGGAGACAAATTCTTTTGTCTAGATAATTCAAGCCTGCTGGTGGTCTGCATATAGAGATATTTTCAGTATCATGTCATTTTTAGCCCCTCATTGAACACCTAAGGTATATAAGCTGTGAGCCCACAGACATGATTACCTTTGGTTTAAGAGAGATAACCATCTTTTTTTTATTAATAACCTATTGGTCTTATTTAAAAAAGGATTGTTACCCAAAAACTATGTTTCTCAAATCTTTTCAATCCTCAGACAAGTCACACTTTAGTAGTTCAGACAGAACTAATAATGTAGACAGTGTGGCTGCTATTTGATCTATGAAAACAAGACTTCACCAGAATCATGTTTTAGGGCTAGTCACAAACAATAAGCATTTATTAAACACCTATTATGTGCTGTGAAATGGTGTTATACACTGAGGATTCAAAGAAAGACAAAAAGGAATCAACCCCTGACCTCAAGTAGCTTATGCTCTATTGGAAGAGGACTTACAGAGCACTGAGGCTAACCCTTTAATTGAACAGAAAAGGAAACTGATTTTGATAAAGGAACCACATTCTCATGATTCATATATACAAAAACTAGGATAGTAAATAGGGTGACTGATCCAAAAACCCATTTTCATTGTGGGCTCCTTGAGGATGGGGTCCATTATTTTGTCTTTCTCTCTCAAGTGCTTAGCATGTTTCCTGGCAAGCCATAAGCATTTAATAAATGCATGTTGATTGACATGTTAGATTCTAGAACAAATATCTATCAGAGAGGTATATGTGTTATTAATACTGAGGATGTGCACCCTATCCCCGGCACCCACTTTCTATTGTGTCAGGCAAGGATTGGTTTTTACCCAGTTATTGACTGGGTTTCCTTCAATTAAATGTAATGTCCTTAGGCTCATAGTTCCTCTAGTTATTGTTTTTTGATAAAAATAATAGAGGTACATCAAAAAGTCTATGCCTTTGAGTCATCAGGTAGGGATATCATCATGACTCTAATTTCATAATTCTCCTGCTCGTGGGCTGTGGATTTCAAAATTATTTCCACCATTATGTATGAGCCAGCTTACAAATGGGAGAAGGGAAAAAGGAAGAGATGTCCCACAGACTAAAGTAGATACAATAGGTGTTAAGGCCATGTGTCCTTAATGCCTCAGAAACTAACATTAATTTTAGCTCTCTGGGGAAGATGAGCATCTTGTGTTCTCACTCTTGGGGTGATCAGAAGCTATGATGACAAATTGTTTATTTTTATAATATTTTTGTTGGAAGCATTTCTGACTGAAGCTTCAGAAGCTAGAACTTCCTTGTTCACCTGCCATCACTTTAGGATAAAAATAATGCAAATAATTCAAAAAGTTCTGTTTGAACTTTTAAAATAGCATCTTTGAGTCAGCAAGTTATGATATTATTGTGACACTAACTTTGTAATTTAGTAATTCATGAGTTGACTTTGGGGATTTCTAGACCACATCATCTGAATCTTACGAATTGGTTAGAAAAATGGAAGGGAGTTAGAAGGGGGTTGGGGGGCAGGGTAGAAATGAGAAGAGAGAGAAGGAGATAAGGAAGAAAGAAAGTGAGGGAGAAAGAAGGAAAGGAAGAAAGGAGGGAGGAAGAAAGAGAGGGAAAAATACTATTGGTTATTAGTACATTGACTTAGAATATAGCCAGAATATAAGGAGTAAAAAATCTTTGCCTGAGTAACAGCTTGGTATAACAAAGGTAGTTCCATCTAAGAGGCTCCATTCCATCTAACATGGACTAACACTAACACATGTGGAGGTAAGAAAATGACCCCCTCAGTGCCCCAAGTCTTCTTTCTAAGACTACAATTTATACACGATGCTCTATACCAGTGCAGAAAGTATACCGTACCAGGAATTCACCCACACTAAAGATATCTCAAATCTGAACCAAAAACTTAAATTTGTTGTGTATCTATCTTCCCCATTCCTGACATCATGTTCTTCACAAGTGATGAGTGTTCCCATGGAACTAAGTGAGAACATATTGAATTCTCAACTTCAACCATGGCTCTGGCCTCTGTTTTGTTTTGTTTTGTTTTTTTTTTTGAGACTAGGTCTCTATTTCATCTTGTCTGGAAGTGCAGCAATCACTCATGGTCCCAATCCCATTAATGCACTATGTCTAGTTTGGGTTAGATCAACTCCTCTTTATGTAGCTTGGTGGCTCATGCTTCCAGAGGACCACCATCTTGGTAGCACACTACAGACTCTGCCCTCAAGCAATCCACCAAGTTCAGACTCCCCAGGAGCAAGGTTTATGATAATGAGTCATTGTGCCATTTCTGATCTTTGTTCCTTTAAGTTTTCACCTTAGTATATCCCCATTGACGTTTCCCTACTGATTAAGTACTAGTTTTATGTAACTAGCTCCATATTAATAAGCTCCACGTGAATATCCCTTATATGAATTTTTATCTTCCTACCAACACATCCCATGTTGAGTGACTACTGAGCAGAGAGTCACTATAATCTTAAAGTAGCTTCCATAAATTGAAAAAAAAAAACAATTTAACCCCAACCCACCACACCTATCCTTAGTAATTCTGGCTTGGAAAATGTATCTGTGGTTTCCATTTCAGTGCTAGCTCATTGATCAGAACTTTCACTCACAAGAATAGATTCTTTTCAACTAGGCACTGTCTATTCATGGTCAGTAAATCCCACTGGCCCGACTATAAATGGGCAGACTGGATCACTGGACTTATTACTAATAAGGCAGATAACCTCCTAAGCCAAATCAATCCTGAGAGATGAATGTGCTGGGTAATTATGGTCAACCTTAGTCATGCTGTGATTAGTTTTACTATTTATAAGTACATCTCTACAATTGCTGGAGGTTACTGCATTGACAATGCAAAACAGAGTGTATGCTTGGCATACAGACTTAATGTGGGTTGAGGTGGATTCTCTATAAAGCTCCCAGGTCACAAAGAAAATAGTTGGCACATTTCTGCCTAATTTATAAAACAGAGTTCAAGATTGAGACATCCAGGAGAACCAGTCACAAAAGAGTAATCCCTAATAAACCTAATGAAATTATTATTTTCTTTTTTTAGTTATGATTTAGCTCCTCTATAAGGCATATTTGACTTTCATCCTTTTTCTATTAGTTTCATAAGTATAGCCTCACTAGAAGTAACTTAAATAAATGTTATGCTTACATGAAAACATGTTTTGCATAACTAAACTTGAAAAAAATGACAAATTGGTTGTCTTCTCAAAGTGGGGAGAGAATTTAGAATTCAATATTTGAAAGAGAGAAGGATAAAATTGTTTTTACATGTAGTTGGAGAAAATATTAAATTTTAAAGAAATGTCGTGACTCCAGAACACAAATATATCTATATCTATATCTATATCTATATCTATATCTATATCTATATCTATATCTATATCTATATCTATATCTATATCTATATCTATTATCTATATATATATATATATATACTTAAATAATTAGAGTAATGAATTTAGACATTTGATAAGGTATAATGGAATAAGGTTTGGATTTAGAGTCAAAGTGTCTGGGTTCAAGCAGAGAGTAAGGTAGCAAGAGAGCATGATGGATATAACACTAAACCTGGGGTCAAGAAAGTCTTTCTAAGTTCAAATTTGACCTCAGATATTTACTAGCTCTATGACTCTAGGCAAGGCTCCATCTTTCCTTGCTTTCTTTCTTCCTCCTTCCCTTCCTCCTTTTCTTCCTTCCTTTCTTCTTTACTATAGTATCACATCTTTACCTTCATATGTTTTGCCCAAAGGAAATTTTGGAACCTGATAAGATATCTTTGGGTTCACCAGAATCAAGTAACCCTTGGATTGGCTCACATAGATTGATCAACAGTAGACCCTCCAGGGAATGCAAATAGCAATTGTTTCTGGTTTTGGCCAAAATCCTGAGAATCTTTCCTTCCAGGTTGATTTTTTTCAATCATGAAAAAAAAGAGGCCATTTTTTTTACTTCATTTCTTTCTTACCTAGTCTTAGTCATTGAATGAATATTACCTCAATCCAATTTCCAATCATCCTGATCCTTATCTGACCATTGGACCCAGATGACTCCTGAGGAGAAAGTGAGGGTGATGATAACTTTGCATGGTCCTCCCTTACTTAAATCCAGTTCATTGGATGTCATGACATCAGCTCCTTGATATCGTGGTTCTCTTCAAGACTGAAGGACAAACAACAATATGACTCTTGGTAAGTCTCTTGTCTAGAGAAGGAAATGGCACATCATGTCATTCTCTGCCAAGAAAACCCAAAATAGTCAAACTTGACTGAAACAACTAAATAACAAACAACTGAATGACAAGAACATCTGGGTTCAAATCCTACATCTTCCAATGCTACTGTGTGATCTTTAGAGATAATGTAACCTCTCTTGGCTTTATTTGTATGTAGGCAGAGTAACAAGGAGTAAATATAGTGTAATGAAATGAAAAGATCAGACTATTTATAATAATAATAATAATAATAATAATAGAATTTATATAGCACCTACTGTGTCAGACACTATGATAGAAATATTATCTCATTTGATCCACGTAACACCCCAGAGAGGTGAGTACTACTTCTGTTTTATAGATGAGGAAACTGAGGTAGGCAGTGGTTAAGTGACTTGTCCAAAGTCATTTGATGTCAAAGCTGTCAAAGGCTACATTCCTGATTTCAGACCCAATTATCTGTACATGATCTGCTACATTTTGAGCTACTTTGATACACCACCTTGAAAGGTGGCAGCCACCAAATACATTTTTTGAGATTTTGATTTTGCTCACTCCCAAGAAGAGATTCCTGTCCAGTCGTATCTCTCTGTGGTTAATTGGGTCAGGTCAGGTCTGCTGTTGATCTGAGACACATTCTAGTCTTGAGTCTATAGTGAAGAGCAGACAGATCTGTGAGAGGAATAGGAAGCAAGACGAGCAGAGGCAGAGACCAGAGATTAAACCTAGTCCTTGGAGAGCAGGAATCTGTTGCCCCATAAAGCAGCTGGATGATTAAGACCCCTTCTAGTGCTCATTCTGTGATCCTGTGCTTAGCAGAAGAAAGGCAAAGGAATCAAGACCCTTTTATTTTTACATGTTATTTGAAGTAGCTAGTATAGGGTGAGTACTTAAAAAATTATCAATAATGAAAATAGATGAAAAAATTTCTAATCTAATCTCCAATTAAAGTGGGCATCATAACTCTTATTCTATTTTTTGTGTAATAGACTCTCTTAGGTAATCTAATGAAGTTTATGGATCCTTTCTCACAATAAGTCTTTAAATATTTAAAATAAATACAGAAACCCAATATATTGAAATACAGCTATTAAGATATATAGATAGATATATGTACACAAATAAATATAGTTGTGTATACATACATACATATATATATATATATATATACATATGTATATATATTTAAGTTCATCAACCTTAGGGATTTAGGTTATTTCATCACTTTTTTCTCTTTCCTAGTTATTTAATAAAAGAATCTTAGAAAAGAAAAGAATTTAGACATCATCTTAGTCCATCTTTCTGCCTCAATTCAGTTTAACTTTAAAATTCAGTCTTTTGGAGAGTCTCCATTGTTGGAATATCTGATTTGAACAAAAACTTTCGGGGGAGGATGTTAAAGACAGATGACTGGACATTGTGGGAATGGTTGAGTCATTATAAAATTAAGATTTCAGCTAGTTCCCAGGACCCTCAACTAGAAACCAAAGGCTAGACAGGATTCATACATTCTTGATCATAAGATAATTCTATGGGTGGATAAAGAGAAGTCATTAAAAATCTTTATTAGAAGTTCTTTGAAAAAGCCATGGAAACATCTTTTTTTTGTATCAGAGAAAATTATGCTTTCTCCACTCTCAGAAATATAATGGGAAATTGACATCAAGCTTAACTTATGAATGAAGACAACAGTGAAATGAGAGTGTTGTGTTAGCACCAAAGAATATATCTCATTTTGATAAAATAAAAATGCTCTAAAGAAAAATAAACCCAACAAATCTGAGTCAGGTAGGCTACTAATAAAAAATAGAAAGGATTGTTCTTTGGAGTAATCGTTTAGGTTGAGAACTGTGTGGGAGAAGTATTGAATTGTTGACTCACTGGAAAACTGCACAAAAATGCCCAAGTTTCTTGAATTAACATCTTAAAGATGATAAAGTGCAAAAAAAAGCACTGGTCTTACAATGTATAAGATGCATATCTGACACAAGAAACCAAATGCCAATTAATATCTATATCAGGGAAAATCAATTAATTTATGAACTGGGATCCAGCCTTTAGTTAGGTTTGTTGTAATTGTTTGATCATTTCAGTTGTGTCTGACTCTTCATGACTCCATTTGGGGTTTTCTTGGCAAAAATATTGGGGTGGTTTGCCATTTTCCTCTCCAACTCATTTTACAGATGAACAAATGAGAAAACTGAAATAAACAGGATTCATTGATTTGCCCAGGGCCACACAGCTAGTAAGTATCTGAGATCAGATTTGAACTCAGGAATATGAGTCTTCCTGACTCCAGGTCCAACACTTTATCCTCTGTGTCATATATCAGCATATAGTATTTTGAGCTTCACAAACAACCTTTTTTTTTTTTGCAAGGCAAATGGAGTTAAGTGGCTTGCCCAAGGCCACACAGCTAGGTAATTATTAAGTGTCTGAGGCTAAATTTGAACTCAGGTACTCCTGACCCCAGAACCTGTGCTGTATCCATTGCGCCACCTAGTCACCCCCAAACACAAACAACCTTTTGAGACAGGTGTTATTACTGATGCCATTTTAAAAAAAATTGTTTATTTATTTATTTTGAATTTTACAATTTCCCCCCTAATCTCACTTCCCTCTCCCCACCCCCCACAGAAGGCATTCTTAGTACTGACTCCATTTTTAAAGACAGAAACAAAAGGCATTGGGAATTTATCCAGGGTCATATAGGTAGTTAAGTGTCTGACCTGTCAAACATACTATACTGCTTTATGCGTTTTCTGAAAACAAGAAAAACTAAACCTAAGTATATGTTATGTTCCATTTTTCCAGCTACATAATTTCTCTTGAAAGTCATGCGTGTGGTTCTTAGAGAGAGGTGTTAGATGCTATCCAATCCTAAGATTATTGTTCACCCAGAAAAGACTAAAGTCGAAAACATTACCTTGGAAACCTGAGGAAAGTTTGCAGAGAGTAATTAATATGCATGTGACACAGCTTCCTTCCTGTCTACTAATGGAAATGTGTCTACCAGACTGATCTTCCCAATTGGTACTTCCCCTGGAAGTAAACTATTTAGTGAGTAGTGTCTACCTAGAACATTCCACCCACACACAGGAAAACAGAAGATGAAAGAGTAACGTGAGGTAGAGATTTGGTTAGAGTCATCATTCTACTGGTTTATGGAGAGACAAGCAATATGAAAAATAGTTTGAACTGTCTGAATTACCCCTTTAAAATAAAGATGTAAAAAGAGAAAGCCTGCTAAAGGAAAGCTAAGCAGCTTCAGAGGAACAATATGCCATCAACATTTCACATATGATGGTTAACTTGGAGCTTGCAGGATGTGCATTGGTTATCTCTCATTCATTTTGTTCCTTTGTTTCCAACTCTTCATGACCTCATGGATCACAATATGGCAGCCTCCACTCTCTCCCAGAGTCTATCCAAGTTCATATCCATTGCGTCCATGGTACTATCAATCCATCTCATCCTCTACTGTGTCCTCTTTTCATTTGACCTTCAATCTTTCCCAACATCCAGATCTTTTCCAGTGAGTCTCATCTTCTCATTATGTAGTCAAAATATCTTAGCTTCATCTTCAGTATTTGACCTTCCAATGAATAGCCTAAATTCATTTCTTTATTGTCAATTTGATTTCACTGGTGTCCAAGTGATTCTCAAAAGTCTTCTTCACTGGGACTGCTTCGACCACCTGCTCTTGGCCCAGGGTGTGGGTGGCCGGCCCAGGGCCTCCCTGGTCTGGGTCCAGCCTCCAGAGCACCAAGCAGCCCTTCCTGAGTTCTGCCTGGGATGCCCGGGACACCCAGTTGGTGGGAGCGGTTGAGTCTGGAGCAGGTATGCCAAGTGAAGGATCTGGAGGGGAGGCTCCAGGGGGTGCAGCTTCAGAAAGAATGGAAAGACACCACAAAGCAGCGTCCCAGGTAAACAGCAACATCCGAAGTGTTCAGACCAGACCAGAAGGATGAAGAAGCCTTGCCAATAAGATTCCTTTGCACATTTGGGGTATTGAGACTTCACTTGACACTAACAATTCTGCATAGCAGAAAAAATAGTGAACAGTTAAACACAACGAACACATCTTCAAAGACTACGTTTCCAATAAGGAAATGACATAGCACAATATGGATATGGTAACCCTCCAATATTGAGGGCTTTATATTCCAGCTTGAACTTGCCAATGATGATTGCTGGCCTTTGGAGTTGATGACATCCCCATCCCCGGTGATGAATGAAGAGGAGACTTGATTTTTAAGGTTTCAGAATTGATGATGTGACATCACAACTTGGACAGAAATATTGATCTGAAAAACATGGCAATTTATTGAATTATTGCCCTATATTCATTCTGTAACTTAAAGAAAACTTCTTTTTTTTAAAGTCTGAATGGGATCTTTAAAAAACAAACCAAAAAAGATTCTTCTAGCTCTTTGTCTTCCTTTCTCTAGGCCCATCAAAGAACTAATGAATGTAATTTTCACTCCCAAGCTCATGTTTGTAAAAATAGAAATACTATTAAATAAAAAGTTCAGAAAGCAGTCATGAAGACTCAACCTAGAGGTTGATGGCATCAGGTAAAACTGAGCACACAAGCACCAGATGGAAACTAATGAAAGGTTGAAAGAAACCTTAGGAGTCCTGGCTTAATAGTAGAGGCAAAGCCAAAATGCCCTAATCCAAAACAGTCTTCTGCCTGAGGATCACCACTCTTATAAGTGCCACTTGCTGGTTGAAGTTGGGCTGCTACAAGACCACAAATGTGCCATTAGTGCTTTAAGTTAAAAAGCCAGAGAATAGAAATCACAGGCAGAGAGGTCAGGTTTACAGTATTTCCCATGACACTAAGGCACAACACTAGGATCATTGAAAAAAGGATTTTTATGTCTAATGCTGCCCCGATTTTTGCACTCTTTAAAAAAAATAAATGCCTCAAATCCTCACAAGTTCTTAAGTGAAACTGAAAGGACCAGAGAGAACACAATCCACCTTCCCTTATGACATGGTAAGCAGAGGGGCAGTCCTGGTGCATAACCTACAGCATGCTATTAATCCTAATAATAAATGGCACTCCTATGGGGTTTAGCCAAACCAAAGTTTTGAAATAAGAAGGAAAAAGGGCAAAATAGAGTGGGAAATGGTTGAGTGCAACTTAGGATATGTCAGTCTAAGCAGAATGAAAATGTTCTATACAGAAACTATGAAGAAAGGGTTAAACTCTGAGATGCTTAATTGCAAGCCTTCCTGTTGAGCTGTGTAGGAGGTCTGGGAGTCATGTTTTACAGAAGCACTACTATTGGTACAACATAACATACTGTTAAAGGATTATTAAGTTTTGCTTAAGTTGGAGGCTAAAATTCTCCACTTTGTAGTTTATAAAATCCACCCCCACAATTAAAAAAAAAAGGACTGGAATTAGCAGCCTTCCTATTTCTTGGTTACCTCCCCACCAAATATGGTGAAACTTCCAACAATGTTACTTCCCATTCCTTTAATGACTTATTTTTGAACAAATACTTCCAATGTCAAACATTCAGTTCAGTAGAAATAACACTTAAAGGCTTTGCAGTTTTCCAAAGTGTGTAACCCAACAACTGTCACAGAATAAAACTTGAATGCTTTTAAAATGAAAAAAAAAAGTCTTCTTCATCACTATTGTTTGAAAGCCTCAATTCTGTGGTACTCAGCTTTCCTTTAGTTCAGTTCTCACAGCCATACATTGCTACTGGACAAGGTGATGTCTCTGCTTTTGGATTCACTTGTACAGATTTGGCATACCCTGCCTTCCAAGGAGCAAGCATCTTTTAATTTTATAGCTGCAATCATCATCTGCAGTGATCTTTGAATCCTCAAAATATGCAATCTGACACTGCTTCCACTTCTTTTTCCTCTGTTTTCCAGGAAATTATGGGACCAGTTGCCAAGATCTTAGTGGGTTTTTTAATGTAAAGCTTCAAGATAACTTTGACACTTCCCTTTCATCCTTACCAAGAAGTTTCTTAATGCCTCCTCACTTTGTGCTATTAGAGTAGTATTGTCTACATAACATCCCATTCATATCACATAACTATTTCCTTATGCTATTCCTTAAGTATAAGACTTTAATGGAAAATGCAATTGCTTAGTTACACCCCTTATGCATTTCTTCATTGCCCTTTGAGTCATTCATAATATTAATTCTTTGGAAGCTATGCTCTTCCAAGATTCACCTCCATAGAGTATCAGTGGGTGAGTATTTATATTGAAAAGATATAACAGAGAATATATTGAGATTATTGAAAGGACTGTGCCATTTTCTGAATGGAAGCTATTCCATCCCTCCTATTCAGTAAGCATTGAAACGGTGGGTGATATCTACTGTCAATAATTGGGCAAAGTTTTGTTGTTATTCAGTCATTTCAGTTTCTTCATGATCCTATTTAGGGTTGTCTTAGAACAGATTTTGAGAGATTTGCTATTTCCTTCTCTAGCTCATTTTATAGATGAGGAATTGAGGCAAACAAGGTGAAGTGACTGGCCCAAGGTTACAAAACTAAGAATAATCTGAGACTGGATTTGAATTCAAATCTTCCCGACTCCAGGTCTGGCACATTATCCATGACACCACTCAACTACCCTCAAAGAATTCTAGTCTATGACACCAGGTCTAGTGCTCATAGGCTAAGAGTATGATATCTGTCTGCATGTAAATTTATGTCTCAGGAAATATAAACAAAAATTTTAAAACAATAGCAGTTGGGGAAGTTAGGTGGTGCAGTGGATGGAGCACCAGCCCTGGAGTCAGGAGTACCTGAGTTCAAATCAGCTTCAGACACTTAATAATTACCTAGCTGTGTGGACTTAACTTAACCCTGTTGCCTTGCAAAAACCTAAAAAACCCCAACAATAGTGGTAAAACTGTGCATATAAAAGGAAAAATAGAAGTACAATTATAGGAACTTTATAGTAATATTCAGGGATGGGCAGGGAAATTTTTCCCTATATGCTTACTTTCCAAAGTTTCTTCTCTTTTTCTTTGAATTTCTCCCCTAAGAGGTTTTGGAGCCACTTGTATTCTCTCTCCAAGTAAGAAAGGTCTCACCAACTATGCTTTTCATGTAGGCATGACATAGCAAGTCAGATAATCCAGAGTGAACTCTCAGGTTATACATACACACATACACACACACACAAACACACAAATATCATAAACTAAGCATTTATATAGAGGAACACTAAAGGTCTACAGAGCCATTATGCTGACTTCATTATTGTATGCCTATGAAACCTGGACCACCCAACCAGTCAACCAAAGTATTGAACTGCTTCCACTTAAATTGTCTTAGGTAGATTATGATCACTTGGCAAGACAAGATATTGGACCCTAAGGTCCTTTCTTGAGCTCATCTGCCACAACTCCAATGGCCTGATCATTGTTTGAATGCCAAACATATATCTGCCTAAAAGACTATTTTACAGAGAATCACACAAGGCAAGTGCTCACATAAAGTCAGAAGAAATGATAAAAGGTTCATTCTCAAGTTCTCTCTAAAGAATTGTACAATTCATAGTGGAACATGGGAAACACTAGTACAAGACTGTCCATTGTGCAAAGTCACACCAACAAAGGTACTATGCTCTAGGAGCAAAGCAGAATTGCAAAAGAAATTCAAAAGAAATGAGACATGCAAATTTAGAGACATCTCCTCTCCAAATGTTCATATGGATGATTTGTGTCTGACCTATGGTAGGGCATTCCAAACTTATATTAATCAGATCAGTCACTGTAGGACACACTGTAGGTACCTTAACACCAACATGGTGATGTTATTTTGGTCCTCTTTGAGGACAGCCACCAACCAACTGATCTTTATTTCTGTTACCATGATATGATCAGTGCTTGGATGGGAAGAAAAGAAGACAAAGTAAGATTCTATCCTGCTTTTTTTTTTCTGAAAATCATTCTCATCATCATTTATCTTACAAAAAGCTAAGCTGTTTGACCTTCTTGAATTTTCCCACAATGCACTCTTTTTCCTTCTAGCCCCATACATACATAATAAAATAGCATTGTAATTTAACTAGCTTGACAATACTAATAGCAATCCGTGAGTGCAAATATAGTCATACTGCCACATTTGATATATGCATTGGATAACATTGGACAGGTAGATAGAAATCAGGGTATAGCCTTGTAAAAATTCATTCCAATTATTCTCTTCACCTAAGATGGAAACTTTCTACCACCCAGACAGACATAGTTATTTCCTTTCAACCATGTACTTTGATACATCATTTGTTTCCTATTTCTATGGGTTAAAAAAATGAAAGGTTTGCGTATCAGGAAGAGAGAACACAGAGAATGCCCTGTCATAACAATTGCTTACCAATAGGACACATTTTTTTTTCCTTTGCCCAACACAGATTGTGGTTCTTTGTCAGAATAACAACAACACAATTAAAGTGTAGTATGCTCCAGCACTAATAAAGAAGCCACAGAAAGAAACTAGTGAATGGAGGAGAGGACTTAAAAAAGAAAAGAAAATACTCCAGAGCTTTGAAGGAAGTAAAATAAAAGGTGGTTTGGGAATAATTTTAGCTATCAAATCCAGCCAACAAAAAAGAAGGAATATTGAAAAAGTCATGTACTTTTTGACTATATCAATTAATTAATAAACTTGTATCTGTTTTATACAGAATTTCCAAAAACAAAGATTTTTCCTAAAATAAATCATTACTTTGTCAATTAGTGATGAATAGATAGTTTTCTACTACTATTATTTGGACAGAACATTAAAAAAAAGAAAAAAAAACCTCTCCAACTTTGAGCAATCAACAAGCCAGACTTCTAGTAGGGGAATTCAATAATATGAAGTGTGTCGTCACGTACTTTGAATCAGAGAATAATCATGATGGAGTGGGTAACCTACTAGAATTATTAGGAACAATGAATATGCTGATTCTGATACCTTCCTGTTCAAGGCATCCAGCATTCTTGGAACAATTGGGAAATGCAGCTAGGAATTCTATTTTTCTGTAAATAGTTCTTATGATCTGTCTTCCTTTGTCATTTCTACTTCCCTTTGCTTAGTTAACAGTATGGGGCAAGAGGAGGAGGGGGGAATCTTCTTCTGAAGAACACTCATGCCTTCTGAAGCTGGTCTTTTTTTTCAGTTGCTGACATTTATTTAATATCACCCCTAATTTAGTGAAGCAAAAAGTTTAAGCCAGTGAGTGGGTTGAATGTTGTAGGTGTCTAAAGCAGTAAGGAGAATATGCACAAAATGACAAGAAATTTCTGTTGTGTTTGGCCTAAGACTGAACCATGTACACTAGTCAGAGTTCAAGGCAATGAAGGGGTAAAAGAAAAAAAAAACACTAAAATGGGAATCAAAAGACTGACATTTGAAGTCCTGGCTCCAATAGTGGTGTTTGGTTCTGCTTGATTTCCATTTGCCCTCAGTTCTATCTTATACAGGCTTAACCCATAGAAATTCCAAAAGTGGGCATACCCCCTAAGCTTTTCAGACTAAGAGTTGAAGAATTTGTGGCATAAATGCACCAAGATCGATTCTACAAGAATTTGTTAAGTACTCTACACATGCCACACATTGCTCTGGTCTAGACCCGGAGACAAAAGATGAAAATACAATTGTTTTTGTCATCAAGGAGCTGACTTTCTATTTGGAAAACAACATGTACATGAACAAGTAAATACAAATTTGATACAAAGTTATTTCAGAGAGATGTTTAAAAAATGAGGAAGTATATAGAGGAAAATGAGGCAATAGTAGACAAACCTGAGATAATTATTCCCTGGGGAGACCCGTAACACCTATATCAGCTGGTTTAAAGTATAGCTTTCCAGCTTCCTTCAAGTTCCAGCTAAAATGTTACCTTCTACAGGAAATTTTTCTATTACCTATTATCTATTCTTAATTCTGTTATCTATTCTCAATTCTAGTGTCTTCCCTCTGTTACGCCCAATTTATTCCATATTAAGCTTATTTGTCCAGAGTTGTTCGCATGTGATCTCCTCAATTGAACTTTGACAATTCTTTGGATTCCAAGTGCTTAGCACAGAGCCTACAACATAAAATGCTTAATAGATGTTTATTAGCTAACTGATTGATTTAAAAGAGCAGTCTTATTGTGAATCAATAAAGATCTAGAGCATCCAGACATTTGGGACCAGAATTGAATGACTAAACTGGTTCCCTCTTTGGAGGGGAAGGGGTCAAGTTTTCTTTTTTAATTTTATTTATTTAAGGCAATGGGGTTAAGTGACTTGCCTAAGGTCACATAATTATTAATAGGCAATTATTAAATAACTGAGGTTGGATTTGAACTTAGGTCTTCTTGACTCCTGTGCTGGTGCATCACCTGGTTGCACCAGGAGTCAGGTTTGAACCAAAGTACCTAAATTGTGTTTCTTTAAACTTCTAGATTTGGGACTGCCTGGGTTTGGGAGAATCTAAAAAGTCACTGTAATTGTGATAGCATTTTTGTTTTCTTATCTCTTTTGCTTATATAGTTATGAATCAAAAAATATATACAATTGAGTCATGTTTTTGTGTTCTCTTCCATTATTCCTTGCTTATGTGATTGATTTCCACTGAAATTCAGTAAAGAGGAGAGAGGGTCTTGGTGGGTAGAAGCAAGAACCTTAAGAATCTAGATATTCCCATGACCATACCTTAAGGCTAAAGAGTTGAACAATATCCATCTCAGAGGTAAGGTATAGAACAAGACTTCTTTACCTAGGGTACATAACTTTTAAAAAACATTTTGGTTTCCTTTTTAATCTTATACATCTGATTTTATGCATTTTAAAAACTTTATTTGGAGAAAGGGTTCATAGCCTTCGCTAGACTGTCAGGTGAGTCCATGACACAAAAAAGTTAGACCCCTTGATATAAAACACCCAATTGTATGGAAACTATGGAGAGTTTGTCATTTCTACAGATTAACTTCTGATATTGAACAAAGCACAGATTCTGGGATGAGTGTAATATGATCAGGTGGTGAGGCAGCCCCAGCCTCAAGTTGTTTCATATATTGGGAAAGCCCTTAAATTCTCTGATCTTAATTTTTTCACCTTTAAAATGAGGCTAACAACACTTAAAGTAATCTACCCACAAGATTGTTTGTGAAGAAAGCAATTTTAAACCATAAAGGGCTGTATAAAAACTATTATAATTATCATTAAATCTTATTAAATATCTTAAAAGGTTGAAAAATTGAAATAATCATCTTTCAAATGACAAAAACATTCTCTAAGTTTGATCTCATTGAAATAGAGTTGAGTTTATAGTCTATTATTGGTCAATTTCTATAGAACTTTAAAAAGAGGAGGAAGGGTCAGAGAGGGATGGGGAGGATGGGGGGAAGAAAGAGAGAGAGAGAGAGAGAGAGAGAGACAGACAGACAGACAGACAGACAGACAGACAGACAGACAGACAGAGAATTTATTAGGAAAGCCAGTTGTGAGGCCAGAGTGAAGGATAACAGAAGAATAGACTGAATATTCCAGTGGTAATAATACAAGAGCTAACAACAGCTAATATTTACATAGCTGTTACTATATGTAGGCACTGTGCTAAGCACTTTACAAATATCTCATTTTATCCTCAAAAAAACCCTGAAAGTTGCTATCTTTATCCTCATTTTACAGTTAGAAAATCTGTGGCAGAGTTTAGGTGATGTATGAGGAAGGATTTGAATTCAGGTCTGGTACTCTATCCATTGGACCAACTAAGTGCCTCAAAGAATATAAAAAAAGTCTCCCAAATTTTGAGGAGATGATTATTTTATGATGACAGCAGATGAAAGTTTCCTTATACATATATGTATCTTTTTTCTTTTTTCTTTTATCAGAGGCAGCCTGGCCCGTGCCATATCTGTTGTGCAATGCCCCTTTGTGCTGGACCCTTCACAGAACAATGCAGAACCAATCCTCAAAGATCAAGTTCTACTGTCTCGGGGCCCAAAGACTAAGGAGAGGCACCTTTTTCTTTTCAAAGACAGCCTGGTCATTGCCAAGTTAAAGTAAGATTTGTCCTTATCAACTAACCTCTACTCATGAACCAACACTTTCTCCATACTGCAAGTACATAGGAAAAAATGACTAGAGAATTCATAGAAGAAATGAAAGGTGGGTTGCTAGGTGGCACAGTGGATAGAGTACTGGCCCTGGAATCAGAAGGACCTAAATTCAAATCCAGTCTCAGACACTTAATAATTACCTAGCTGTGTGACTTTGGGCAAGTCACTGAAACCTCCCCCCCCAAAAAAAAAGAAATGGAAAGGGACTTTAGAAATAATTAATAATTCCTTCATTTTATAGGTGAAGAAACAGACCCAGAGAGAGGAACCCAAAATCATACAGCAGAAACAGGACTAGGCAGACTTCTCGTAAAGCAAAAATAAAAACCAAGCAAATACCTTTTTAAAGAATGAGAATCTAATGGATCTGAATGAATTTAATCAAAAGCACATTGACTGTTAGAAGTAATAGAATGTAGGGTGACAAAATTATTTCTGAGATGATAGGGACATTAGAAATGATTCTGTCTTAACTCCTTGTTTTTATTACTCAATTGTTTTCAGTCATGTCTGACCCCATTTGGGGTTTTCTTGGAAAGATCTGAAGTGGTTTGCCATTTCCATCTCTAGCTCATTTTACAGATGAAGAAACTGAGGTAAACAGAGTTAAGTGACTTGCCCAGGGTTACACAACGATTGTGAGACTCTATTTGGAGTCAGAAGAGTCTTCCTGACTCCAGCCCAGCATTGATCTCTTTATTTTACCTCTAGCAAACTAGGACCTGGACAGGATCTAAGTGGCCATACAGATACTTTCATTGCCTCTGTAGAGCCAATTGTCAAATTTTCAAAGTGAACCAATATTTACTCCTTCAGAAATCAGAAAATCAGGGCTTGAATTATTGTTTTATTGTTTGTTTAGACTTAAGAAAGTGATGGAGATAATGTTAATAAGGCAAATTAAGTTAAAAAATGTGTGCTTTTCAGAGTCAGTTGTTAAACATTTACCAGTGCATTCTTCCTCAGACAGCAAGTAGCAGAACTAAAAATCGAACCCCGATCCTCTGATTCCAAAATTCAGCTCTTTTCTCTGAACCACATATTAGGAAACTAGAAATTAAATTTATTGTTTACCATTTTATGTTCATGTTAATGCTTTTGTTTTCGGTTGAATTTGATCACTTCAAGATTGGTTTAGGATTGAGGAAAAAAAAGTGAGGAGGGGTAAATGGGGACATGCCTATATTTTCCCCTGGGAATAGGTACTTAACTTGTAATGGTTCAAGTTCATCCTCTCTCTTTCCTCCCCAGTTTCTTCTTGTAGCGTGTAGGATATGTAAAACACTGAGGTTATTTACGCTAATTCATTGCAATTACTTAAAACAGGAGTCTCGGGTATAGGTCATGAAGCTTAATACGTGTGGTAAATCTGAAAAACAGTGGCCAATATCTCCCCCACTTTTCTACTCTAACTCCTTCCCAGAAGGTCTTGAGAATTATCAGCAGGGAGAGGAAGAAGTACTCTTGGGAAGGAAGACAAATAACACTGTTGTCCCTTTTTCTGCCCTTATTCAGGAATATTAATATTGGTCCCAAAGTCTCCTAGCTAGTTATAAAAAAGAGAGAGATGAAAAATAATTTTCCACCAAAAAATTTTAGGGCCCCCTACCCCAAAATAAAGAAAAGTGATTATATAATCAATTTTGTGTAGATTGGATCTATAAATTAGTTTGGGGTTCAGAGATAATATGAAGGATACAGATCTACCTTAGAAAGGGTACATGCAGGGATAAAGTGGGGGGACCTACTTCTGATGACTAACTGTGATGTAAACTAGGATCCAGAGGTTTGACTTCTAGGTTAATGTCTCCCAGAACAACTGTTCCTGAGTTTCACAGTCACCACTGAGAAATCTAGGGTGGAAAGACTCTGGGATAAAATACAGTAATTTGTTTTGCTCAAGTGCACTATTTCCTAGAAGAGATATTGTTTTTCATTCTTTGTCAATTAATTAGAAGGGAGAGAAGGCATTTTCATTGATTGAAAAAATGAAATTCCAAAAAAAAAAAAAAGAAGTTAAAAGGGGAAGGGAGGGGGGAAGAAAAAAAGGAGAATAAGAAGAAAAAGAAAGAAAAAAACAAAAACAGGAAGGAAGGAAGAGAAAGGAAGAGGGAAGGGGTGGGGCGTGTTAAGAGAAGCCTCCAAGATCTGTGGGACTAGTGTCTTCATCAGTTGTCCTATGAAATACATATTGGGATGGAGCTATAAACTAAATCACTTGTAGGGAAATATGCCTTTGGTTCAGTATTGAAGAATTTCCTCTTTGGAATGATACAACATTCCTTATTGGTCTCTATGGACATGTGCTTTGGGATGATACGGCAATTCAGTATTTATATCAATCTCATGATGAGGATAATAAGGGATAGCTCCGTCAACCCCAAGTATAAGTCGGGAAGGTGATAAGTATTTTCCGAGCCACTCCAAAATACATGTCCTACTATACTAAGACCATATGTCTTTCCAGAAGAGTCACAGGGCCCAGGCCCATCACTATACATTCTTCTTGGGATAGCCCCCACAGGTCCCAATCCAACAGACTAAGGGACTCCCCCGATCATTCCAAATATACTTATAAAGGTGAGTACTCTGACATTATGACTTCAGGACCTTATCTTAGATAAGATCATCATTATAGTGTGGAAGGGAAGCATTTGATTTGAAGCGGGCCCCCTAGTTCAGGGATATCTTATCATTCTCATTGCAAAAATGTTTTACATATCCTACATGGGAGACATTAACCTAGAAGTTTGCAATGGAATCTAGACAGATATTTGGATTATGTGACCACTTCCAACAGGTTTTAAAGAAGGGAAAGAGAGAAAGGTGCTATATATACATATATATATATATATATATATGTGTGTGTGTGTGTGTGTGTGTGTGTGTGTGTGTGTGTGTGTGTATATATATATATATATATAGATAGATAGATAGACAAATTTGCTTGATGCTTTGGGGATAAGATCAAGGGAAAAGGACAATGGATAAAGAGGTGTAATGTTAGTAAAGATGGCAAGTAAGTATCATTGAAAGTACTTAAAGAGAAAGGTGGAACATGAGAGGGTTAATGAAGAATGAAGAAAAGGGATTACATTGATTTCATTCTTTCAACAAACATCTATGAGTACTTACTAAACAAAGAACATTGTGCCTGATGCTGGAAGCAATGCCAGTCTGACCCAGCACCTGCCTGCCTGACTTCATGGACTTTACATCCTGTTTGGGGGAGTCAGGGGTGGGGGAATTGTTGGTGAAAATAAGACACAAAATCAAATAACCATGGCTAAAGGGAAGAGGAAGTCAAAAGTAGGTGATTTTGTTAATTTATCAGAATGAACCACCAACTCCTTCAAAAATATGTTTTGGATTGTTTTCATTAAACTTCCCTTTTAAAGAAAAGATATTTTAAGTTTTAAAGGAAAATAATGTATTATATTTTTTCTAGAACTTCTCACACCCACCCTATTGCTTTTTAAAGTGGGGGTTAAGGTTTAAGAGATTTCAAAGAATTCAAAACATGCCTAACTTCCTCTATCCTTTATCCAAATCAAGGAATTCGTTGTTTTTAAAGACATAAGGAAAGCCCCTGAAGAGTTATCGACAGATGGGGAAATCCTAGGCTGTTCATTGCGAAGCTTTGTTTCATTCATGACACCAGGAGGGGATTTCTCAAACTCTCCACTCACAATCTCATCCTAAATGAAAGTGAAACTGCCCCCTTCCGATGCTTGACTCTTAAGGGTGAACTGTCTGTTGGTATGTGGGCTGAAACCACCATCTCACTTTTCAATAAACCAAACAATCCCACTGCAGCAAAACTTCCTCAGTAGATGGGGACCACATTGAACAGTAGATTGAAGTCTTGGGTTAGGTCTGTGGGATCCCTTAGGGTCACATCCATACATTGGATTCTCTCTTATAGATGTAGCTTCCACCAAACATTCCCAGGAGACTTGTGAGCTCACAAAGGGGCCAAGACATCTCCTTTTCCTTCAGGGGTGCTGATCACACCCCTAAAAATTGGGGAGTAAGGAGCTCACATCACACAATCTGTGAGTCATACATATTGCCCCAAACCTCAGAAATTTTCCTGCTTTGAGCCCTAGATTTGGACTTTGATTCAGTCTTCTGGTGTTTGTTGCCATAAAAATAATAATAGCAAGACTTGAGTCCAGAAGAACCCAAGTTCAAATATGATCCCAGATACTTTATTAGCTCTATGACCTGAGCAATTCACTTAACTCAGCTTCAGTTTCCTCCTATGTAAAATCAATATTAAAAATAGCATCATGGCTTTATTGTGAGGGTTAATAGAGTTAATGTTAAGTGAGTTAAAGTGCTTTGAAAACCTTAAATAAAAACAATTATTGTAATCTTTATTAACAGCAAAACAATTAATAGCTCTTTAAGGTTTGCAAAGTTTCCAAAAGAGAAAGACAAGCTTCCCCCTAGATTTGGGGGGCATTGTTTGATCCGTGGTTCTTTTGATCTATAGCTGTAACTCTACTCTATCCCATTGAGGTGATAGTTCTTTCCTGTTCTTCCCAGTTCTCATGTTCCAGGGAGGATCCTTCCCAGCATGTGAGGAGGCTGGGCTCTTCATAAGGCAAGGCAATTTGGTATCACCCAAGGTACCTGGGCTAGAAAAGTCATCCTCTAGGCAGAATGAGACCACCTTTATATAATATGGCCCTGGAACATAAGCAGTTTTTTTTTCTTTTCTTTTGTGAGGCAATGGAGTTAAGTGCCCAGGATCACACAGCTTGCAAGTGTCAAGTATATTGTCTGAGGTCAAATTTGAATTCAGGTCAGAAGACTCCAGGGCCAATGCTCTAGCCAATGTACCATCTAGCTGGATCTCTCAGGGTGGAATGCTCCTCTGAAGCTAAACCATGTTATAAATAGCAGTATAATTTTTCTTCTAAATTGTATTCTAATTATTTATTTTTCCTCTTCCTGTTCCCATCATCACAGGTGAAATCCATTAAAACAAAAGGCTAGCTGCCTTTCCATATTGGCCACATGTAACTTCTCAAGATAGGCCTAAGATGCTCATGAGATGCTTCACAGGGAAGCTCAGTCATCATATAAGGCAGGTTCAGAAGAGCCTGGGGAGAAGAATCGTAGACTTTCCCTTGGCATTGATTTAAGATTTACTTGTCCCTAACTAACTTCAGGTTAGGCCTGCTAATGAGAGTAAAAAAAAAAAATTTATCATTTTCATTTCAAACTGCAAGTGGCAAGTTGTATCTCATCAAAAATTGCTCATAAACTGAAATGATGAAGCTCCTTTATCAGGCTGATATTAGACATAAGTCATAGAAAGGTCATTTAGTTCAGTTAGTAGGTTTAATCCCCTTTATTTGATGGAAAAGGAAACTGAGGCTTACAGTAAGTTAAATGACTTGCTCATGTAAACTAGCTTATGTCATGTATTATGTTAGGTTTCATCTATAGTTAAGAGTTGGGGGGCATCTTTCATCCCATGTCTGTCTAAGACTCATAATAATGAGTCACATAGGAAGGCTCTACAGTATTTCAATACTGCATTTATTATATGCCTTTTACCCAGAATGGCCCCATGAGATTCATAAAGACAAAATTGAAACCTTCCTTACCTTCAAGGAGTTTGCATACTACTTCTTGCTATTGTTTGTTCATGGAGAGCGTTACATACTACTCACCTTACATTGATCTCTATTAGATAAGAGATCTGATCATTTTTAAAAAGTATTAGGTGAAAATGAAATGTGCTATTATCTTCATCATTATTGTGATTTGATTTTTGTGAATGAGGCTCTGGTAAGCAGGGCACATTCTTCTTACAGGAATAAAATATGCAGAGTATCATTGGCACAGAAGAGATCTTGAGGCATGCTTTATTTATATTTATGCATTATTTGTTATTATATTATTTATATTTATTTATAAGGAATTGGATATATCCTATATATTTTAGAAACAGCTCTGAAATGAAGCTTCGAGCAAATAAATAGAACATCTTGAACCAGATTGCTGCAACAGCATCAAGTCAATAACATCATGAATAGAGATAGATGCTCTTGTATGGATGGATCACTGGGTCTAAAGTCAGGAAAACGCAAGTTCTAATTTGACCTCTGACACTTAGCTGGTATTTTCCTAGGCAAGTCATTTAACCTCTATTTGCCTCAGTTTCCTCATCTGTAAAATGGGAATAATAATAGCACCTACCCCAACCCTGAGAACTCCTGTGAGGACAAAGATAATATTTGTAAAGGATTTTGCCAACCTTAAAGTGATACACAAATACTAGCTATTATATTTATTGTTGTTTTTTTGTTTAGTAATTTTTCAGTTGTGTCTCTTTATGAGCCTGGCAAAAATTCTGGAGTGGTTTGTATTCCCTTCTCTAGCTAATTTTACAGGTAGGGAAACCGAGGCAAACAGGATGAAGTGATTTGCCTAGGGTCTCACTTAGTAAGTGTCTGAGGCCTCCAGGTCCAATATACCATCCATCCACTGCATCTCCTATCTATTATAATTTATGTTAAATTTATAATGCTAATTTATTAGAAAAAGTAATACATTTCAATTAAATCTCACTATAAAGTAATAAAGCACTAGGATCACCTCACGCAGATAATTGTCCATCTGTAACATTACTCTTCACCCACCTCTCTATCTTTAGCTATTTGAAAACCCTTCTTCCTTTCCCCATCCTATGAGCATTTCCTTTGATTTGCATGTACTATTTAAGTTCATTCAGTAAACTTCCCCTTAGAAGTACCTGTCTCCTTACAAGTTTTAAATGCTAGTTTTTGATTCAGGATGATTCCTGAAAGACTTTGAGTTGTGAAATTTCACCTACACTATAATATAACTTAGAAAAACCCCAGATATCTAAAAATAACAATCCTTGGAGATGATAGAATTAAGTTTCAAAAGTTTTCTATTATACACACACACACATACATACACATAATGTTTATATTCCTCTTTGTATTTTTCATTTACATTTGTATTCTGGTCTGTGCAAAATCTTCCCCATTTTACAGATGAAGTTGAGGCTCAGAGAAGTCTAAAGGTCAAGGGTCAAGTGTGTATGCATGTGTATGTATATTCCTTTGGATAAGATTTTTAGTATTCTTGAATAATAATGTAGATATTTACACATCATCAGTTTATTCTGAGTTTTGGGAGTTTTTTCTTAATAAAAACCTGTGGTAGCAGCAGGAAGTGGTGGGGATATAAAGGTACTAAAAATAGTGATTAAAAGACAGAATAACCAGGTACCCAAGTCCCAACTGGTAAGGTCCTGACTAGGTGCTGAGATAGATAACTTTCTTTTTTTCTCTCTGTCTCCTACAGTCACTTTATTATAAACACATTAATAATGACTGCACACATTTGAAGTTACAAAGTGTTTTCCCCAAATAACTGAATTAAGGGGTGATGATAATGATGTCAATGATGATTATAGTTAACATTTTTGTAATACTTTAAGGTTTACAGAAGGCTTTATACATTATATGTTATCTCATCTAATAGTAAAAACAATCCTTTGAGGTTAGTAGGTGCATGGTCAGGTACTAAGGAACCTGTGTGGTCAGAGCTCCTGGATGGAAGGCACCCCCATCAGGGACATGGACCGTTGGTTTGTACGCTTGACTAGGACAACTTCATACTTCTGATACTGCAAAGCTGGTGATGTCATCATGCTGCTCTCTCCTGAGTGTGACCTCTCTGGACTGGATGTTGCCTCTGGTCTTGTGGTCACCAGGTTGTTCTTTGCTACCATCTACTGGGCTTAAACTATCAAAGGGCTTTTGTTGTTCTCTAGTTCTCTTTTCATGAAATAGTAATAGAAAGTCTTTTCCTGATAGTTAATAACAATGAAAGCTATGAGTCTGGCTAGGGTCGGGGAGCTAGTAAATGCCCCAGATCCAGGTTAAATGTATCTATTTTTATGGCATATGCTATTGATTTTAAGTCCACATTCACAGACAATTACCTCACTTAGGATCAGGACATTTTTTAAAATACCTGTTATCTCTATAGTTGGTATATTTTGTTTTTTAAAACTCTGCTCTTCAAATTTCCCCCATTGTTCAAGACCTTTATTTTGATCACAACCCAAATGTAATTGAGTAAGAGCAAAAGTGAAGATAAGATCCTCATTCTCCACTTATTTGACCCACATTCCTACCTTTATTGTGCATAACTGCTAATAACAACAACAGCCCTAATTTTAGGACTGTCTCCTGGCCAGTACAAAATCTTGCTCATTTTATCCCCATTTTACAGATGGAGAAGCTGAGGCTCAGAGAAATCTTAGAGTCAGAAAATGTGATATGAGAGTCCTATTAAGATTAGCCTTAAGATACTCAAGGGGTGAGGTTATATTGATCCACATAGGTCAAGGGACCAGGAGAAAGGAAAATACTTCCCCCATCCCTCCCAGATCTCAATATATGAGAGCAAGAGCCCTTTCCTGTAAAAGAGAAAATCCTTGTGGCCATATATATCTGCCTGGACCACTTTTTTCTTGTTTTCGGATGTGGGCAGCATTAATAAAAGCCTCAAAGGGAATTTCTTTCATTTCTGGGAGCAACTCCTTGAACTTCTTAAACTCTTTTTTCATACTTAGCAGAAGGGGATTAAAAGGGAGTCATTTCCAACCATGGGCATTGAACTTAGTTTTTAAAACTGCCTAAACCCATGGTGTATCATAGAGTATATTTTTAAAAGTATGACTCAAAATGGTCACTGTTATAACAAGAAGACACATTCTATATTACATTTTGATTTTTCTACTCCTTTTTCTGCCAGGGTCTTGATTCCCTAAAAATATTCTAAGCGATTTATATAATAATAATATTATAAAGAAAAACAGCTTTGAAAGACAAGAACTCTGATTAGCAAATGACCAACCATGACTCCAGAGGACTATCTCCTTATATAGAAGTGAAAGGCACAGAGGGCAAAATAAAACTTTTTTTTTTAGAAAAGGCTGATGTAGAAATCTATTTTGCTTGAATATACATATTTGTAAATGAGTTTTCTTTCTTTTTTAATTGAGTGTTAGGGTAGGAGGAAGAAAAGGTAGATTTTTTGCTAATTGAAAAATAAATTTAGAAAAGACACTGTAAAATGTGCTTTAGTCAATTATATATAGCTACAACAAAGGCATGAACAGCTATTTCACTATGATTTACAATTGGGTTAAATTTTGCCTCTTTGCAAAAAAAGACTACTTAGGTTCAGTAAATATTTAGGACCATAAGATTTATTTCAAACTATCAGAAAACATATAAAAACAAAAAAGAAAAAAATCTTGTTCAAAGTTCCTAGCCTTTAACAAAGCAGAATTAAGAGATGTTTTTATTTTGTGTCTTTTTCTAGGGCTATCCAAAATTCTAGTACTTTTGAATGTTTTTTCCTTCTCTCTTTTCTCCTTTTTTTAAAAAAAAAAAAAATCAGTGTATTTTTGTTCTATTTGTTTCACTCTTAACTCATGTATCTTTCCATATTTCCTTTTCTGTTTCATACATTGTAATATTGTTGTCATAATTTTCTATTACATTGTTGTTGCTGTTTGGTCATTTCAGTTTTGTCCAACTCTCTGTGACACCTTTCTTAGCAAAGATACTAGAGTTGTCATTTCCTTCTCCAAGTTATTTATAGATGAAAAAACTGAGATGAACAGGGTTAAATGACTTGTCCAGTGTCACCCAGTTAGAAAGCTAACACAGTACGTATCTGAGGCTAAACTTGAACCCAGGTCTTCCTGACTTTAAGCTTGGCACTCGTTCCACTGCACCATCTCATTGTATAGCATAATTTAGTCAGTTATTTCAATTGTTGCTAATTCTTTTGATTTATTTCTATATTGTTTCTAATATTTAGGTACTATAAATAGGATCATCCATGGAATTTTATTTTATTTTATTTTGTTGTTTTTTTGCCAAGGCAGTGGGGTTGTGACTTGCCCAAGGTCACACAGCTAAGTAAATATTGTCTGAGGCCCAATTTGAACTCAAGTCCTCCTGACTTCAGGGCTGGTGCACTATCCACTGCGCCATCTAGCTGCACTTTATCTGTGGAATTTAAGGAACCTTAAACTTTTCATTTCACTTTGGACCCAGAGAGGTTAAGTCATTTTCCAAAGGTCATGTATGTAGGAAACAGAAGAGGTAGGATTTGAACCAAGCCCTCTGACTCTAAACCCTAAGAACTTTCCAGTGGATCTTGCTGCCTCTTAATGTTTTCAAAAACATAGGTCCCTTTTTGTTGATTTTTTTTCTTTTTAAAAATTGATCAGCGCACATAAGGCAGCAGCCTGAGATGTGAGGGTCTGGAAAACCCATGATTTACAACGGAAATCCTGACAGACCCCTCACCACAACACTACTACCCTCGGGCCCACTGCACCCCAATTATGTCAAGAGCAGCTCAGCTTCTTCAGTGGTCAGGAAGCCCACTCTTTGGTTTGACTTTTCCTTTCCTCCCACATGTCACAGAGTGGGTTGAACTACTTACTGTTAGTCATGCGCAGCTTTATTCACTACTTATGAGTTGGCCGAGGAAATCACAAGCTTTGCATCTAATATCTGAATCCTCCTGGGCTATTTGAATTAGCAAGAAATGAAGAAAGCCTCTTTTTCCCACAAATCCTGTTTGTTTCTTATCTAAATACCCAGGGTCCTCTTGATATGACTTAAAAGAAAAAAAAGTCCCTGGTGACAAAAATCTGTCATCTGTTTCTCCTCAGTCAACCTCCTTCTTTGAGAATTCTTGTATTTTTGTTGTTGCTCTGATTGCTACAGAGTCTGAATGGCTAGTCTTCTGGTCAAGGCATTAATTAAGTTGTGACCCCTCTGATCAATACAGTTTATTTACCTGATAGAACATCCTTCCCTATCCCAATTAGTTCAAAGGACTAATATCTCATTCAGTTTCACTAAACCTTAAGGGGAATGACTACTTAAAGAATGGCTTCTTCTCTATTTTTCCTCCATTTTCTTTCATGCTTATCCCAGAGTTCAGAATCTGTGATTAATCAATAATCAAGTATTTATTAAGTGCTCACTATACTGTTCTAAGAATCAGAAATACAAAGAATAAGCAAAACCAGTCCATGCCTTCAGTGAACTTACATTCTGATGAGAGAGAAAAAATGTCTTTGATTATATCTATCTCTCTATGTTTATATACCTCTCTCTCTATCTCTCTCTGTATGTCTGCATATATGTATATATGTATATATGTATGTATATATAGAGATAAGCTATATGGTTGGTTAGCTGGCTGTTGGCTTTCATTCAAAAAGAGGACCAAAATAACATGACTGTAATGGAACCAAAATAACCTGATGGTGTTGGAGTCAAGGTACTGATTGGAGCTCAGAAGGTTCTATCACAGGTTGAGTACAAATAGTCCACAAGAACATTTGGAGTGGAGATATTTCTAAATATGTGCATTTAAATTCATGTATCTTTTGAGCTACCACAATTGTGCCTCGCTAAGACCTTTGCCACTTTCTATGATATCATGCAATGGATTCCAAAGCTCTTCAGAGAGACCATGAGAATAGCATATGTGTGACTTGTTTTACATATGTGTCATATTTGACATAGATGCATAGAACTATATGTATATGTAAAGATATGTGTTGTTTCCACTCAGGATATATATGTATATATATATATATATATATATATACACACATAAATATGTAAATCCTGAGAAGAAACAACATATGTGTATATATGTATGTGTGTATATCAGAATAAATAAGATAATTCTGATATATACACAACTCCATGCACATATTTATGTATATGTGTATAGTAGATAGAGTAGATAGAAAGTAAATTTAGTCAAGAGGGTGGCACTAGCTGAATAAGGACCAGGAAAAGATTCCTGAAAATGTTGCTTCAACAGGGTCTTATAGGAAGCTAAAGATTCTTAGAGTTGGAGGTTGGAAGAGGAAGCATTCCAGGCAAGGGGATAACCAATGGAAAGGTACAGAGAATGGAAGATAAAATGTGGAATAGTGAATATTCCTGAATGACTAGATTCCAGAGTACATGACAGTGAGTTGAATGCAACAAACTGGAAAAATAGGAAGGGACCAGATTGTAAAGAGTTAAACAAAGGATTACTTGATCAGGGCAGGAATAGGGAACCACTGGAGGTGACATGGTCAGACCCACACTTTAAGAAAATTACTTTGCCAAGTGAATGAATTGAAGGGAGGAGAGACTTGAGGAAGATAAATTAATCAGACTATTGCAAGTTTAGGCATAGGATGTTAAGGGCCTGAACTGAGATGGGATCTATGTTAATGAAGTGGACTATGTAAGAGATGTTGTAGAGGAAAAAACTGGAAAATCTGACAACTGACATGTAGGGGTGAGAAGAGTTATCAAGGATGACGTGAACCTGGTAATTTGGAAAGATGGCAAGTTCCCTCTGTGGAAATAGTAAAGTTTAGAAGAGGGGGGAGTTAGGGTAGAGGGAAAGATAATTGGTTTTGTTTGGAACATGTTGAGTTTGAGCATTTCCAGGAGTTTTCGGTTCAAAATGTCCAACAGGAAGTTGGTGATGTGAGATTAGTGCTTAGGAGAGAGACAATACTGAGATGCTACGTAATGAGAAATTCTGGATACAAATCCTGGGTCTCACCCTTACTAACTGTAATTTGGACAACTCTTTTCACCTCTTTGAGTCTTAATTTCTCATCTGTAAAATGAGAAGGTTGGACTACCATTGTTTTCTACCATTGGACTATAATCCATTTCCTCGAAAAGAGGTATCGCCAGGCCAAAGTCTATTCTACTAGTTTCTTCCAAAAACTATATTTGCATGCAATCCATAGGATCATATGATTTTGAGCTCAAAAAGCCTCATTGATAAGTGAATTCATTTCAACAAACCATTCAACTAAACTCTGCTGACCAAACATTTATTAAACACAACAATAGGCACTAGGGATATGAAGCCAAAAGAGAAAGTTCTTTGAGGAATTAATATCCTATGGAAGGATTAAAGCCAAAATTTATTAAAAATTTACAGTACAATAATGTGCTAGGATCAGTGGGCAATATTGAAAAGTATTAGACAGATAGCCTTCTCTGAAAATGCTTACAGTGTAGTAAGAAACATAAGAATAGCAATATAGTTAGTATTTAAATACTTCTATAGATAGTAAAAGTTCATAGAAGGGAATGATGATAGATACATGTGTGTGTGTGTGTGTGTGTGTGTGTGTGTGTGTGTGTGTGTGTATATCAGAACAAGTAAGATATACAAAGTAGATAGAAACTATCTTTAGGAGAAGGAATGGTGCCAGTAACTGAATGCAGTTCAGGAAAAGTTTCCTGAAAGTGTTGTTTGAGATTAGTCTTAGAGAAAACCAATAGTCTAAAGAGTTCATGAAGTATATAGGATTGGAGAGAATTATGGACTTTGATCCATAATTCAGATGCTAACTCTCCACTAGCTCAGTAATTTTAATCAAATCTTACATTTATTTCTCTGGGATTTAATATAATGGAGATGATGATAATACTTGCCTTACCTTCTTCAAAGAATTGCCAGAAAAGAGCTTTCTAGATCTTAAAGAAACTAATAAATCTGCAGTTTTAAGCTATTAAAGCTAAAAACTGCAATAAGACTTTGGGGACACCTTTAAATAGAAGTCATTGTTATTATATTGTTTATATTTTATATTTATAATATAATTGTATTTTATTATCTATAAGTGATTTGTATTTTACTTATAAAATATTTGTTACTTTAAGTGATCAATATTTATATATTACAATATAATTATAGTTAAATATGTAATTAAATATATATTTAATTGTGATTATATAATTATATAGTTAAATTACAACTTAATACAATATATTAAAGTGATTTATAATATACATAATTATATTATAAGATTATGTGATTTATTTTTTACCTTTATAATATATTAACATTTGTATTATTTTCTAGTTAGAAATTATTATTTCCTTGATCCTGAAGGATTCAATTATTTAATCAAGGATTTATGAAGCCTCTACTCTGTTTTAGCACAGAACCATGTTCTCTGTTATGGCTGTGAAACAATTCCTGCTCATAATGAGCTTCCATTATTGAAATGACCTCTTCATTGATTTCCTTGCCTCATGTTCCCTCAATCCAGTTGGTACAACACATTGAGATCAGACATGCCACATTATCCATCCATACATTCATCTTTTTAGTTATCTATTATCCAATAAACATTTTTGGATAAGGAACACATTCTATTTGCAAACAATGTGAGCACAACAGATGTTCACATCTAGTTTGACTTGAATAAGGGAGTGGCCCTGGGAATGAGTTTAAAGGAACTAGAATTGTGGATGATTGTTGGAATCATGTTGTAGGGGAATGTTTGAAGTTCACTACTAGCCAAGGAAGTACCCTACTCAAGAGATCATTGGTAACGAGAGAGAGAGAGAGAGAGAGATTTCAGTTGAATTATGAACCAGAAGCAAGATTGCAAAGAAGAAAGGAAGTGGAGGCAGCAAATGAAGACAACTTTTCAAGAAGTTTGACTGAGAGAGGAAAGAGAAAGTTGATAAAATGATAATAATTTCAGGGAGTGTTAAGGACTTTAAAAAAATGTTGGGAGCATCTGGGTGGTGTAGTGGATAGAGCAACGGCTCTGGATTCAGGGGGATCTGAGTTCAAATCCTGCCTCAGACACATAATAATTGTCTAGCTGTGTGACCTTGGGCAAGTCACTTAACCCCATTGCCTTAGAGAAATAAAAAATATATATTTTAAAAAAAGAATGATGGAAACAAACATGCTTGAAAGGAGTAGGGAAGAAAACAATAGGGAGTTTGAAGAAAGAGATGGGGATGATTAAGGAGGCAATCTGCTGGAGAATATGAGGGCAGGGAAGAGATCAAGTACATGGAGATGAGTTGGCCTTGGCCTAGGCAAGGAGAAGGACCTTAGCAAGGAAGGAGTAAAGAAAGAATCAAAGGAAAGTGATACAATATGAAGGAATATTAAGGAAATAATATGGCAACCCAAGTCATAGATTTCTCTCTTTGCTTTGATCCATTTGTCATGGTTACATCTTTCAATTATCTTCAACCAGTTTGAAAAGAAAATAGGAATGGAACTGAGGAACCGATGCTAAAAGAAAAAATAAAATTACTTTCAGTTTTAACTTGTCTTTGAAGAACCTGTGAATAATATAAAATATAGGTCATTTCAATTAGAGAAACAACCCTTCCCCACCCCAGTGTTTTGAGAGTCTAGAAATTTTTCTTAACTAGTATAACTTTTTCAAAGATATAGTCTTAGAGGGGTAGCTAGGTGGTGCAGTGGATAGAGCACCACGCCTGGAGTTAGGAGGACCTGAGTTCAAATGTGACCTCAGACACTTAATAATTAAGTATCTATGTAACCTTGGGCGAGTCCCTTAACTCCATTGCCTGGCAAAATAAGCAAAAAACACAATCTTAGAGAAAAATACATTATTGCAATATTAACAGCTCCAAACCATTCAGTCCCAACCAGTTCAATCTAATTCAGTTCCTATCAAATTCAATCCAGGTTATTCCCATCCAGCCCTTTCTAATCAGTCCAATCCAGTCCAGTTCAATCCAGTCCAATCCAGTCCAGTAAATGAGTGTTCACACTACTGTCTATAAAGCATTATGTTAGAAGGACATAGAAAGATCCAGAAGATATTGTCGCCAACATTTTATGTCAGTGAGGGTAGTGATCAGATAGTGTAACATGCACTCTGAAAAATATTAATTGGAGATGGAGTTTGGTAGGGAGGATGTGAGGGTGACAAATGGTTTGTTCAGAAAATTTGAAGACAGAGACAAAACTTCTAACTGAAGCAGTAAGGGAAGACTTCATTGAAGAAAGAAGCTATATCCTGAAATGAAATATTCTGAAGGATATTCACGTGAGTGAATATGGAAGTAGGTACCTCAAACCCATGAAAACTAAATTATATCCAAATGATTGTTGTCATATCAGTCCTTCCAGGTGGGAATTAAAAGAAGACGATAGGAAACTAATGATACAGTGCTTAAATGGATAAAACATGATTCAAATGGTTCTTCAAAGTTATAAAGTATTTATGACATGTTAGAACTTCAGTGGAAATTCTACATGAACTATAACAATAATAGCTAGCAGTTATATAATGTTAATATACAATATGGTACTTATTATACATGGATACTATATCATTGATTATACTTGCACTATTTATACTATATCTTTTTGCAATCTTATATATATTTATGTATATGTCATACAAATGGTATAACTATAACTTGTGATTTGTCCCATATAGCATACATATATATATGTAATGTCACCCATATATGAAAAAAATAAATACATGTATACACACACACACACGGACATATACATATATGGCAGGATTGATATTCAGATTTTATCTGTAACTTTGATTCAATTGAAGGGCTAGAGGAGAGGAAAGAATAATCCTTCTAAAGCCTCCATTCAAATGAAACTCATAGAAGGACAGCTATCTTTCCATGTCTCATCAGGTCCCCTCCCTTACTCAACTCCATCATATCCCCATAAATCTCATCATCAGTGAGGTCATCATTCTTCTATAGGACAGTAGTCCCATCAGCACCCTCAAAACTGTGTGATTGGCAGATTGGAGTGTCAAGTAAGGAACTCCTTCCTAAGTTGGTATTTTAAGAGGATTCCCAAGTCAGCCTTCTTATCTGTTGGCTAAACTACATTGGACTGTTCAAAATTCACTTTTTATTTATTTTTTTCTAATGAAGCAAGTGATGCCCTGAGGGGAAAATAAAAGCTGTTTTACTTTAATTTTTCTGCAATTTGGTAAGTGTTTTTAGTGCTGCACATAGGTAATATGTTCAGTTATTAGGAACATAATCATAAAACCAACCCAAAGTGTGCACAATGAGCAAAAATGATACTGTTGCCCCCCTCCAAAAAAAAGTCCCTCTCTTTTGCCTGTGGGAGGGAAGTGAAAAGTCAAACCACAATGGACTTCTCACAAATGTGAAGCTAAATGAATAGAACAACTGCCCTAAATCTTCATCTGGAAGCTAAATTCACTTCTCAATCTCTGTCAGACCTAAAAATAATGAGAAGACAAAGCTTGCCATGGACTTGGTCTTTGATGTCAGACTGAACTTGGTGAGACTTGGGATTACAACAACTTTTGAACTGGAAGATTCTATCACCACATACTTTCATATCTTATACCTTTTTTCAATTTACACCATCATAATTCAGGTTCTCTTTAGAATTGGGTTCTGATTAGTGCAAACAAGGACTTTTCCCATATCACATTTATCTAATTCAATGCATAGTTCCATTTGGGATAGAACCAATTACCATATTTTATATAATTATAACTTCAATAGAGTAAATTCAAAATGCATTGCACTACTTCAAGGGATCCATTATCTGCATTAATAAAGTCCTGGCTGTGTTTTTTTCAATTGAACTATAGAAATAGCCACCAAATTCTTCTCCTCATACACAATCTTTCCCTCTCCCATCCATTCTACATATGACTGCCAGGTTTTTCAGGAATTCCTAAAGCATTGTTGTTGTTCAGTCATTCAGTTATGACTCTCCTTTATTCTTTTAGTTTTCCCCCTTATGTGTCATTTCATTTTCTGATTGAGCCTTTGTATAGTTGTGGAAGACATAGTCTCCTTCCATCTACCTGAAAGCATACTGGGCCTCCTATATAATGTCTTTCCTAATCCCTCTCCAGCCCAGGTATTAGTACTATTTCCCCCATTCCCTTTAAAATGATTTTGTATTTATCTACTTCTGAGTAGAATTGGAGGCAAAGATAATGTCAATTTTGCCTAGCACAATAGCATAATGCCGTTTATAATAGGTGATTAACAAATGTTTGTTGAATTGAATTAACTGAACTAAAAGTTGATGACGTGCTGAGGCAAAACAGTAGCCAGTGGGAATGAAGATATATATTGAGGGATACAAGAGATGTTGTAGAAATATAATTTTTAAAATGCAATTGGTTTGGGGCAGCTAGGTGGTGCAGTGGATAGAGCACTGGCCTGGAGTCAGGAGTACCTAAGTTCAAATCTGGCCTCAGACATTTAATAATTACTTAGCTGTGTGACCTTGGACAAGCCACTTAACCACATTTTCCTTGCAAAAACCTAAAAAAAATGCAATTGGTTCCATGTCAGGAGTAAGGAAGGTTATTGAAAACACACTGAGGAAGTGAGACCATAGTGATACAAATAGCCTTGAAAAAACAAAGATGTTCAGGGGACCATGGTGAGTTCCGTTTTAAACATGTGGAGTTTGACATGTCAAGGAAGTATCCTAGTAATGGCATCCAGCAGGTAGTTAGTGATGCAAGCCTGAAATTTAAAAGATTAGTGAAAGATGGTCATTTAGATGTAGGAATCAGATGTGCAGAGGTGATCATTGCATTCTCTAGAGCTCATGAGATGAGATGAGACACAGAGAGAGAATGAGACAGAAGCTAGAGAGACAGAGAAGAGAAAAAAGTGAGAAGAAAGAAGAGGAGAGGAGAGAGAGAAGAGAGGAGAGAAAATGAGAGAAGAGAGAAAAGAGAAGAGGAGGGAGACAGTGGCCAGAAGATTGCAAAATTGCAGCAATGGAAACTGAGAAGCAGTTAAGACAGATATGAGGACCAAAGGGAAAACAATGCCAGAAAAACCAAGGGAAAAGAAGGCAAGAACCTGGTCACCAGTGACAAAAGTTTCAGGAAAACAAAATGGAATGAGGAATGAGAAAAGGTCTTTGAATTTAACTGTTATAAGATAGTTGATAACCTTAGAGAGAAAGAATCTAGCTGTTAAAAAAGAAATTATTAGGATGATAATTTGATAGTAAAATTACAGTGATCTTGGGGTCATTGTTAGGCATATGTTTGAATAGGTAGATTTTTTTTAAATCCCAAGTTCATAGGAGTGTGGCTATGAAATATGAATGGCTCATGTCTATACCCCCAGTTAGAGAGAAAGTTCTCTAACAATGGACTTGGGAATGGTTAGAAATCATAGTCCTGCTCTTTAAAAAAAAATGTCACTTTCAGCTGTGAGGTTCCCAGAGCTGTCGCAGATCCTCAAACAACAAAGAGATACAAAGAATTTGTCACAGTGATTATGGGAAATAAGATCAGTCAGATGCAGTCTTTAACAGAATAAAAGAACATTATTAGGAATGGGCATCAGTGAAAACCCATCTAAAAAAAAGGGAAGGAGTGTAAGGACTTAGTTCCTTGTATTTGTTTTGTCTTGAACACTCCAGTAAACTGACAAAAGCATCCAAGATAAAGAGTTCTTCTCTCTTTACTCTTCACCTCCTTTGGTCTCGTTTGGAAACTATGATTTGAGGAAGGCAACCAAAGATGTTTCTGCCAACAGAAACTGTGCTGCTTCCTTTGAGAGATCCTTAAAACTCCCACTTAAGGGGGGGAACCCCATACTACAGTTATGATAGCATGGTAGCTTCCTCTCTTCTTCCCAAGACAGGAGGAAATACAATTTCCAGTTTCTTTAACAACTTAGATCTCTCTACAGGTACCTGGCCAAAGCTTTACTAGAAAGTGACTGTATTCAAATCAGAACTAGACTATATTCCAAACAGCAGGCATAAATGTTGTGAAGAAGAAATTGAAGATGAGAGAGAAAGAAGAAATAGCTGAGGGAGCAAGATCCCATGGGAGACTTGCGATGGAGCCAAGAGCCCAAATAGAGGAATTGACCTTAGTCAAAGCAAAGGTCAGTCCTAGCTTGGTGAGTGAAAGAAAGGAAAGACAAGGATTGAAGAAAAAGAGTTCTAGGATTTAAATAAAAGGAAAGACCTTGTTGCAAATAACCTGTTTCCACAAGAAACTGCTGGGAGGAAGGAAAGGAATACTTCTGCAGGAAGTTTAAGGAGAGAAAAGCTTTGAAATAGATACTTTGGGGAGGGTGATAGCCAAGCAGAGAAAAATGAAAGGATTGACTTGCAGCAGTAGGGTGCCACATACATTTGGAATGGACTTGGTTTCACTTCACCAAGTTAGTCACACAAGGTTGTGGTTTGAGCAGACAGAGGACAGGGGACAAGAAATGTAAGGGAATTGGTCAGTCATAAGGTCAAGTCTTAGAAAGGAGGGAAGTGAAACCAAAACTTGAAGGAGTCTGAGGAAACAAGAGATGCAGATACTCAAGGTTTCAAGGAGGAGGAAGGATAGCGTTAGAAGGCATGAGGTAGGGGAGAGATGGAAGAATGGGAAATTATAATAGAAAAATGTCAGAATTCCAGGATCATGAAGGTAGCATAGTTATTGAGTGACAGTGAGATCTAAAATTGATAGGATGGACCAACTCTGGGGATAGGCTAAGAAATAGGTTATGGAAGGAAGAAAGGAATGAAACAAATGTTTATTCAGTACCTATTAATATTCAGTACCTATTAATATATCTAGGTGATAAGCATTTGCTACAACAACGCTAGGAAGTAAGGGTTATTATTATCCCCGTCCACTTCAAGGGAAACTGAGACAAATAGAGGTGAAGTAATAGATCCAGAGTCACGCTGTTAGTGTTGGATTTGAACTTATAAGTCTTCCAGAATCCAAGCCTTGTTTTCTATCCAGTCCTCTAACTTGCTTCCTTTACAGACTACCACTCTTGGGAGTTATGGAAGTGGATGGATTGGGAGGATATGGTGTTTTAGTGGATTTCAACATAAATTTCAATTTCCCAAATATGAGTGATTGGAAGTGAAGAAGAAAATTATGATTCAGGTTCTAAAAACTCCTTGAGAAAGGAGAATGACCTAGAGTCAGGCAGAAAATTGTTACAAGGAACTATACTAGATGAAACATATGGATGTGGTGTAAACAGGTGATGGAGTGGACCTCAAAGGAAAATTGTCTACCTTGGAATGGTAGCAAAGGAATGCTCTGGAAGTGATGGTGAAGATGGAGGAGGATGTCAATTCTTCCTTTGGTTCACTTTGTTGGGGAGCATGAGAGAAGCATCCAATTCCTGAATATATGGCCAGTGAGTCTGAGACAGTCATGTTACCATTAGTATCAGGAGAAGGAAATGGTGGGAGGAATGCAGATATAGGATAAAGGGGACCTCATTAATAACAGAATAGGAATTTCTAGCATGTATAAGAGTAGGAAGGTCAAAAGAAGAAGTGAATAGTGAAGGGACAAGACTAAGGCCCCTAGGGATGAGAACACAGGCAGAGGTAGGAGGGAGAAGAGATCTTTCAACCCCAGAAAATGATGATTAAGAACCATAGGAATCAGGAACTGGTAATTTGTTCCCCAAAGGATTGGGGAAGAGTCAGCTGATTGAACGTTCCATCCTCCAGGGGACAATGATGAGTAAACATATCATAAGTATAGACAGTTCTGTGACTTTCCACAGTGGATCTCTCTAAATATGGGAAAACTGAATGTGTAAGTGAGAGGTATAGATGGTGGGTAGTTCCAAGTAAGTAAATAATTAGTGGTCAAGTCCCCTAAACCAGTCTGCATTATACTTGGTACCAACTCTGTAGCTTTACCTTAAGACAGCAAGGTATGAAACCCAACCTGAAGATACTCTAGACCAGGTGCAAGCATTCTTAAGTTTCTGAAAGCATAGACTTCCATTGTCTTGGGGTCTCTGCAGGTCAAATTCTGAGACAGATGTGAGTCTCCTTCAAGGAAGGTCATCTGATACCTCTAGCTCTTTAAAGCCCAAGGTCTCTTATGGATTATTCACTGGGACACAGAAAGGTACAGGACCAAGGACACTCCATTAGAAACTTCCCTCTAAAGAGATATCAACTCATTACTATCTAATAAATATATGTCAGTTTAATAAAATATAATCAAATATGATATTAAAAGATCCTCCCATCTGTATCCTTGATACATTTCCAATCTCCTTAGTTATCAGTCCTTTCTGTTTAATCTATGGTTCAGTCATATGGGACTACTTGCTGTCTTACACATATGGCAAAGATCCATTGACTGCCTAGATCCTTGACTTTGTTCTAGCAGTTTTCCATACCCTAAATGCTCTTCATCCTCAGTTCCCCCTCTTGGAAGCTCTGTTGACAGCTTAAGCATTAGTTTCACCTGCTAGCATCCTCCCTCCCTAAATTACATTTTACATATTTTGCCTTCATTTGTGTAAACTTACATGTGTCCTTCATGTCATCTTTTCCTTGTCACTTCCTTGAGGCAGGGACTATTTACTTTTGTCTTTGTATCCCCAGGATTTAGCAGATATTTAGGTGCTTAATGAGTGCAGTTTATTGATTGATTGATTTAATAACTGTTCTTGCTAGCCTATGTGTTTAATTCTATAAATGATCCTAATTATAATAGATTATTTTCCAGTGACCACCAGAATCCTTTTGATCCTTTTCCTTCTGGAAGACAAATGATTCCCATTTCTACTCTAATTTTTCTTCCCTAAAAGTACTTCCTTAAAACCCAAGGAGAATTTAAAAATATTCTCTACTTTCCCTTGTGACAAAAAGTTTAGATTAATTAAAATAACTGAACACACATACATTTGATGTTTGATAACACATATCACATTTGCCACCTATAGTCTACCACCTTTCTACCAAGAGGAGGAAGATATGTTTCAATAATAGTTCTTTAAAATAAAGATTCTTCATAACATTGATTTTAATCATGTCATTTCTCTGTGTTGTGTTCTTCTATGTTACTATAGTCATTTAAAATATTTTCTCTCAGTTTTGCTTCTTTTATATTCCACATCATTTCACATAGTGATAATTCTCTTCCATTCCATTTCCATGCCACTATTTGATTCCCCAGCCACTGAGTACCCAATTCTTTAACAAACTCTTCATCTCACCACATCTTGACCCTGCTGGTTTTAGTTCATTTTCCTCTTATTAGTAGGAGTTTCCATCACTTTCTCCACTTCCCAACATCATGACATTGACTGGGAAACAAACTCAGTTCAGATATTTGGGAGGCAGCTATCTTAACCACTAGACCACTTCATGTGGGTGGATGCCTGTAATGCATTTAGCTGAGGTGTCTTCGGTTGAGATTTGCCTGGAGGATGGAGAAAGCAGAACTTTGAAGCTTATTTGAAAATTTTCTCTCTGTCACATTTGAAGATTTTCTTTCTTAGGCCAGGAACTACCCTGAGTTCCAAAGGACAGAAGAGCTATCTATGGGCAAGGACTTTTGGGGGGGGGGGGAGAGAGAGAGAGAGACAGAGAGACAGAGAGACAGAGAGACAAATACAGGCAGATAGACAGAGACAGAGAGACAGACAAAGAGGCAGAGAGACAGAGACAGGCAGAGAGACAGACAGACAGAGAGACAAATACAGACAGATAGACAGAGACAGAGAGACAAAGACAGACAGACACAGACAGGGAAAGAGGAAGACAAAGAAGGGGGGAGAGAGATAGGGAGAGAGGAAGGAAAAAAGAGGGAGAGAGGGAGAAAAGACAAGAGAGGGATAATTAACTTGATTGATTAATAGATTAGGATTAACAATTCCTAGCTGAATGATCTAAAGAACTGGTCATTTAACTTTTCGGAGCCTTAGATTCTGTCTGTAGAATGAGGAGAACACTCAGGAAAAAGTTAAATTAATGTTAACATCCCACAGGGTTGTTGGGAGAAAAGCACATTGCATTCATACATTGAAGTTTAAAATGCCAGATAGTATTTTCTGCCTACAGGGAAGGGGGAACAGGTGCAGAGGCCCCAAAAGGCTCTGAAGACAGACTGGTTTGTTTTTATTTTTGTTTACCTAGCCCCTGTACAGTGTCTTGCACATATTAGAAACTATATATATATATATATATATATATATATATATATATATATATTCAATTTTTTTAATTTGGAAGACAAATTGATGGAAAGGAGAGAACTAAGGGGCAAGAGACTCTGATGATGGAATAGAAGTTCTTAGGACCTAGAAGGAAGGAAGGAGAGGAAGGCAGGAGTTCTTACAATACTGGAGGTGTGAGATATTAAGCTTCCAATACACCTTTCACTATTGATTTTCTACTTTTCATTTCCAAGGATGATATATCAAATATCTGGATGAAAAATAAATGAAATGTTATAGGATATTCATGTTTTTGGCATCATATCGATTAAAAATGTGAAATCTGCCCCTATTTTTTCCATTTCATCAGAAATTTAGTTAAAACTTAGTCAAGTTTGGGTCATTTCAGCTGTTGCTGCTATTCTTTAAGAGGTCACTAGCAAGCGTTAATATTATGAGAGTCAATGTGTCTGAGAGATTGAGTCCACGGAGCTGGAACCAAGACATGATGTCCCTTCACCCACTGTGAGATCAAGGACAAATCTTAGTAACAACCAAATAACTCTTCCCTCTGTGCCATCACCTCTAAAACCTTCAGAAGAAAGATAGCATGTCAATACTACAATTCATCTTGTATTTGTAATGAACTGGAACTATGAAAGAGTTTTTATTAACGTGTCATTTCTTTCCTGAAAATTGTTTATGTGTTTGTTGTGAAAGAAAAACAGAAACCACACAGAGCAAACTGCATGTGTCTCCACACAATAAATGCCCACAAATGGCATTTTGCCTTTATGGAAGGGTGATTTTTTTAAAAATTTAATTAGGTTTCTCCCCTATCATATTTCTTTATTTGTTTTTCATTTTGATTTTTCCCCCTTTATTCATTCTCCACTTCCCCTGTGAACCATTCTCTATGACATTACTGACTCTCAGATTATTTCTGGATGATTTTAAAGCCCTTTGGATTTTGACTGCTTAAGTTGGTTTCCACAATGATCATAACCTTATCAGGGTATGCTGTATATTAAAGATAAAATATATTATATTCAGATAGGACTGAAGTCCTCCAAGCAGGTCCATACAAATGATAAGGGGCTCATTCACCTCCTGACAGAGGATATCAGGAAAAAAGATATACATGTAAGGGCATGAATAATGTGGAGATTTGACCATGTACTTATATATTAAGATTCTTTTCTTAAATATTTGCTGGGAGCAGGAATAGTTGTGGGGGTGGGGAGAGTGAGAGAAATTTTTTTAAGGTTTTTGCAAGGCAAATGGGGTTAAGTGGCTTGCCCAAGGCCACACAGCTAGGTAATTATTAAATGTCTGAGGCCAGATTTGAACTCAAGTACTCCTGACTGGAGGGCCAGTGCTCTATCCACTATGCCACCTAGCCGCCCCGAGAGAAATTTTTAAAATATTTTTACTTGACAAATAAAAATGTTATTTTAAAATTAAGAATAGGAAAAGCATTTTAAAGTATGTGATTATGCATATAACCTACAAAATTCTGACTTGTTCATTGCAATAACCCTGGGAGGCATTATCCTCATTTTATAGATAAGGGAACAGCCTAAGAAAAGTTAAATAACTTGCCCAGGGTCACTGAACTATTAAGTGTCTAGGGCAGGATTTAAATTCAGTTCTTCCGGACTCCAAATATAGCCCTCTTTCTACTACGCCACCTAATTAGTTGTCACAGGACTATCTGAATTATATCTGGAAAGAAAATACGGGATTCTGACTTCTGGGAAGAGTGATCTTGTTGATTCAGGAGTGTGTGATAACCTCACAAGGTGCCTGAAGACAGACACTCTGACCTCAACCCAAACCTCACAGTGTTGAGTCAGTTCTACAGAGTTTCTTAATGGACTTGCAGGGTGATGTAAGAAATCGGCCACTTCTAATAAGACATGTGCTTTCACTGAGTATCATATGAGGACCTTTCATGGGGAAAGGCCCAATACTCTGTCTTTCACGTATGCTGGCAAACTGAATTCTTCCCATTTTACTTAACTTTTTATTTTATGCTATTTCATTTTATTTTTTCCAATTCCATACAAAGATAGTTTTCTACCTTCATCTTTCTGTAAGCTATATTCAATTTTCTGTAAGCTTCCACCACCCTCCCTCCCCTCCCCCATTTTGTTTAACTTTGTCATTCTACTCAACCCAATCCAACATGTGGTCCATGCCTATTTAGTGCCCTGGATTTCTGAGTCCTTTCCTGGTGCCTCTCATCATAGTGTGAGGGTGACTTGGTTTCTCAAAGGCTTTGCCTGGGAAACAAAGCTGGCAGCCTCTGCCAAGTCGGAGCTGCTCTGAGTATGACCTGAACACCTGTCATCTGAGGCCCAGTCTGGTTCACGGGGTTCATTATCAGAAGTCTGACTGGCAAGTATGAGCTATTTAAATCCTAACCACTCATAGAAATAGTGGGGACACATAGATAGCAAAGTGTAGGATAGTGGCCTTGGAGTCAGCAAGATCCAAATTCAAATTCTGTATCAGATACTAGTCAGTCACTCAACCTCTTGGAGACTCGGTTTTGATCTGCTAAACCTTGGGTCTAATCATGTCATCCTATTTAGTAGAGTCCACTAATTCATATTACCTACAGGATAAAAGGAAAATTTTCTATTTCACTTCCAAAGCCCCTTATAACTGGTTCCTTCTTATAATTTCACATTTCTTACAGTTTAGTTCCTCCAGGGACTCTTTTTTTTTAAAACTTTAAGTTACTTTAAGAGGTGGCTAGCAATTCATTTAATATGAGAGTAAATGTTTCTAAGAGAATGAGCCCACAGAGCAGGAAACAAGACATGATGTCTCTCACCCACTGTGAGATCAAGGATGAATCTCTCTGAGTAACAACAACTAAATGACTCTTCCCTCTCTGCAATTGCTTCTGAAACCAGAAGGGAGATAGTTAAAAAGGCAATTTTTAATATTCATTTAAAATATTTTATTTCTCCTACATACATATAAAGACATTTTTTAACACTCATTTAAAAATGTTTTATTTCCCCCAGTTACATATATACAATTTAAAAAATTAATTTAAAATATTTTATTCCCACCCACCCATTATAAACACAATTTCTAACATTCATTTAAAAAAATTTTGAGTTCCAAATTTTTTTCTCTCTCTTCCTCAACTCCCCCCTTCCTGAAGTGGTAAGTTGTTTGATATAGTTTATACATGTTCAGTCATTTTCCATATACTCTTGGATCTAGTGACACTGGCCTTTTTGGTGCTCCTGGTCCAAGACACTCCACCCCCTGACTCTGGACATTAATAGCACTTAATACATTGTCTGGATCATTATAAGTGCATAATAAACATTTATTGGCTGATTGATTAACACATTTACCCAGCATATCATAATGATTGTTGACCTCATTTTTGTCCTCAGTAAAAAAAAATGAGGGATTGAAAGGTAGCTACATGGCAGAGTAGATAGAATGCCAGGCCTGGAATCAGAAAGACCTGAGTTAAAATCTAGTCCTCAGACACTTATAAGCCAGGTAACTAAAATCTAACCCTATTTGCTTCAGTTTCTTCACCCACAGAAAGAAAAGTGTAAGCACTCTGGTTTTTCTGTCAAGAAAACCCCATAAGAGGGTCATGAAGAATCAGACACAAATGAAAATAACCACAAAATTATGGGGTTCGAAATATTCATTCAAGCTCCCTTCAATTCTAAATCAATTATCTTCTGATTTATAAGTATTCAAGCTTGCCAGAGTGCTTCCCTCCTAGGTAGGTCGTGCAGGGACCATTTCCATTTGAGGAACCTGAAGCCAAGAGAAATTAAATGACTCCTTTGTTGCACAGCCAGGAGGTGCCAGAACCTAGAACATTTATTAGTACATACAGGGATTACCACCAGAATCTGTGGAAAGAGATGAAAGTCTGGGTCTTATTCTATCACATAAAGATCATAGGACCAGAGGCTCATAGACACCCAGAGGTGGAAGGGATCTTAGTTGTTATTGGTTCCTAGTCCAATCCCTTCGTTTTGTTTTTTAATTGATATTTTATTTTTCCAATTACATACTATAGTAGTTTTTCAACATTCATTCATTTGCAAATTTATAAATTACATATTTTTCTGCCCCCCCCTCCCCCCCGCCCGTGACAGTCTGGTAAAAGTTGTACATATACATTTGTATTTAACATATTTACATATTAGCCACTTTGTGTAAGATGAATTAGGACTAAAGGAAAAGAAAGCAAACTATGAAAGAGGAAGGAAGAACATAACAGAAGTTTTAAAAACGTGAACGTAGTGTACATTCAGATTCTTGGGTTGTTATTTTTTTCCCCTCTGGATGTGGATGGCATTGTCCATAGCTGGTCTCCAAGAATTGGCTTTGATCTTGGGACTGCTGAGAGGAGCTGCTTCCATCATAATCAATTGATTCATAATGTTGCTGTTAATGTGTACAACGTTCTTTTGATTCTGCTCCCTTTGCTCAGTGTCAGTTTATGTAATTCTTTTAACCACTCACCAATCTCTTCATTTTAGAATGAGAAAAAAGAAGCCCAGAAATTCAAAATAGTTTGTAATGAGAAAAAGGAAGCCCAGAGATTCAAAATAATTTGTACTAAGAGGCTCAACTGAGATCAGAACCCAAGTCATCCAACTCCAAATTCCCATTTTTTCCTACTATGTTATGATATCACTTCTCTTGAAATTGATTTCATGTAAAGTTTGAGGAATCATTCATTATTTTATAATTCATACATTATTTTATACACTTCATAGTTCACTTTTATTTCAGTCTTGAAAAGGATAACAACAAAGGGGGGAAAGGAAAGATTGGGGAAAGATACACCAAATAATAATAATAATAATAATAATAATAATAATAATAATAATAATAAAAACATTTATCTAGTACCCACTATGGATCAGATTTTGTGAAGCACTTTACAAATTTATTTTATTCTTGCAATAACCTGGGAGATAGATTCTATCATTATCCCCATTTTGTAGATGAGGAAATTGAAGCAAAAAGAGGTGAAGTGACTTTGTCCAGGGTCACACAGCTGGGATCTCATGTCTCAGAAGAGTTATTACTGGAAATTTCTTTATTTTTCCTTCACATGAATAAAAATAGGGCATCTTGTCAGGTCCAAATATCTGCTTTGTTGTTCATCTGTCTCCTGAGTTTGTATAAAATGGGAACAGTATACCATTTTTCCAGTTTTCCCACAGGCTCACCAAAGTGACATTTCACAGCCCGTTCCAGCCCTTGAAAAGGTAGATGTGATCCCAAAAAAACCCATAAAATTTAGTGTTGGTGAGAAGGCGAATGGGATCCCAAGGAAAAAAAAAACATAAAATTTAGTATTGAGAGAAGGTGGATGGGATCCTAAGAAGAAACATAAAATTTAATATTGGTGAGAAGGTGGATGGGATCCCAAGAAGAAACATAAAATTTAGTATTGGGGAGGGTGCACAGTTAGAGAAGGGACAGGGAGGGAAGGGAGGAACATAGAATCAAACACAGAGTATCATGAAATTTTTTAAAAATCAGCTAAAAAGTATAAAAAAAAAATAACTGACAGGGCTATCTTTGGAACCAAGGTAAAAAAAGACATGCCCAGAGGCTCCTTTATTGCTTCTGACAGCCCACAGGCAGCATGGGGGAGACGTGTTATTTACAGTGGGTGTGATGTGCCAAATCTCATTCTCCCCTTAGAAACAAAAATGTGCTTGGAGAGAAAGGCAGTGGAGAACAGGCACCATGGAAAAGTTTGAGTCATTGCCTCAGGCAGCCACTTGAAAAATAAGACTCTGGGAAGGGACATGGGAATTAGGTTTCCTTCCAAAGAACAGTCCTTGATAGCACTCAGCAAGTGACCTCTTTAGGAAGAGGAATTTTAATTTTCTTTAATTTATTTACACATTACTAAAATATTCTTGTAAGAGTAACCATAATACCCCCTCCCCCCACAAAAATATAAAACCTCATGGGAAATAAAGTGAAAGAAAGAGGGAAAAAACTGTGTTTCAGTTTGTGTTCTGATACCATCAGCTCTGTGTTGGGTGGATCACATTCTTTATCATAAGTCCATCATAGAAGTTACTTCCATATTTTTCCACAGTTGCTGTTGCTGATTGTAATTCCCTCCATCCATTCCTCCCCACTAAAATTTATTATATTTTCTCTCTCCTTTCACTCTGTCCCTCTTCAAAAATGTGCTGTGGGGCAGCCAAGTGGCCCAGCAGACAAAGCACTGGTCCTGGGGCCAAGAGGACCCAAGCATACATCCCACCCCAGAGACACACCTGGTCCCATGGTCCTGGACAGGCCACCCAATCCCAGCACCTTGCAAAAAGTAAAAAAGAAAATGCGTTATATCTGACTATCCTCTCCCATGATTTACCCTCTCCTCTATCCCCTACACCGCCCCCATCCCCTTTCCTTTTTCTTCTAGATTTCTATACCCTATTGAGTGTGTATGCTGTTTCTTCTCTGAGCCATTTCTGATGAGAATGAAGGCTTAGGGAGAGGAATTAATGAGATGTTGTGAACCATAAGAAATGTGGCCCCACCTAACTGATCGTAGTAGTCAAAGGGAATGCCAAAGAAAGCCCTAGCCATTTGTAACCCCTCTTCAGTTGAGCCTAAAGGTTAGGCTTGGAGGGAGCGAGCCTAGCAGGTCCAGGATGTTTTACACTTGTGCTTTCTTATTAGAAAAAAGGAAAATTGTGGTGAGAGTTGAGGGTAGGCAAGAAAATGGGGTCTGGATCCATGATTTCATCCATATAAGAAACTCCTGATGCCAATGTAGATCAACAACTACTCGGTAGCTTATAGTTTTTTTTTAAGTTCCTCCTTATGTGGAGTTGAATCTGCCCCTCTGGCGTTTCCAGCCTCTACTTCTGCTCTCTGGGGCCAGTAGGACATGTCTAATTCGTCTTCTGGGAGCTAGGAGGCTCAGCAGACAGATCACTGAGCCAGCAGTCAGGGAGATGAGTTCAAACCTGGAATAAGATAATTTTTAGCTGTGTGACCCTAGACAGGTCACTTAATCTTTATTTGTTTTAATCCATTGGAAAAAGAAATGGCAAACGACTCGGGTATCTTGACCAAGAAAATTCTCTATGGAACAATGAAGAGTTGGACACACGAATGACTAAATGACAACATCCCTGTTGTCTTTCAAATACTGAAAGAAAACTATCATGTTTTCCTATGATATTTCTTCCTTAGGCTAATATCTCCAGTTTCCTCTAAATGAACTTTTACTCCATAGTCTCTAGTCACCTCATCATCCTTATCACATTCATTTTACTCTCTTCCTAAAATAAAGTACAAAGAGCTAATAAAAGGAAAAAAAATTTCAAAGATGACCACCATTATTCTCATCAAGGTAAAGTATAGTGTGACTCTCACCTCCCCTTGTTCTGAAGCCTATTCCTCTAAGAATAAAGACAGGGTGAGCTGGAGTCAACTCTTGTGGTTCTGAGCTCATTGTCAAATTTTCAGTGTGAGCATTTACACTTCATAAATTGGCAAACATTACAATCAAGACTTGATATCAGTTCTTTTGTTGATTGTCTTGACTTTAAAAAGTGATGGAGAGAAAACATCAATAGTATCAATGAAACTTTAAAGAGTGTCTTGTTTTTCAGAGAGATGGTTGCTAAACATTATACCAGCTCCTTGCTGAATGATGGCTAATACTGTATTAGCATTTTTGGCTTCCATGTTACAGTATTGAATTTACAATCTATCCCAAACCCCCCACCCCAACCCTTGAAGTGATGATGCTTCCATTCTGGTACTTAAAACAGTTAACATTTTGGAAACCCGGTATAGGACTTTACATTTCTACCCTCATATTTCACCTTATTAGAGTGATCTCAACAATCAAAGAAAACTCTTGTAGGAAAAAACCTCTCATATTTTGAAACACAACTCTCATCCTCAAGAAGCTCATATTCTCCTGGGAAAGGGGAGGCTTAGAACTAGAGTGTTCTTGCAGCCAGCTCAAAGTGATTCAGGAGAATCAACTGGATTTTCAGTGGACATTTACACCTTGGAAATCAGCAAATCACACCACCACAAATCATGGTGCGGCTATAGTTCAGGAGAGGGATTGAGGCTGAATCTGAATAATTTGGCATTATCTCTGTACTTTTTTTTAAAGTTTTTGCAAGGCAAATGGGGATAAGTGGCTTGCCCGAGGCCACACAGCTAGGTAATTATTAAGTGTCTGAGGCCAGATTTGAACCCAGGTATTCCTGACTTCAGGGCCGGTGCTTTATCCACTGTGCCACCTAGCCGCCCCTCTGTACTTCTTTCAATCAAAGCAAAGAAAATAACCAACTCTATTTTAAGGTTATAGGTGAGATAAGATCCTAACACACTTCCTCACTTCTCACAAAGTCACTTTTGTTTTTTATTCATTTATTTTAAAGTGAAGTATATGGAGAATAAGAGATAGAAAAGGGTCAAGAATGAGTTGAGTAAAACAAAAAGAGCAAAAAATGTCAAATCAAATCTGGATTTGAATTATAGCTACTAGATTGCACAATGCTTGGAGCCCTTGTGCCAGGGTTAGGAAAACCTGAGTTTAAATCCAGCCTCAGATCATTCATTATAAGCTGTGTGACCCTGATCTCTTAACCTCTGTCTATCTCAGTTTCAACTGTAAAATGGAAATAATAATAACATATACCTTCCAGGTTTGTTGTAAAGTCCAAATGAGATAGCAAACAATATATTCTTTTTAAATTAATGCTTGCTTTTTTTCCCCTTCTATTGACTACCTATCTGAGCTTTGGGAAAGGGACTTCTCTCTCTACCTCAGTTCTCTCATCTGTCAAAGGAGACTGCTGAATTAGATGGTCTCAAAGGTTCTTCCCAGCTCTACCCTACAGGAGCCTGGGAGTGAAGAAAGATCTGTATGTTCAAAAGGTGATCTCTTTACCTTGGGATGTCTGTGCTATTTATTATATGTGATGATGTTTTTCAAGTGAAAAATGCAAGTCTGACAGGTTTTTGCTGCAAGATGTGGAGTGAATGTCTCCAACATTTGCGCCACAAATACAAGTCATCCTATCATGAGTCCAACTCATGTCTCACCCCTTTGACAAAACCTTTGACTCTTTTAGTCCCCCAAAATTTCTCTTTTTTATAAAAGTACTACTAACCCAAGTCAGCACTAGAAAGTTTGGACTTTATTATTCTCTGTTTTTTTCAGTATGTTAGGATCTTTTAAAAAATTACCTCAACTAGACTGTCAAAGACTTCAAATGTACTTCTTTAACATCTTCAGCAACAACTAAACAAAGCTGAACAAGTAGGCATTCAAAGTATGGGTTATGTTTGTTTGTTGATGACCCAAAGAAAATTTATAAAGTATGAAATATAACTATAATGTTAAAGTAAAAAAATTAAAGTAATAAAAATATATAAAATTATTTTATAAAAATTTTTAAATTTTAATAGTGAGAAGGGACTGAAAGACTAGAAATCTGTTTAACCCAATCATAAATATTGCTCTTAGAAAATTCTTATTTTCTTGAAGCAACTAGGTACCCAATGGAGAGAGGGCTGGATCTTAACTCACATCTGGCCTCAAGTTCTTGCTAGCTCTGTTACCCCAGGCAAGTTACTTAACCTCTATTTGCCTCAGTTTCCTCATAATAGTAGTACTTACCTTCCAGGGTTGTTGTGAGGATCAAATGATATACTATAATGTATGTAATCAGATATAATAATTGTAAAGTGACACAGTGCCTGGCAATAGGAATGCCTTATAAGTGTTAACTATTATTATTATTATTATTATTATTATTATTATTATTAATTCTCTATCTCAGCCTCAATTTCTTCATCTGTAAAAATGAGGCAGGGGAATGAAAGCCCTTGCCTCCCAGGATTGTTGTGAGGATAAAATTGAATATTTGTAAATTATTTTTTGCAAACCTTAAAACATCATTGAAATGCTACTTAAATATTATTAAATTTTTTATTATTATTTACTATTATTACAATTATTCTGACTCTGGAAAGTAAGTAGCTAAATGGAAAACTAAATCAATCAACCAAAGTGGTGTAAGTCTCATCCTTATCACTTCTCAGCTATGGCCTTGTTCACACTGCAGCCAGACTGGCTCATTTTTTTCTCATTATTTTCCAAAGTTAGCATTTCAGTTCCTTCCCTCCATGTGCTTCCATGGACCTAGAATGTATCTACAAGCCTTGAAATGTTGCTTCTCTTCTCTTTTGTCTTGTTTCCTTTAAGACTCAACTCACGTTTCATGTCCTAAGCTTTTTGTATTTCCACTAATTGTCAGTGTTGTTTCCCTCCTCAAATTATTCTATATATTATAGATAGATGGATAGATAGATGGATAGATAGATAGATAGATAGATAGATAGATAGATAGACCAGTGTCCATGTTGTATCCTTCCTTCCTCCCCCTGTCTCTAACAGAATGTAAGATCCTTGAAGACAGGTACAATTTTGTTTTGCCTTTTTACTGTCAGAACCTGGAATAGTAATATAAGCATGGTAGGAGTTGAATAAATACTTCTTGGATTAGATTAGATTGAACAATTCATTTAGCATCTGTGAATTTCTTCATCTTAAAATCTGATGATCCTTAAGGTTCCTTCCAGTTATAAATCTTAAAATCCTAAAATCTCACAATGACAAAATGGAACAAATGTATTTTCAGTGTTTTTGATGCTTCTTAAAGGTTCAAGGAGGAAGCAATCTGATCATTCCACAATTATAAAGCCCTTGGTTTATTCTGAATAGAACATATTATTGCATATATAGCATTTACAGAATTACAATTTTGGATTCTACTCCATGGTACAAGAGAAAAAGTGGTGAACTTTGAAGGCGAAGGACCTGGGTTTGAATCCTAGTTATGCCACTTATTAGCAGCTGTATGACCTTGAAGAAATTATTTAACCAATCTTGGCCTGAGTTTCTTGATCTGGCTGTTTTTATTAAAATGTTGAGCAAATAATACCTTTCAATACTGAATCTACAATGAACTCAATGATGATGACATTGAGCAATCCTAGGCCAGACCTTCTCACATGCAACTTCTCTTAAACTCTGGATTTTAGTCTTTAAACAAATGCAGTTATTAACTAGCATAGTGAAGTTAAAACAAGCCTCAGGATCACTTATCACCCAAGTAGAAGTTTTTCAAAATCCACAAACTCATAAAATATTTCATTGCCCTCACCAAAGGGCCATGAAAAATCCAAAGAGATGGCCAATGGCATGACCCATAAAGGATTGGGAGATGCCAAATTTGGGTTTCTGGGGGGTCTCATGACACATTGAGCTTTCCTACCAAACTTCAAGGTGGATAAGGAAGACAACTTTTTTTTTCTCCCCTTCCTTTCAGGTCTGGCATGAGCTTTGCCTTAAAGCACAAACTGCCTCTGAATGAACTCTCAGTGATGTCCTGTGAAAAAAAAGAAGAGGAAAAGCAAAAAGAGGATGGAGATTATGAGTGTAGACCCAAACCAGGGAATTCTCTCATCTTCACTTGGTCGACTGGCAACTGCATTGCTGGGTTTCGGTGAGATGGGAGCAATATTGGTTGTAGGTCTACCACACAAAGCCCCCCTCAAAAAATGAGCCAACTTATCCTTGTGTAGAAAACGGGG